>NC_138447.1:14715000-15915000 GCF_040668555.2 Bombus flavifrons
AGATAAGTGGTGAGCGTAGATTGTGCGCGCTGGTGTGATTGTAGATTGTAAGCGGGATTTTTTAAATAGGAAATATAAAATAAAAAAAAAATGGATTGGTGTCGTTAAATGGTATAAAGTGTAAACGTGCGAAGAGCAGGTAATGCGAATTGAAAAAAGAAAAAAAATGAATTTCAGGTCCCACCGAGATTTGAACTCGGATCGCTGGATTCAAAGTCCAGAGTGCTAACCATTACACCATGGGACCGCTATGAAAGAGTACGCTTCACTACACCTTATTAGTGGATCGATAAAAATAAATCGATAATGGAATTGTTTATTGTTTGTTGATATATATATATACATATTGTAGATTGTTATTATTAAATATTAAATAGCGTGCGTAGTATATGAAGTTAATGTCAATATAAATATAGCTTATGTAATAGAGGTGCTCTCCTAAGTTTAAAAATAAATACGCCTCTTTGTTCAACGCTGTTTGTATAGTGTTTGATGAAAAATAGCAATAAACCGTATTGTATATAGTTGTAGAACAGACGAGGACAGGAGAGTATGTGCACTCAGTGTGCTGAAAATGTTACACAATCGATATTATAAATAGAATTAGTCTGAAGTACAGTGGCAGTGGTAGTTTTATCGGAAATAGACACTTAACTTTGTACCGTAATAACAGGTGTTTTTTATCTCCATCGAGTAAGAGAAAATTATTTGATTTAGCTAAAAATATAATTAAATCGAGAAACGTCGTTATTACGGTAATAGATATTTTTACTTTGTAATAGTCGAATTAATTAAAAATAACACGCCTCTTCCACCGCCATCTGCAAACAAATCTCCGATCATCTCATTCAATTTATCCAACATAAGGCAAGAGACACTGACAAAAAAAAAAGAGGAGAGGAGATACTGGTAATTTACAAACCCCTTGCCACATTCTCGACACTCGAGTTTCCAACCCCGTTTCGACGCGGGGCGAAAAGGAAAAAAAGCCTCTTGAGCCATTTCGCGAGTGTCGTCCCGAATCGGAAGAGGGTGAACAATATATAAATTCAGAACACCCCATCGAGCGGGGGGTGAAAGCGAACATAGATTTCGAAAGCATCGACAAGCGACAGAGAAAGGCGGGTCGGACAGGGTACACAGAATTTTTGGGGGGATGAAAGCGGGTTCGATGTAGCAAACCCTCTCCCTTCGTCGCGATGCCGTGTCAACCCCTAATTGAACGGAAGCTGGCAATAAATATTATGTTTCTTTCGTGGGGCCGGTTTTATAATGGCGCGCTGTCTTCGTACCTAACGGCGGCGGAAGCGGATGTGCAATCAGTGTGACATGTGCTCGTGGCGGACTTTCACAAATTTATTTTCCGAAGCGTCACCGGGGGTGATTCCGGAACGAGCGATTAAACCGAAATTGCTGCTACGCTGACGATGTTGGACGGTACTATTATTTGATTACTTTCTGGAGGAAATTAGGTGATGTCATTTGGACGCAGGTGAAAGTCCTTCGTTCCACTAGTTGCTTCGAGAGCTTGGATTTATGGTTTTTTCAGTATTTCTTCCTTTTTAGTATCCAATAAGGTACTTTTAAAAAACGTATATACAATATAATTTTTCATGTTGTCGTTAAATGAATTGACGAGTTTAGAAGAGTTGAGATTTGTTGATTGTTTGTGTTTGATGCCATTTGATGGCTATGTAGAAGTATTTTTCTTTGACGTGATTAAATACAAAGATAAACTATTAGTGTGAAAGATTGAGTTATTTAATCCTTAAACCTGATGTTGTACTTTGTTACGGACTGATGTCGCAGTTTGTTTTCCTATAAAAACACCAAAATCTCGCTAATCCGATCTTCTACATTCTATCCTGAAAAACCCATCACAAAATAAAGAGAAAATGTCAATCTTTCCTCGCACCTCGTGAATCCTAACTTTAAAATTAACATAAAACTACATCAACGACTTAAACTCCACTTTCCTCGTTCTCGAATTAATCCATGGGAGAAATTCATTCTCCATCGTCGCATCGAAATCGAATATTAATGAAAGGCAAACAAACCGCGATCGAGGAGACCTGGTGGCACGCAACGCACTTAACACCGATCATCCAACGGCGTCGATATGATTAATGACAGGGGACCGAGGAATACGTGTAACTCGTCTACAGGGGTCATTCGTCAAAGGGTTCCGAAAGAACAGGTGGGCCATCGACCCCTTGCTTTGTCTTTCTTCACGGCTCGACCAAAAGCGGACCTCGATCCCTTTGCCTTGCTTTTTCCTTTTGTTTCCCTTAAGGTGCGTTCTCACTGATGTTCGCAAACAGTTCACGGACAACAATCCGTAATTTGTTTGCGTACTGTTGGTATTTATTAAAACACAATTTATTTTAATATTTCTGTAACGCGAAAAGTAGACATCTTCCATTTGTACTTAAATATAAAAAATTATCTAGGATAAATAAACAAATAAAGTGTTTAATTTGACAGAAGATTACAGTCTATCATTATCTAAATATTTTTTTAATTATTTCTATAAGTCCGAATATTTTTGTGACATCGACAGACTATTTGTTGGATATAAAATGCTTGTGATCATCTTATCGAGTATCGTGTTCGCTAACGTTAGTCGTGAACTGGTTGCCAGTGAGTACGTGCCTTTAACGTAGGACAAATAACGTTCTTCTGTGAGTGGAGGAGGGCGTCGCAGGCTGCGACTTCCGGTTCCTTTCCGATAATTAGAAACAGCCTCGTCTCGTGATAACAATAATGCCGCGTGCTATGACCCTCAGGGGGCGGCAGTTCATTCGACATCAAAGCGATGCCCCCCGTAGCCGTGCTATGCATCAGGGTATCGCTAATGAGATTCACTTTACGATGTGCTCGTCTCCACCATTCGCTTCCTTCGTCTACGTTCGATTATTTTGATCATTTCACCGATAGTTCACGCCTTTGAATCGAACCGACGACCCGTTGTTTCCACGCCTTTTTTACGCTCTGACGATCGTCTGCAATTGCAAGGATTTTTTTCAAAGAGGGTTTTTTTAGAGGATGTTATTGTTGCTGAAGAATGGAGTAGTGAGAATGTTTGAAGTAGCATGGAACGCACTACGGACAGGTTGATCAAGAGGGAAGGTCCATGAGATGCGAAGAAAAGAATAGCTGAGAATGGTTATACCTTATTCAATTCGTTTACTTACAATTAATTGTATGACTACATTTATAGCGTGGTTAATAAAGTAATAACTAAATAAATTAATAAAGTAATATTAGAATATTTTGTCTATAAAAAACGCATTTTTATATACTAAACAATATTCTATTTTTTTATCTACTTTAGGTAAAGAAAACAAGGATCGTTTTAAAATTATTATATTCCACAAAAAAATAATTGAACTTGGATTTTCTTTTTGTACTTCACTTCTTTATCAACGATACGGATTTCATATAAATGAAATTGAAACGATACAAAAATTATACCACCTTTCTCTTCCACAGTTACGCGAGTATTTTACAACGTATATACATAGTATAGTACAAATATAGAAATCAGTATACTAAAATATAGCAATAAGTATAGTAAGGTTTATCTCTTCCAAAACACATAGATCCACGAGAAAGTTTCAAACGGTGTAATTAACGCCTTCGTTATACGACTATTTCGTCTAATTGAGATCTCTGAGCGATCGTAAGGTGTTTGTGTGCCACGTAACCGTAGCTCGCTAACTTTTAAATCAACTTTTAATACGATACAATGTTTTTCGTCTCGATACTATTCGAAGCAGATTTATTCGAAGATCAAGCAAAGGAAATTTATCGTCGATGTATTACGAGACGTTATTACGTTCTTAAATTGAATGCCACTTACCTGAGGATTCATTGCCGTGTAACAGGCACTTTATTAAAGATTTTATCATTGTATGATATTAACAGAAGCAAGGAACGAAACTATACGTTACCAATTATACGCACGACCGTCTTTAGCCGTCTCTAGACACGATTATACGTTTCCGTTACGTCGTGTGCTTAATTGGATCGATCATTTCTACCTGGGTAATTTCAGCCTGACGGCAGCTTGCATTAGCGATCTGTGTGCATATTGACCATCCCGTGACTGGTACACATGCATCATCATCATCATCATCATCGATATACTTTTTCTGACGCGTTTGGAAGTCAAGCCGACTTTAATACTCCTACAAATCGATTTACACATTTTTGATAAATAATAGGAGTACGATTAACAAAAAGGAATCGATTTATATTCATGCATTTTAAATTTATGAATATACTATATCGATTGTAACTGGAATAAATATCAGAAAGGAAAGGAAGACAGGATTAATAATTCTATTTATAATTTACTTCGTTTTCCAGTTAGACGTTAATAATTCAATCATTAAATGCACAGACTCGTCAAAATATTCACGCGTCAATTAATTCCTTGTTTCGTAATATCGAGCCATACACGTGGTATAAATTACAACTTCTGACGTCAATTGTTTAATCGGAGGTTTGGTAATACAAAGTGCGTACATGCCAGTACTCGAATATTCTTCAATATCTTTTCTTATCGCAGAAAATGCCATTTCATCTTACGTTATATTACATGCAATGAGCAAGCAGCATTCTGAGTAGCTGCTGACAAAATCACAAGATTTATGCGCGACTAGACAAGACAGGCTGTTAATCTTACAAACGTCGATCACTCGACAAAAAATTGCTACCAAAGACAATCCCGAATAAAGCGAAACAAACAACAAAAAGGTTGGCTCGCTGGTGTTCCGGCCTCGCAGCTCCCACGTTACTTTTCCGCGCCGTTAAGCCGCCTGTTAATTCCCGTTAATGCTTCCCGTTAATTACGTATGCATCTCGATACACGAAGAACCGAGCAGCGGAGGCGAAACAGCACGGTGACGAGCGCATTATGATGCACCCCCTGTGACGGCACGTGACCGAACCGCCGCGAACCGGGCCGGATTTTAAAACGCTCACAACTGAAAGATAGATAGATAGATAGAGGACTTACATAGAGAAAGAGAGAGAGAGAGAGAGAGAGAGAGAGATAAAAAAGAGAAAAGAAAGGTTCGTTCGAGGGGTTCGACTTCCTCCTGCACGAGAGGACGAACACTGTTCGAGTGAATTAACGCTTGGAAAATAAAGGCAACGCGCGTACAGGTCACGGCTGGTGGCAAAATGGCCCGTGACTAACGCACCTTCTATTCTTTCACTCGATTTCGTTTCGAACTCGACGCCATGGAAAATTGTCCACCATATTGCTCGATCGTTTCACGTGTCATGCGTGGTCGACGTTATTAACGGCAGGATATTAAGACAATTTGCAGCCAGGTCAGCCCGTAACGGTGAAAATTGAAACGATTCAGAGCCCGGGGGAGTCACTCCAGCTTTCCCGTAAATAAATGGATAAGTAATCACAGAGGATTTTAATGGCGCGGTCACCGGAAGCGAAATAGAATATTTTTGTTCGATGGCTGGCTTAATTGTGCAAACCTGTACGAATTACTGTTCCATTTCGCGCGATTGGTACGCGCTCATTTATCTGATTTCGTTGCCTCTGACCGCATTCACAATTACGTATTCATGGATATTTTAATGAACTATTCGCGGCGGTGTGATGCTCTCCTCGTTGCCGGCCCCGTTATCGCCCGGAGCGGCCTGGCCATCCCTTCGATTTCCACCGATGATGATGGATTAAACCGAGAATGCGAAACGCGATGTTCGTTGCGAGTGGTTAGCGTGAGGATTTTTCTTCGTTAAATATGAATTGTGGGTAGAAACGATTCGCAATGAGTTCACGTAATTATACCAATTAGAAGGGCTCGCTAGAAACTATAGAATATTAAAGACTATGAGATATTCGAAGTAACAGCTTTGACAAATCTAACGCAAGTTAATCGACGTACTGAATTTTCAAACGGCTCTCTATAAAAGACAGATGTCATCTTTTTCGCCGGTAGTTCACACGTGTAATACAACGCGCAACGTCGTTCTGATCGATTGAAAGGAATTACACAAACATAATAAGATTACGGTCGATTAAGAATCCTCACAGGTACTTCAGAGATAAGAATAAAAGAGGATAATAATGACGATGATAAATTGACTTTCTTCGACACCAATAACCCCTCCTCCAAATCTATACACATTGTCGATTCTCGTTCAGAATCACTCAACCCTCGAAAATAGGTCAAATCAACGGGGAGCCTACGGAGAAAAGTAGCTACCGACGGTGTAGGATCGGTATTCTGTGTCGTGTTTTCACGCGCTATCCCCGCGTGAACGCGTTCCCTGGTGGCCGTAGCACAATTTTATCAAGGTCGAAATCAGGATCGCAGCGTGACGAGAACGCGACTAGCAGATGCCACGATGCGGGCATTATCGCTCGATGGCATCTGATCGTCACGCCTGTGTTCAGGCCTCGTTACTTTAGTTGCCGGTGATCGTTTCACTTTTACGAGCTCTAAACGATGACGGATGCGAAATAGTCTGTCCCTACTTTCGCAAACGCGGCCCTCCGCCTCTTTCTTCGGTGTTCCTCGAGTTGACCACCCGTGGCGCGATTGAGACGACCTTAATGGTCTGGATCTGCGAGTACACGGTGTTGCAGAAAACGCGGAGACAGAGGGGAGGGATGGCGAGAAAGTAAGTTCAAAGGGCAGGAGTCGAAAGGGCTCTCTGTTTTGCTTCTTTCTGTTCGGTGAACCGAGCGCCCGAGTTATTAGCCGAGCCTTGATGGAGATGAATATCTCGGGAGCCGCGAGAGGATCGCAACTTTGTAACATCGCGCGACGCAATGAGTCACTGCGAAGCTCTGCAACTGCGAACGCGTTCATGCTTTTTGCGATAAGCTTCTTCGACGCTCGAAGTTTGCGCCGCGTGATGAATGGAAGCGATGGAGTGGCTCGTGACGTTTCGGTGGAAAGGGTTTTGTTGCGCGTTTTGAAGTTTTAGGAAGGTCTACGGCCGCTGAGTTATTGTAGATGGTAATCCTGATCGACGATTGAATTTATAGCGAGTTTGTTCGTTCGTTTGTTGAGAGTTTTTAGAGAATGAAGTTTTTGGTTCGCAAGTAACGCGTGTAACGATAATCGATGAATTGCGAAAGGATAGTTGAAATTGGTTACAGAGATAATCGCTTGAAATGGGGAAATATCGAATTCCGATATTCACGCGAATGGACTTCTTATTATTGTTTCAATATCCTTGATATACATTCTACACCATTTATATTTCGCATAATACAAAGAATTATGTATATCATATATTTGCTCGCTAACGCTGAAATACGTTCCAATTCTTCAACGTTCCTCTCAATTTTACTCTCCTCTTAACAAACACAAAAATTCTTAATATTTTCAAAAATCCTAAAAGTATACACTCAATAATTAACATGTATATGTATTTTATTAGACACGTATCGCATTATGTAATACGCGAACATGCAGCCAAGAGATCATTTTAATTATCAAAAGCTTCCTCCACGCTCCATATTAAATTGATCTAATTATCCATTGCACATTTCCTCCCCTTACAAACGCCTGACTGCGTTCTAGGAAGAATATCGTTGCGTGAAATGATGCAAAGAACGGAGGGTTAACCGCGTCGTCGAAAATATCGTTCAACTTCACGAAAGTTACATGCCCGATCCTTTCGAAAAGTGTCGATAGCAATCGTCCAAGCAGATTGACAAATGGCCCCGGTCAGCACAGGTCCGGCCAGTGGATTCTTGTAATTTTAGATTACACTTGGCCTGGCCGGGGGTAGCACGGTTAACGCATGGTCGAGGCAACCCCCGTCGCGCATCACGGAGTATCTTGTCCAGAAGGGTTAGATTAGATACGTCGTTCACTTCGGGCCATATATCTGTTCGACCCCGTCTTTCCATCGCTATGTCGCATCGTATGCGCGCACACCTATCCTCGATCGGTTGTATGTGAGCGTTTATCGACCATGCGTGTCCAACGATGTGTTTACGTGTGTGTTATGTGCGTGCTGTCCGCGCGGGCACGCGTGTGCGAGCGGCGCGGTGAGTTACGGGACTGCGGACAGAGTGATGCATTGCCGTGGAACCGAGAAGGACCGGATCCCACGGGAATCGAACCGGGGGGGATCCTTACACCTCACACCATTGCGCATCGTGACAGGGAGCCGGTGAATTATTGGAATATCGACGCCACCGGGCATTAAATGCTTCAATTACGATTATTATCGAAATGCGGCAGAATTATGCGCGACCGTGCGCACCGCGATACTTGAGAGCTGCAGCAGGACTACTTCCAGCTCCCTCACGCACCGGCTTTAAGGTATAGCGAAATAGTCTTTTGTGAAATAATCGACACTGGATTTTACTTTCAGGCCACCTTGTTTCGAGTACCGTGAAAAGGAGATATTTTTGCTTCGTTGGTTTAACGCTATGCGCATCTACTGACGTTTAATATGCAAAAATAAAGTAAAAAGAAATAAGTAAATTTATGTAGTCGTAGCATGCATTTGTTTCTTAAAAAATATTATCAACAGATATTCACTTTTAAAGGGTAATTTTAAAAACAAAAAATCTGATACCGGTTATTTTGTTCGGTTTGATAGTTTCAGTGCTAATAGTATAGTACTGTAAATTATTGGAATGTATTTAGTCTAATATCGAGTTTAAGCTAAACGTACTGTTACTGATAGATGTTCAAGAAGATATGTGCGAGGGATATATGACGGCATTAACTAAAAGGAAAGATATTAAGAGAGACATTAAGAATACGTAAGCCTTTTAGATATCCTAAAGCACTGAGAGTTTCATTGAAATTACATTCGTATCTCCTCCATGGCAAATCTTGCCCATTAAAATTGTAGCAAAGATACCTCCAACTGCAGCTACCGTGATAAGGCGTACTCTCCACGTTTCCTTCTTATTCTTTCTTTTATAGAACATAAACAGAAGAAACGTTTGAAATAACAATTTTTCGAAAACCCGTACGCCTCTTCGTTTCTTATTATCATTAAATGGCCCCTTAAACGGCCGTGCACTGTCAATATAAAGTTTGAATCTAGTCGGTCGTAAAGAATCGTCACGCAAACAGAATAAAATAAAAATTGTATCGCGTAATAAATATATCGGAGTACGGTGGCACGACTGCTAATGCAGATAAAGTGTATAAAACGCGGTTATGGATTCGCACTGGTTGCGCCTCGCGCGACGGTAAAACTGTCCCCGGGTAAAATACACGGGGGACCGGTATCGAGGGTAAACGTTATTGTTGCACCGTATAAATCGCGCTTGATCGCGGAGGAGTACGGGTCGTATATCAAAACTACTGCCGCCGCGGCGCGGTAATTTGTGGTTGGTAATAGAAGGGGGAGAGAAACTCCGGACGAAATTATTATCCAGAAAATACATGAGCTCCGCTCGGAACATCGTTCCGAAATTGCTAGTCGTTTCGGCGCGTTCTTTTTCTTTGCCCTTTCCAAAATAGAGCAGATGATTAAATACTTTACAGATAATAAGAATACAAAGTTGTCAATAAAATGAAAGAATTTACGTATGTATGTATATTATTTGGAACAGATATATAATATACAGGGTGGTTGGTAACTGGTGGTACAAGCGGCAAGGGGGTGATTCTAGGCGAAAAAAGAAGTCGAAAATATAGAATAAAAAGTTTTCGTTTGAGGCTTTGTTTTCGAGAAAATCGACTTTGAATTTTGGCTCGGTACGCGTGCGGTACGTTATAACGGATCTCACTGTAGATCGTTGTCTCGATGGAAAACTTTAAAAAAAAAAAATTAAAAAAAAATGTTTATTCTAGATTCTCGACTTCTTTTTTCGCGTAGAATCACTCCCTTTCCGCTTGTACCACCAGTTACCAACCACCCTGTATATTCGATGATTCTGTGGAAGATGACGAAGAAGATTTTCTTCTGACGAAACTTCGATTGATCGCCTTTTTCTTTTTTTTTTATTTACTTATTGCGCGGTTTTGTTTAAATTGAGCTGGATATGTTACAATGCAACTACACTAATCGAACCAACTACTCGAAATATGTTAGGAAATGCTACGTAAACCAGGAAACATTTCTCAGTTCCTAATTAGCCGTCTACCGCTTCAAAGCTGCCGTACAAGCAAAGGAAAAGACACACTCGCGGTGCAGGTAGAAAAACAGAATGAAGTACGGGAGGAAACGACGACGGACGGAAGAGGAAAGTCCATAATAGAGAAGTTTCGAAGCGAGCTCGTTAAAACTAACTCGTAGCTTTTCCCCAATCGCTAATGCGTCCATCCGGGCCGCATCCATGGCCACTTTATTTTTATTTAAAGCAGCCAAACCCTCTGCTGCGGCGATGCTCTGGCTCACTGGATCCCTCCATCGTCGCGTTCATTTCATTCCAGAACGCGCCGGGGAGACTCGATCCGATCGATTACCGCGATTCGAATAAAATGTAAATGCCGTCGTACGAGCGCGACTCGTGTGTTATGCAAATTCTTCTCCGGTAATCACTGAGTGGAAGCTGATGTCTTCCTTCGTCGCTAATGGCCCAGGAAAATGAACGAGAAAGGAGAACGAGAGAGGAAGGAGAGAGAAAGAAAGAAAGAAAGGAACGAACGAGCTTGTCTACCCTAAAATTGACAAAGGTTGTGTATTGCGTACGTTGGCCAGGAAAGCTTATCGTCTCGTTGAAACATTCGTGGAGGAACACGAAGCAAGCAGAAACGATGGAACGTCCCGGAGAAAACCGTAACCGAGGGCTTGCACTCCGGGGGGCACTTGACTTCAATAGTTTAACGAAATTGCCGAAGACACATGGATGCCTCTCTTTCTCCCGAGTCGATCTGATTCCCGGGACTGCTACGATATTTATTCGACCTGGACCGTCTCGTCGATCGAACACCGGAGCCTCTTCTTCCAAAAGAAATTGGATTCTCTGTTTCAAGCTGGCATCTTCTCACCGTGTTTCTTAGCGTTTCTTAGGTTGATTCGGAGAAACTGGCTGTGAGTAAACTGATTTACCAGACAGCGGAGGTGAGAATCATTAAGGAAAAATGATACGCGAGTTATGAGTCGAGGAGGGGGACGATAAACGGTGAAATTCGATGTTCTTTGTATGTTCTTTGTATTCTCATGGTTTATGTTTACTTTAAACGATTATTCGATAGAAATGTACGTTCACACAGAATCACTTTTACTTCCATTTATATTTGTTCTACCATTAACTGCAGACATGCGCGTGTCTCTCTTATTATTTTATTAAAACAGCCTCGACTGTTGCACCAAGTACGTCTTCGATCCTAAAGACACCATAGCCAAGAACTTAATATAAGAATGTACTTTCCAAATCGCAAAATCTCCGCCGTTCGCTCAGAATTCTAAGCCCACGCAGAGGAATTACATTCCAACCCACTAATTCCCATCGCTTATGCATAGTAATTAATGCGTGGATGTGCGAGGCCGACTTCTGTCGAAACAATCGGCTCGCTCGCCGATAGAACCACGTTCGTAGACCGACAGTAAGCGTGACGGCGACTCACAATCAGCCAGCAAGGGTGTAGCCGAGGGGAGCGAAGGGCGGGAATGTAGCTGCAACAGTGCCGATAGGCAAATCCAATGGCGAGGATCTGTACCGGAGGGTGTCCGGTAAACAAAGACAGACTCGCCGGTCGATCGGTGAAAGACGAGAATCGCAGGCAGAAACAATTGAATGGAAAGAGAAAGGTGGATAGAGGAAAAGACAGAGACACGAGGGAGAAGCGATGGGTGAAAGGAAGACGGAGAACACCGGCGATCTACACAATTGCGGCCGGTACGCTCTCGTGTGCGTCGGTTAGACACATGTCCGAATGGAAAGGACGCGAGGTGCATGCCGGTGCATTCATTGCACCAGCTCCTACGTGCGCCAAACGCGATGCCAGTTCCGCAGGATGATTAATTAGTTGTCGTCCGTTCCATGCCACCGTGTCACTCTTGTCACGGCTTTGTCACTTCGCTGCAAATACCGCCAGACCGCCGATGCACCCTCCCGTTTTCATCGTCTCCTGTACCAACGGCCCCAATGCTACACCGCGCCAGTTTGACCCACGCGTTTCGCCATCCTCCGTCCCTCCCTCTCGCCTCCCTCAAAATGCAAACACACGCTCGCGGGATATACCGGCGGTATATACACGTACGCGTCCCGATGCAAAGCAAATTGCATTGTAACCGGGGCTGCAACAGGCGCGCCATTAATCAATGCCCGATCCACGGGGCCGCGAAACGTTCTGCCAATTTCCAAGTAGACCCGCCGCGAGACAAAACCGTACGTCCAGGAGACATGCCACAGCACGAGGATGGGTTAAGTTCAACTCTGACGAGCTTTTTGTGCGGATGAAGCGAGTGGAAAGAGAGAGGTATAGGTGTTTGGCGATCGTTAGGGTGGTTTTGGGAGGGTAGTTTTCACACTGTTGGAAGCGGACTTGCTGGCGAAAGTCGAGCGATATCAGTTTATGAAGCAAAGCTCTTTTCATCAGTTCCTGTTGTATTTCGTTACCTACGTTAATCTCTGTGAAAAATTCTAAACGTTAGGTTTCATTTTCACTGTGATATTTAGTAGAGTATGGAAAAGTTTGAGGATTCGTATCTATTATTTATGAGCAGGTAGAAACCTTGCGAGGCTTTGTGACTCATTTTTGTCGCCGTTTTTCGTAGTACGAACTTCGTGGTGAAAATGGAGCGATGTAAGCTTCTAAAATAAAATAACAATTTCAGTCAAGCTTTCTAACAAATTATATATAATGTATTAAACTATGTTATTATATTCAATTATATTCTTTGTATGCATAAATAAATAATTTGATCGTACACATAGGTAGATCCTCTTGAAATAACAAATATACATTAATAATTTCCACTATAACACAAATGTTCCTTAACGCGTCATTGACGAAGATCACAGAACTATTCGGAACTACAAACTGGAATGACGATTATAACCGAGTTTCGCGATGAATGTTCGAAAACGCTGAGCAGAAACAAAAGCGTGACTGCTCTCCGTGACTGGCGAGTAAAGGTAGGGTGACGTTGATCCGAATTCATTGAATGCATCGGTGGTCTGTCGATTTGTAGAGGACCGTAAGACGGTATTAGCTGAATTGAATTCCCAACTATCGTCGTTGCATAGCCAGGCGCCGAATGCACTGTCGTATTCAGGGTATCGACCCATTGACTAAGAGGCTACGGGTTTCTGGTTACGGCTCCCTATCTGCCCGTCACGGCTGTCTAACAGCAAACTCTGACACGGGAATACTCTAATAACCGACCGGTATACTGACTTTATCAAACGAAGTACTAAAACCATGCAGCAAACACGGAATAACCGAAAGATTTTCCGGGACGAATCTTCCCTCCCAGTTATGCAAAATATTCGCCCACAATCTGCGCTTTCTGCTTGCAATTAATCACGTTAGAAGCGACCTGCGTCTCTGTTTTACCCGCGAAACTTAAGAAGCTACGTTAATTAAATTAACATAAAGCCAGGAGGAAAAAAAAGAAGGAAAAAAGTTAGAGGTTTGACGGACAGGTTCGCGAACCCAGTTCCGTTTCCCTTTCTCCTCGGACACGGTTAATTAACCGGAGGGTTTCGTGGCCTCGAAGAAGGCGAGTCTACCGCCAACCTGAAATCTGATAAAAGCAGCGCATCCGGCTGTCGGCCGTCGGCAACGAGGCTCTGGCTCCTTTTCGCGCGCCAGATCCGTCGCGAGAGGAAGTTGTCCGAAATTTCGCGCGATAAATACGTAATTACCCCGACAAATGAGTCACGTCGTTTCAAGAGAACTACCTGCATGCTTTGAATCGAGAAAAGAACGAAGTGGAGGAGTCAGAGGAACGGAGACTTCCTTCTTTTTCTTGAAGAAAGAAGTACGGGTCGAGAGGTTCAACTCTAATCGCGGTGATTTTATTGTTTGGTCGATGGAGGAAGTAAAATTTGACGGACCAGTAGAAAAGGCAGAGACGAACTTGAGAAAAGTACAACAGGATCGTGTTAATCCTTTAATGAGTCGTGGAGTTACCGTTTCTGTCAATTAAAATCACAGAAAATAAAAGATTAAATTTTGTTAAATGTTAATTCGCAGACAAAAATATCGAACGTGGATGAAGGAAACAGATTTTTCTTTGTATGGAAATACGAAGATCGTTGAATGATAATTGCATGGCGGTTACTTTGTCGGGAGATGGTAGTTCTTGCAATTTTTTATATTTTTTCCTCTTTTGACGATTGGGATAAATCGTTATCTTCGTCACGTACGAGCAAGCTGGAAAGCAGTGGGAAACGTATTTCGTCACGTCTCGACGCGATAACCGCGGAAAAAGAACAAACGGTGAATCGTAGAGGGCGGGAACGGAAGCATGGAAATTTGATAACGCGACCCAACGTGATTTAATTCTGCGTCTCGGTTTATACAGAACACTCGAATCACATTCCTAGATTTGAACGGATAAAGATTCGTCCGCAGTTCTCTGATGGACTCTGAAAATTTGGAGACTCGACAGAGGCACTCTATCGAATTTCCACGGTTGACATCAATCAATTTCGACCGAGAGTATCTGGCGAAGGGAAAGAGTATCTGAAAATCCGATCCCTAGAAGATCGACAAAAAATTCACTAGAAAATTAATTACCTCGCATGTGTAACTAAAAAAAGGAGACGAGAAACTGCAATGAAGGGAAAGAGTTTCTGAAAATTTTGTCACTAGAAAATCAATGAAGAATTCGCTGGAAAATTAATCACGTGCAATCAAATGACAAAGAGATAAGACAGAACAAGAAGTTCGCCGTCATTTCTGATTTTGCAATCTTTTTAGGCTACCAATTCCTAAGATCCTACAATTGTATAATATCCCATACAGAAATGGTTCGAATTAACGTAATAAATATACATAATCGCATTTCCAGCTGAATAAAAGTCGCCATTTAGCTTCCCAAAATCACCTACATACTTTCATCAATTACAAAAACACGGAACCTAAAACAGATGACCTGCGCAAGTTGCCTAGTCCCTCCATTAAACTTTCTCAAACCTCATCCAAGCATCTTCATCTCAAAATCCCCGAAACCTCCATCATCCGAACGACCCGAGCCCTAAACCTATCAGCCGCGATAACCCTATCCCATCAGCGAGCTCCGTGTCATTAAATGATCCACGCGAGTCGCAGCGAATCCTCGGCTTTAAGATCTCAAGCTGTTGCTAAGGGATTGATGGTGTTACTATGGCAACCGGTGAGGGCCTATTGTTGCACCCTGTCGGATCCCGCGCGGCCATACACCCCTCGCCACCTCGCATGGCATATTTATTTGCATGTAATGTAGGTACGCTCGTCTCGTTCGTCGACACGCACAGCACGCGTGTGTCCCGCGGCCCGTTGTACGAGCCTGTGTGCGTGCCTGCTGCTCGTTTATGCATCTATGCCAGTGGTACCAAACCCCCCTTCGCGAGCACCCAGGGCAACGTCCTATCTTTAAAGACGAGGGATCGGGAAGTTTCGCGAAACTTTCGCGCCAAGTCTCGGCCTTCTTCGGTAAATAGCGGAGGATCTGTTTGTTGGGATGCTTTTACACAAGGGTGGTTAGAAGGATGGTTAGAAGGGTGGTTCGTGAGAGGGAGCGAAAGGCTGACTGTTGACGAAGACTAGATCGAACTGGGTCGAAAGAAATTCCATGGTTCTTTCTTGTTCTTAAGGGTTGGAAAAAGGGTGGAATGGCAAGTTGCTTGGCTAGTCGAAGTGCATGTTTGGTCTTAACGATGGTTATCGAGGTAATAGGGAAATGGTGTTATGAAGGAAAGAAACGTAGTTGGAAGAATGCTTAGTTGCGCAAGAAGCGTGCACAGGGTTAATAGGTTAATAGCGAACAGTCTGGTTTTTGTGAGCGAATGGTGCAGTTTGGAGCAACGTTCTTCGATTTTACAATCTAACTTGTGATAATGGCGCGTTCGGTTGGAATAAGTATTGTTGGGAAAAGTCACGTTTCTTGTATGATATACGTATATGACTGTGTTCCTCCTTGCTGTGGGGGAGGAACGTGGGGCGGGAGAATCGGTTGAATAGTCAATTCGGTTAATTAATATTCCATTAGTATTCCATTTGATGGGATTAATATTCCATTGCATCCCGTCTCGAATTAAACAATCTTGAATTATGGAGCCACGTTTTATTCATCGTCGAATTACACGTAATAGCAATGGATTTTATTTACCGGCAATGAATTTATTACGAGCTGAATTCGATTATTTGAAAAGTGGAGCCCGTCAGGTGAGTAACTACGTTCATTGATTTTGCTTAATTCAATATCATAAAAACGAAAATTTTAACTGAATTGTAGTAACGTAATTTACAAAAATAACGACTACTGGATATTTATGAAGATTTCTTTTCTTACAGATAAGATCATTTTGTTTAGTGCAAGATGTAAAGTACAAGATACATTTTTTAAAATAATATTTCTTGCAACATCATCGCTCTTCCCTCTTTTTCAATTTACGAAGTTGATTAGTATGGCTTCCCACCGACTTAATTATCGTACTGTTAATTGCGTTAAATCTCTGCTGATAAAAAGGTAAAATTAAAACAAACGTTTATCCCCTAACTCGTCCATTTTTACACATTTCCACTTAGAATAAGTGCCTGAACACTCATAGCACAGTAATACACAAATTCCATAAAAAGTCTCATTTAATTCCACTGAAAGACAGGCCTCGATAAACGCATTTCCAACCTGTTTTTTTCACGCCAAGAAGAAACATCTCCAGCACACGTGTGTCACACGTTGCTCCATTTAAAAGGCGAGTCGAACGAGCGAAGCAGAGGAAGGACGCGCGTCAGCTTGTGCACTTTCATCCGCGTAATTAAAACCACGGCATCGTCCTTCGAGCGGGATGAGAGAGAGAGAGAGAGAGAGAGAGAGAGAGAGGGAGAGAACGAGTCGTAATGACGCCACGACGTCACTAAGACAAGAGAGGATTCTCCACTCGCGCTCGCGCTTCCTCTATTCGTGCTCGCGTTAATGCTCGTTCGAGTGTGCGACTCGATGCGTTCGTCGTGGTGAAATCGGCGTCCCGACGCTTCGCCATCCACGAGTCGTGTTCTGCTGCCTTTACAAGTATATTCTGAGCATTCGTTACAGCAGAAAGTAATAATTCTTGCAAAGTGACACCCTACCTTCATCTTCAACCCTTCTCGTCCTCTTATTCCTTTGGTTCGTTTGCAAGACACGCGCAGAGCACAAGGGAAGTTAAGTTTTAAGTGGACACGCAGGTTGATTCTTATAATATAATAACTGAATGTTTTTGATGGAGTTAATCGTTTATTGCAAGTGGATATGGTGTAGAAACAAAGATACGTGAGAATGAATTTATTCTGAAGGAGAGGTTCAAGACGATGAAGAAGACGAGGGTGACAAGTTGTAAGGGAAGAAGGACTTTTCATTTGTATAGCTAAAACAGACGAGTAACTCTTGAATTTTATCACGTCAGACTGCGATGTATCGTGTACACGAATTCATACTTGTGATTCGATGTAAAAATAAATCACGATAGGAATATTAGTAATCGAATCTCAACTTTCAGAATATAGGAAATATTTTTCCATCGTATTCGAGATACCGCTAAGATCTCTACAAGATAAACTATATCTAAGTAGCTATTATTTATAATAATATGATTGATATAATTGTCACTTTTTCTCTCAGTGTAACCAACTAAAATTCTTTAATCCTTCTCTAAAAAGATTTTAATTATATACTGAAAAATCAAACCAGGTGCTCCAAACGAAGCAAGCAAACCTATCAAAAATAATTAATCAAGCAGCTGATCAGCTACCAAAATCCACAAAAACGGTGTAAGAGTATCGAGCAAACGCGAAAATCAGAAAGCGTCTCCCCCAGAAGCGGCGATTCCTGCATTCATCCGCTCGGTTTCCCCCTCGCTAGAAGGAAACGAATTATTTCAGACGAACAGGAGTGATTACCAGGCCACATATTCTCGTGGCAGGAACAACAGGCACGCATCCTTCCAGACGGTCGGGCGTCCCGTTCGATGATTACCCCAAGTTATTACCTAGATGCTGTGCTTTTGTGGCCGTGCTCGCGGAGGATGCAACAACGCCGTCATCGGTTTCCTGCCGATTCGTATTACGGCCGCCATTGTGCGTCCTCCCGAGGACACCGGTGTTCCCGAAGCCAGAAGGACGATGGAAGGAAGCTCCTCGAGGATCGTCATTTCCGGAGCGCGGTTGCGGAGCATTCGCTTTGTCCCCGTGATTATGAACTCGCATCGGTTCGTGGAAGGAGCATCCTTCCTCCCGTCCTCGGTTGCATAATGGGTATGATGCACTCATTACTGCGACGTCGAGGCAAGGATCTGCTTTCGAAGCGTTTCGTGCTGCGGCATCACGCGGGAGGAAACATCCCGATAGGGGAGATTCTGAAATTTTTCCTGACAATAATTTACGCCTCTTTAACAGATCCGATATCTCGTAGTAAATCACGCGTGGGATATGTTTCAGGTTTATTCTTCTTCTTTTTGAGGGATGCTGAAGGAAAGGTGGGTTCTTAGTCGTCGCTAGGCGGTTACGCTATTCCCTTTAAGGAGAGGGAAGTGTGTAAAATGGAGATCGAGCGAAGTATGGAGAAACTAATTGGAAGATTGTCTCTTCTGTAGGATATACGAGTGACTGATGAATTGACGCGAAGATTTTCTATTCTTTCGTCTGCTCTTTTACGCCACCTATTGTAGATTCTTCGTGTGTAATTTTTAAATAGACAGGGATTTTCAAATACACCGCAGAATTGGCGAAATGGATATCGAATATATCAGGCGCATGCAAAAGCTTTCGAATTTTTGTCAAGCGATCATGTGTAGTTAATTTTATATAAATCTACAATTTATACAATAGATCTCTAAACTTCGATATAATCTTCCGCGTTTCTGCGCTATTGTTTTGTCGGTATTGATTTATTTGAAACGCCAGCATCGTGGTTCGTTGGTGACGATAATCTCGCGAAACGACAGTGAGCACGATGAGCGACGACGACAACTCTAGGACGCATGTGGCTCGAATCGCTACCCTTAACTTTGCCTGGGAATTTCTTCTGCGTACAGCGTCCAGATTTATCGCCGACAAATTATCGCTTAATCAGACTGATGTCGCACTCTTTGATCGGACAGTGCTTTCTAAATGTTGCAGAAACACGAAGATGTCCCAATATCATTCTTTCGCGACGAGATTCGAGACTTGAGAGAAAGGTGAGAGAAAATTATACAAAATGGGAGGAACATTTCGAATTAATATTAAAAATATATATTTGTAATGCACATATTATGTACAAATAGAAGAAAGTTGAAAAAAAGCAGAGAACAAATTAAAAAGTTGACTGGTTTTTCTTCAACAATTAGATCGAAACAGCAATTAACTAAATGTGTCGGACACGAACAGTGTATTCCAACGAGCGGATGCTTGCAACGCACGTGCTGAAATAAACTGAAACTGTTTTCCAGTAATCCATAAATATGAAACTACATAATATGAAAATTTCAATAAATATCGCTACAGTATCATATTATAGATCGGCGATTCAAAATATATTGCAAAAGTCAAACAACGTGTTCCATCGTGACGCACAAAGATATCCGTCGGAGTAGAGCGTTCAAGAAGATTTTCTCCTTTCATCCGACGCGGGACTTAAACTCTCGTTGAACGTTCCAGGGCACCGTCCACGATATTTTCATAATCCCTTTTGATACCGCGTTAATTATTCGCCGTGAAGGCTAAGCGTGCGACGAGGGCGGTCAAAAAGCGAGCAACATCGGCAACAAGGCTCTTTGTGCCCCTGAAGCAGAAAAAAAGCCGCTTACACCCCCTCTTGTAAATGGGGGATCGTTTCGCGTGCGCGTTGCACGCCGTAAACGGTCGGCCCCATGAAATTCTAACGAGTTTTTGAATAAACAATAAAACGAAAGAATAGCTCGCGAGAGAATTTCCTCTTCAGTCTCGTCGTCGCCGAATAAACCGGTGGGCTAAAGAGCCGTGGCTCGACGAGACGCGTCAACCCTGGTTTGAAAGCATCCCTGGTTTCCATCAAAGCCAACTTTCTTAAGCATCGACCGTTAACGCGTAATTCCGTTAAACTCGACGGCGAGCGCGAGAAGCAAGCCGCTTACTTATGAATATTGCAACCGAGACAAACCCTTCCGACTTACGCCACAGTTACCGAAACCTCGTGGAAGGGTTGCAACCGTGGCCGACTCTCTGATGCGCAAAGAGCACGAGAATCGACTAAATAGAGCGGTTGTCGAGATGCGGTAATTCGTATTTACTGGATGAAACGTCTTTAGAGAAAGCTTGGCTCTGCCAAAGGATAGAATATTTAAGAAGAAAGCGTTTTCACTGTTGGCAGTCTTTGACTCCAAGCTTCTTTACGATCATCCTTTGAATCCGTGGAACATTGAGTTTGCATATCTTTTTCACCGTAGGATCAGCATCTTCGCTATTATCTTCAATATAGTGCACAAAACTTGACGTTCGATCTTGTACTTGTTTCAGAAAACAAGGGAGCTTTAATGTTATCAAAAATACTTTAATATCAAATTGAACTGATTCTTTCGTGTTTTCCATAGATTAAAGAATTCTTTCGACAATGGAAGGATACGGTTGTATCAAAAATTACTCGATCAGCAAGTTTATCATTCGTTATTACAAGATGTATTACCTATTTACAAAAAAAAAAAAAAAAAACTATTCGAAGCTCAAAAAAAAGAAAAAAGACAAACGCATCGACGAAATCGTAAATCACCCAGCTAATAAAATGACTAAAGAGCTATATGAAACTGCATAGCTCCAAAATCGTTTTTCACAAAAGCCAATCACGGGCGAATATTCATCGACAAGAAAAAGGGGACAAAAGATCGGGAAATCCTATCAAGAAGTATTCGCCATATAAAAGAGTATTCGCGGTGGCACGAGATTCAGCGATAGAACGTGACAAAGCGGGAACCGTCTAGTGGAATGGTGGAAAAGCCGGGGAACGCGGGGGTGGTGAAGCGGGAAGAGTATAAAAGCGCGGGGTGGATGACGAGGAGAAGAGATCCGGACTCGGTCGACTCCGAGGGTCGTAACTTTTTCGCCAGGATTATAAAATTAACGTCGAGCGTCGTCCCAACCCCTCCCTGGCCACTGTCCTGGTCGTGTATTCGTACTGGCCTCCCCGGAGGGCCGCAATAATCGTGAACGTCAAATTTAACGTTTGCGCTCGGCCGATGCAATCCATTAGATATTGGTCGTAAAGAGGCCTCGTATCTCGGCCGTGCATGCACACGCGTGTACACACGAGCCAGAAGCGTGAACGATTCTTTTTTTTTCGAGAGAGAGGCCACTTTCGTACGCCGCCACCCCCTCACACCCCTTTTCGCGTCCGCGAGCCAACGATCGAGCTACGTAAAAATTTTCCCATTCTCGACGACTGGCCGGACAATTTATACGTGGCCACTTCTACGGACGTTGCGCCATTCGACGCGAAATAATATTCTCTTTCTCTCTTCGCCGCGTCTCCATGCTTCTCGGTGATTCGCCCATCGGAGTATCGAAGCAATCGCGGGACCATCGATTCTTTCCGCACGAATGTTTTAGGATTTTTGTCCCTTGATTATGCGCTCGAGAGCGTTAAGGGCTTTTTAATTCTGAAATAGTACAATAGATTATCGCATCTCGTATTTGGTTTCTTTTACTTATTTCCGAGAGGCGGAGGCTCTCTTTCAAATAAAACTGTATTGTTCAACCACGTAGATTCCGCATTTCAGAAAGAGATGGAAGCTCTTTGTACGGACCCTGTTGCAAGCACTGTCACTACATTTACGTAATAAATTCCACTCGAAGATCAAAGAAGAGAATGAAAAATCCTTCCGTCTAGAAAGTACATTTGAATAAAACGTTTGTAAAAGAAGATTTTATAGAATTGCCGAGAATACAATTATACAATAAAATGTACTGTAATAGTAAAAAATATAAATCTCGTAGAATAAGATGATCAGTCGCTAACAATGGGAGGAAACACAGAGATCGCAACGAGAACTTGCGAAAAAGGTGTAGAACGTTGAAATCGTCGAACACCTGCATCGAAAAGTCGTTTCAGCGTGATCGTCTCGCAGTTAGCCACGTGGAAATCGGCTGCTCGACTAAGAGTGTGGCTCTAAACGCGCGGGAATCGATGTCTGCGTTTCCTCTGCGAAAATGTTTCGGTCAGGATCGTTACCAGGTACGTACACGTGCGGTAGACATATTCGACGCTTGATATCACGTTCGATATCTTAACGATACATCTGGCCCGATACCGTGATCCGACTGGTAGCAATCTACGCGGTTGTGTATCGCGCAAACAGCCGCGGCTGCGAACCGTGGTCAAACACGGATCACGATAATACGACTACTAAACATCGGCTGTATTGCTGCATTATTGCTCGTACGTACATGCGTGCACACGAGCGCCAGCGCGTCAACGCGCAGAAACGATCAAAAGGGGTGAAACGCATTCCCTGTACATTGACTTTGTTTGGCGAAGAAACGCGGAGGAGCGATCGTCCAATTTGAAACGATGTTGAAAGATAATACACGATAAATCAATGGTTTCTGGTAAATGAGAAAATGACAGATGATACAGTGACGAATGTTAATGAATGGTTAAAGAAATATTTGAGGAAAGTAGAAGAAATATCTGACACAATCGACGTTTAGTTTGACGACTTGTTAAACCGGCTGTACGTCAAAGCACTTTCTCGATTAACAATCTTGAATTTATCATAGAAACAGCAAATCAATATACATGAGTATTTAGCTATTTTAATTTGATTCGTGGTAACAATGCACGATGCTACTGAAACATGCAAATTGTTGTTGGATTATGTGTATATTAATTGAAAGCGATACTCGTTACTTCCGATGTCAGCTACGAATTGTAGATTTAAAATTATGTAGTAAATAGTCGATATCGGTTTACCTTAAACAGCTTGGTACAAAAAATAAAATTGTCTTTTGCTCTATAACTTTCTACACGTATCGTATCGTAGGAAAGCAGAGCAAGAGAATTCGAACGCTCCTCTATATTCACGACGAACGAAAATGGTATTCAGAAGTACCTCAGACGGAAATCTCTAGAAGCCAAAGCTCCCATAAAACAGAACTACTCTCTGAAGCCACTTGGAAATCGTTTAGCTCTACAAACCTGGCCATTCATATTATATGCTTCTTCCGATATCATCACAAGGAATCTGCCCATCCTCCAGAATCTTTCGACTTTAAACCACCCTGGACGGCCATCAGACATCGTGGAAAAATTACGTCCGCACACGCCAGCACGGTTAACCCGTGACCATAAATTATTTGCGGTTTACGAGCGCGCGGTTTTCCCCGGGCCAGGTCGGAATTGCGCTTAATTCGTAATAAAGCCGCGTGAATCGCTCGTTCTTAGCTGTTCCTCCTAGCGCTCGGATTACGAATTACACGATTTTTCTACACATGGATACTCGTCGCCTGTCTACAAGTACGTATACCTTGATCAGAAGTATTAGGTCACTTATTGGTCTCATTCAAGACGTGCTAGATTATCAACGAACCGATTAATCGACCAAAACGATACGCTAATACGAGAAAACGATTCCAAATTTCCTGGGAACAATTTCTGGAAGTTATTTGAAAAAGTTATAGGAAAATAACGCGATATTCCGTTACAAACGTCAACGAGTTTCTTCAGATTCAGGTAGTTAAGCTCTGATCATTATCATTGGATTTTATTGCTCTATCTGACCACACTCGGTGACGTTTAAGTAAATAGTGCCTATGCGAGAACAATCTTGCCATGTTTTCGTAAATGTCGTGCAGAAATCATTTATCTTCCCTTCCATTTCGTCAGATAGGAAATAATTTAGTAAAGAACAGAGTTTTCCTGCGACTTTTAACATTTTCTTGCAACAAGTATGTTCAGAAACCCACTCTAACTAAGTGGAGAATCCGTGAAATTACGAATGGATTAACAATAAAAAAGTTGCAAACATCCCGCGTAGCGTTTTGCAACAGAACAAATATAGCAATGTTCGATAATTCAATACCTTCTTGACACAATCAGAAACAATCAGAATTACGGGATGGTTTGAACTGGTCCTTTAAAATTGCTTTTTCCAAAAAAGGGGAAAATTATTTAATTGGATTATAAAAATATCTCTGGTCAAAATCTCCTGATTCCAAGTATAGCAAGCATTATATTAGATTGTCCGAGAAGTTTCTTTCGTTTTATAAGGAAATAATAGACGCACAGTGTTTTCTGTTTTATATTAGTTTATTGAATTATGCACGAGTATAATAATAGAAATAGAACGAAATGGATCATACCTAATTCAATAAAATAATATAAAATAGAAATTGTTGTTCATCCATTATCACCTCATGAAACGAAAGAAACTTTTCGGACAACCTAATATAACAAGAACCAACAAACGAGAATATAATATAAATGAGCGAGCCAATCTCTAAGCGACTACAGTTTGACGAACAAACGATTTTTACTAACTCTCCATCAATTTTTAAGGAATTATTGTTTAAGGAATTTATTTAAGGAATTTATAATTATTTTTAAGGAATTATAGACTGATGATATCATTGAATAATAGGACGAAATGGACCAATGATTATTTCGATTTTTGCCTATTGCATGCCGAACTGTGCGACGCCTCAGTAAACAAACCCGTAGATCAAGCGGGCCGTGTGCGTCCCGTAGGGGGATGAAACGACGACCTACGCGATCAAGGTCGAAAGAAACACGATCCTGCTGATGGATAGATGAAAAGAGGAGGGGAGGTGGAAAAAACGTAATGAAGAAGAAACGAGTCCATTCGCAAAAGTGGAACCACTCTCACGCGATACGTGTATAAGTGAATTTCGACAACGACCTTCGACCAGTATCTCTCTGATGGTTCGATTTCCGAGTGACTATGTTACATGGGGTTTCGTAACGCGACCTCCTGCCACGCAAAACACCATGGCCACCGTAACCGTGGCCGCTGCAATATCAGCGTGCATGTTATAACGCTGTTAACACCCGTGATCGCTTTCAATCCACGCAGTTCATCATCGCATATTGGCTGGTACACGTTCGAAAGCCGAAGAGAGAAAGCAAGAGAGGAAATGTATATTCCGAAACGGGAATCATCGCTCATGCTGATCGAGATCATCGTGCGGTATTTCGTAGGCCCAGATGGGCATAAATCTGGGATTTTCACGCGGACGCTTTAATTTCGATGGGCCGGGTGATGGTTATATTTTTCCGGATTCCAGCCGAGTAATCCCTCTCGATCGTTTCGACGTTTCGAATGATCAATTTGGAACTTGCCATTGGAAAATACTTGTAAATGCTCTTTTTTATCGTATGGCGTGTATATTTCCTTTTTTTTTTTTTTTTTTTTTTATTTTTAGAAACAGATTGCACGAGGATCTTTCGTCTTTTTCGCGTTAGTTTAACGCGCATGGATTGCAACATAATATCGTCCGAATAATTAAAACGTTAATCCGTAAGAAAGACATATTCTTTATTAAATACAAAGATATATTCTTCGTAAAATTTCTACGGAATTTTCAACAAACGCGAAAGACCCTCTCGTCATCCAAAATGAAACATCCAAGCAATCGTATATGGCGACACCGCGAAGGACAGACTATCATTTGAATGAAACACCCTCCCCTGGACAGGTCATCGAATCTACGATGATTCATCCTATCGAAAAGGGTTTGTTTCAGAGCACAGCTGACCAAGCTCGTACCTCTCCTCTCGTTAGTTTCGCAACGAATGCCATTCTGGTTCGCCATTAAGCGTATCGAAATCGTAGCTCGACTAATGCCGATGAATTCTGTAACGATTGCGCCAACGGCTGACAAATAACGCGTAATGAAAACGTCGGTTTATACAGGTAATTACTTTTACCCTGTCGCTTCATTATGCCATAATGAAAAGACCGAAAATATATAGATATAGAGAGACGGGGTGTGTTCGCCTGCAGTCGCGAAAATTGAGGTATATCATCGTGGTTGCAGCGAGATATCAAGCTCGGGGCCACAATGATGATAATCATCGTCGTCGTCATCATCGTCATCTCCATGGACAACGAGCACCCCTTGACGAGGGGCCGGCCTGAAAGCCACGGTGATTGCGATTCCTCGATTTATTGAACGGCCCGGGTAAAACCGCCCCCGCATTATGGATTTCTCGAATTTACATGAAAATCAACCCGGTCTTATTTTAATTGGGAAACGGGACGCGTTGATCGATGGTCAACGGGATATTGAATTAACGAACGTGTATCGACTTTGAACTTACATTGTCCGGAATTTTACATCGTTGGTGGTAGATGGTCGTTTATATTGAGCACGACAAGAGGAAAATTTAGCGAATTTGAGCAACGAAAGGAATTATCAGGTTGTCCGAAAAGTTTCTTTCGTTTCATAAGGCGATAATAGATGAACAACAATTCCTGTTTTATATTATTTTATTGAATCAGATATGATTTCGTTCTATTTCTACTATTATGTTCATGCATAATTATTTCCTTATAAAGCGAAAGAAACTTCTCGGACAACCTAATAAACGCATATATGATAGAAAATGTATAGACGAGATGATACAAAACTTTTCTATACATGGTATATATGATATAACCACTAGGGTTGCCTTGAACAATGGAACCAATGTGGTTAGTGAAATTTTACAAGTCTCAAGCTACAAGTTAACAACATTAATAAACATGAACGATACTACCAAAATTGCTGGTAGAACAAATGAAACTCTTCACGTAAATTTTATAACGTTTGTTGGTTATTATCCGATTTGACAAGAAGTTCCAAAATCAATGAGAAGTTTGTAACTTGCAATGTGCAAACCCTTCAATTTACTAATACTATTAATTAGTAAAACATTGTACAAGTGGGGATAAAAATTAGGAGGCCTTTAAAGATTGCAGTGTACAATGTACAATGTCCATACAAGACATTATCTATAATTTTATAACGAACACGATAGAATAAAATTAACACGTTGCTTATAAACCATGATAATATCGAAGAGTATTATATTTCATTTCATTCCTTTCATTTCTAACACCTACGTAAAATCGATTATTGTATACCAAACTTTAATTCCATATAAATACGTAAATATCAAAATATACATGTTATTAGTTACGAAAATGTATAGCTACAATCAAATATAAACAGCCTCCGCACTCAGCTTGCTAAATATGAGCCAAAATAAGCCGAAATTAACCACGACGAATCAAACGTGCAAAATGAAAAAAAGGAAGCTCCCAAAACACACGGAACAAGAGACAATCCCTGCTGAATAGCAACCTGGAAAAGCAGGTCTGCATTCCCGCAGCGGCCAACCGGAGCTGGTTTTAGCGGGAATTTTTGAAAAACACATTGGGTAGCCGAGCGCGATACAGCGTGAAAGGCCCGTAAAAGCGAAACGATGGTTCGTATCGCGTGCGACTGGCCTGGAAAAGCCGGGGAAATTCGGCCGTGGAAAATCCAACGGTACGGTGGTAGGGGCGCTGTGCGCTCTAACAGTGGCGGTTTCCACAGGGAAGGCCACTCTCGCGATGGTGCTAAACGCTGGACCGGTTTATGGGCATTGCGCTTTCGCCCATAGCGCAATCAAAGCGAGAATCGAATGGCGAGCGGACCGAGCGCAATTTCACAGGGCATGAAACACTGACTTCATTATCCGGTTGTTAATCCTACGCCATGGGCGATCCCGCTCGACGTCCCCGCGAGCCGTCGATAAAATCCAGCCTCGAATTTCGCGGGTTCGCGTGCACCTGGATCGACGGATCGATGGGATCATCGGGATTCGGGCACAAAGTTGAATAACAGAATGGAATTGCACGCCCTGTCGCGGATTTACAGCGACCAAGTTGCGATGATTGAATTCGCGCGAACGCTCGACGCAAGCTTGCAAACGTGTGTTCGGGGTTAAAGTAATTTTTTCTTCATTTTATTCGCTTTTGGTCTCGTGTTGGACAGTGGTTAGCTGATTTTAAGGGAGAGCGATGCGCGACATAAATGGAAAGGGCGCGTTTTTTTTAGAGCGAACAAAGGGGATCGCTTTAAGGGTCGTGGGTAGAGTTGGTTGACCCGGGACGAAAGCGTTTCGTTATTTATTGACTGCGATCAACGTCTCGTCGACGGGAGTTTCTTGAAATATTCATCGTTCTGTCAGACGATTAGACGAGCGAAGAAATACCGGCAGCAACGATTTTGCACGCGAACCTTGGTTGGAATGCGAAATTCCATCTATGGATGATGCCCCGAATATTTCATACGTTTCAATCCTTTTATCCGATATTCTTTGACTTCTACGTCGAAGACGTCTGAGATTTTTATCTTCTTGAAGGGTTGCAAGTATCGATATTAATTCTGATGCAATCGTTGAATTTCTATATCCGAATCTGATTCTTGTATTAACAAAAAGAACGTTCAACGTTTCAAGGAAATTTTTATCATTCAACGGAAACTAGAGAAACTACGAACAACGATGCTTTCATATTTTTCTGAAATTTAAAGAGATATTTTAATTTACTAATGAACGGAAGTAAATTAATCTGTCACTCAGATCGTCAATCTCTTGGACGTATCTATTCAATTCTATCAAGAATAATCTATATTCTAAATGTATTTCTATTTGCAGGAACTAGAATCGAAATTGATTAGTTTTCATTAATTTTGAATTCCATACTTACAAAATTCTCCCCACCAAGTATAGTTAAAAAATGACTCAGACAGTTCAGCAACTGTAAAAGATGGAATAAATCAAAACCAGTAAAATCAACGACAAAAATGAATCAAGCTGTGCTCAATTTACTCGACAATCGAGAACGCACTCCAGCTTAATTTAACCAGAGTATGTGGAAATTCCCAAATGTCTAAAATCTCAAGCCCTGCTTCCATTAAACACCTGGTGCCCGGTACTAAACAACGGTAACGTCGAAACGAAGCACACGCAGAGGTGTACAATAACGAAACGAAGGACAGGTAAAGTGGTCGGCTACTCAACAAGCTAACAAACTCTGCGTCTTCCAGCCAACGATTTCGAATAACGAAAACACTCGAGAAGGGAGTCATTGATCAAGAGAGAAACGGTGCACGGACTTGGAGCCGCAAGGCGAACGCACCGGGATCAGGAAGTAAGAACGTGTTTACGGGCTCGCGACCGCAACGCATCAAAGGGGTCGCACGTGTGTTATTTCCATACATAGAATGTTTATCAATGCACGCGTGATGACGATGTATTTGCATCTTTTTTTACGACGAGCGCGCTCGTGAGCTTGTGACCGTGCGCTCTTGCGTACGTGCGAATCCAAAGAGAGAAGTTGGTGTACAGAGTATAGGGTGATTCCTGCGACGAGGACAGATTTCAGATGTTTGGAGAAAGATGACGAACGGAAGGCTGGAGATTACGGTGTTCTCCTTTAAGTCAGAAGTTTTAAGAGCTAAGAACTTTTTAATACTGGGTGCTCCTCGTTAGCGAAGCGAAGTAGCTTCTTCGTGTTCCCAAGAATTTGAAAAGTGAACTATACCGTGTATACTTCAGTCACTTTGTTCCTGTACTCTTCAACTAACAGAAATGTAGGATTGAAAAGGTAAAATTGTTTCAATTGACAGTAACCAAGAACTTGGAAAATGAAATCAAAAGAAATTCTGTTACGTACTTTGTTTATCTGGTCTCGACACGATTCACCAATCTACATTTGTTTAAACTAATAGGAATGACAAATTTGAAAAATAGAATAGAAATAAATTCTTCGGCTCCTCTGAGCTGGACTATAGAAAAGCACGAAAAGATATGTGGAATTTGCTCTCAATATTTTTTCAACAAATAAAAACAAGCTTACAGCCATGATAATTCAATCACCTAACACTTCCATCGCTAATTTCTCTGTCATATCAACAACAGCTGTACCGCGTACCGGTGACGAGGATCAGCCTGTATAGGAAGTAATAACTGGGGTGAATGGTGGTGTATTCATAAAGTATGGCGTTCTCCTCCCTACTCTGCCCCCCTTCTCTCTCTCTCTCATCTTTTTTCTCCTTGCACTCGGTATATTTTTCTCCCTCACTTTCTCCCTCTTCCTTCGTCTCGCTCTTACGAAGATTCTTTCTGTCTCCCTTCGATTCACCGAGGTTCTATGCAACCCCTTTCCCTAGGCGAGCTACACACCATTCCGTGCACACGGTACACCCTTCCCCACTTTTCCCATATAAGACTGCACTTAACGCATTCACCGAGCCGCCCTGCATTGACCGGATCAATGCACTCGAATGCGCGCGGCACGCAGTATCGTTGACGCGTTGCGAAATCTCGATTCCGCCCGATACGATTTCAACCGATAACGCGTAGCGACGCGGAATTCTAGCCCCTTGTGACTCCATCCCTTTCATCCGAGTCGATCGGTCGCGACTGATCCGCGCGCAGGGTGAGTCGGCGATCAAAAACGCGAACCGCCCGCTCACGGGGGATAATTGATATCGGCGGTATCGAGATTGGCGAGAACGAAAACACGTGGATGGCTCGGTGTAAATTTGGAACGCGGTAAATGGGGGAACGTGGATTGCGTGTAAATACTCGACGATGAAAATTACAGCATATGTTGTCAGGAAGGTAATTCGCAATTCACAGTTCACTGGCCGGGAGTCGGAAAGCGAAAGCCTGAAATGAAAGGTGTAGAATCTGGAAATCAGAATGTTGGATTTAGGATTCAGAACACGGAACACCGAATCTAAAACGCAGAATTCAAAGTTCAAAGCTCTGAATCGCAAAGTCTAAAATCTTAAGATCGCGAAATCCACGATTCAGGCTGGAAATCTGGAACCCGGAGCATAAAACACACACCGCAGGATCAAAGAATTGAAAAGGGAAACGTTCTCAAGCGTCTTCGCTAGGAGCGTCCACGCAGATCTCCGATCCCCGAAGACGAATCGTTCCATCGAGCGACCTCTGAATAATTCAGACTCTCGGCTCGGTCCAGTCGCTTCGATAAGGTTCAAAGGACGCCGAGTGACGAGGCCGCGGGCACGAGCGACCTGCTCTCGTACAATTTGCATAGCCTCGTCCTGTACACGGTACGCTGCAAATAAACCGGCTGTTTGAAAGGCGTAAAAGCCGCGATCACGCGACCGAGAGGCCACGAGATTACGGGGAGACGAAGCGGGAGAAAAAGGCAGAAGGGAGAGGAAACGAGAGAGGCTCCCACAACGGGAATCTCGACTCCTCGTTCGCTGATCCTCTCCTCTCTCGCTGGCTGGTTTTCCAGCAGCGTGACGTTTCAGCAGCTTCGACGACACCGGAGCATCGTCGTAACGCGACACCACCACCACCACCACCACCACCATTACCAGCCAACCATTACCACCGTGCTTCACTCTCGTTTCTCCCTCTCTCTCTCTCTCTCTCTCTCTCTCTCTTTCTCTCTCTTCACCAGAACTTGATGTAAAAATCCCTCTCCTCGGGATCGCATCGTGCATTCTCTCGAGCGTGCACCGCGTTCCACGCGGTTCAGAGTCCGTGTAAGGACCTCCGTATGTGTTTCACCAGGTCAGGTCAACGTCCTGTCCCTGACAGCAAAAAGGGAACGAGAGAACGAAAAGGAGGGAAAGATGAAGGCAGAGTAAGGGAGGTGAAAAAATGGAAGGGATGGTGGGAGGAGGGAGAGATTGACGTTGAAACCGGCCTTCGAAAGGGAGAGAACTGGAAGAGGAAGGAGGCCCGATCCTTGTGATATCCGCCACCATTACCCTCTTCCCCCTTCTTTCACCCTCTCTCCCCCATCCTTTGCATGAATGCAGTTCTTCCTCGGCGACGCGATGCCCTGCCAAAGGGTGCACTCCTGAACTCTGAGGGTTTGTGCGCCACATCGCGCGTTTCACGAGGGTGTGATCGCATTTTGCGAGTCCACGTGCGAAGCCGCTGTTGTACCGAGCTAGAAGACGCGTTCCCAGGGCCGTGTTTAGGCGAGCGTGAATATCAGGCGGCTTTTTTGTTTGGAAAATGTTATGGGTATCCAAGAGAGTGGATCATGGGTTTTGAGACGGTAAGTTAATGAGAGGATTTTGGACAAGGGACGGTTGATATTCATGTAATTCGTGGAAATTTTAGGAATTTCAGAAGTGTATCTACGAAACGTGGATAATTGCAGACGGAGTTCAAAGAATATCTATTTATTTCTTCGATAAATGAAACGAGTCTTGGCATTTATCCTTCTTAATTAAATAGGTTGATTTAGCAAAATTTACATTTGAACAGATAAGTCGAGTAGATTAAGTTTAAGTAAATTTACACTTTAGATTTTGCATACTTTACGCTAGGTTTCTATTAGAATTTAACCAACTACTTACTTGAAATATCATCGCGGAATTTGTTCTTCCAGCTAACAGAAATAGGCTGAGAATAAAATTGTCTGTTATAAAAATATGTACCGACTAATTTCGGAAAAACGAGTCTCAGTTCGAAGTTCAGTCCCTCATATCCGAAATGTATTATTTTTGCGATACTTCTGGTTGTTCCATAAAATAGCATACGCCTCGAATCCTTCGGGATACACATCAAAAGAAGATTCATTAGCAATCTACCAACGGTAACAAGATGTCACTTAAAAACCAAACCTGAGTCTTGGAATCAATTTACGTTGCCTAATACTCAATTAGTCGAATCCTCGAGATAAATATCCGTGTTCGTGGACTTAAAGCTTCATCGATTGAAGCGAAACGCCGAGTAGCCTAATCGGTTCTGCTTATGAAAACGATTTGCCAGTTTGATCGAGCGTTCGGCATTGCTCAAAGGAGGCAAGAGAGCGCCGAATACGATCCTGGCAGCGATCGTTTGTGCAGAGAGAAGCGGACGATGGGAATGAAAGCAAGCGTCGATCTGCGAATTGATTCCATCAGAGATCTCCCTTTTGCTCTGTTCGGTTCACGACGTCATCAAAGAACCTTTCACGGGAATTTTCACTTCTGGATTTGCGCGAGACGCGTCAAGTTTCCACGTTCGCGCGTGCCCGCCCATTTGTCCCGTACAAAACACCTTGTTCCTCTTTTCTTTTCACCTTTTTTTTTCTTTCTTTTGTTTCTTAACGAAGCCACCGCTAATGGACATGCTCTTCCTATTAGATCATTGGCTGAACGCCGGAGAGGGGAACGTTTTATAAGCAAGGAATATTAAATCACGTCCCCCGACTAAAGGGGTGGAAAGTTTGCTCGCTACGTTTCGTGTCATCGACGTTGGTATCCGATCTCTCAACTTTTCTGCTCGACTATAATGGTATATGCTCGATGGAATAATTTACCAAAGTAATGGGTTATTAGCTGATTGCTGATTCTGATGGGGTGGTGAAATTATTCACGATAGTTGAATTAACCTATTGTCTTTTCGTGTTTATACGCAGAATTCGTCTTATCCCTAGTGTAATTAACGGGTATTGAAATATATTACACTTCTATGTAACGCAACTTATTGCTTACACTACTTATTTTTATTGAATCACGGTGTTAATTAGTAGACCGCGGATGTTCACGATTAATAGGAAATATAAAAGGAAATATAAAAGTAGAAAATATATAGAATGCATATAAAATACAAATTTGCACAGAGATTCACGACCAGTTAATTACGAAGACAAATCCATTTTAATTCTCAAATAGGTTATCCGTATTGTCTAAAAAATATTTTCTATCTCATTGACGTTCGTTCGAATCTAACGCGTACTACGTATGAATTCTTCTACGTTCGTGCGAAATATTCAACAACGACACCCCGTTTCTCTTCCTCATTCGCGCACCGTACACCCATCAATCGCTTTAATCATTGCACGTACTCCAATCGGCGATCCACGCTCAAAAAGCGGATACAATATCAATCATCTTTCGTAGCGGCCGATCGCAGCAATAAATCCCATTGTTGTCAAACCAATTTGCCGCGATCGTTGTGCCGTTCGATTCCCTTTGTCGCGTTCATTTGTTGCACCCAATCGTGTACGAGCTTTCGTCTCCGCGTTAATACAACCAGCGAACATTCGTCCATCGATAAACGAGCTCCCGTACGATCGCTAAACCACGAAACAAAATCCTAACACGTTGACTGACTGTTATTTAATCTTTGATTTATCTTACTCCTAGCGAAACAGTAGAGTCGCTTATCTCAATATTTGTTTCAAAGACAAAACGAGGTGCACACAAAATATTAACACTTTGACTGCCACGCCGAAATCACATGTTTCGCTCAGGACGCCTCGGGAGTATTTTTATTATTCGAAGTATATAATGACAAATGATAATAAATTGATGATGTAAGACAACATTCTTCCCCAATGGATCGTTTATCTTATTGGTGGTCACGGGTGACCATCGTGGCGCCTTGGTAACAGTTAATAGCGACATATTATTGTTGAGATATGTATAATTTTCTGTGCTGGACTGGGTTAAATGCGTAGTGGAGGTACTTGTATGTGGGTATCAGTGTGTGGAGGTATGTGTGTGCGCGGTGTCCCGAAAACAGATGAATGTAAACTGTTCAGTCGGTTAACAGTCGGATATAGAAGAAAGTGCTGAGACGCGTGCAAGTGTATATCGATGAATATATAAGGAATCGTCCATGAAATAAATATATTACTATTTTAATATGAATCCTCAGTGTAAATTTAGTGTTCCTGTAACATTATTTCGTCTTCAAAGATCCACGATTCTCAACAATTATAAGAACGCTTCGTTTATTTCAACAAACCATTCGCATTTGTTATTTCGTCGTGAGCAAAACGAGCAGAATATATTGTTGAAACGTGTAGAAGATATTAGTGAACATTATTTGCTCACTGTATATATAATAGTAAGGTATGTGCACACTTCTAAGCATCTAGGATTATTTTCTAAGGTGTGTTTATAATAATATTCGTAGATTACCCCTCAAAGATATGGGACGCAAACGCAGTGCACCATTAGCTGTAAGATTTGTTCTTATTTTTTTTTTTGATGTTCTAATAGAAATGTTTAATTGTTCAATGGGGCTCTTTTTATTTCAAAGTATCTTCTATTTATCGGTTATATTCAGAATTCCCTAACTGTCAATTTTCATACAATTTTTACAATTGTAAGAAGTTCAAGCGCTTCGGTCACCAATGACTACCGTGGCGTCACAGAAGAAACCATGGCCGGTCATATATGACCAACGTGGCAGTCAAAGTATTAACATAATATAGATATACCAGGTATGTAAACATGAAACCGGAACTTTTGTATAGAAAATACACGTTTATTGTATGAAAATGATTAAAAATATTTTATTCGAAGTATTGCCCATCGCTAGCTATACATTTTTCCCACCTGTCTGGCAATTGGTGGATGCCACGCCAAAAAAACTGTCGCTCTTTTGAGGCAAACCAGTCATCGAGCCATTTTCGTACATTTTCGTAAGAAGCGAAGTGCTAGTCAGAAAGTGCGTGTCCCATCGATGCAAATAAATAGTAATCGGACGGAGCCAAGTCTGGTGAGTAAGCCGCGTGCGAAAGTATTTCCCAACTGAACGCTTCGATCGTTTCCTTGACCGGTTTTGCTGTATGCGATGGTGCATTATCACGAAGCAAAATTACTTTGTGTTGCCTTTTTTGATATTCTGGTCGTTTTTCACGCAAAGCTTGATTCAAATCGATCATTTGTCGTCGGTAGCGCTCGGTATTAACGGTTTCGCCAGGTTTTAACAGCTCGGTGGTCTTTTTCGGTGGTCTTCCACGTTCTTCGTTCCTCGCGTCAAAATTGCCACTTCTGAATTTTTTAAACCACTGAAAGCACTGTGATTTACCAAGAGCATGCTCACCGTAAGCTTAGACAAGCATTCGATGCGATTCTGCAGCAGTTTTCTTCGAATGGTAACAGAAAATCAATGCTGTCCGCAAATCGTAGTTTCCAGGCACAAAATTTGACACGTTCAACGCTATTACAAACTATGCTGTCGTATGAAACTTGTATTGTTCCGAGTGGAAAATGTTTGTGAGATGTCAACAAAGACTTTTGGCATCAATGACGTAGTTTAATGATAACTACATTATCAGCTAGGGCCATCTATAGGCAAATTCCGGTTTCATATTTACAGACCTGATACTTTGAAATAATAAAACTTGGCAAAACTTCGTCTTCTTAGTTGTTCGAGTATCTTTGTAGAGTAAGATATGATCTATGTTGATTGAGATAGAGTACACGAACACTTTTGCCAAGTATTTTATAACAGATGCAACTGGCACTTTAAATCAAAATGATCGATCAAAGTGATATCAAAAGTATCAAAGATTTACTGAATTTCCATCAACGTTTCTTTAATTCGAATACCTTAATTAACTTGCAAATCGCCAATGACAAGTCCAGTATCGATCACTATAGTAACCATAATAATAGTCAAGCACGTTAAATAATCGTTAAATAAATAAATACCTTAAACACGAAGGGCTTCACTCAACGATCAAAGGTAACAAAAATTCTTGGCATATCGATATCGTCTCTATTACCTGACATCGAACGATTGTTCGCGAGTTCCGATATTGCATTCTTGTCGATCCATTTTCCATTCAGTAACCAGGCAAATATGCCATGGATACGAGACGTGCGAGTTTTCCGCCTGGAGAAAGCTGAAAAATCGGCGCGGCAACCTGGTGCAGAGTCAATCCGGGAATTGATTCGCGACGCTTCTGGAAGGCGCGCCTATTCACCAGATTGCTGCGTTCTCCGCGCTCCTCGCCTCGTTTCTATCTTCTTTCTTCGACGCTTTTCACGGGAAACGTCGTCCCGTCGCGATAAATTTCCTCGCGAGGATGCGCCTTTGTGCGGGCCGGCTCGCATGGGCCGCCTCCGCGTCGTCAGCCAGACGCGCTTCCCTCGTGGATTGAAATCGCGTGAAAAATTGCCGATGGATCGACTGAGCGCTTTAAAGACGCGCTGGATGCGATGTTGTTTGAATTTAGCCGATGAGAAATCATCGCGTCGATGCGACGTTCCGTTCCTGAAAGCAGACAAATTTTTATGGTTAGAAAATATTACTCGGTGAATCGATGAAGGAGTATAAGGATTTGAGAAAAGATTGAGGATTTCTACGATTCGTCTCATTAAGACCGAACCTTGATAACTCGAATCTCAATGGAAGAACTAAAATCGCCAATTTTGTAGAAGTTTCGACTTATCGAAATTGGCGAGTAAAAGAGGTTCGACGAACGAAAATCCAACATTCGGAGGCTTTGTACGAAGACACAATTACGTTCACTTTGTCGAAAAGTTTCAGTATTTCGAGCTTCTTCTTAGAACCCATTTTATTCAACATACGTAACTCCAAAAGTTAAAGACGCGGCAGATGGTGGCAATTGTGCGTTCGACCGACGAAAAACGATTAGTTTCTATGGAATGCACGTGGTCGAAGGACAAAGAAGTACTGATACGGCTTGTGTCGTCTTATGTTTTTCGTTTTATGTTATTCGAGACAATCCTAACAGCTGGAAGCGTAGCTATAGGTACACTACGAGCTGCAGAGGCTGCAGCTATAAAAGTTCGACTTACAGGGCTAAATTTACAGAGGACCTGTGGAAGTCTGACTATTCTAAACTCGAGTTACAGAAGTAAAGTTATGTGTCTGGACACGTGGCAGATAATTTCAGTCAATGTAAGTTTTATTTCGACTTCTGCAAGTTCTCGCAGAGCGCAAGGGAATGGACAAAATTGTAGTCTTATAGAGGTTCGAGTTATCCAGGTTACATTGTAATTGGATGTGAAATCGAATATATGAAAATATCAACAGATTTGATATTTGATCATTTGATTTGAAGAAAGGCAGAGAATGTTTTAAGAAACGTAAATGAAATTTAATCGAGGATCATAACTGATTTCGAGAGCCTTTTTCTTTGCGATTCTTACGATGAAATCGCTAAAAAAAGACGAATTTATAGCTCTGGAAGCAGGAGTTGGAGGGGAAAAATAAAGAAACCGACTATCAAAGATCTCTTGTCAAGCGACAATGTTGCAAAAATCAGCTCGATCGCTGCACTCGGTACAAGTGGACGCATCTTCGATTTATAGGCGCGTTCGGTTGAATAATGTCGGACAAGAAAACTGAACAACGAATAAACATCAAGTTTCTTGTCTTTTGCATGAGATTGCATGTCCCGTGCGCGTGTTTTTGAATTAAAGAAGTCCACCACTTTTCGTCGACAAGAAGTGTAAAAACGAAAACGACGCTTCTCGATCTGCGTCGCAGAAAATGATTTACAGAAATCCTTTTGAACGCTGACATACGATGGTGCATACGGCTGTGTGTCAAGTCGAAAGAGAACTACGTCGAGGCGATCTTAGTCGAATTTTTCTGAATTTCTTTAATAAAAGAAGGTACAGGCACAATCTCATTTTTTGTCGCACATTGTATGAAAAATATTCGACGTCAGTTAATAATTCAAACACTACAGTCTGAAACAAAACAGGAAAGCTTCTACCTTTCGATTTTCTATATTTCAATCTCTCATCCTCACCACAAGTACACTTGAAGCTCCATCACTAGCGAACACGGTTTCCTACACCCTTGGAACGACATATTCTCCGGTTTCTCCACGCAGACCCAATTAACTTCCACTTTTCCAACCCTATTTTCTCCGACGACACCTACCCAACCGCGTTTATCAACGGTATGAAACTCCCTCTCGTGATACCCCAGGACATTCTGAAAATCTCGTGCAAACGGCTAGAAATCTGACCAACGCCACACGCGACTAGAAAAGATTCCAAAGAACCCACCTCGACTCTGTGAATGGGGATTCGTTTCTACCCTTCGCACGGTCTCCTTTTTATCCGCGCTTTTCAACTTGGAAAACGTCGTTATACACGATAAGTTTCGCGTTCGAGAGTCTCGTCGTTCCGGTTTCACCGATTTGACAGGTGAAAAGGGACGACGAGTAGGTTGTTCGTTTCGAACAGCCGATAATGACGTTGCATGGTCTTTCGTCGCGCGAATAACTCGATCTTCCGTGGGGAAACTAACGTCGACGCGTCTTTATCGCGCTGAATGGAAACTGCGTTCTGGGAAATTCATTTAAAACGAACGCCGCGGAGAATCATGGCGCCAAGTAAGATTCCCTGCAAGTTCGGTCTTTGGCGACGTTTAATGATTTCATGCTTCGCTGATAGCTCGTCTCTTTCGACGATTTTGTAAAAGCCACGAGAAGAGCAGGAAGCCGAAAGCTCAAAGCACGATTGTGTAAGACGATGAAGTACGATAAGGATTCAGACTTGCGATGACTCGCGGTGACAGGAATTTTAAAAGGATACACTGAATGGCGATAGGTTAGAGGATGGAGAACATTTTCAATGGAGTGAATTTACTTGAGAAAATATGTCTTTACATCTAGTTCATTTCATTGTTGATCAAAATTTAATGGAATATTTTCTGAAAAATATTTGGACAAAGCCAGGCTCGAGAAGCGTTCGAGTGAAGTTAGCTGAGAAAAAGGAAGAATCTTTTTATCCGATTCGTTCCACCTTCTCTTTTATGCTTATCTATCAGTTGAATGTTTTGTTAAGAAATCCAAAATTAAATTGAAGAAACGTTCGAACGAAGCTAAATGAATTTATGTGCAGATTTTTAGTTCGATTCGTTGGAATATTTCTCGAAAGAACGCAAAGCTCCAGCTTAATTTCCAAAGCACGAATACTCGTAGCCGACTTAATTACGCGAATCGTTAGGAAAACGATCGCAGACGAACCGTTCTCAGGCTCCTAATGAAACTCTCATACAAACAACAAGACGATCCTTTTCCAAAAGGAAACGGTCTACCACCCACGGGTTTCTACAGTTTTAAGCCATCGCGCCGGTGTTCTATTTCATCCGTCGAAATTGTTTCCACCGTTTACGCGTACGATGCAGGTTCGCGAGCCTCGTTATCACTAGTAACAGGTTATCATCTTAATTAGACTGTTAACAGGCAGAGGGGTCGTCTCTCGAGCAGAGATCGCGTTTCCGCGAAGCCAATCTCGGGTGCATGGTTTCCAGTGAGTCAACCGAGGACTCCGCCTCTGCGGCTTCAATTTCCAAGCGATCGTCTCGCCTTTGCCGGATGGATGAACGCGTTTCTGGCGACGTGGATCACGTCGGTGACCCGAGACCAGCGATCGAAGTGTCTCGATTAGCTGGCCGGTAATATCAACCGATTAATGTTAACGATCAGACTGATTAATGTTAATGCCCTAGCTAGCGATTGAGAAATATGTAGAAGTATTCTGCGTATCTCCGGATAAACAGGAACCGATGGGCAATTAGAGCGCGCGATTGGAAAGTTCAGGTTCGACATAAACCTAATAGATAGCATTCCTTTTAGAAAGATAATCGCAAAGTAATTCTTGCATATTTTAACACTTTTTATGACATTTAAAATTATTTTCTTTTTTTGTTTCATATCATTTTGTCAAATTACGTACGATCCATTTTGTTTTGTTGAGATAATCACCGTGACATTTCACAGACTTGGTTTCACGTTTCTATGAATTGGAATGAAATATTTCATTGCACGATATTATTCTGGAAAATCTCTACGTTCAGTTTCCGCGATATTTCTCTCTTCCAATTGTAAATTCTGAATGATTACGTGCCGATAAATAAAGATCTGACGTTGTCAAGAATTCGTCATTCAGGAAAGGATAAATAAAAAGTATGAAACGTTCTATAAATTGCGGTTGAAGAATTGAAATTTTTAAAGAATCTATGAAACTGAAAATTGATTCGAGTTTAATCTTCGTCGTCGTGTTGCACGAAGAGACAACGTGGATTTCCAGAAACGAAAATTTCCTGACCACGAAAGCCTAATTTCAGATTGGACAGACGGACGGATGACATTTGCATTTCCATCAGAAGTTCGAGATCCGGTTTCGTTGCATCGGCCCTCACGGACCGTCGACGGTCACTGATTAAATTGGAGAGGCGGGAAAATCAGTGCATCACGTCTGCCTTCGTCGAAATTAAGGGGAACTGAGCGCTGGCCGTATCGGAAACGCGTTTCGCCGCGATTAAGTGCACGTAGGTCTCCAAATGGAGGAAGAAGCTCGTGCAAAATGGTAATTGAATCGTATGGTAGAGAGGAGCATAAGATATACCAGATGAATAAATGCATATATTAAATGTTAGAAATAATCACATGGATCAGGTATATATATTCAAAGCAAATTTATATCAAACGAATATTTTCAAAAATGAATAAAAGTTCTTTCTTTTAAATTTTGCAGAAACTTCTATGAAAGAAAATATTTTAAAAGAAACTCAAAGAAATATTCCAAGAAAAGTATAAACAGATATCTCATTGCGAAAGGGAAAAATATTATGTTAGGATAAATATTGGAAATAAATTCCCTTGGAACTTACTTAATAAATTTCTGTAGAATATTTTCTACCTGTAACGCTTGTTATTCTACGAATAAATTATATTCTAAACGCTTTGTACCAAATTTCTTACACGATACCTCACAGTAACTGAAACCGGAGCAATAACGAAACTCGTAATATTAGGTTGTCCGGAAAGTGTCTTTCTTTCGCAAACGTGTTTTGTACAACAGTGCATCTTCGTACAAACGTGAAACCAAGTCTGTGAAATATCACGGTGTTTATCTCGACAAAACAAAATGAATCGTACGTAATTCGACGAAATAATATAAAACAAAAGAACATTGTGCGTCTATTATTTCCTCATAAAGCGAAAGAAACTTTTCGGACAACCTAATATAATATAAAACTCCCAGATTTTTAAAACTTAAAATCTCTGACTCTCAACGAGTTCGTTAAGGAAATGTCAAGTACACGACAATTCCTATAAACATTAAGATTGCAAAACGTCTGAAAATTTGTGAAATCGTTACAAGAAATGTATTGGGCCAGGTAACAGAGAACAAAGATCATTCCCAGACTGACAGGCAGCATCTTTCACCAGACGACAAACAAATAGTCAGTCGTAAAAACAGTCTCAGTGGGTTAATACGGTGTCGCTGGACCGGTTCCAAAGGGCGAGTGTGATGCAAATGAGCTGGGACCCCCCACGAAACCCGTTAATGAGACGATTTAGCCACGAAATCGTGGAGCAACCTCGCGACCGGTGGAGATGCTGCATTAACGCGATATGACAGCGAGATAGATGTAACCCCTGTCGGAGTCGTGAAGGCGTGATGTTGCCACTGCCTCGACAAAAGGCGCAGCCGTGTTAAACGCGACATAAATCTTCCGTCCAATGGTCTCTCGTCTCTCTGACGAGAGTCGAACTAGTTTCCCAGTAGGTATATATACAAGTCTCTGAGATAAGTCTTGCGCGATTCTAACGACTCTGAAGGGACGTTGGGACTGTAGAAGCTTTGTGTTATACGGAAAGAAAAAGGAACACGTGGAAAAGGGATGAAGAGAAACTTGAATCGTTCGATAAGTATTATGTTGATCTGATATTATTTCTGACGTTATCGTGAAAATATGATTCCTCGACGTACACACAACAGATATTTCAAGTATATTTTCGAATTCTCTAATTTATAAGCAATTCATTCTTTTCAACGGTGAGAACGATCGATTTATATAGTTGACATTTACAACTCGTACTATGAGGTTGAAGATTTCACGCGGATCCCAATATGGTTCGTTTACAGTTCCTTATGTCGAGATTATGTCCTTTGAATAATTTTTAATTCTTTTGTCTTTCGAAACGAAAGCTATACACAAAACAGATATATAGGAAAGATTCTTTCTTTCGTTTAAAAGGAACGATTCGCGCAAGAAAAGGTATAATATTCGGCATATTTCTTCATAATGATAATATGCTGCATATTCATATTACAATCTGAATTTCAGATCTTCTAACATTAAGTTCCTTCGTTCTTCTCTTGCAGCGTTGCGGTAAAAATAACCACGTGTCTAATAAACCAGTTACCTCTATCTTAACCAAGGAGAATGAAATTAATAAATTTAACAAATTTAATAAAAATTTAATAAATTCCCAAAAGCGAGTGGTTTTCTTCGTTTACAGCAATATTCGATCAGCTACCATGGTATTGCCATGAAACTACATTTAGGTGCACGTGTCGCGACATTTCCATCAAAATTCGGCGTCGACGATAACGCCGGCCTAGGAAAGGGGAGCGTCGTAAAGGGATGAAGAGGAAGGGCGTTTCGATCGGGCGAGACGGATCTCGCGAAAGTTTCCACCGGAAACCGAGAGACAGCGCGGCCGGAACAAGAACACGGGGAAAGAGAAGAGAATCGTTGCTGCGAGCCTCAACCGTCGCCGACGAAATTATATGCGGAATCCGTTCCCTATGGAAACGGGTTTCTATGGGCTCGTGCGAAATACCGGGTGTCTTGACAAGAGCAATTTATCATGCTCGATCTGTATTTGCATACGTCGTCAAAGGTCCCCGTCGCTTATGCCGGGGACATCGCGTAGTCGAGTGCCTTTTGAAATTCGCGTGTTTGCGAATACTCCTCCCCGCTTTACCCCTCTTTACCCCTCTGTATCTCCGCATCTCTTTATTTCACTACGCTTCCGCGTTCTCCCTCTATGTCACCACCGTCACCCTCTTCGTTGCGAAAAACGTCCTCTCCATCGAACGTATTACGAATTTTCTATCGTTCTACTTAATTTCGTTTCCCTTATCTCGGCTAATAGGTTTTTAACTGATACGCGTACGTTGCATCGAATCCGCTATCTTACGTGCGAAAGCCACCGGTGAAAAGCCGATGATTAGCCATTTACGAAAAAGAACACTAAATTTCTGTAAATTCATACTTCGATGGAAATAATTTTAAAAATGCAACCCAGATGGAAAATTGTTGCACGTGTTAAATATTATAAACGGTACTGTACTTTGAACTAACCATAGTTTTATATATCTTTGCGTATCACGTGTATTCCGAGTATTTTTGCATCTTCGATTTTCCCATAAACGCATAAGAATACACAGTCAAACGATCACAAAGCTTTATGGTATTTTCGTATAGCATACTAGAATTTGCTGTGACCACTTAGAAACAGCTTAAAAATTCCCCTAAAATCACAGCGCGATCCGATCCTTTTTTCATCGGTCGATGATCGTTTTCGCTCTTTGCACTCAACATCTCTATTACGCTCAAACTCTACCGTGACTCGTTTCGTTGGTCAGAAGATTCTGCGATATATCTAGGCTCGATCATCGCGTATTTGAATCTTCAAAGACCCTTCTTCCCCTTGTGGATCGTCAGGTGTGCAGTTTCGAAAGAATCGCGAAACATCGTGATTCGTTCCCTGTTTTGGGAACGGGCTTTGCCTCTGTTCGAGGCAAACGATGCGCAAGATATGAACTCGTTACGAGAACCGATCGTAGTCGAGGAACCTGATCTCGCAGAGCGACGAGGGATCATCGTGGCTGGCCAGTCTTTTCACTCTCGTAAACCGCGTGAGCTTCGCGTCAGAACGAAAAGGGTGGTCCGTGAATCTGCGCAGGATGATACGTTCCACTGTTCAGGGTTGATGTATTTCAAGCGTGTGTTTATAAGGAAGGATATTGAATTAAAAGCAACGTAAATTCGAGGAGATTAGATCTTTCGCTCACGATGGTTATTGCCGTGTAATGTTGCGTGTAATGCTTTCCGAGTTGAAAGGCGGTTGAGATGTAATTGCTTTAAATTATATAGTAAACAGGAGAAACCATCAGACCCATAAAAATGACAAATTTCAAGTTCTTTGCTTTTACAATTTTCTATTATCCAGGTAATTTTGATGAAATTAATTTCAACTTTTATTGAGATGGAAATATGATTAACGCGTACCTCGTCGTATTACTTTGATTATTATCATTTACATATAGTACGTACATTATCGGCTGTAAGTATATAAGTACCGATTCAATACTTTTCGCTATTTTTATTTCCTAGACATCTTATTATAAACGTATTATCGCACTATATAATTACAGTGGTTGCGTGATCCTTTGCAAGTGTATGCGTTTCGATCTTCGGATGTTTCATTTACCAGAACACGCGTCTGTCGTAACGCTGTAATCTAAAAAGCCAAATAAAGCAAAATTTGACGTTTTCTCAGTAAACATAATTAGTAAATATCCTGATACCTATAACGCACGATATACGACACAATATACGTTCAAGTGCCAATCAAAGATCAGTAGTATTATTATCGGACAAGATATTTCTGCACGAAACTAATCTTTTAAAACACGTGCATTTAATAATAAATCGTGGCGAATCTCACCGAAGAAACAGGATATTCAGCAGCGAAGCCGTCCTTAATAGCGAGATATTGGACATAACAAATCGTCGTGGGACGGTCGGGAGCCTCCATTAATCTTCGATCACCGTTGGCTAGACCTTCAATGGTGGCCACGTTGCACGAAGGATCTTCATTCGTGCACCCTGCAACCTTTCGCTGACCAGTGTCCAGTTTCGTTTCCCATTCAAGTACCTCGAACGAATCGGGATTACGATTGTCACGCCTCTCGTCGCTCGAGAGAACGTGCTGCACAGTCCTCGATACAGATAAGTCATGGCTCGCCGTTTTTCTCCTTTTATTTCATTCTTTTAGAACGAGATGACGAGACCCTCTCAACGGACATCAGCGTCGCTAATCTCGCGGGACAATTACTCATTTACATGCTGTCCTCGCTGTGCTGGACTTCTTCCGACATTTCTGCCTGCTGAAACGATTCAACGACTCGTCTGGAATGTCATCCGAGTTGATGGAACTGCGAGATTCGTGTATAACGAGATCGGTCTTTCGAGCTTCGGCACGTACTGATTTCTGACCTTGGAATTGTTCGATTCTCGTTACTCCTTCAGAAAAATGTTCTTCTTGTTCTTATTGTAAATCGTTCCCATGGCTGTCGTCTACATTCGGAATACAATCGGTCACTGGTCACCCCTTGCTTCCTAATACCACGTAAGACTCGCCAGACGAATTTCAAGATTAAAATGTGAGAAACACGAGTTATATTCATGGTACGTATTACACGCCATAAGTACGTACACGTTCAAACTATGGCTCGGTTAATTAAATTATTGTTTCTGTCCTGACGTGCGAAAGATTTCGTCGAGATAACGTCTGCAAGATTTTCGTGCCATGTATGTGATCGGTGATTACAAACGAATTCGCGAGACGAGAGCTAATTCCTTTAACCTTTATGACGCTAGTAACTTAATGTAAAAATAGAATTTATCAAAGGTTTCATGATAAACGCTTACAATCGCACCAATTCTAAATCTTCCGTAACAAATATGTTTCTCGTTCGAAATACTTTTATGTCAGAATCAGACGAAAAATACAAGAAGTCAAACTAAAAATCTTCCTCCTCAAATCGCCTGATAAATTCGTTTGATTAGAAACCAACTACGCGCTATTTCCAATAACGGCCAATGCCTATCTGTTTAACATTCATCAGGAAACAATTGAGCTCGAAGGCACATTAATCCTCCAGACATCAGCTAGCCTCTCTTCCCGCCCAATGGCCCTGACGAAACTCTCAAGCACCGTTTAAACGTCGCGAAATTCGAGCAGTCATTACTCAACACGAACCCTGTATATTTCGGGCCGGTCAGCTTACCGACGACGAAACGAACCCCCGTCGTCGGTCACGCCTCCCTTCAAGGCCGGTGGTTCGTCTCGCGAGTCCTCGATACAGATAAGTCATGCTCGTCATTTTTCATTGTCCGCTTTCAACGGTCGAGCAACCGGGGCGAGACCTCGCCGACAGACAGAGACGGCGATGGTTAACGCGTCTAACTGGACTTTTCCACGGGCGCGAGTTTTATCTCGCGCTTCCACCCCTTAATTTGATTAATCGTGAAGGATCTTGACCCTCCTGTTCGGCATTAATCACCTTCCGGCCGTATGCATACATGGCCGCGGCATTAAAGCGGCCGAGCTGGACGTGAATGAGAACCGACTGCCATTTGTTACGCGACCGCTTGTTTAGAGAAGCTTTACACACTCGACCGGCTTGCTCTTTCGTGCCCGAGCGGATATTAATGGCAGATTAATTCGGCGATCCTTGTGAAAGACTCGCACCGGCGAAGACGATCGGCTTTTGCTCGCCTTTTCCAACCTGCGCTGCCTTCGTCTTTCGTTCTTCTCTTTCTTTCCCTTTTTTCTTGTTGTTCGGTTTGAGGTCACGAGGTCGAGGGGCAAAGATGATTCTTTCGCGGATGGACTGTTTCGTTTCTGGTTTTTCATTCTCCAGGGATGAATATATTTCCTTGCAAGTTAATTTCGTGATTTATTGGAGAGAATACAGGGACAGGTATAAACGCATACTGCCAGACGATTGCTAACTGAGAATTCGTTTAAAGAGTATTCGAGTGAATAACAGTTATGTGAATGGAAGTTATAGTAGCTGAATCGGTGATACACACGTATTAAAATAGAAAAACAAAGCTTACATTTTTCACGATTCGTTTAGTTTTTTGGTTTTATCCATTTAAACTTCGAGTAGGAGTGACGTCGAAATTGACTAGGGAAAGTTTGGTGTTTTGTGTCGGTAGATGGATCAGGTATTAAACTTTCGTTCTGGTTTCGAGTTCTATTCGAGTCCCTTCAGCACAAAGGTTAAAGTTGTTGATTTACTGGCTGTTTATACCCTTTGCAACCCTAACTTCTGCATTATAACCGTATTTATACTAATAGCGCTGCCTTTACCAACGTTTACTGGCTCGACCGTCATTTAATATCTCCGTTTGACCTAACAAAAAAGTGGGGTAAGAAGGTTACAGTGTAAAATGTCGATCGTAAAATTTCGACTCCAGTGACGCTGAACAAAATCCCGCCTCTCGAAAAGCAAACCCGATCTGTTACCCTCTTTCGGTTTACCCCTTGTAACTTCCTGTGCTTTGAAGTGACACAGTGACAATTACGTGTTTGCAACGTAAAATCGTGAAACATGAAATATAAATATGACGGTGATTGCGTGAACGCAGAGACGCAAATTATATACCTGGTAATGTCGTTTGCAAGTCCACGTGAAAAAAATAAAACGTGTTTAAATACATCGATATATCGTCAGAGTTCAAGAACGACCCATTAAAAACATGAGCGTTCTGTCTGGTCTATGACCCTAATGGGGATGATGTGCAGAATGAACAACAGTCGTAGAAAACATAAATTTATTCACATTGAAGATAAAGTTATTTAGTAAAATCACTTTGTAAATTAAATCCAACACGAAGCATCGCAAAGCAAGTTTATCTAACATTACGCATTGCGATGCTATAACTTATAAATAAATTGTGAGTCTTCGTGTAATCAAGCTTTAAACTTGATGTACGGTAGTTACATAGACAAATTTAAAGATGTATAGTTGCATGGATGATAAGTATTGCAGAAATATTCAAATATATAAAATATCCAAACTATTCGCTACGGCATTCGACAGGCGAAACAGATTTCTGCCACAAAGTTCTACTCTTCCAATTCCATGCATAGAAATATCAACGTTTCACGAATATCCTATCTATGAACAATTAAAGAAAACTCATGGAAACGTGTACTCCCATAATACGAACACCAAGACACCTGAAACCACCGAAACGTAAATCCTTGTTCGTAGCTCGAACCATCCCCGAGACCCGGCCGTCACGAACGATCCTCGAGATCCTCACGTGACGTAAGACGTACGCTATGGAGCAGGTAGCGTCATTAAGGGTGGAAATTCTGGTAAATTCCGATTGGGAAATTCGTGGCAGGAGATTCAGGGTGAAATTGCAACGGTGCAGTAGAGGCAGCTTCCTCTCGTTGGTATCGTCGTCCGCCTGCAGGCAGCAGAGAGTTCAGGGAGAGAACTGCAACCGGGTAAACCAGCTTCGCCGCGTTATAGGCCGTCCCCAGAGTGCAACTATGCCTTTGGCTTTGATGTTAGCCCGCCGGTGGAGTCGCGTGATGGCGAGCTGCCGTTCCACAGCGACTAATAGGTGAAACGTTCCTGCATGTACTCGCACATGTACACGCAAGGTTATGCACGAAGGGATGGCGCAGCATTATCGAGAAGGGAGAGTCGAAGCCGGATGGAAGCGCGAATCGAAGGCTGACCGCCAGGAGGTAGCTTCGACTGGCACCGGGTTAACGGAGAGAGGATCGACAGGATTCGGATGCTCCGTGGATGCCTTACGGCTAGCCGGACACGTATCCACTGATTCGGCATATCGCGAAATGCAATTATCGTGGTGAATTGGACGGACTCGAATTACTGGCCACCCGTGACGACCGACTGCCATTCCAGATTACTGCCCGCTTTCCACGTTTCGATATTTTTATGTGTCTTTTTTCCGACGGAATTCCAGACTGAAGAATGTTAGGGATATTGGTAGTGCAATATGTTTGAGATCAATGGTTACTGGTTGCTTTTAATACTTGGACAAGGAGAAGGGTAATTGGATATGGAAGTGATTTTGGTAGCATTAGTTTGTGACACGAAACTGTAATTTCTGGCAAGGATAGGATAGAGATTGTTAAAAGCTTCCGTTTGCAAATTTCGAGGCAACAGATCCTACAAGTATCAGTTTGTGATACTAAATTGCAACTTTTAGGAAGGAAGTGATCGTTAGTGTAGCTGAAGATAGTTGGATTGCTGTAGGATACTGTTGTGGGTATTAGTTTGTGGTATTTTCGTTGTTTTTGCTTATGTAAAAGTAGTTATGGCAGCTGGAAATTACTTCTTTCTGGCAAGTGTTCTTCCAATGATTCACTTGTGATCTTTTCTTAACCCTTGGAAGAGAAAGAAATAAAGGAAGTTAAACTGCTTGAAAAATAATTATTCTTGCGGTTGTTGGTCGATGATCTTTTTTTACGAGTGTTCATACAACGATTCAACAGAGCGGAACAAGCGATTGAGTCATTAGACGATAGTCGAGAGGAAGTCGGTAAATCAGGAGACCATCGAAGGACGTCTATGGCGATGGAGGAGACAGTGTGCGTGGAGGTAGACGAGCAAGGAGCCAGAATCTCCAGTAACAGGATGTAATTATGATCGGTGAGATACGTCACGCGTAACCCCCGTATTGACGTCCACAAATCACGATACACGGTCGGTATCTCGCCGGCTCCGAGCTCGAGCTTCCAACTCGGACAGCCTTAACGCGGACACTAAATCCAACATTATGTACGTGCTCTATACGAACCGATCCCCCAGTCGTACAAACCGACGTCCTGACGTCGAAAAACCTTCGAATGTTTGGTGAATGATTTTTGATACACTTTTCACGTTATATATCTTTAAAGTATGATTTCGTGTAGATTCTGTTACGAAGAATAAGAAAAGTAAGAATCAAGGAAGTTCTAAGTTCTATACTTAGTACAAGATTTTTAATTTATCAGTTAGAAAATTTATGGGCCAATGAAATTTTACGAGTTACGAACTATTCGATTATCCTAGTTTTTTTCACGATTTATGACACGTAATTTATCGGACTAATATTACCAGTTAGTAAATTATTGTGTCAAATTGCTCTGAGACTCGCTGGAAAAATTAGTAAGTGCTAATTGTCTTAGTTAATACACGTATGCTAACATTTTCTCGTTTTTCAAGATATGTTGGAGTATTAGAAAAACGAAGATGGAATAAAGAAATCGTTAAACTTTGGTTTCACTCGGTTTAGAGATGGTAGATAGAATATCTTAACTAAGTACAATGAGTATAGCAACGGTCAGTTAACGAAGATTCTGATCGGTTAACGCGACGCTACTGCATTGTACCTTTTAATTGTCAAAAACTATAGTATAACTAATAGCATAATATTTAAATGTTTGCTAGAACTCGTGAGTGGACACGGTGTCACGTAACATGGGGAAACATTAGCACTCTACTGCTCCCCGATGCATTGTTTGTAACCAAACCGCGTTCTGCGGAACGTCATAGAGACGCGGCTTAATCTAATCGAAATGCACTGGCAGCGTAATGCATCACCGCTTAATTTAACCCGTTCTGTTTAACGACTACGCTTCGTTAAAATTAGATACACTAACCACCGTTAGTCCCGAACGATACATCGTTCGGTCAAAATTATTTCGTGGAGAAATATTTAGCCAGAGGATAGACGCCGATGCATATAGCCGCGTCGATGAAAACTTTATTGGGCAAATTGAAAGTTCGAATACGAAACGTGAAATATGGTAATTAGACGGAAGTGCGGCATTGCAACGTTTTATCGGTTGACTCTCGAGAGCGGAAACCGGAATTTGTTTACCACGGGAACACGAAACAGGATAATTTCCCGTTCAAAACCTGTAATCAGAAATTAATAGGAGAAGAGGAAGCGGGAGGAGACCGGGGGCAGCGAACGTTAGCCCCTATTATTTGTGTTTCCAATTTTTCATTCTCTATAATTTATATGTTTTACGACTGTATTCTATCCTTTCCTTACGTTGGCAATTCTTTTGTAGTATTAGAAGTTACGTCTTCATACGTTAACCGCCGATATCGTTGACGATTCAAGCGAATATTCATTTTCGAATTTCTTCAACAGAAATTTTGTTTCTATCGAAAAACATTCCAATCGTTCGGGTAAGCATCTGAAAATTATTTTAGATTTCTTGGAGGTTTAGAACGACAAAGAAATTAGACTTGCATATGAACGATTTGATTTATCCGTGGAAGCTTAATTATTTAAACTGCCACTTAATGATATCGCGTATTAACCATCGTTGTATTCAGTGCGACTGTCAATTCATGCGAACGTCGTGCGAACGTCAATTCATATTAGAGGCCGAATGTGTGCAGGTCTTCACCGCGTATCCTCAAGTACCCCAGGGACCCACCATAGACTTAAACTTTTAGTTTAGTATTTTTGTAAGCGTTATCTGCTTATGGATGGTCCTTGAAACAGTCCTTAGGTTATTATACGTTCTTACTGATTACCAATACGTAACTAACGAAAAAGTTGGGTTTTCCCATAAACAATATCACCTACTAGCCACGTTGGTAGGAGGCTTCCTCCTCCTATCTTCGTTTATTAACGTGGCCTATAACCAATTGGCATCGTGGATCGTTACCCTCGCTTTTCCTAACGAAAGGTGCGAACAGCGAATCCGCGTTGTTAATTAAAAAGGGCACACCCACACCGAGCTTTCCTCCGTAACGAGACGAGAACACTTAGACAGAAAAACACTAAACCTACGAATAGTGAACATGTCTCCGATCAGTCTCGATTATTGTAAACCTGTGCTGTGTTAGTAAATAAAGTTGGTTAGAAAATAAAGACAGTAGTTGTTACGACTGAACCTTCTTGTTTTATCATCTAACCCTCAAGTTTACGTGACACGATCATCGCGAAGGATTCGATCGTCGAGAGTCGCAGAGAAATTTCCAACATTTTTATCGCAGATCAATTAAATGGAGATTAACTCGTGGAAGGAAAAATTAGAACGTATGTTTGGATTACGAACATATTTGAATGTAAGAAGTACCAACAAAACTGAAGCTAAAGATATGTACATTCTAAAACGTAAACGTTCCTTCCAAGAACGTGCAAACACTCGTGAATAACAATGTAGCAGGTCCGAACGGCAACCATATGTCGTCTCACGCATAATACAAAACCGTCCCCGGAGAGCTGGTACTCCGTCTTGACCCAATTCGTTCCGTCTGGGTAACTGACCTAGCCTAACCGCTGCTTGCTTCCCTTTTCTACCGTCTTCCACAAACCCTTCATCCTTCGTCAAAGGCGGAAATCGATCGAGCAAGTATTTCTTTAAACCCTGGCGCTTTGAATCCGGAATATTCCTTGCAAAGTTTCATTGTTATACGTTGTGTATATTTTATTGATCTATTGACAGTATTGATCTATTTACGTGCTGGAAATGATTTTATTGATATCCATGATATTTTACAAGTAAAAATTAAATCCTTCCTTCTAAGACTAAAATCACATAAATATTTCTAATTCGTCTTGCAAACTGTGTAAATGAAGATTATGAAGCGTGCGAAGGTTTCACAGTCGACGTATCAAATTGATTTTATGATTTCTTTGCGACGAGAATATTTATAGTAAAAATCTTGCGATATAAAGAAGAAACAAGAGCTGAAATCTTCTTCGAACCGCGAAAGGGTCGCGATAATTTTTCCTATTATAATAATATGTGGTTATAATAATAAATGACCGGATAACTCGAAGTTGAAAACCGTCAAGCATATTTTTAAATAATAAATAAATAAATACAGAGAACGTTCGCTCGGTACTAACGGATTCGCTAAAGGCAGTGTATAAATCGCTAATAAGATCGCTCGAGACTGACTGATAAAAACTAGTCACCTTACGATCGCGTTCGTTTATTTATACTGGTCGGGGAAGAGCCGGAAAATTTAAATTCGAATTTGTTTGACGGTTGCGCATAGCGGCGACATTGTTTTGCCCGGAGTTTATTTAATATCACATTATGTGTATTCTAACGATATTGATACTCCGAGGTAAAACAACAACATGATTCGAATTGTCCTCTAGCTCATGTGCCGCTACAAACGTATAAATAATTCCCGTACATCACGAAAACCAATTTTAACCAATCAGTCACCGTTGTCGAGTCGACAATAACCGTTTTAACGTGGCGTGAAGTCCCAAGCATAGTCAGTGACCGTACCCCACGCGAAGACAGACCACAATTCCAGCAGCCGTGATAGAAAGCCTGTCAGAAAAACGAGGAAAAGGAAACGCTGGACTTGATTGTACGAGCTCGAACGAGACACGAATAACAGCGTATGGATGCAAACCGTATAATTCGATTCGATAATTACATCAATTCGAAAGTAGGACGAAGAATCGAGCGTGTCAACTCACCGGAGGAGGCTCGAACCAGCGTCTAACCGGTGCGGCGCTACAACGATTTTCACACGATCTACAAACCGTGTTGTATGCGCGTACACGCGTACGCGCGATCGTTTACCCGCTTCGAAACGCGTTGCCCGTTAAAATTATGCGCTTACACGCTTCCGGTTCGAATTGAACGTTGTGTGGAGTTCGAGGGCGAGGAGCGAAGCTAGAAATAAACGGAAAGGGGTGTGAAGTTAGTACTCGGGGTAGAAGCGAACGATAGAACCGAGAATTACGAAAAATGGGAGACGAGAAGGTAAAATGACATAGGTGAAACGAAAGAAACGCAAACTGGAAAATACAGAGAAGAAAGAGAGGAAAATAGAAGGGAATACAATAAGGATTGGCTAATAGTATCATAAATGTTTAAAGCTACTTAAAACGTAATTGGAGTTGAACAACTGTTACTTGACTTACACTGGTCGATTCGAGTAAAATTTCTAGTTATTTAATGTTAACCTGGAATTTTCTTCCAGACAACGACGCGATTTGAAGTAATTGTAAAGGTAACAATTTTAAGGATAACGATATTGAATTAAAGCAATTGAAGCAATTAGAGTAAAAGGAATGATGGGATTGAACACTCGTATCAAACTAAATAATTAGAATCGCGTGAGGAATAACAATGAAGACTTATGTCAAAGAGATAGTCAGGATAAATGTACGAAGATGACGTTTATGTATTATTTACAAGAAGCAGTGATCGAGGAGGAAATCTAAATATCTAATCACATGTGAGAAACGATTTGAAAGACACCAGGGAGCTATCGGAGAGATAAATAAAAAATCGTTAAAAGTGTATAACGAGGGAATGGAAATTATACGAAGCGAATGAAATTAAAGAAAAAGTAGCAACGTGATAGAGTAGGTGACACACGCGAGCGAAGAGAAGCCAAGCAGGAAGAGCACAAAGGAGACAAGGAAATGAAACGGTCTAGAGTGGAATAGAACTATATGGGGTGGGAGCAAGAGAGAGGAACGAACGTTTTCGCGACAATAGGCAGGATGTGCGAAGGGTTACCATTGCAAATCACAATGGTGACCGCAAAACGCGAATGACAGGTTGAATAGACTCGGCTAGAGCAACGTGCCTCGCCGCGAGCACTATTATTACCGGCATCTTTCTCTCCTTTATTCTGTCGGTTGTGTGGGAAAACGGCGAGGGGTGAGTTCTTTAATTCGTCGGAAGAAAATAAAATAGGAGAAGAAAAGAAGAAGAGAAAAAGGAGAAATCGGAAGACGAACCGCGTGCAATATCTCTATTCGCCTACATAGAAAATTTCCCTGAACGCTCGTAGGCGGAGAACTCGAGTGTTCGATGGTTATTCAACCTGTTTCGAGGGAAATGAAATTACCGTGATCGCACAAAGCGTACAACCACGCGGAAAACTCGACCGTTTTGTTCGACATAAACGTTTGTAAATTCCTTCATTTAGTCTCTTATAGCCGCCCCGCATTCTTTTCAGTTGCTCTTTTCTTTCCTTTCTAAATTCTTCCCTGGTATAACGCGTTTTACGCATAGCGAAATATGCACTCGTATGTTACGAGGTGCATTGAGCACTACGTTTTATGATGCAGGTCACGACTGTGGGCATTGGTAACGATATTTCGATACAGGATATTAAAAATATTGGTTGGCGAGGGATTATTAACGCGAGAATCATTCTATTTATTCCGACTATCAAGAATCAGAGACGTGAAGTCGACTCGAAATCGATGCAATATCATAGAATCTGAGAGCCGATATCTACTAAGACAGATTTCGGTGTATTAATTGTTAAACGATTTCCTAGATAGGAAGGTATTCGTTTTGCCTAGTTGCATAATTGGTTAAAAACCTTTTTATTTATCAAAACGAGGACGAGATTTTAGAATGTAAAAGTTCGAAGTCCTAAATACCGTAGTAAGATTACTAAACGAATTTTATATATGTTCATAGACAGATTATTATGGCATATTTATCGCGACATTAAGTAACACGGACAATGCGGAGGTTTACGCAAGATCATCGACTTTCGGTATAAATTACCGCGACGTTTAGCTGGAATACTTCTGATGCATGCGATACATAATATCCTCTAATGTTCCACTGAGCGGTAACATCGCACCCCCAAGCGACAGTGAAATATGAGCACGCCTCTTTCTACGTGCTCACACACGACAGTGCTCTCGAAATACACAAGAGAAAGCTCAGGTGCGGCGACGCTTAATTTGAAACGTTTTCCCGGCGAAATTCGACGCTAATCACCGACTAAAAGTCCGAACGTCAGTCGGGAAAATCCTTTGTACCGTTTATTAACGCAGCGCCAGCTAATTGCACGGTGATTCTGCACTGATAAACCATTTTACTATGACTGTTGAAGATTAAATACCGTAGAATCCTTGCAAGATGACTCGAAGAATATTACCATGCGAAGCAAGTAAACGAAAATAAATCGTATTGCAAGATCTTCGAGTAGAAAACGTTGCTCCAAGTTCTTTCTTGGTGTTCAAATAAATAATCATCTCTCTTTTACTGTTATAAGTTGTATTAACGATAAGCCTGGTTTTAGAACATGTCATTCGTCATTTTGCTAACTGTTCTCTCCAAGCTTAAATCTTATATCATCGACTAATCGCTTACATCATCTTCCTGTACCACAAGTTTCACGTATGATACATCGAACTTGGAACAAGCCGCAGGACTTACGATTAGTAACATTCAATGTACTTTAAATTGAAATAAATATTTTCCTAATACCTCACATCTGTCATTCTTAATGAAACACCTTATTGGAACACACGCGTAATAGACCTACAGAATTTCAGGCATATTCTTATCAATTCTAAAATATAAATAGCTAATAAACAGAACCTCGAACACGTTTTATAATCTTCACCTTCGTTCTACCTTGTCTTATACAGATATCCCTTAAATTATCCTGTTTATTCGTTGCTGGACATCTCGCCCGAATTACAACACTTATTTCCTATATTTTATATATTCTTATTTCCTTTATTTTAAAACGAAAGAAGAACACGAGTTGGAGAAACGAAAACAACCGTTGATTCCTAAACTTTCTATGTCTCCGCTAACAAATATTCGCTAAAGATTCGAATCATCGAGCAAAAAAGGAACGGAGCACGACGCTCGACGAGCAAATGAAGTTGCTGCTCGCAACAACAATAATCACGCGGCGGTAATAAAGCGTTCTGTCGCGATAGCAGGTTCCGAGTAACTCAACCGATTCGACGAAAGGAAATTCCGCCGTGCGGAAGGCCGAATCGTCTGGTGCTGCGTGCACGAAGGTAAGCGACGACGAAAACGGATACGATAATACCTGGTCGCACGCCATCCGCTTCAACGGGGCACTATACCGTTGCCAGCGTACGTAGGCTGCACGGGAAAATAGTAAAATCTGACCTTAAAATATTCCGTGTACCGGCAGGTACTTCGCTTGATTACCCAACAACACGTGCCACGAGATATAACAGCGTCTCTATTTGTCAGCCAGACGCAATATAATGCCTGGAAATCGCCTCGTCGTTAATTCACTGTCCGCCATCACGATAATACGTTGCTTATGTACCACGTCGACGCGATATCCACCAGGTTACCCCACCGGTTCAAAATTGTTCTCTTCCATTTCACGCTGCAAACGCTGCCGGCTTGGTATACGACCTTTGATTAAACATCCTGATAACGCGTTTCGTGATTTTCGGCACTGGTCATCAACAACCTGCACGTTCATCCATAGTTTTCAAGGAAGTTTGGTATAATAGTTTGTAGTTTCGATCGTTACGATGGATTGTTTAGAAAGTTCATAATGAAATTCTACTCTGTACAACGCTGTTTCATTAGAACATTATGCATTCGTTTGTGAGTGTTTCGTCCAAGATCTGCTAGTATGGACTCTTCAGTAAGGCTCGCCTAACAGATCTATACCTTAGACACAATGAGAGAAGAGAGAAAGTGAATGTTTCGTCCAAGATCGCATTCGTTTGTATTTGAATCTTTTCAATTTTCTTCTATCTACTTCGTTGTATTATTGTATTTTATTGCCACGAAGACTATCTATTTCGAATAATTATTAGCTCTGTCAAATTTAAGTAGAATATTGTGATTGATTTTTCTATTTTCTTTTCTTATAAGCAGAAGAAGCCTTGAGGATAAAGTAGCTTTGTAAAAGTAATTTTTATTGCATAATATGCACAGTGTTTTTGTCTGATTCTTCCGCTATCTATCGAGTAGCTTCGCGAACGCTTGTCCGAACAATTTTTAATCGGTTTTAGCGTTACGATCATTCAAGTACTTTTTACTCACCTCTACGTTATTCATATCTCTTGAGCAAAAAATATTTTGCGAATAATTATCCTCCAAGTTGTTAAAGACCTGATATGTTGCGTAAACCGGTTAGAAGAATATTTTCTCAAAGAATATTGAATAAATTGAATAAAGAAATTCCGACGTCCAAAATGTCGTATATCATTGACGTTGGCCCTCTGAATTGTTTGTTAACGTGCGCGCGTAGAAAATACAAACAGCTAAGAAATTTCTTTCTGCAGAGAAAATCTCAGATATATGCGAAGAACGTGACTTTCGAGTTACAGCGTGTTTTGCTTCTGAGTGACATCGTCGCGCTACAAATACTCTACGCAAATTTTAGCTACGCTTGGTCCGAATGTATAATTTCGCGTTCATTTCGTACATAGTACGACATTACTCGGTGCGATAATAGCGATATATCTAGCATGAGTAATAACTCAGGATTAAAAGCGATTACAGCTATGATGGTGACTAATCGATGGGTGGCTGAAAACTGATCATTAACCTCCCCGTTCTGAACAGATGATTCTGCGAATAGACAGTACCGATGATTTACATCTAGCTTTTACTTCGCATCTAAATACTCCGTTTTTCGTTCGCTAGTTTTCAACTATAAACTGCAAACAAATTCTCCGTTTCCCTTTCATTTCTCACTACCAGTCGATAGAATGTTGTTACCGGGAAAAATCTGAAGAAAAGAAAGAAACGAAGTAACAATATACAATATAACGTACAGTGGCTCGTGAAAGTATTCGAATATTTGCTATGTAAAACTTTTACGAATAGATTCTGTGTGTTGTGTCATGCGTATGTATATATTGTGTTCGTATATATTTTTTTATAATATATGTATCTATACGTGTATGTACCTGCCACCACGTAAAAGTAATTCTAAGTATATATATACTAATTATAAAATTACGAACAAACCGCTTTTGTCGAGATATTTGTAATTATCGAATTTTGCAGAGATGTTTCGCCTCGATTCTTTAATTTCTGTGTTATAATTTAGATTAAGAAGATTCTTCGAAATTGAGGGGAAAATTTTTGATGTTTGCGTGCCTGGGGCAAGCAATGATTATTATTTATGAACTTATTACAATACGTACGTGTAATTAGTACTAAAATTGAAAATTATTATCGTAATATAATGAATAATTGACTGTTCAAATATGATTGTGATATAGCAGCAAGTATCTTGTAACTTCTATCTTCCAACTTGTTTCAAACTGTACCAACATAACCGTGCGACAATTGCGTTTCGTTACGAGACGAATGAAATTTCAGGTTATTTCGTGTAACGCGCATAACGATACTAATAAAGTATTTTTATAACAAGCGCGTTCAAAAGCTACCGTGAGTCACTGTAGATACTTTCGCAAGATTCACTTATTGCTCTGCTCTAATTAATTATCGACCAGCCGCGCAGCCAGCGAGACGCAACCATAATTCTCCTTCCTGCAATCACTTTTACGACCATTCTTCTGTCTCCCCCGAAACAGAAATTCTTTTCTTCGAGCCAAGCGGACTAAACGCCTTCGCGAGACGTCCAAGATTTATCTGAACTACGCTCGCAACCAGGAAGCCTCGTAAGACGAGCAATAATATCCGCTGGCTCTCCATTGAGCCGCGGGTTTGTCCAATTTCTTTTTACCGACCAGGAAAGATATTTCCGGCCAACTATTTGGCCCGCTAGACTATCTGCACGCGATATTTACACAGAAAATACATGATCAAGCTTTCTAGGTAGTCCAACTACATTATATTTGTAAAAACGAACATGTCTTTGCAGTAATGATAACGATTCGCAATAATGATCTTTGGACTATCTATGTCTATTTCAATTTTATAGACTCGACTCTGCTGTTACATGTTAGTATCTGCAAGATGAGTTTATCTTATGCAAATTGTGGAAACCAGTCGTTAGTTTGATATAAATGCAACAACATTGTGACCTGTTAGAGGGGGTACAATACCGTGCAAAAGTTACAAGTTACCTGTTGATACTGTTACAGTGAAAATTGTGTGATACATGTTACATGTAGGAACAGTTTTAATTAACATTTAGATAATAAAAAAAGATATAATATTACTAAATGGCGCAATTAAGTACAGGCTGAGTCTACATTCCGTAAACGGATAACGGACGTAAAAGGAAGTTATCTCACATTTTTAATTTTATTTTAATACCAACAGAAATTTCATATTAACAGTCCACTTTTTGTTCGAGAATTAGCCAATTTCACATAGGTATACTCAACAAATTTTTATACTCTATCTTTTTGCAAAAGAAAGCATGATATTTGACAAATTTTCCACGTATGTATCTCGCTCCTTATTCAATTGTATCTGAGTTACGGGACATTCAGTATACGTATAAGCAACATAGAAATCTACAAATCTCAAAAATATAAAATTCCGAAAATCTAAGAATTCAATGCATTGATTTAGAAATGCATTCAAGAATTGATTTAGAAATACGATAAAAATATTTCCAAAGAATATCAATCAGTCAACTTTACGACTATCACGATCATAGATAGCCCAAGACTTTTGCACGGTACTGTACTTATACACAAAGTACAGGCAAGTATATATTTCTACACTGCCGATATCGTAAAATACAACTCTATAGGGTGTGAAAAGCAGCCTGGAACCAACAACAATATTATTGCTCTGTAAGACGAGCCACTCGGAGTGGTCGTTCGGCATTTAGATAATCGGGATCGCAGGTACTTTGCAATGTGATGGCAATCGCAAATACTTGGAAACGGTTCTACGGACGATCGTTATGGAGTAGAGCGGCGTTCAAATCGAACGGTCTATGCTAATTCGTGTACTCGCGTAAAGTGTGAATTACGAGAAGGAGACATTCGTGGAATGGTAGAGCAAGTAGACTTCACGTCGACGACATTCAATGCGCACGTTCGATTCGAGAGTTAACTTTTCAAGATTTCACCGATGAATATTGGGACTTCGATAGCTACGATTTGGGAGGTCTGATACGGTTAATTTTCAACTTAGGCGATTCCAGATCGACGATCCTTAAATCGATGGACTTATTTTTCACGGTCTGTAATTTGGCGAACCCAATACCGGTGATTTCTAATCCTGTGCCCAGTAACGCTAATTTTCGATTTGGTAGGCCCAATATTATCATTTTTCGATTCGCTAGGCTCAGAATTAGCGATGTCCGACTCGGTAGCCCCAGCGTTACTAATTTCCTATTCGGAGAGCTCGGTAGGTTTAATTTCTAATTCAACGTGTCCGATGTCAAGAAGCAATATGTAAATTGTCGATTCAGTTGACTCTCAGCTGTCGCGCATTTTCCCAATTTAATGCGTTCCTGATACGTCAGACTGGCATAATGGTAGAGCATCAATGAAACGAAAAGATAAATAATTAATTTTGTTCCTTGTCGTTCACGTGCATGCACGTTAGTTCTTCTTCGAAAGTATCGAATTTCATTCGCACGTGTCCAACTTCGCAATGCTTCGATCTCACTGTTCTTAGCTTTGTCTCGCAACGAAGAGAAGAACGAAGAGAATACATAACGCGTCTTCTTCTACTACTTTTCATGTTCACGCCAAATGATATTCAGAGGTATCTGTCTAGCTGCATTCTGAAGGGATAGTGCAACGAATACATAGTTGTCGTGCAACAATTGCAAAGCAATGAACTGGCCGTCGAAGGACTCGATACAAGTGAGAATTATGTGTGTCAAATTGGCACAGGGCCCTTTTTGTAGCAAATGTCACACCTTTTGTTCGCACGTTTCACCATTAACGATACTCAAAAATACAAGTCACAAAATGTCAGATTAATTTTGTGTACAGATGGCAAAATAGCATTATCTTCAACGTCAAAAATCTGCCAAATTGACACGAGCTACGAACGACGGTTAATACTAGAACACATACCAGCTACGAACGACTTCTCAGTACATGCATCTACATGGAGTATACTTGACTAGAATTAGAAACGTATGACAGAAATTTGAATTATTTGTGTGTATATAAAAGTAAACATTAATATCACCAGAAACACTTGCACGTTTTTATTAACTGCGAGAACAAAGAATCTGATATGAATCATTCTCACTTGTTCGGTAGTTCTAGCGTTAATAAATTATTGTGCGAGAGGATCCTGGTGACCAAAAATTCTCCATCTATCCACAAAACGAAAAGAAAGTATAATACGACAGCAGGAAAGGAGGAAAAACAACACGTAGCAGACCAATATTTTCCGTTCCTTTCGCCAACTTATGACTAGCCAGCGCCAGCGTCCGGCCATCACGCTTTACAATACGGAGCCAACGCGGAACAGCAGTTGGCGCAATATGAGACACGAAGTCGAGGAGATAACAGTGATTTCATTAGCGCAAATGAACTCGCGTCACGGCACTCGGCCGCTCGTTCGTCTGATTAAAACTCATAAAACTTTTTGGCCCGAACGTTCACTCCTCCGGCTTTTCCTGCGTGTGTATGTACAGCGTACATGGTCACCATACAACCAACGATCGTCTGACGTATCGTTCAAGCGTATTACGTTGAAATAATCCGAGCACTCCTTTCCTTTTTCTTCCTCTGGGAAATTAAATTGATATACATCTGGAGATCGAGTGGCTTCCATGGGAGGGAGACAAGCTTCTCTGAAAGATAGCTGAACAGGTTTCTGCTTTAGAATATCCTCTTGCTTGACAATGTTGCACGTTTCACACTTCAGGTCGTTTGTATTCGATTCACGACCGGTGAATTCGATTCTGCATTCTGATTAGATCGTTTCGTTTTGTGGAGTTAGCGGTTCTGCTTGAAGCTTCCATGAATGTCCATCGAATAGATATTATTCCTTCGAAATACATTTCATGAATCCGCGAGGAGAGTCTCTGCCTTGGGAAAATTATAGGTAGAAAACTGTGTATTTTTCTAAACGTTAAAGAACACGTTACTCGTAAGAGTGGAGAAATTCATAGAAAAACCGGAATAAATGCAAATATTATGCATCGTATCCTGCACACGTTACTTCTTGCAAATACATTTTACAAATTTATGGAGAACATTTCTAAGTTGGAAAAAATATAAGTAAAGCTAGACTCTGATAGAGAAATTTGCATACTTATCTTTAAATATCAAAGAATAGCTTACTATATGTATTTATGTAAGTTAAGGAAAATCATGGAGAAATCGAAATAAGTCAAAAAATTATGCATCGTTACATGCGCGTGTCTAGTTGCTGCAGGAAATATAATTGTTCCCATTAAATCCTCAATTGCAACACCGCGAAATTAGAAACAATAGACGAGAAATTTTGATATCGAGATACAGATGCGAATATCGATTTAGTTATGAATTTTATTGCGATAGCTCTACTAGTAGATTGTAAAATTATTTTCCGTCTAGTAAAATCTCTGCTCCAATCGTTCGTGGTTTCAACTGGCGCAAACTCGAGAGAACGAGTGTCATAAATTCTCGTGACCTTATTCGTCAAGCTTCGCCCTGCTCTTGCGCAACACCTTTCAGCCGTGGATCAGGCTTTATCATTATCACCGATGGCTATAAAAATCCAACGTTAGAGGAGATACTAACAGGACGTAATAAAAAGAAACACGAAAGAAAGTTTATCTTCGTTGAGTCGAATAGAGTCGTGAGTTAAACGCTCGCCCTTATAAATGGAGATCAGACGAGAAAAACGTGATACGTACGTTTCTGTTGATTTTCTGACTTTAACGTTACTCGACGATTAGACAAGACGACTTTAATATAACGTAATTGATAGACTGCAGATGCTTGTGGCAATTTATATTCCTATAAAAGAACGTACGAAGAAAGAAATTTATTTCACCCATCAAATATTACAATGAGTATTTGATTCTTGACATTTCGTATTCTTTCTTTTTACGTGATGTACAATTTGTATATTTTTGTACATTGAAATCTTCCATAAATACATAAACATCCGTAGTCTACTGATTGACAACGAAAATAATCTGTTAGATGCAAAGATGCGTCTTTGTAAAAATAAATTAATTGGAAGTTGCATAATTATGAAGACAGGCCGTATTTTGATATTACGACGAGCAAAGTTTTGACAATCTTCAAGCGTGTAGAAAATCAAATAAGAAAACGATTTTGGTGTTTTAAAACTATTTCCCTGTAAAAAAAAAAGAAAAAATATAGAGAACTCGATTTATCGTGTTATTTCCCTATAATCTGCAAATGCAAATCGAATGCGTGCCACTTAACTTCGATGGTATTTCTAATTGTAAAATTATCAGTATACACAGAGTTCGTAGACCTTTGGTACGTTGTTAGAGGAAAAATCGTGAACGAACAGTGACCGTATAAATTAAGGAAACGCGACGTTTCTCCTTTATATCGGTCGCGTGATAAAATTTTATGGAAAGTTCATTTGCAAATGGCTTGAAACAGAAACTGCCCCGTCGTGACGGCGGAATAAGAAAGAGAAGAGGTTGCTAAAGGAACAGAAAAGGAAAGGAATAGCCCGAGTGCCCGAAACCGCGTGAAACACTTTGAATAATTTCGCGATTCAAAGTCGTCGCGGGTAAGGATTTTATATTTCTCGCGGTTGCTGCACCGAAACTGCATTCACGGTGCCAGCCAGACCGTCTGCATTTTTCCGGGCTCTTATGTAGGCGTTTCTAGATGAGATTCGCCCCGCTGGAAACCCGCTTCAAAAATATCGCATCGCCGATGCGATCATCGCCGTTACAATAAAACAGAGATCGCAGGCGGATTTTGCTCTCGCGCGAGTTCGATTAATACGGTTCTCTGTAGACGGAGATTTCATTGAAATGTTTAGAAACTGTATGGAGTCGTAAAACGATTTCTTCAAATTTTCGAATATTCCAATTTTTTAATATTAAAATTTCGAAATTCTCACACTCTCGGATAGCAAAATGTTAAAAATTCCAAATTTTCCAATATTCGCCTCACTAAGCTTTCAACAGTTTAAGTATTCAACAGCATACACTTTCAAATTTTCAAATATTCAACTCTCCGAGCTTTCAAAGGATTAAATATTTCAAAATTTTCTAATATTTAGCTCTCTAAACTATCGATCTTTCAAATATTCAAAAATTCCCGAACTTTCGAATTTTCTAATTGTTAAATTAAATTAAATTAAAGAATATTCAACTTGCTAAGCTTTCAAATTTGCAAATTTACCAATTTCCCAACGTTCAAATTTTTTGATTCTCAAGCGACAGAATTGTCGAACCTTGACTACCCAAATTTATTTCGCTATTCCACCAATTTCAATGACACTAACCGTCATTCTCGTAAGGAAGTACAAATTTCTGTATCGATCGTGAAGAAACAGTCCCCTTGAATGTTTTTTAAAGGAATGATATCTCGAGGTAATTAAGCGTGTCAGAAAGGATGGTCGCCTCCTACCCATTACCTTCTCCCCTTTGTAAGCGTACGCTGTCCGATAGTGGGATAGGTCAGCACGCCCTTTCACGCGTGTTAATACCATATTACCTTCTTCTACAGTTAATGGATCATTCCGTTATCCAGGCGGTAGTTCGTCGTACACGCCTAGGATGCATAAGTACACAGGATAATACCTGGACACGACGAAGCTCTATGTAAAATACGCTTAATTGACGTATATTTCGAGGGGAGTAACATTAGTAGTTGTTATTCGATAAGGAAGACTGTAGTCGACATACTCGGTAGATCTGGGCAAACACCGAAAGCAAAAGTATTAACGAATAATGGAAGATATTTCGTGCATTGTTGCGTGTGTTCGCGAAACATTGGCAAAAAATTGAATGAAATTAATTTCAGATGAAATCTAATGATTAAGAACAAAGTATACGTTACAAATATTTGTCTTCTCTCTTTTTAGACAAACGAATAAAGATCGTTTCAAAATTTGTTTATAATTTTGAGATATTGTCATACTTTTATAATAAACAACGTATCTATTTAACGTTGATATGTTCGAGTTAATTTAAATAGCACGGAGGAAGGATATGTTCCATATTCTGAAATTGAAAAATGTAATAAAATATAATAAAATATCCAGCCCAGAAATTCGACGTGGAAACGTAAATGTTTAAAACTGGATACTACGAGATCTCTGAAAGCGTATTTTCGTACAGTAATATCACGTTATTTAGCAATTCTAACGCAAAGTAACCGCGGTATTTATCCAATCAATATACGATATTTCTTCAATCAAACAACAAAACTAAAACCTTTATCAACCCACATGCAAGAAGGCTATGTATTATGTATGCGTTCGTGTCCATAAATCACCGGACACTTTGTTTATTTGGGGTAAAGTAATTGTTAAGATGTAAATACGACTTCCTAGATTGACTTTGTTAATCTATATGTTACGATAAAACTGCGTTCATATAAACTTCATTCGATCGAACCAAATTTTAGTCGGTACACGATTAAACGAACTCTTGTTTGTTAAATCCGTTTATTTAAACGCGAGCTCCCACTGTACGATCGAAAAATTGCATCACAGTGTGATTGCTATCATACGAATTCGATCAAATATATATTTGTGTGGGATGGAGTGACGTCAGGAAGGACGTGACGTGAGGGGTAATTGTTTATAAAAGTTGTCAAGATATGTTAATGTTGTCAAGGAGTGTTGTGAGCGTTACCAAGGTTTGTTAAGGGAAAAATGAGCGTGGAAAATGCTGTCAGAGTTGAATTTATCGTGGTCGTGTGAAGTTCCTTGTGTTGTTAGTGAGAAACGAATACGCGAAACGCGGTATTATATTCGATTTCGCGTGAGTGCAACGATATTGTATTTATCATACTGTTTTCTATTTACTTATAATATAACATTCCTACATTTGTTATATAATTTATTATACAAACTATTAATTTGTCGCCCGAGGAAATCATATAAGTTTTATAGGTATATGATTTTTCGTTATTCACTCGAATTAAAATATGCACGATTTTATCCCACGAAATAATCTACATTGTGAAACACAGTTAACATTGACGTTAAATGTTGAAATTACGTAATATCAAAGGTATATACGTTTCAATAGCCATTTTTGCAAGCGTTCGATGATGACTTACGCACAGGAATGTCGTACATTCTCAACTATCTATCGTTCAAGTCACATCAACTATATCGTTGAAAGTCGACGATGAACCAACGACGAACGTTAAAATCGGCGAAACATCTATCCACAGTGCGCAATTCACTCGCGCGGAAGCGTGTCTCTCGTTTCCAGCATTTCTCGCTTCGAGTCGTTCTATTTTTACGCGGGTCGCGTTATCCATTTTTAATTGCGCGAAAGGGTTCGGTTAATCGCGCACGTCAGCCAGCGCACGCCGCTTAATGAAAGCAAATAAAGTAGCTCGGGAATAAATTCGGGAGGGTCCACGGGAAACAGAGAGAACGAGAATAGCGTACGAGAGAAAGATGGAGAAAGAAGAGCGAGGCTGGTGAAACGTTGATGTATATATTGACCCGTTGAACGGTTACATTGCGGAGGGGACCTATATTGGACACTCTCGGGAATTAGGTTTCGCGGTTTCAATTAGGATCGCGGACGAGTTATCGCGATAACAGAGAACGAAAGAGGGGGGCACGAGAGAGAAAGAGATAGGACGACTGCCAGACTCGTTCGCCCCAACGAAATTGCACGAAGAGCACGGCCGATGCGATTTCAATTTGATCGAGCTGACGCGAAATTTCGTTCGCCGATTCTCCGTGCGTTCTTGTCCGAACATCTGCTCCTGCTTATCGAGGATTTCTTTACGAGTTGATCGGTATTTCGTGGACGTTTCCAGCGTTATGATTTTGAAAGGCATAAGGGGATCGTAACATATTTACACAAGGAGTTGCACTTGTAGCATCTGAAGTATGGGATCGTAAACTAAGTTACGCAAGATATATGACATTTTTTAATTTATTTCAACGTGTATATTCACCTTCTGAAGTATGGAACACTTGTATCTACATTTCGTACTGTGCTGAAATTGTTCAGATTTTAGGACTTGCAATTCCCGCTTTTTTAAATTCCAAAAGCGTCTAAACTAATCCTAGAAATTATTTATGATCCCATACTTCACATGCTACAAGTGCAACTCCTTGTGTAAATATGTTACGATCCCCTTATGCCTTTCAAAATCATGTTTCCAGGATTAGTTTAGACGCTTTTGGAATTTAAAAAAGGGGGAATTGCAAGTCCTAAAAGCGGAACAATTTCGGTATAGTACGAAACGTAGATACAAGTGTTCCATACTTCAGAAGGTGAATCTACACGTTGAAATAAATTAAAAAACGGCACATATCTTGCGTACCTTAGTTTTCAAGATATAAATGATCGAAGAAAATGTTCTTGATTTTCACCTTGTTTTCTTTTTACAATAAGAACATTCCTTCGACAGTACTTTCGCGATGGATAGCTCCATTGCACGACCACTATGTGTTTGTTTCTACGTCCATTTAAAATGTATCGTATATTCAACACGAGTAAACAATGAACACGATCTACGACAAAATGAATATAGGGCTACTACTCGAGGAACATGCAGTTCTTTCGAGAGAACGCGGAACACGATGTCAAGGCGTGCAGCACGTATCGAGGCACGAGGCGGACACTCCGAACATATGCTCACGTTGAGTTATGTTTATTACTTACTTATCTTCTGCATTTTATATTTACTTTTTCGTTTATTCTAATATGTACATTCGTCTGCTGAAATATGCATATGCGTTTCTGACTCACCATAGTATATATTTTTACAAAACTATACCTTCGTGCACCAAGAAAATTCTCGTACACTAAACAAATAAATAAACACTGAGAATGTAAGGTCGCGACACGTTCCCAGAAACGACGTTGATTTGCATCCAAGGCACGGCTACTACGCTCCTATATAATAATTATCGCGAGCCGACCGCGAAAGGGCACAAGTAACGTGGAACGTTTCGTAAGAGCCGCGTATCCTCGATAAGATCGTTAGAGTATGTGCGCCCCACGGGAACCCTCTGCCCCCGTTGTCGCATGCGTGCATGACGCACGCGGAACGAACTCCTTCTCCACGAGAACGAGGCTGTTTCGACGTGCTCGCACGCATACTGACCTTCACCAATGACCAACTACCGCTACTCATGGAAATTACGTCGTTTTCAATTAAGTTTGAGGGCGGATCATCGTGATAACAGGCCATCATTCGTGCACGATGGTTGAGACCTCTCTCTCGCTTTTGATGTCTTTCGTTAATAACATTTTGCAGGAGGCGGTCGGGGGTAGTTTTCGACGGTCCAATAAAAACAACGATAGAATTTTTTTTCAGGTGTAGTTTGTCCGTTTCGGTGTTCTGATTAATGGCCTTGACGTGAAGAGCGTGTGGAAAGAGCGTGGAATGGGTTTCATTAAAGTGAGAAATGTATAGAAGAAATGGAATATGAATAAAACATAGGTACGATAATAAGAAGAATACAAACTATTAAGTATGTATTTTCGACGAACGATATTTTATGCGGCCGATGTAACGTAATCGGGTAATGCGGCAAATTATGAAAATATTTCTGTACAGTGTAAATAGGTGTTGACGGTAATAATTTATAGCAATGGCTTATGATAACAATTTATGGTAGATATGGTCTAGCAAGTAACTGGTCATTGAATATATAAATAGAATCTATACGCAAACTAGAGACAGTAGTCACCTATCTGCATAGATGAGAAGAACAACGGAACAATTAAGATATTACAAGTTTCCAATTAAATTGAATAAAGATTCCTTATGACATAGCTGCTGGTGCGCATCGTAAAAAGATTAACCGGTCTTGCATTCGATATCAACGAGAGAACAGAGGTTTGTTTCAGATAGAATACCGCAGCAGATTTATCGATCCGCTCTCTCTCTCTCTCTCTCTCTCTCTCTCTCTATCGTAACAGCCAAAGTAAATACTGAAAACCACATGACACGGTAGATATAGATGCCAGGTATAATTTACAACAGGTGTGAAAGGTGACACGTTACAGCAGCTGTTAGAGCCACCTGAAATATCCGATTGTAACAGTCGCAGGAAATATCGTTAAGGTCAATCCAGAGCATACACAGGTGACAGAAAATCCAACTCATTGCCAATTGACCTAAGAGGCGTCGGTTCTCCCCGCGGACGTTAATAAACCTAGTTATAATCACTCACCATAGCAAACTTGAAACCTATCAACCTCGAATGAACATATTAACAAAGCTGTACGGCAGAACAGGACGAGAAACTCGTTCGTTTTAAAAACGAGCGCGTCAGTTTGCATCGTTAATCGTTCGAGCGTCAAGACTATCCCTATCTCCATTCATGCAAAGATGATTAATCCTCGAGCAGAGTCGCCTACGGGCGTTCAACGCTCCTTCCTCGTCATCAATTTTCTTCGATGCAGCCTCTTCATGGTTAGGCAAACCTGACCTGGCTCGCGGACTAATTACATTATTACCAACGTTCAGAACCGATGGCTTCCATTCGTATCTCTTCGACGATCGTTTCTTGGTCGTCAACCAGCGGTACCGCGTCGTAATAACGGGTTGGCGCGAATGAACGATGAATCGAACGGGAGCACGAAACGCGCCGCGTAATTTGCATAGAGAAGAACATTAGTTAATTACCAGAGGCATAACCAATGATTGGTGATCGAGCGCGAACCACAACTCACGCCACGGTTTAAGCCCCAAGTTATTGGCCGGATCATCGTTAAAACTCGAAACGTATCAGTCAGGGAACGTGGCCGGTATATACGCGGTTTTAATCCCCTAACACGTGTCGCCGATCGCGCGTTATGACCTTCGACACCCGCGTACACCCTGGAGAATTTGTCCGGGTGCAGGGAAAGACACGATATTTTTGTGAAAGAATGGATTCTACGATTATGCCTGATAGAATATTGGATCCTTTTGGTATCCCTGTGTGGAAAAACTATCGCACGATTCAGTTATATGAAGCGTATATCGTCAATTTATACGTTAAATTATCTACGTAACTACGTGTACAATCGTAAAGAAAATAATTTTCCGCGATAGAAGACTCGCAGCAGGAAGCCTTTATTTGTAAGTAGTCGCTTCTAATATTTTATTTCTTCTAAAGAAAATAAAAATGCGTATCATACACATCTTCGTGATAATATTTAGAGAATATTTTGCGTTACATCATACGATATTATAAATGTAAAACGTTATTAAGAAAATAACTGTAGATAAGAACACACACGAGCCAATACAATAAACGTGATTAAGCATTATCCTTTTGTACGGAAACTATTCTAAGAAATACGAGCACTCTGCGCACAAAGAACCATTTCTTCCTGCAGTAACGAAAAGAAATAAGCAAGAGAAGCATCATGGAATGAGAACGTCACAGGGAGGTAACAAGCTTCGCAAGCCCGTGATCGAAGTACCCTTAACCCCATCGAGGAGTTGCAGCACTCCGGAGCTTACATCGCGGAGGAACAACTTTCCTTCGAATATATAATCGGCCCTTGGGCAAACAGAGTTGGGGGTTCGTTAGCGGACAACAGAAATGACAGGGCAGGGGAAAGGGTGGTGAGAAGTTTGCTGGATGGGTAGCAAGAGGGAAACGTCGCGGAGGCCATCGATGAGACCGCTAATTATCCAGGACAGTGGATTAAGAGCGACAGCATGAAAATGAAAAAGCTGCTATATTCCTCGGAACGATGCGAATCTCGGCAGTAAATCCTTCTACTCTTTGCCGCGTATAACGAGTTCCGCCTTTGGATCGGCTTGCAGAGTGCGCGTCTCTACCTACCAACGGCGAACGACGAACTAACACAAAACGAGGGGAAAGTCGACGAACGACGTGGCTAGGCTACCCATCCGGTGTATCTTGCGACTTTTCGAGTTATCAACGGGGGTTTTATTAATGACAGCTAGACGAGAAGGGAACGAAGGGTTGGGAGGGTAGAGTCGGGTTTATGGACGGACATAAACTCTAAACTGATTAACAGTGGCCGCTAGCCCGGCGTTCTCGCTCGCTCGGGATATGCAATATATATGCAATCGCGGGGCCGTGGCACAGGGAGAACCGAACTACCCCGAGAGCTGCCGCTGTCTCGTTAGCAATCCACCCACGGTTTATAGTCCATCGTCGGCGGAAGAGTAACAGTGGCCAATTAAATTGATGGATGTCTCTCGAACGACGATGCCTGAGCGGAACCGAGGCGTAAATCTGGAAAGGAGAGCGTTTCCGATTTTAGTGCCGGTTCCTTGTCGACCGTGCCGCGATTTTAATCGTCGCTATCCAATTTACTCGACCTCTCCTTTCGCAAAGGAAAAACGCTTCTAAAGATTCTTCGGTCTCTTCAAGACTCGTTTCAAGCACCTAACTTGTTTTCAGCCCGGCGATCGTATCGCCAGAAGATATAACGTAACTTGCGCGACGACTTTCTGAGAAATTTTAATTCTGTACTTAACGGACTTAACACGGTTTTAAGACAGCCTTTACTACGCTTGTGAGTGTCAGATTAAGTCTATATTCGCGTATTCGTATTTCATTTACCTATGCACAAATTGATTAGAAACAGTTGTTGCTTCTAAGACGCAGTGAAAGAGCGATTTTTCTGAGCCAATTAAGACTTGCGTTAATAGAGTTCATCCCTTTTTTCAAAGATACTTCTACCTCAGCTGCAAGGAAATATAAATTGCTGTGATAACTTTAATTGCACGCCAGTTCGTTGTCGAAATAAGAAAGTAGTATTTCTTCTAGGAAAGTTACAACGTACCTTACAGGTATGGGTTATCCAGATTGAATATATACTTCAAAATTGTTGTTTTACATACGACTAAAGTTCGTATGTCATGACCGGTATCTATAGGAATGTACATATACCTGTATGTACCTCGACGATCATAAAACGTAGGCAGAGAAGAGCCACCCTTCCAAAATGAAAGGGCAGCCCGATCGCGATAAACGCAGCGCGGTCAGCGGCGTTGATAAAGCGCAATTAAATACATCTCGCGCGTCCAGGGACCCTCGTCTTTCGACACGACGACCGTTCTCGTGGATGCCACCCCTGTCGTCGTTTCATCGAGAAAAGGGGAAACCTCTTTCAGTCACCGTGAAACGCAAAGCGGATTAAGAGACGCGCCGCAGGCATTCGCGACCTTTCATATTCCATCTCGCATTCCTGCCGCACCTTTGTACGCACGAAACTACCCCTTCTACCCACAATTTCACTCGTCCACTCTCCCTCGACTCTGCGTTTCTCCTGGCGTCGTCCAGCAAGTACAAACGTCAGGCGAATAAATAATATCTATTAATTACGTTTGGTCGCGTGGAATCGTCGCGTATCGATGAAACGAGCCGTCGACGCGTCTAGGGGTTGGGCCAGGGGGTGGTGACCGGTCGAGCAATAAACGGCGGCCGCGGTTTATCACGAAACGGAATTAAACGGTTTACGACTGGACCACAGATTAGTACAGACGCGATGGACGAATGCAAGGGTGGGTCATGTTACTATACAACCCCCGCCCATCCTCTGTATTTGTCGTTTCATCCCCGATATGCCGTATCGGTGCACGTCACCCCCTTTTGCCATTCGTGGTACTCGCCGGTTTCCAAGCTGTCTTTTCATTCGAATTCGGAACGCGTACAAGCCACGGGAATTATCTTGAGTAGATGTGGTTCGATGGATACGCTTCAAAACGTTCTTCAGAGGATCAGAGAAATTCTGCTCGGTTAGCGTGTGTCTCGAATTTGATAGTGTTCGAGACTTGTAAACCGTTTGAAGATTTAAGCGAGTGATTTTGTTGGTGAATACAAATGAACGCTTCGTCGTGGATTCTATTCACACGTACGTTGTTTAATTTCAATTAACAAGGTTTAATTTTCACAGAACCTTTTACCAAAGGTTTCTACCAAAATTCAAATCATACTTTGCGAGTAAATAACGGAGCGAATTCCTAGAATTTACCATCGTTCCATCCATTATCTTCTTTAATAAACATTCAATTTTCGATAGATTGTCTCGGACAAAAAATTCCCAAGATTGAAAGTTCTACATAAAAGATCTAAGTCATGACACGTAACCGCAAAATAAAACACCGTTCCTTGTGATTGCAGGACAATCAACGAACCAAGCCAGACCGACGCAGTCGGTCTGTGGGAAAGCGACGATTCCGAAGAACCTCATTGAAGATTCCAAGTACCGAAAACATCGGGGTACGAGAAATCTTCCGGGAAGCTCGCCGGGTAACGAGTTTCGTGACGCGTCGCCAACGAAGAGGAGGGGCTGGGAAGTTCGCGGGAACATTGAGAATTACGGCAGTAAAACTAGATACGCATTACAATCCCATAAAGTCGCCCGACGAGTTCGTCACAGACAATCAGACCGAAGTTTATGCCAATTCACCGTCCTCCCACCGCCGCGAAAGGAATCTGTACACGCGATCACGAAGTCGGGATATCGAGAAGTTTGCCCGGCCTGATTTATTCAGAGACCATTTTCCGAGTTTCTACGTTCGAGAACCGAGCCAGATAAGAGAATTACGATAATTGGACGTGGCACTCTGGCGATCGATCTAACGAGATTCTCAACGCCTTGAGTCTGTGAGCGACGAACAAAACGATCGACGGATCCGCCGCGCCGAGAGAAGATATCCAGTAGGAATTTAAAGTCGAATTACCAATTCCTTTTGACTCTGCAATCTCACGCAACCACCAACTCGATTTCTTTGAACGAATCTCGTAGAGTACTCGAGGCTCCGGAGTGCTCGTGAATCACGACACTCGACGAAAATTCGGCGACACGTAGTCGTCAGTGCGATGGATCAGCGCATTTGACGGTGACGTATCGTGACACGGGTCGATAGCGAGTAACGAAAATGGAGAACAATAATTTGATCGCGTAATCGTGATTTTTGTGGACGAATTTATTAAAGCTGGAAGAATTGTTTGTTATTTGTCAGATGGAAGTTTATATGAAGAAGTAAAAATAAAGAATAATAGTTTGATTTAACGTTTAACACCTTTAGGGAGGGAAGTATCAAAGATAGAAGAATTTTGTGTATCTTTTAGTTTGTATTTATTTGAAATGTAGTTTTAAACGTTGATTCAGGTAGATAATATTGGGAAGTATGTTGAAATGGTTGGAAATTATGTTCGGAAGCATATTTGAATAAAAAACTACATGTCACGCGTGTTCCAATATCCCTGGAGAAGTTAAGAAAATAATTGATAACCATATCTCAGTCCTCTAATAATATTAGTGAATTGAGAAGTTAGAAGTTTCATGTTACAGACTGCTGTTCTACACACAATGTTCTACACAGCGGACTTGTAATTCTACTCGAAGTTCTTGTGTTATTATAAAACTTGTCTCTGTGATACAAGAGAGTTTCAATAATAGCTTCTTGATGCCAGTGGTTTGTATTTCTACACTTACGAAGTTTCGCTGGTAACATTAATTCAAGTATACAAGTGAAGTAATTCAAGTAGAACATTGATCACAAAGCACACTGTACGTTCAAAAATTCTTGATACGTATGTATATAGATCTTTCACTGATATCTACACCTTACATCCAACCAGAAGCCGACTCGTCGACCATCGTCAACCCCGTTCATCCCTCGAGAAAGCCCAAGAAACCGGAAAGCAGGAGAAAAGCAAAGAAAATGAAAACAGCGTACTCTTCGTGCCACTAGAGAACATCGACCCTCCAGCAATCCTTTCGTTCTGAAAGAAAGACGCACCCTCTCTAGCTAAATCGACACAAGAGACCAGTATACACTATCCCTCATAAGTATCCGGATGTTTTCATCGACTCATAGTAATATTACCTAACAAAGTGTACAAACAGTGTAATGAAAAATTAATGGCTGGAAAATAATGAAACGAAACACGATTAGTTACATTTTATAAAACTCGATCAAATTGTCCATCGATCTATCCCATATCACCAAAATTGGCTTTTGGTTACATGCTGCTTTGATTACAGTTTGCATCTAAACGCATGTTTTACCATTCTCTTCGAAATTTCCAAACTCATGATATTGAAATAGCGTTTGTCTCAGTAATTATATCTTTCACTCGCGCGAAACTTCGTCGACTCTTATCGACTGTTCTTAAGAAACTTACGTCGTTCAATATCAATTACGTCACGTTTCTATTTATCCGTAAAGTGACGTTAAAATTCGATAATCAACAAAACTGTACGTACCGATCGTTTCTCTATCTCCTATGATCTTCGTGTAAAATACAGCAATATATAAAATATTCGAAGCGGAATACTCGTTATAATTTTTTACAAGTAAAACGAATCGCCATTTGAGTTCCATTCATTCAGTGGCGCCCGTAAAAATATAAATTTGCATAAAAGTCCGTACTTCGCTCGTTAGATTAAATTCCGTCAAAAAGCGAAAAAGTAACCGCAAACTTTTGAGAGGTAGTGTACGTGCGTTGCTAAGACGCATCTCGCTTAAACGTGACGTATTATTTCAATGGTCCTCCTGTTCCCATTACCGTGACGCTCGCTGATGCAGGATAATTTTCTCTCTTTCTCTGATATTCCATTTCTCTCTTTCTCCGTTAGTTTCCGCGGCGAACAGCTCGGAGAGAGAGCAGCTAAGGGTGACGACGTTATATTACGCGGAGGGTGGCGCGACGATACGGTCGGCTGAGGGTGGAGACGGAGAAAGTTAGGGTGGATACCTGCGGGCAATCTACCTGTATTAAATTAACCCCCGCGTAGCACACGGGACGGCAATGTGCTCGCGTGTCCGGGAATGCTCTAAAGCGAGGCACGGACACTAAGAATTCATTAGCCGACCACCCTCGTTGCTAACCCGATGCCACACCGTGTGCGTCGCTCCCCGCAGAAGATCGATGAATCTTTCGAGGGAGCAGACTCTAATTATTGCCGGCCCAGATCTTTGCTTCCAACTTTGCTCGCGTTCGTACCTCCGATTTTTCTAATTTCCCGATCCGTGTCTTTTTACCTCGTGATGTCATGCGTACGTGTAGCGCATTTGTTGGATGAATTATATGTTCGAAGCTACTGGCGATATTGAAATTGATGGTATATTCGTGTTAATAAAGAAAAATGCAGGTATAGTCGGAACGATCGCATTCGAGTAAAATTTACGGTAAATACACATAGAAACAAGAAGAATTTGTATGTGCATACACTGTATTTATCGTAGCATTTATAAACCGATTAATCGGATTCCAGCAAATTAAGTTTCGTATCGTTTAGTAGAGTTTTCGTATGATTACAAAAATTTGATACTACGAAAATGAAATATTAAACTTGATAACATTGCAACCACTGTACGCGTGAGTCGCGTTTGTTTTTATTTTAAATAGATCCGTGTAATTCCTAATGCATATAAAGAATACGATGTAATTTTATTCGTTTTATTAATTGTTAAGTAGAATAAGAAAAAGAAGTTACAATAGAATCTTTTAACGATATTTGCTTCGGTAAAATTCGAAATGACCAAATGTCAAATTTGAATACACACACTTTGAAACCAACGAACGTTAGTGCTACGCGTTAGTCACGTAGCTTGAATTACAATACGACGGATCGTACTTCTCGTTGCGTGCTTCCGAAATAGTCCCGAAAACGAAACACAGTCATTAAGAATTTAATGAAATGAATCTTTCTTCTTGTCGGCAGTTACGTTGAATGTTACGCGCGTTAGATATTAACAATTCATTCGACGATACGATAAACTATAACTACTTGTATCAATTGGAAGATCAAACAAGCAATTCAAATATTCATTTATCCTTTCTTATTTTCTTGTTTCTATGCGTTTTCGTTTATTGGAAATAGAAGGTTTCTCCTAAAAAGGGTAGTTTGATTATCACACTTGAAAATCGAGAGAACAGCGTGCAATATGTAACTCGCGAGACGTATCAGCGTTGAAATATCGGCTCGCGGTGCGAGTAAATATCGTCGAAATTAAACGACTTCGACGAGACGCGTTTTCGTTTCATTTGCTAAAACAAATCGTACGTCGATTATCCGCGAGGTTGCGATGAAAGTGCACTTAGCTGATGAGAGCCTACGTGGCCCGTGCACGCGATACTACCATGCCTGGCGCATAATCTACGGGTTTCTTTGGTGCGGGCCAAATCGAATTCGAATAAACACACGTACGTCGCTATTTTTACACCTGTTTGTTTTCCCTTTGAGCCACGAAACACGCTAGAAAAGAATTGTTCGAGGAACGTTTCAAAAATTCACGCAAATTCATCGATGATATCGTCGCTGTTTTCTACTTAGAAGGACGAGAGACACATTTTTCGATAGAAACGCGGCATATCTCTACATTCGTTAAAGCGACAATTTCAGCTCGGCAAGTTCTCAGATTAAGAACATTAATTATTTTTATACAGATTATCTGTAATATTGTGAAATAAAAATTTCGTTGTAGTAGTGACAAATATTTAAATACCTATAAATAACAATCTAACAAATTTATACTGTAATTAAATTGTCATAATTATGTATTTCTAAGTCGTTAAGTACTTGTTCGAAATTTCGAAATAATCGTATTAGTCGAAAGCTGTATGAATTGTTGGATTTTTCTCAACGTAAAATTTCCATCGTATCATAACAGTTTATTCTTCCACTGTATATCACATTGAATTTGATTCGAGACCATACTCTTTACAAATATTCGTTGATTTAATTTCACTTTCAATCGACCCTCGTTCCACGATAGATGAGTGATTTTCTACGAGTCCCCTATTAACCCTATTAAACGAAGAAAAAAGGGAAATGGCTGCGATGAAATTGACGTGCACGCACATCCGGGGCGGGTATAGGGACACGATGATCGAAAGAAGAAGAAAAAAGGGGTGAAAACGCGCTTACGGTTTCAAACCTATCGTTAACTTTTGTCTGGTCACGTGCCCCGCGATGTTAACCCGTCCATTACCTTCGTACGTCGATATTGCGATTCTAAGCGTAGAAATAAAGAGAAGCAGAAATACAATAGGAAAGTGAATGATCGTAATTTACTTTTTCGCGGGTAATAAGCCACATACATTATCCCACGGTTAAAAAAAAAAAAAGAAAGAAACGATAACGTCATCGATGTCGAACAACTCGACGATTTATTCGAGTGGAGTTTTACGAATCGTTGGATTTTAACGTGCATAATGTGTATCATTAAACGCGACGTGACCCCGAGTCTCTTTCGTAACGAAATAAATTCATAAACGTACTACGGCTGGGGAAATTCACTGTCACGTCTCACGAGACGAATAATCGTCGACATTAACACGAATTGACGCGATATTTACTGGATGAAATAGGTTTTTAATGCTGTGATTAAAGAGTCAGTGTTTTTGCGATGCTAAGATTACTTCTAAAATGACAAAGTATATTCTATGATAATAAATACCGTTATACTAACTACAGAATTTCTCTCGTCCACGGAATTTCTTCCACTCTTCCGAGTTTTCTATCCATTAAGTGTTTTCTTTCTGCATTGTGTTTCCTATACGCGTAAAAAATAGTTTGGTAGAAAAGATTACAAATTGCAACAAGTTAAACATTAAGAAATCTTCCATCAAACGGTTGAACGACGATTAAGATACTAGAAACATCCGGATATTCTAGACTCGTCTTACGACACGAATAACTAATTAGAACATCTCCAACGCATTCCTCTGGCACATAAATTATCTGCACGGTAGCCAGGGAGCAGCGATCTCGCATCGAACACGAGCGTATCTCGTTGGAAAGGAAGGCACGCGTGATTAAACGCGCGGCGTTATCCGCCTAACCGTGTAAACGTCGTTGACGGCGAACGGGGTTAGAAAAATCGCCGCTACGCCGCACAATGGTGCACTTTATCCGCGTAATTGACTCAATGACCATTTGCCAACGTGGAAGTTCATCGCCGTCCACCCTCTCCTCCTCCGCTGCCTTCTTCTTGTCGTCGTTGTCGTAGTTGACGACGACAAACCATCGAGGTTTCTTTATCCGGCTGACCCACTCAGATTGCTGCAGCGCAAAAGACGAGAGATACGAATAGAAGGATAGGACGAAAGGGAGATGAGCTGATCGGAGAAAGTAACGGATGAAACGAGACGAACCGAGGAGAGGAGAGGCAAGACGCAGTGGGACGAGCGTGTTCGAACAGGCCCATGGAGAAGAACGTTATTATTGCTCTCGGTAAATGAGTCACTGTCGCAACCAATGGGAAGCAAGGAAAAAGGCGATTCGACTCGCGAAAAAAAAAAGTCACGCCGATAACGGTTATCTGTAGTTACGCGTGCTCGAAGCCACTCTCTGCGCCACTGTCCGCGAGATTTATACTTCGAGTTGTTGACTAACGACCGATTAATGAAATTCGATGCCCTCGTTCGATCCGATCGATCCAGCTCGTCATATCCTGCACGTATGTACGTACCACTCACAGCTGCATTAGCACTCTGTGATTTATCCGAAGGAAACGCGAGGAAACGCGATCCAACGCGACCCAACGGCTTCCAATGAATGCTTCGCCACGATAACGACGAGATCCGCGAGCTTTCGCGACACGGAAGAAACAAGATTACTTGGAATATGCATTATGGTGAATGGCGAGGAATATTATATCTTACGGAGAAAAGAAGGATTGCTATGTTTGGTGATATCTTAACCCTCCTCTTTTCACGATAGATATTCACGTAGAAAGTTTAGTCTCGCCAGAAATGAATCGTGGCAGTCGACAGATAAAATTACACTGACTGAATATTCGCATAATTATGCCTGAATATATATATATAAAATTGTATTATTATTTTAGTTTCCTGCATCCGTACACCGCGTACCTTTGGTGGATATTATATATAAAAATATAAAGAACGTAAGATACTTGTACATTTAGAGGATGAAATAAATCTGCAGCTAGGTTTGGTTCCATTTATAGCCAACCTTGATTTGTTTTTAAATATCAAGACGTTTATACGAGTCTCGCACAAAAGTTGGAGACAAATGACTGCAGCTTAAATTACAGCAGTTAAGTTAAACAGTTGCTCGATCATATATAAACTATGAGAAAAATATTACTTGGCCGATTTAATATCCTAAAAACAGAAATCAGAAAGAACCCTGTCATCTTTTACATTGGCACGAAGGGGTGATGGTAAAAGGAAGAACCCATTCAAATGATTTCAATTCACTTACGGCCACTTTGATCGAGCTGCGAACGAGCCAGTGTCCTGCACGACCGATTAATTCGAATCACGAGCATTCCGCGCGTTTTAATTCCCATCGTGGTCGATCAACCCTTCCCCTTTCCGGTCCGTGTGCCCCTTATTTTACTTTTTCTCCCACGCTGCGGGGGAGTAAATTCATACTAACCCCGAGCAGAGCAGAGTGGCCAGAGGAATAGCGAGGGGCTGAACTACCCGGTCGACAGTTGGAGAACTTTAAACCAGGGTTTATCGACTAATTTAGGCGAAGCCAAGGACAGCCAGAATCTCTGGAGACAGACTTTGCGCGATGGTCGAACCGATTGGACGGTCCACCAGTTTCGAACTCGATAAACCGTGTAGCGACGGAAACCGGTAGCGAAGTTTCAATACGAAAGCGTAGTCTCGCGGCCGAACCATGAGATTCCGTTAAAATCAACACGGAACTCTCTTCGAGTTTAATTCTATTAAACTCGCCTGGTCGTTGTCAGGTGATAATTAACCATTAGACGCGTGCTTTTATCAAATATGACAAAACCATCTTGAAATTAGCAATTTGTACGACTGGTTATGACGTGGCCGATTTATGCAACGAAAAAAGGAAGTTAAGGTTTCTTGAATTTACTCTTGTTCCTTTGTTAAAATTTACTTTTGTTAAAGTGAAGAGTGATAACCGTAAATTGAAAGATAACGATCGTTCGTGTGCGTGTTTGTATGTAATTAATTTCGATGTAGAGAAAGATGCTTGAAATCAGAACTGAATCATAGTATGAAGAACCGTAATCACTTCCTATGCGTAACGATTCGCCATTTAATGAGCATAATTGCGCATCTCGATCTCGATACCGGCGAGAAACAATCTCGGCAGCGCGATAAGTGCTGCAAGGTTGCTGCTAAATAAAATCTAATTTTATATGCATTACGATCTTGTTCCAACATGGAGAAAAATTCGTTAACAAACTATCGTGTCTAACATATAACACGTCAATATAGAAGGTCGATGAATCATTTAAAAGAATAATTAAATTGTGATCTATAAAAATATTCGCACGAAACTTCAGCTAAATTAAAAATTTCGTAATTTCCATAAATTTTATAATTCTTGCAGCGGAATGCATAGTTTACCTTTAATGTCTCGATTTTTCAATTTCGATGCTACGACTCAGCGTCGCAAAAAGTACCATTTATCGCTACGTAGTTTGTAGAATGACAACCGAAGCATTGTCTCGATGGAAAGCGTATAAGAAGCAAAGTAAGGAAACAAAACGAGAACCGAGCAGTTCGAATGAACGCAACGAACCAAAAACATTATAATTACGTCACGAGGGCAAGAAGCTGCAGATGGTTGTTAAAAGCGAATCCACGTGTAAGCCATCCGTGCATACGGTTCGTATGTTATTTTTCACAAATCTTTCACCGACGGAACCATGAACGCAACACTCGTCGTATTTCCCGCTGCTTCTTACGTACCACATCGTGCTTACGCAAAGTCTATTGCATCGTCCCGGCTATTATTACTACGTTCAACATGTGTATATTCCTTAAGATTCACTGACACTACTATAATAAGATACGTGACCAAACGTCCTGACACGTATCGCCGCTTAACGAGCAATATTGAAGGCACCCGAAGAGGAAAAGAAAAAACGAAGGCTAATAGAGATATGAAGATATGGGCAACGATATAAATGGCTCCGAACTCATTGGACACATTACAGACAGTTATGAATACACAGCGAATTAGTTTAGATTACCAGGTTCAGTGTTGGGCCCATAGAATGTCGAAGGAATTGGGGACAAGACCGAATTGGATCACCATAAGGTTAAGGGACTTCGTATCGCGCATCTTCAGAATCGTGAATTGCGAACTACGTCGTTTTAAATTCGTAGATATATCTATTTTTCAGAGATTTTCATTCAAAGTATCTTGAAAATTCGTGAGATCTATTATGAATCGTTTTGAAGCGCAAAATTTCTAGTTATTGCTAAATCATTGTAATAGGATTCACTTTAGAGTAGGATCGCTTGAGAATAGAAGTCCATACGTAGTAACTTTAGAATCGAAGAATCCATGATTAGAACATCTTAAAAAAAGAAGCTGGATAGAACTGTTCTAGACTCAAGAGGCTTGAATCGTCTACGGAGAAAAACCTTAAGTTGGATCGTTTCACTGCACCACCCAAGTGCCTGAATGAGCGACGAGATCGATCCTTCGGTACTAGAATACTTCGAGTCGGGTTCTTTATTCCCTGGACCGATTTAACTTGGATTCTTCGATCCTTAAAATCTTCTAACTCCATCTTTCGATAATCTTTCGAGCCTGGAACGATCCAAATCGCGTTCTTTAATTCTGAAACAATCGGATCTTCGATCCTGTAAGTGACCAGACTTGAATTCTTTGGCTGTCAGCTATTCCTTCTGGAACTCTATGTGTTCGAGATAATCTGATTCTGATTTCTCGACCTTAGGTCGATCCAACGCGGGGTCCACGAATTTTGACTGATCGAGTGCTTTACGAATATTGAAAGTGTTTTAATCGTAAACTGATTCGTTTCAAATTCTACAAAACTATGTTTACAACGAGTTCCATAAGTCCAGAGTAATCTATAATATAGTTGTATGAGTTCGAACTGGTTCATATAACATTTATAGAGCATTTTGTTAATCTGAAATAATCCGTATCTGCCTCTATGAATATGAAATCGAACAGCCAATAACTCGTATAAAAGATTGCTATCTGTGGTACGTGGCATGCTTTTAACGTTGTCGTTTAATCTGCGGAAGTTTCTCAAATGTCATTAAGCATCGACATTGAACGTTAGATGCTATTTGTAAGAATTGATTGCTTTCATAAAAAGAAGCAATCAAATTTGTATTTATTTCTTTGCGATCTTCGCACAAGTAACATATGTTCGATTTAAATCGTTGAAACGTTAGATATAACGTGAGTAAAGAATCTATTTTTAACGACGGCGTTATCTTTCACCGTCGTTATTGTTAATTTTTATCGATAATATTTATTGCCTGCGTCGTAGCCATACAAACGTACATGAGTGCAACTTCCTGATGGAAGTACATAGAATCCTGTTTTCTACGTTATTCGCGACCCCTTCGTAAGCTTAATAACGAACGATCCTTAATGACAGTTCCTGAAGCGAAGTTCTCCCGCACGGGCAAATGACTTTTCTCGTGAATGCAAAATGGCTTTGCTTACACGAGCTCGGTCGTTTCGAAGTAAACGAGTAGAATCATAATTCATTTAAACGACTCATTCATACGTGCTTTATAACTATCGTCCTGAAATTGATTTTTATGCACACTCGTTCAACAAAAAGATATAACATTATCGTTCAAAACGGATACGTTTAAACGTATGAATTATTCAGCTCGATTTTTCACCTGTTAACTGGCAAAGAGTTAACTAAGTATATAGTCACTTTAATAGTCTTGAACGTATCTATATAATAGCTTTTTCCTTTAGGAAATCTTTTATCTTTCTACGTGTTTCGTTATATCGGTGTTTGTAAAACCTGGATTTAATTAAAGTTCATTCGTGTTTATTAATCCTCCATACTATTTTGAGCAAACTGAGTTGTTTACATCCAAGCCATTTCGCTCCCGTAAGCTTCCGCAACATCTAAAAATATTCTCAAATACTTTTTAACGTCTCTAATACATCGTACGATCGTTCATTACGTCAAATGTTCGAAGCTGTTTTCGATAATAATAGGAACTCGCTCCGTAAGAAGAATTCAACGGTAAAATCTCGCTCGTGCTGCTAATAATTCACCTTACATACAGATGGTTAACCTTTAATTCCTATTGCCAATTATAAAACATTCGTTTTACCGACTTAATCAATAAGTTAACCCAAATTTCAATTTTCTCGTATCGCAGTTCTCTCCACAAATATCCAATCTTCCATACGATAACTGTAAACCTGAATTCTACAAAAAGGCTGACTACTACGCATTGATTTCCCTGTGCCGCTAAACACTGCACCATACAACCTTCGACGCAACTTCGATTACCAATCGACAGATCAGCAATCTCGTTGGCGAATCATGCAGCTGCAACGGGTAGCGAAGCACCGGTCAGCAATAATTATGCACTTAATACGTCGACGCATTGTCGCGGTAGCGAAGCGCAATTTCATCCTCTCTCTCTCCCTCCCTCCCTCTCTCCCTCTCTCTCTCTCTCTCCCCCCCTCCCTCTTCTCTGATCATCGGGTTTGTTTTGACGGTCGGTGACAATTTGAGACAAATCCATTAAACTATTGCCGGCTTTTGTGTTCCAGATAGGTCCCATTACATTATCAGTGTAAAGTAGAGGCGGCGGTCGCTTCGAAGCGTCGTAGAACAGCAACTAGCCGGCCCAGCTGTTCGCGTCCAATTAGCCCCGCTTGATAAGCTCAACAATACCGGCATTATTACAGAACAACCGAGCGTTTATACGTGCCTCGTAGCGCCGTTACATTTTGACGTTTCCATTAGCTGTTCTTTTCCATCCTTTCGTCTCCTTTTACCCTTCCTCTTTTATCAATCCACCTTCTTCTCTATCCGCCTCCTCCGCAAAGTAGTAGAGACTTCGTCGACAGAGACGTTTTATCGTGCCTCGAGATGCTTTTATTGCCTGCTTAAGGTCGCTTCATTAATTAATACGTTCGTATCGATCGATCGGAACGCTTCGTTTCTTTGTTAATGAGATAGCGAAACGAATAGTCGCGCGTTGCTATCGCAAACGTGCTTGTACGTTGAATGCTTTTAATGCGATATTCTTGACAAAAGACTACGTAAGACGATTTATAGTATTTGTTAAGATACTTTTATATCGCTGTTGCGGAATCGTGGTGTACATTACTCGACGATAGTTTGGCATCATTGTGTATTCCACAGAAGTAAAGAATTTGAAAAGAAATTAAATCAAAGTTCTGTTACTTTAGAACATTTTTTCGTGAAAAATCGAAATAAAGAAGATTACTAAGACGATATCTATAATATCAATTTCAAGTTAATAATAAAATTCGCGGGAGATTCAATATGTATATGTAGATACAACATGGAAAGTAATTTCAATATTTTGTAATTCGTGTAATTCTACGTCAAAAAGACTCCAGCTTCTTTATTTTTCTCTATATCATTGTATTTTATAACAATACGTTCTCCTTTTCTCCTACATCGTAATGCATTAAGAAAATATTCGCTTTCTCACCATATATGACGCATTGCATCTTTTACAATTTGGGATATTTTTTACTTCTTTTCCTCTGTCTTTCCAGCAAGTGGAATTGCTTTAAAAAGTCTATTCGAGAATATGACAATATCTTGTCAATGCAGATCGTCGCAGAATGATCAGATTGACGCGACCGCATCTGAATTGCAGATGTGTATCGTGGAAATTGTGAACGAGCGTGACGAGTAAGCTAGAGCGAGACGTTGGAATATCGCAGGAATGCATTATGCCGAATGTGTGCGGCTGGTCTGGCATTATTACCCTTAAATTTCGCTTCCGAAACGTTACTACGATATATTCATACGCGTCTTATCGCGAACTTGCGACACTAAAACGGGAATCTCCAAGTGTACTATTAAACTCGCAAGTACCTCTTCGCTGGAAAACGAGACGAGTTCTCTCTGTCGCGCCATTATATCGTTCAGAACTTAATTTAACGCAGTATATTTCTTATTAAAAGTCGTTAAATCCAGCAATCAAACAATGACAAGCATTATCGAATAGAATTTACGATACTTTACATATCTTGTGTATCTTAGAACCGCATAATAATTAGGTGAAATACAAGATCACTGCATAATTATACGGGTAATTCAACTAGTTTCTCATTTCGTTCTAGTTTTTCGTTCGTTTTTATTCCTCCCCTCTGTAAGATATTCGATAGTAAGATGTTAATAATGCGAGATATTTGTGTAAAATACTTGCGATAAAAAGACTATGTTTCTGGCCTCGTCTACGGTGTGTTCACCCACACATATAGGCGACATCCTTTCTCGATACGGAAGTTATCACTCATCCTGCTGAATCCAATATTTTTCGGCTCTTATCCCTCCCCTCGCATCTTCCCAGTTTCGCTCTCTCGTTTTTCTCTTTTCCTATATATTTTTCTCGTAATAATTAAACGTATATTTACTCGTTTAACGTATGAAATTCATCAATTTATGAAAATTTATGAGAAACAGAGTTATAACGATGTCGTTGCGCTTTGTAATGTTTCCACGAATTTCGCAACGGTTTAATAACGGATAAATCGTACAAGGGGGGAATTTCGATTAAAAGGTCGATGGAAATTGCGTGAAATCATAGGACAGATACTCATTAGGGCTTTCGGAGTCAATATACTGTGGGCTCGGTGCACCAAGCATTATTTATAGAGATAGGCGGTTAAATTACACGAAATAATATACCGTGTTTACGTAACACGTGCACACGACACCGCGATTATTGCGCACGCACGGGAAAGAGTAAATTATTCTATGCGTTAACGACCAGCTGGAAATATTTTATGTCGGCCACGACTCACCCTACGGTGTATGAAAATAACACCGAACGAAAAAGCGTTTCTGTCGGATTAACCAGTATAGAGTTTTTTTCGGATATTCTGCTGTTAAAAGAGCCGAATATCGTTAGGCGATGTTAGTCAAATATTTAACAAGCGTAACAAAGAAATTTATTTATTTGCTCCCGCTTCGTTTAAAACCAACGAATCGTTAAACCTCTGCGCTGCTATAAAACAAAACCAACGCGTCCTCTGTATTTTCGAGCTGCAAACTGCGCCCACGATCTTCCAATCCTTTATACTCTGCCGCCACCACAGCAAAAGTGTCGTCTATACTTTACAAATTGTTATCTACTTCCGTTCTCATGCACGCGAAATAAAAAAGTAAAGGCAACTGCTAATAAATAAATTCACAAACGCTTGGCAAAACAGAGCCCTCGATTTTCGAAGTTTCATCGCCAGAGGATACCATAAAAAAGGTATAAAAATCATATTTCCCTGTAAACTACGCGAAAATGTAACCATCGTATCAAACGTCATCCTACATAATCCCATTTCGGGCCTTCCAAAACCCATCTACAAGGTCCGTAGCTCTACAATCTCTGGTACGCACGTAACTTCACGTCCAACAACTAAATCTCTCCGTTCATATATCCACCAGCTAAACCAATTTCCAAACACGAGAATCACGCGTTCCCAGTTGCGTCCCGGGAGTCGTCTCTAATCGTACGCTCTTATTGCGTCTCGTGCACCGACCAACCTCCTCCCATCTTCCACCCCCTTACTCGCTCTATCTGTGTGTCGCGTACGCGGAACTACGTGTTCGCCACGAGCGAATGCGTGTTCGCCACGAGCGAATGCGTGTATCCTCGTTATCGTCTTACACACGCACGCACGTGTAGTACGAGGCGTAGTACTACGCGCTGCCCCCCTCAGCCCCCCTCCCCACTATTTCCCGTGGATCGGTCAGCTACGCTGTACGACCCTCTCCGCTCCTCGACTGCGTATCCCTGCTCGGAAGCAGCTTGTTTTATCGTAGTCACGTGGTGCGGCTGTGACGTCACGCGGTCACTAACCATATTATGTCCACGGCACTGACCTTACCCCGCCACTCTCTCCTCTCTCTCTCGCCGCTTTTCTCCCTTTCTCCCCTTCGCTCCTCTTTTTTTTCTTCTGCTTTTTCTTCATTTTCTCCTGTTTGTTCTTTCTCCCTTTCCCCCTGCGATTCATTTTTTCTTCTACCACTCTTCTCTTTCTTTCCATTTTTACCCTCCCTTCTTATACTTCCTTTCGAATCGTCGTTTTATTTTTAGTTTGTCTCGATCTTCATCCTTCGTATTTACATTGTCGTCGATTTCTTGGGATTTTTTATATAGTCGAGAGAGAGAGGAGAGTCGAAGCGCGATCTATTTAGATCACGGAAGTCACACACACCTTACGGTTAATGTTATTTTCCTATTTACCTTCGTAAAGTACAGCGAACATTAAGTGTTCTCTACGACGTACGCGAACATCGCGCATTGCTTTTCGATTCACTAGCGCATCTGTACTGTCGCGTGAGAAGCTTACAAATAATTAGGAAATTTAACATTAAGGTTTAATCAATTTAGAAATAATCAGACAATCCAATATTAAGCTTCGCTCGATTTATAAACGATTAGAAAATCTGACTTTTATCCTGTCTTGTTTCTCCTTTTGAAGCCTACCCCGTTTGAAGCCACCCATCGTATTCTTTTCTCGTTTTATACCGTAATCGTTTCCCTTTTTTGTTTTTTCCACGAGATTTTTCGTAGCCTCCTTTGTGGTTATAGCTCGTTTTGGTTTTTCGAACGGTATATACGCGGTGTCCGTTACGCAGTACTAATTGGATAATAATTGCCACGATCCTTGGTAATGGCAAAGCACGGTAGATGACTGGAGAATGGTTATGGAGTCGATGGTCAGCTTCAGGGTTCTAGTCCAAAGGATCCGAGATTTAATGCCCGACGTGATAATGATTGAACCCGTTCCGTACGATATACCACTGGAAGTGGGCTCTTAAAGACGGAATAATGACAGAGTGCCTAATTACACTATTTGAGAAAATTCTGAAAATTCACCGTACCATTACATTCTCTTATATCACGAGGTATTATCTCAAATGTATTAAGTTCTATGTAAAAGACCGTTTATTCCACAATTATGAAATCGTTATAGGATTAAAATTACAAAATTATCGAGAGAAGAACGAAGCCTTCGTTCAAATTTTTCAAATAAATTGACGACGTTCAAGTACATTATACGAATTGTAATAATTATTAATAACTTCATCTTTTTCTTTCCTCTTATTGTTAGATGTAACGATCTTGTTACGCTTTCATACATTTTCTCGATCTTTTCGCGTTCGATTGGACGACCATGGAAAGCCTAAACAAATAATTCTGAATGAAAGAGAAATTAGAATCTCACGGAGTCCAGTTAATTGTTTAATAAGAGATTGCCGTGAACGTTTCTAATACCTCGTTTCCGTTCTTCAAGCACGTCGAACGTTACGCAATACTAATTGCATAATAACCAACATGAAACGTTGTAACGAGGCAGTACGTTTGCGATCCTGGTAAAACCTATCATTCCCGCGATAAAGCAATTACAACTGACCCGACTGCTCTTCCAATTAACGTGGCCATCGATCCACCATTCAATTTTATTATTATCCCTCTGCAACGCAGACGATCCAAGTATCAAAAACTTCTATGTCCCTCCCTTCCCTCTTAGTTCATCGTTGCCTTACCAACTTTCCATCAGGCGAAACTTCGCGATCGCTTGAATTATAAGCGTCGGAAAAACGGAAATGTCGATCGTCCAGAGGAAAATCTGATAAATTATCTATCCTTGCGGCTATATAGATGAAGATATTCTGTCTAGTTCATGGTTGGTAATCCGATATAACGATTTAAGTTCTTGACTAGAAGTTCCACTGTCTTCAACTGACTGTACGGTCTAACTAGTAGACAGCCGTCCATTGGTTAACCGCTAGTTACACCAGGAAACTTTCCATGAAAGTTCTGTTTCTCATCGGCGAGCGAGGAAAGGCCTAGTTCCGTGGCACCAAGTTTTCTTCAAAGGCATCCCTCCCACTAAAGTGCCATTAGGCTCATTAAAGTGTATTTAATGTTTCAAGTTCGCGGAGGAGAGCGAATTAAAGTAAGTAATCCTAATTGAAACCGGCCTCGGAGCTTAACGTTTGTTCGATCGACGCTTGGAAAATAATTTGACGAACGGAGGCTTTGATCGTTCTTCTCGCCCTCGCAACGAGGAATTATCATCGATCTCGATGCCTCTGCAACGACTACGGGCAAGAAGGGGCGGACGTAATAACGCGAACAACCGAACAGGAAAAAGAACAGGCAACAAGAATTGGAGAATAAGGCGTACACATATACAGGGTGTTTCTCGCTTTCCCAACCTAACTGTAAGAGGATAGTTTACGCACGAGAATAAGGAACAATGTTAGACGAAGTTTTGTTGTAAACGTTTTATTACAAAATTATAAGCCAATATTGATCGTAGCGCGAAATATGTGTGTAGAAACGATTTTGTTATTACACGATATGAAAGATCGTAGTATAGTACAAAAGTAATTAATTACTGTTACTTAGTAACTACCCAACTTAACAATTTAGTTCGATATTTAATAAAATTCTCAGGAAATTCGGCATGTAATAAATTCATGCGTTTTGCGATGAGAATTAAAGCATTTGAACAATTGCAGTTACTCTTTATAGAATCAACTTGGAAGATGGAACCCCGCTGGGGTAACCATCCACATGTTATATTATTATACCACTAAGCTATAATATTTTACCAAATGTCCTACTGGACAAATTGTAGAATTTAAATTAAATTAAATTAAAAAAAAAAACAATTTATAGAAATAAAGTAAACACAATCTTTCGTGTTCAGGCTGCGTTCAATATTTGTATGTAACTTTGTAACGAAGCGTTTATAGTCAAACTGTTTCCTTATTTTTACTTATAGATTGTACTCTTACAGTCTGGCCGCAAAAGTAGGACACACCCTGTATATACATAAGTATACGAAATGATCGGCTGTAAGGGAAAGAACCGGAGGGTTTCGACGTCGTAAATCTTCCGATTGCTATTGAACGTTATCGATAACTTCTGGATAAATGAATTTATGCGACCCCGTGTGCTCGTAAATAGCGACGCGGCTGCCCGTCTTATTGCGCCGATCGGATGTCGTTCGGTTGACTATTTGCTGCCGGGTATCTGATTCGATAGTCGCGATCGCGTGTCGGTAATTGTTCCTTCGTACAATAAATAATTTATTAAAGTAATGTTCTTTTTGAACATATGTCAGTTCTTATTCAACATAAGATTGTATGTGCGTTTGAAACGCTGTGCACGATAATCACAGAAAAGTAACACGATCGTGATTCTTTCATATTTATGGACTATCTCGTACGCCGTGTATCTCTTCGTTAACAGAATAGTTGACAGAGTGGACATAGTGATCAATTTGTAATTTCCTATAGATTTTACTGATTTACAATGCTTTATCTTTGAGGATTTGTATACTTGCTAAAAGAAGCTAACTTTCCTTCTTCAGTTTTATATCTTTCAATTTGTCATTTTAATTTCTTTGGCGCAGGTTTTATAATTTAATCATCGAAGCTCCTGACGTTAAGAAATCAATCTGAGAGATATCTCGAAGAATTTAAATATTTTTCTCTGTATCCAGCGTACGTTAAATATTAAATTAGAATCATAATTTTTCTTCCATATGAAATAATATTCAGCTGTACGGATTGAGGATTAAACACGCGAAATATATTCTGATTTATATTCATTCCATAAGTATAAGAAACTAAACGCGAAAGATCGCGTACAAAGGGGTAGGGAGTGAAGACACAAAGAAGTCGATCCTTCCATATAGCGACGAACAAAACAAATAGACCGTCGAAAGAAAAGAACGAAATAGAGAAGAACCACGCTAGACGACGTGAGAAGAATCTCCGATTTAACGTGCTCAGTTTTCCTCGCGAACCAGCGAACTCGTTGTGTAATAAAATAATAAAAGCACATCTCCCGCGACTAGCAGAACGTGGTCGTGCATACGTAGTTGCATGCATGCATATGTATACACGGAGAAAGGCTAAAAAGACTAAAAAGGGACGAGAGTGACTGAGGGGGGTCCAGGAGAAAGAAAGACAAGGCAGAGTAACGCGACAAGGTGGAAGTAAGGTAGAAGTAACGGCCGTGGATCGGGACACACGTGGTCGGACACGTGTCTGCGTGGAAGCCTTGTTCTTCGTGGTTCGCGTGTGCAAAGATTCTGGCTTCCATCGATCTCTACGCTCGATTAGTCGCGGCGCGTCTTCCAGATGCACCGTAAGAATGCTGGGACGCTTGGAAATTTTCAATCTTCCTGCGTGACCAAGCAATCGTTGGTGACGTTAAGAGAACGACGAAGGGAATTGGAGGCACGTTGAAGATGTATCTTGTGATTTCAGGTGTACGGCGTTTGGTAGAGGAAAGGTTGCACAGGCAATTACGAGCTTCTGAGTTTGTATTTCAGCGACATGACGTGGCATCTGGTATTCGGAAAAAGATAATTCCGTACAGATTTGTACAAATGTTTATGTAAATACATGGTACGGAGATACGAAGAAGGATATGGTTGCAAGGAAGAAATCGGAATTTCTATGCAATCGACAAAAAAAATTACGGAATGTATAGGCTTTAAACGGCTAGACAGTTATAATAAAAAGAAAGTTCATAGAATTATCTAAATTTTATGACACGTAGATATGACTTGCAGGTAAGATTTGTAAAATTAATTTTGTATCAAATTTAAATGGTTATATTGTGGCGACAAAAAGATAAAATGAAGGAAGAACTCGGTATACTCGTGCAGACCATAAAGATGATTGTATCGAGTATAAATTTTGAATGCTTAAATAGTAGTAATAAAATGATTGTTTCCATTACGAACTATTCGGAAATGAGATATACTATCGAGTTACATATGCATCGCGATGTCGTACTCTTCAGGCTTTCGTTTCCTTGCTGACACACTATTGCCCCATTAATCGTGCTGAACGTATGGTGATGTTCGCGACGCAGCAGGTCGCACGATGCAGATATAATCGCGATATCTATGTTTGCTAATGTAAATCCGATGCGTTGTTAGCATTTATAACGCGAGTCGACTCTGTATTCGCGGCTCGTCTTCCAAGCGCCTTCACGATCGTTCTAATTGTTTACGATCGTTCGTGCCTAAATGTCTCGATACCTTTCATGGAGACCATACGAGTTCGTTCACCCTCTTGTCTTCATTTCTTATTACATATCTGGAGTTCAACGTGGATCGTCGTCAAAGAAACAAATAAAATAATCTCCAATCCGTATAAGATTAAAAAATCATGATCCACAATATTGGAAAATCTAATGTCGCTCGTATTTTATTATATAGCTACGCGAGATTAAATTTTTCAAATTTATCGAGATTCGTTTAATTTGCTCTATGTTGAAATCGTGCTTCGGATCTCATTAAAATGATTTAAGAATACAATTCTTACACGGAAATGAAATTTACTCCGATTTAAGAAGAAACGAATTTCAACGAACTCTACTATTACTCTGTCTGATCAATAACATACCAATTCCCCTACAATCTCCGGACCACTCTTTAACGCTCGATTTTACTTCGAGCTACGAACCAGCTCGAGAACAAACATTCGAACTCCATTCTTTGTTTTACTCCCCATCCACTGCGGAGATCGTTGAAACGAGAATTTAATGCCTGAACGGAAGCAAGAACGGAACGAATTTTAATTCATAGCCACGCGATGTTACACAGAGATCGTTTCGCTATTCCGATTTTCTAGGATTCGGTTCTAGAATTCGCGACGTGGCAAACGTACCAGAAACAATCAGATCTGGTCGAACAGGGAAACCAGAGCGTCTCGAATAACCAAACGAGTGCCTGACGCACGCGGATACCAAGGAGAAACCGCAACGCGCTGTCGTGACGAAGAAAAGCCAGCGCCACCGACCTGACTAGACGATGGTCTGCTATGGATCAAGTGGCGGCGACCAATCAACAGATTTCTACTGATCCGGTGCACACGACTGGCGACCCATCGCGATTATAACGCATCGCATGTACCATCGCTAATACAGCTAAGCCTGTGTTAGACAAGGGCTACAGGTTGTTTCAGATATCGAATAGAGAATTCCATAGACAAACGAAGTTCTGGAACGATATAAAATTTCCTATGCGATAAGATGTAACAGTAAACGATATAAAGAAGCAGTCAAATAAAAACATTGCTATCAAGCATCCCTCAAGATTCTCATCTTTAATAAAAATATCGGCAATCTTCTGTCACAGTATATTCTCTTCACTTTGAACTTATCAAACGTCTTCCTGAATCTACTTCCAATACAAACTACACAATTAGGAAACAGAAGCAAGGCCGCCAATCGTTCCTCAAAATCGATCTTCACCGCCAATAAAAAGATTCACCAAGATGAAAATTTATCGTTATATTCAAAGTTCAAATTACAAAGTTAAAATTCTCTCGCTCTACGTCGACACCCGCCTAAGAAAATAACCGTGACGACTTGATCCTCACATCCGTCGACGAAGCTTCCTACCATATCACGTAAGTACATTCAGACGAGATATTTTATGAAACAGCCTGTGCACCGTGCTGATCGTTCGCGTGGTGGTGCGTGTACATGAAGCTGGGGGGTGTACAGTTATAGGTAACCCGGTCCGGTAATTGCCGGTACGTCCGGAGAGGTCCAGATGCTCCCCAATCAGCGTGTGGCGGTCCACTACCTCCTGGTTTCGCCTCCTCCTGCAGCTATCTGCGCTCCTCTTACGCGGCGGGACACACGTATGCGTGAACGTACGCGCGGCCAACGTAGACCCGTGACCGTGTTGAGAACGGCCGGTTAGTTCCTGACCATACGCATGGCAGCACCGTTTAATTGGCACTGGACACAATGGATTATGGAATGGTGCCGGCCTACCCTACCGTCCACCCGCCTTCGGTGGCCCTGCACTTCATGTCAAAACCATTTCGCTTGTTTTACGTACGAAAGTGCTATCATGCCTCTCGATAATACCCTCTACTCTATCTTTCTACTCCTACGCTCCTGCGCGCATTCTTTCTCTCTCGATCGGCGTTGTTCCCCATTCTATTCCAGCGTGCTCTTTCTCGGCTTTACGTTTTGCGTCATACGTTTTGTATCCAGTATCTCCATTCTTGTCCTTTCGGGCTACATTTCGTGCTTCGTTTGGCCCTTTCGAAGAGTATGACCTTATAGAGGAGCGATAGAGTAGGAGTATCTTTAGAAGCGAAGGGGTAGGAGGATGTACACCGGTGTAATTTTAATTCTCTGGTTTCCGTAACAGTTCAATGGCTATGTATTTGGAGTGAGAAGTGGATTAGAAATTAATCATAGAATTATAAGTAAATTCTATTCTATATGTAATTGTGAATTTTGTTTAGACTAAATGTTTATTTCACATTCTATTTCAGATTCAATGGTTGCGTGGAAATCCAACAGTTCAATTTCAATTGGATAAAGAACCATGTTCGTTAGTAGAGAGTGATATATTAAATACGAATAATATCAAATACAAAGGATGGAGTCACGCAGTGTACCGCATCTTTTACCATTTTCATCTCATTCACGATGTCGAGGTTTCTACGTAACTAGGAAAATTTTTATTTAAACCACTTATTTCTCGTACGATAGAAAGGAGAAAAATTGTAGGCGAATACTTTATGGGAGACCATTTTTCCAAGAAGATACGTTTTATATCTCAGAGATCTTGATCTCGCAAACACAAGTCAAATCTCTAAGGTCAAATCTCTCAGATCTTACATGTGGCACATAGTATCCTGATTCTTTGGTAAACGTTTGCGTCGCTTCGAATAATCAGGACCAGTACTGCTTTCTTCGTGGTCCAGCATTTAGGCGACGATAGCAATCACGACAATGAGAAACGCGATGCTTTCTACTTCAGGGGAGAGTGTTTCTTTCAGTCGGCCTCGAGAGTCCCTGTCGTATCAGTGCAATTTCGTCTCGACGAAGAGATGGGCAAACAATAAGAGGAACAGACAGTTGGGGATGAATCGTTGCAGTTAGAAATTCCGTCTAATAAAACGCGCGTTTTTCCCGGCGTCGATATCCTGTCTCGTGACGCGGCAATAACAAACAGATGTCAAAAAACGCGGTACCAGGGGAAAGCGAGGGCGGGGAAAAATGTTATCGAGCGAATTGACGCCAACGAGTTTGCCCTGGGAACTACATTTTCGATATCAATCACGTACGAACGGCCGCGATGCATCGAGGAATTTTATTTGAAACTCGACCCGTTTGCACTACAGCTACGAAACTCGGCCACTTTTTTTTTCTTTCAAAACCAACGCCTTTTCTCTCTCTTTCACTCGCCTTTTTCTCTGCTGTTTTTCCCTTTTCGTTTTTCTGACACTGTTCATTCTTCGTGGCTCGCTCGCTAACGCCTGCGCGAAATTCGATTCGTCGACGCACTCGCGCAAAAACCGTCGAAAATATAGCGCGTTTCACGTGAAATTTCAGTAACAAAATAAAGAAAAAGGGTAAAATAGGAGAAGCGAAAGTATCACTACACGATTACTTAATCCTGCCAGAATAGAATCTGTTTTAGGCTGCGGGAAAAAATTTTTCTATCAATGATTAGTAACGATTAATTATTATAACAAACAATTAATACACATATATTTTTCCTAATATCTTTAGAAAGAACGCATAATGTATTCAAATTTACTGCCAATTAAATACAAGATCGCACAAAGAATATTTCTGTTATCGGTTAGAATAAAAAGATATACCCTAAGATTACGAAACTTCAAATTACTTCGTGGTTCTATCACTTCTCCCTCATTCTTGGTTTTCTGTTTTGCGTTATACGGTGGAGGAAAAGGAAATTCAACGTCAGATTTCCAAACGTCGGTACGTTTCGAAGCGCGAAATCCAAGAGACTCGTTCGGAGAGTTCATCGGCGCGAAGACTCGCAGGACTTCTCCGAGCATCCAAAAGCACTAAGCGTCTTAAATTTATCTCCGGGGCTATTTCGACGCCGCGACGCGTCGAGACGGTCGAGGATAAAAGAACGCCACTACCCCCTTGGAGCAGGGGGTGAAAAAGAGAGTGGAGATTCAGGGAAAATAATAAAAATAGACAGTTACGATTAAAGCACGGTAGACTGACCCTCGACAATTGTCGTTAGCTATATTTTGAGAGTCTCATTACGCGATCCCTGAATCGCGATGTTCCCTTATACTTCCCGCATCTTTCCCTCTTTTCCTAACCCTCTTCTCCCTCTTCCTGTACCAGTGTCTTTTCGCTTTTAACGCGAGCCTTCGCCTATAAAACTTCCACCTCTTCCTGTTCCTGCCTCGTTACCGAACAGGAACGCGAGTTCCCGCGAGAATGGTGGGATAAGACGCGACGTCGAATCGTGGAGAAACCGTGGGAAAAAAGCCAACGGATCGTTTTCGACAAATCGTTCGAGATTCCTTATCGACGACGATCGTCTGGTCGTTTGTACTTCCGACACCGTAGTAGACGAGATTTAAGAACACTTTAGCTTTTCTTGCTTCTATTCTTCCTATTCTTCTTCCCTAACCCTGCTGTGATCTTTGGGTGGTTTTCAAGTCAATCGTTTTCTTCGTTGAAACATTTTTTAAATTGTTATTAATGCACTCAGTGGGAAAAATCTTCGTAGACGGCTTTTATTTAAAGAAAGTAGATATATAATAACGTACGAGCAATAATAGAATAGCTAGTAGTTCTTTTAGTATAGAACGCATTAATTTGTTGCAGTGGAGTTTTGCAGCGTTTCCTTTTTATATAAATTTGGTTTTTTACCATATACGAAGAGTTTTAAAGTCTCGAAGAACTGTTCGCTTGTACCATGATTTCTCGTTCCAATTTTATACGAAACATATTCTTAAAACATTGAAAGTCTTTTTATTCATCGGAAGAAAAATGCGGTTGAAATATAAAAATTCTACTGCAAAGTTAAAAATCATTATGAATCATTCGAGAAATGTTTATCATAACGATATTCTCACACAAATAATATCATCCACCACTTACAATTGTTCCCACATATCGGAGAACCAGTCGAAACACAGTCGACAAATTGAATTATATATTACATCGGCCTGTAATTGTGTTATTGCAATGAGAGCATCTCCCATTTCCCGATGTTATCGCGCTTATATTTTGCGAGCCGCAATTACGCCGAGAAAATAATTAGCGAGCTCGTGGCGCGCACGCGTATATTCTCTCGTGTTTAACGATTTCACAGACGTTTTGCTGTTTCGTTACAGGCTCTTATATTTCCTTTTCGAATACCAGCGGAATCTCAGGCACGAGAAACAGTGCAACGTATAGTTCGGTCGCGCGAGGCCAATTCGAAAAGCTTCATGGTCCAGCAATTCGAAGGAAAATAGAGTAAAAAGGGAAAAAACAGGAAGGGAAAAGAAGAAAGAGTATAAATACCAGAACGATACGAGCAGTCGCTTCTGGTACAACGAGGATCCGGGTATTTGGGAGTCTGGATGCAGCGTCCCGGTCGAGACAAGGCATAATTTAACGCGCCCATTGGCCAAGGGTGGACGGTACATAACTCGATCCTTCCCGTTCCACTCGTTTCATTCGGGAGACTTGGCGCCCTCCACACTTATTCCTCTTCACCCTATTCGATCCTCCCTGGTATCTTCCTCCTGCTCCCTCTCCTATTCCCTCCGTGTCGCCCCTTTTCCTCTTGTAATATCGTACGGTCAGACTACGCCGGACAATGCGTCGCATTCAATTCTATATCCGAACCGTATAGAATCCTACACGCTGCCGGGGTTGTATGACCAACGTGAAAAAGGAAGAGAGAAAGAAAAAGAGCAGACCGGACGAGGATAGGAGAAACGAGGCAGAAAGACACGAATGAAAAAGGAAGAGGAAAAAAGGAGGATAGGGGAGGAAGAACGGGGTGAGAATAGGAGAACGAGGATAATACTACTCGCGTGAGAATTGGCGAAAGAAAGATGGCAAAGGAAAAACGGGAGACTCTTCCACGGGGCACTCGTGTGTCGTTTAACTGAAATACCTCCGATGCGTAGAATTGATTTACAGTCGAACGCTCTGTACGCGTGTTTCGTGTCGTGTCAAACGATTGTGTGTGAGCGTGAGGTTGTACATGGTTGTACATGTGCGTGTAGCGAAAGGAGGGCGGGCCAGTTTCGGTGCCGACCCGCGAAATAGCTGGAACGAGTCCTCCTGACTGGCGAAGAGTTGTGGCCATCTCGTGACGAAATTTATTTATTGCTGGGACAGTGCTGAGACTCGAAGGGTCGGGATAAATATGGAACAGGATCTTGGCGGGATCATTAATCGGGCAGGTTAAGAACGACGGATGATGAATCGTTCCCGAGGGATAATTAAAAATCACTTTGTCGAATGGACGTAATGAAAGCTATTATATGGTAGTTAAAGGCGTAATTGTGTGAAGAATAGCGGGAATCCTACTGGAGATTATTTTCTACACCCTTTTTCGATCGGAATGTCTTCCAACCGTGTAACGGTGTTTAAATTGCCGTTTAATCAGTCGTAAAATGACAAATGATGAATTCTGCTTGGTAATTCACTCAGAGAGGAGAATTTTTTAATGTTTCGTCAAAGTTTTATAACAAAGTATTTAACGTTTGATTAAACTGCCAGTCGGGAATGATTCGCGAGATTTGAGATTTTTGCATTTCCAATTTCTTGGACATAATAATTCCTCTTTCACGGATCCTTTATCTGTTAATATATCGTTTCGCTTTTGTTACAAATGAATTATATCCAATTTACATTTGCAAGAACCAAAATCGATCTAATTTGAAACCGGTATGCCTTCGTCAATTATCAATTCCATGTTTAGAGAAGTTTTTAGATAAAGGATGGTCCTGTTAATTGAATTGTACATCTGAAAATAGAGAATTAATAATAGAGTATCAATTACTCGAACAATTTTCCCGAGAACCCACTTATCAAACTCAAACATGAAACCTACGCCCTATGGCGTAACAAAAACAGTCTCCGGTGCCAATTCAAACCTAAACGAGGACACGAAATTTCACTCCCTCGTCCAATTTCACCCTCGATCGAAGAACAAACCCTCGCGATTAGAGACACGTCTTACACGGCGCAGTGTCAACAGAGTATCGCGCAATCGATAACGTTAACGATCAAATATCTGGTCGCGTACCATAGTCAGCACTTACGATTACCATCAGCGTTTCACGATGTCGGCTTAGCTCGACGCTGTAATCACTGCGTCACATACCACACATAACGCACATCTGAATTGAAATTACACGAATAGGAATATTAATAGATATTGGAAAAATCAGAAATTTAATTTCGATTCAATAAATTTCAAAATTCATTTCGATTCAATAAATCATGCGCAGTTCGAGTGTTGGGTTATTTAGCATAATCAGAATCGTTTATCGATACATGTGTAACGCGCTTGTTTGCGTACATGCATCGATATTTGACGCAATAACGTGAAACATCGGCAGAGTAACGTGATTCAGTTACATTGCAACGAGATATCGACGTAATCGCGTACTTACAAGCAGATAAATTTACAAAGAAGTATCACCGTTACAAAAGAAGTAGACATTTGTGCAATTTCAAAGATCTAACAGCGATGTTAGATCGAGGTTTCTGTTCGACGTCTTGAAATTACGACATTATAGCGATTTACGCGTTGCCTTTGGAAAACGAAATACGCGTGAAGGATAAATGGAGCTTCTACGCTGTATTATTAAACTCGGCTGCTTTTCAGTGATTTAATTGCATAAGACCGCGATACAAGTGTTACGAGGAGATGATAAATAATTTCAACGTCAGATTGCATTCGCGAGGATTACACGAGTACTTCGACTCGAAGAACGAGCTGCCACTTCAGATAACTCCGACGAGTTTGTACAACGCATAATACTGAGGATGTTAAGAGGAGTAATATGTTCGAAACTGTATGGAATGCAGGTCGTACGATTTTACGGATTATCAAGTTTACGTTATACCATAGTACGCGAAGTTTCGTTCATCGTAATATGAAACCATCGACCATACCGTATTAGAATAAATTATTACGCGAAAATTAAATGTAGAATTTTCTACAACTTGTTGTTTCGATCCTTCTCAGAAATTAGAGTTTCTTAATTTTTTAGTACGACAATCGTTTCATATATGATAATATTAAACAGGTAACGATTAAAAGACTTCTAATTGCAGGGAAAACGCTTTTAGAACGTTACATTTCCCCGAGATTTCTTTGTATCATTTTTTAATTTTTCAGAATCTTCGCGCGTTCCAATTGCATATAGAAATTTTCATCTTTCCGACTGTTACATTAGCGAATGTCAATGTGATATATTCTTTCCCACTTATTCGCCAGAATTTAAATAATTATTTTTTTAATACAGTCATTTCTTGTACACTTACATATATTGTTCAATTTTCATGCGGATGATCTATAACACGAAACAAAGATCTAACAATTTTATCGTACCGTTCTTTGATACCGAACGCACGCGTATTGTACCAAATTTCTTGCTCTTTAACGTTCTCTAACAACTGGATATCGAATAATACATCGATCTAACATTACCATCGTTACAAGCAATCTCTCGAACGTAGAATTATAGCGCACAGTTCAGAAATCGTTGGACACGCGGAGCAGCGCGTATCCGCTTAAAACGCAGGACATTACCACAGACGCAATTACCATGGAATCACGTGTGACTGGAACTGGATCGAGCGCAATAATGTCAGAATCGAACTGCGCGTGTAATCTCCATAGTTGACTGCTCTCGGCCTACAATGTGTACAAGTGTACATTCGCAGAGACACGCTTATGCACGATGTAAGAGGACAGACACCACAAAGCAGCAATTTCCCGCCACAGACGAGAATAATCGTTCAAAGTGACCACGATCGATCGTGCATGGCCAGGAACGATCGCGTGCAAACTCACCTTCCCGCCTTACCTTCGTCCTTTTTTCTTAATTGCAATAATTTCGTATCGTCTCGATCCAAGTCAAAGCGGTTCTCGAACGACGATTGGGGAAAATCGATGTGGAAGAACCATCAATTTTCTCAGTACGATTACATCTTCGATTATGGAAAAGTGTTGAAGAAGATATAAAGAAATTATATTGACACGGAATGGGTCTATTTGTACAAGGAAATTGCTTCAGTTGCTTTCTTTATGACAAAAGAGATCGTAAGAGTACCAATTAGACGCAAGTAGGTACTTATTCTGGCGAAAAACTATGTCTCGTTTATGGGAAACGTAGGATAAAATACTAAGTACTCGGCGTATCAAGAAATTAACGAATGTGGATATTATAATAAATTACGTAATTAACGCACGTGTTATAGTAGACATTACTGAAATTTTTTAAATGCTTTGCTCCTCGAATTGGTATAATGTTCTTTCTAGCTTTGTAGCTTTCTCTATTTAACAGTTATCTATCGCTAGAAATCGAATCTATACTCAAGATACCTTTCAAAGTAGATATTTTTACTTGAGTATATTCGTAGATAAGGAGACCAGGGAAAAAATAGTAAAAATTCTTTTTAAGAAGAAATCTCTATTTCTCTGACCATAAACCTAATCCAAACATAATCAACGCCAGTTAAAAACCGAGTTAAATTCGTTGTTAGTCAGTATAAAAATTATATATGTATACCATGTATACATAAGGACATTCAATTCGCGCGGGAGTATTTTTTTGATCTGCGGACCGTGTAGATCGAAATAGAATTTTAATTTACTTATTAATAACTAGTTTATAATGGTTATTTTATTCATTTATAACAATCTATTCCTAATCTAAAACAATTACTCCATTAACTCTTTACAATTATATTATTAATTTATAATAGTTACACCGTTTCACTATAATAGCACAGTTATTTTCATCATAAACTGACATTTGATAAAAATTAGTACAGTTTCAAATGAAAAAATAGTACCACCGAAGCGTAAATTTAGTTTAAGCTTGTAAAAATTACTGAAATTATAAAAATGATTGCTGTAATAAATTGTTGAAGGTGTCAATTTACAATAAAAATTAAAAAATTATCAAATTCTGTAGTGTCATAACGGGAAAAACGAACTTTCGAGATATAAAAAGGCCGTTACATTTCGGAACATTGTCAAGTACATGCTGAAGGTATATAAACAATACGCTACTCGCGCGCGGGCTCATTTGTGCTATATTTCCCGGACTGTGAAGATCGAAGAAAAACTGTTACGAATTAAATTATCAGTTTAAAACATTTAAACTCTTAATTAACAACATCTAAACTATTAATCAACGACATTCAAACTATTAATTTACGACATTTAAGCTATTAATAAACAACATTTAAACTATTAATTTATAACATCTAAACTATTAATTTATAACATTTAAACAAATAATTAACAACATATAAGCCACTAATAAACAACATTTAAACTATTAATGTATAACATTTAAACAAATAATTAACAACATTTAAGCTATTAATAAACAATATTTAAGCTATTAATTTATAACATCTAAACTATTAATTTATAACATTTAAACAAATAATTAACAACATATAAGCTACTAATAAACAACATTTAAACTATTAATGTATAACATTTAAACAAATAATTAACAACATTTAAGCTATTAATAAACAATATTTAAGCTATTAATTTATAACATCTAAACTATTAATTTATAACATTTAAACAAATAATTAACAACATATAAGCTACTAATAAACAACATTTAAACTATTAATGTATAACATTTAAACAAATAATTAACAACATTTAAGCTATTAATAAACAATATTTAAGCTATTAATTTATAACATTTAAACAAACAGTTAACAACAGTTGAGCTATTAATCACCGATATTTAAACTATTAATTAACAACATTTAAACAATTAATTTAAAACATTTAAGCTATTAATTTACAACATTTAAACTATTAATTTATAACATTTAAACAAATAATTAACAACATTTAAGCTATTAATAAACAACATTGAAACTATTAATTTATAACATTTAAACAAATAATTAACAACATTTAAGCTATTAATAAACAATATTTAAGCTATTAATGTATAACATTTAAACAAATAATTAACAACATTTAAGCTATTAATAAACAATATTTAAGCTATTAATTTATAACATTTAAACAAACAGTTAACAACAGTTGAGCTATTAATCAACGACATTTAAACTATTAATAAACAATATTTAAGCCATTAATTTATAACATTTAAACAAACAATTAACAACAGTTGAGCTATTAATCAACGACATTTAAACTATTAATTAACAACATTTAAACAATTAATTTATAACATTTGAACAATTAATTTATAACATTTAATCAAATAATTCATAACATTTGAACTGTTAATAAACAACATTTTGTTATAATGGAAAAACCGCCTCCTGCTATGTCAAAAAATCGTTACCGTTTGATTAACAAACCGACACCTTGTCAAGTTATATAAGGAACACGGAAATCGCGCGCGAGCTCTTTTGTGCCTGAAATTCCGGAGAGTGAACATCGAAGAAGAACACAAATATAAGGTAAGTAAAAAAAAATATCAAACAACAACATTGCAACTAGTAATTTATAACGTCTAAACCATTAATTTACAATACTTAAGCTATTAATTTATAACATTTAAGCAATTAATCTATAACATTTAAACTAATAATTTATAACATTTAAGCCATTAATTTATAACATTTAAGCCATTAATTTATAACATTTAAGCTATTAATTTACAACATCTAAGCCACTAATTTACAATATTTGAACTGCTATTTTATACATTTAAGCCATTAATTTATAACATTTAAACTATTAATTTTTAACATTTAAACTATTAATTTATAACATTTAAGCCATTAATTTATAAAATTTAAGCTATTAATTTACAAAATTTAAGCTATTAATTTATGACATTTAAACAAATAAATAACAACATTTAAGCTATTAATAAACAACATTGTAACTATTAATGTATAACATTCAAACAAATAATTAACAACATTTAAGCTATTAATAAACAATATTTAAGCTATTAATTTATAACATTTAAACAAATAATTAACAACATTAAAGCTATTAATAAACAATATTTAAGCAATTAATTTATAACATTTAAACAAACAATTAACAACAGTTGAGCTATTAATCAACGACATTTAAACTATTAATTAACAACATTTAAACAATTAATTTATAACATTTGAACAATTAATTTATAACATTTAATCAAATAATTCATAACATTTGAGCTGTTAATAAACAACATTTTGTTATAATGGAAAAACCGCCTCCTGCTATGTCAAAAAATCGTTACCGTTTGAATAACAAACCGACACCTTGTCAAGTTATATAAGGAACACGGAAGTCGCGCGCGAGCTCTTTTGTGCCTGAAATTCCGGAGAGTGAACATCGAAGAAGAACACAAATATAAGGTAAGTAAAAAAAAATATCAAACAACAACATTGCAACTAGTAATTTATAACGTCCAAACCATTAATTTACAATACTTAAGCTATTAATTTATAACATTTAAGCAATTAATCTATAACATTTAAACTATTAATTTATAACATTTAAGCCATTAATTTATAACATTTAAGCCATTAATTTATAACATTTAAGCTATTAATTTACAACATCTAAGCCACTAATTTACAATATTTGAACTGTTATTTTATACATTTAAGCCATTAATTTATAACATTTAAACTATTAATTTTTAACATTTAAACTATTAATTTATAACATTTAAGCCATTAATTTATAACATTTAAGCTATTAATTTACAACATCTAAGCCATTAATTTACAACGTTTAAACTGTTATTTTATACATTTAAGCTATTAATTTATAACATTTAAGCTATTAATTTACAACATCTAAGCCATTAATTTACAACATTTAAACTGTTATTTTATACATTTAAGCCATTAGTTTATAACATTTAAACTATTAATTTCTAACACTTAAGCCATTAATTTATAACACTTAAGCCATTAATCTAAAACAATTACTCCATTAATTCTTAACAGTTATACCAATAATTTATAACCACGTTGTCGCATTAATTCAAAGTAATTATGCTCTTAATTTATAACATTTAAGCCATTAATTTGTAACTCTACATTCACTGATTTAAATCAATACCATCAATTCGTAGTGAGTGAATTAATGATTTATTTTGTTTTATTTTATTAACGAAATCTATCAAGTCTTTGAAGTGCTATTTTATTTCTATATAGCATTATTTTTTAATTTTAAATACAGTATTTAATTTCTCATTTCACTATTTCGTATAAAACCTGTGGTAACACAGAGTGTAATTTTAAGTTGTAATTTTCCATGTCTGCTCAAAACCAAGAACACAACACCATATTCATGGAATCAAGGAAGCAAGTGCAATTTAACCGAAGGCAACGACATCTTATCATTCGTCCATACGCGCTACAATTGCTACCTCGCATGGTTTCGTCTCTTCGATGATAAGTTCGATAATCAAGTATGATTATGCGGATCCACGTACTACAGCTATTCTAATTAATAAATTTCAATACACGCCACTTCTTTATTATAAAATAATTTTACATCTCTGCTTCCAATGCTTAGAAACTCTTTATGTAAATGGGACCCGAAAGTAGTTACCTCCTCGTGGTGGGTCCCGGTAATTGGTATCGTTTTCCAAATAATAATACACCAAGTACTATTTTGAATATTAGTATTATTATTTGAAAACGATATCAAGCTAAAAACTACATGAGTATAGTCTGGTCTTGATCATCCAAAATAGTTTTGGTGATCTAGACTGGACTAATAACCCCCCGCGGGGGCACCGTGGGGCATCGTGGGACATCGCAGGACACCGTGGGATGCGAGCGTTTTAGCCTTAATTAATCATAAGATAGATACCTATGTTATGTACATTGTAAGCTCATTCTGTACAAAGATACTTATCTATCTTGCAACGAAAAATAAAGATCTCGTCTCTCTTGACCCCTCGCTTACCACACTGGAAAAATTGTTCGCGCGATATATCGGTTCACGGTCGCTCAGTTCTTTCAAACCGTAGCGTGACGTACTCGTTCGCGCGTATTCCGGGTACGTGCGGGTCAACGTGCACTGGACAAATCTTTGGATTCGTAAGTCGCCCCAGGCACACCTCTGTGGTTAGTAACTGCTCGAAAACTGCCCGTCGTTTGCCTCGAATCACGGGAGTTGTCATCGCACTGGTGATACCTGCGACCGCAATACTGTCCGATTGGTACTTCGGTACTCGGGCAGAGACCTGCATTTCACGTCCTCCGTAATTCTGTTTAAGTGAAAAACTCGCGGGCGGGGGGACCCCACTGTTCAGTTGGGGTAATGCCTTCGTAATCCTGTTCAGCGGTCCATCCTCGTGAGTGGACCCCACTGTGCAGTTGAGGCCTCTTGCCCTCGTAATCCTGTTCAGCGGTCCCTCCCCGGGTTCTCACTTGTTTCAGTTGGAGTGTGTTAAATTGCAGGCCTGTTTGCTGGGTCACTAGTATCATCGGTCGGTGCCATCGACCGTGATAAGATCCAGACGACTTGACAGGTATCGAGAGAAGGTCAATGCTTGGGCTTTCCGCTGAACCTTAGAGTTATCTGGTGCACGGGAGTACGTCGCGTAGGTTTGTTAGTTCTTTCGAGAGATCGCGATCTCGTTCGTTTCGGGCGCGCCGCGATTTTTTCCTTTATCGTCTGTTTCATCGGGCATCTTCTTGTTTTCCCATTTTTAAGGGAAACTTATTGAAATCACGTTAGAGTTTATAACTTTTCAATATCATCAATATCTTATAGTGTCGCAAAAGTAGAACGTTAAACAGTTTAGTACAGCGACTCGTATGTCCCTTCTGCAAGACACGAAATGGTATATACAGTGTCAGTAGCTTCATTTTCTTCTTTTCCTTCCAAGTTAGATAAATGTGTCTTTGATACCGAATGCTGCCAGTAGGGATGCGAGTTATTGTATAATATTTGTACTGATCGATGTAATCGTTGTGTGGGAGATAGATGTTGCGTTACGTATGCTTTGTTCTACGTTTGTAAAGATTCATGTAAGCGCTGCGTTGGAGATATGTGTTTCGCGGTTAGACTACGAAACAACTATTTCTTTACGCAGGCCCATGGTCAAGTAGAGTCAAAACTGGACATTCTGCCAATAGGTTGAATGTCGAGGTCGATGTGTAGTTTTAAATAACCCATGGGCGGGTCTCGTGCGTAGTCACCTCCTCGTGGTGAGACCTGGTAATTGGCATCGTTTTCCAAAAATTAATCAGTCGATTAATCTTAGGAAAACGATACCAAGCCAAGAACTACGCAACAGTCCAGTTTAGATCACCAAAAGCCTCTAAAAGAATTTTGGTGATCTAGACTGGACTAACAACCCCCCGCGGGGGCACCGTGGGACATCGTGGGACATCGCAGGACACCGTGGGATGCGAGCGTTTTAGCCTTAACTAATCATAAGATAGATACCTATGTTATGTGCATTGTAAGCTCATTCTGTACAAAGATACTTATCTATCTTGCAACGAAAAATAAAGATCTCGTCTCTCTTGATCCCCTCGCTTACCACACTGGAAAAATTGTTCCCGCGATATATCGGTTCACGGTCGCTCAGTTCTTTCAAACCGTAGCGTGACGTACTCGTTCGCGCGTATTCCGGGTACGTGCGGGTCAACGTGCACTGGACAAATCTTTGGATTCGTAAGTCGCCCCAGGCACACCTCTGTGGTTAGTAACTGCTCGAAAACTGCCCGTCGTTTGCCTCGAATCACGGGAGTTGTCATCGCACTGGTGATACCTGCGACCGCAATACTGTCCGATTGGTACTTCGGTACTCGGGCAGAGACCTGCATTTCACGTCCTCCGTAATCCTGTTTAAGTGAAAAACTCGCGGGCGGGGGGACCCCACTGTGCAGTTGGGGTAATGCCTTCGTAATCCTGTTCAGCGGTCCATCCTCGTGAGTGGACCCCACTGTGCAGTTGAGGCCTCTTGCCTTCGTAATCCTGTTCAGCGGTCCCTCCCCGGGTTCTCACTTGTTTCAGTTGGAGTGTGTTAAATTGCAGGCCTGTTTGCTGGGTCACTAGTATCATCGGTCGGTGCCATCGACCGTGATGAGGTCCAGACGACTTGACAGGTATCGAGAGAAGGTCAATGCTTGGGCTTTCCGCTGAACCTTAGAGTTATCTGGTGCACGGGAGTACGTCGCGTAGGTTTGTTAGTTCTTTTGAGAGATCGCGATCTCGTTCGTTTCGGGCGCGCCGCGATTTTTTCCTTTATCGTCTGATACATCGGGCATCTTCTTGTTTTCCCATTTTTTAGGGAAACTTATTGAAATCACGTTATATAACTTTTCAATATCTTCAATATCTTACAGCGACGCAAAAGTAGAACGTTAAACAGTTTAGTACAGCGACTCGTATGCCCCATTCTGCAAGACACGAAATTTTATATACAGTGTCAGTAGCTTCATTTTCTTCTTTTCCTTCCAAGTTAGATAAATGTGTCTTTGATATCGAATGCTGCCAGCAGGGATGCGAATTATTGTATAATATTTGTACTGATCGATGTAATCGTTGTGTGGGAGATAGATGTTGCGTTACGTATGCTTTGTTCTACGTTTGTAAAGATTCATGTAAGCGCTGCGTTGGAGATATGTGTTTCGCGGTTAGACTACGAAACAACTATTTCTTTACGCAGGCCCATGGTCAAGTAGAGTCAAAACTCGACATTCTGCCAATAGGTTGAATGTCGAGATCGATGTGTAGTGTTAAATAACCCATGGGCGGGTCTCGTGCGTAGTCACCTCCTCGTGGTGAGACCTGGTAATTGGCATCGTTTTCCAAAAATTAATCAGTCGATTAATCTTTGGAAAACGATACCAAGCCAAGAACTACGCAACAGTCCAGTTTGGATCACCAAAAGCCTCCAAGAGAATTTTGGATGATCTAGACTGGACTGCACCGTGGGACATCGTTGGACACCGTTGGACACCGTTGGACACCGTTGGACACCGTTGGACACCGTTGGACACCGTTGGACATCGTGGGATATGTCTTGACTATGTGGAATCCATTCTGAGCCCATTCTGTACAATGATACTTATCTCACTTGGAACGAGATATAAAAATCTATTCTTCTTTACCACTGAATCTTGCAGTTATTTTGTGCACATGAGTGCGTCACGTGATTCCATCGATTCTTTCGAAAGATCCCGATGTATGAAATTATTCTCTTATTTCAAATGAATTTTTAGCGTATTATCTTATTGTTTCAAATTGAGTTATAACGTCGTAAACTTGCAACTTAGTAACAGTTAGATTCAAATACCTCGAAACAAGGTTTCGCGCGTGTTTGTGCAGTATTCTCTAAGTATATTTAAGTGGCGAACTTTTGAATTCTTGCAAATATTTTCCAATATTTATAACACGCGACTATAGTGTATTAGTGGAATGTATATTTCGTATTCTAATAACGAAAATTCAGAGTATATTCTAATTGCGAACAGTATAATTCTTGCAAACGATTGCATTGCATTCACGGTATTCGTAAGCATTTGTTCGCTATCGGGAAATATCTCACAATTTTCAACTAAATAATATTTTTCAAACTTGTTCCAATTACTCAATAATAATTTTTAAGTGTAAAAAAAAATAGCAGTATTTTCTAAATAAACGTTCGATAGGAAAAAGAAGAAAATTGTCGAAACGACGTTTCGCTTTTTCCTCACCCCTCCCCCTCCCATCCGCCCTTAAACAACCACCATTTCCACCACTGGGCTTTACACGGTTCCTGCCTGATGTTAGTCTCTCTGATGATATTCGCTGGGATGGCGCAGCATCCATGGTACGTCCTCTGTTTCTCCGCTTCGGACGGTGAGTCGCATGCATTTCTGTTCCTCCGGTCACCCAATCATGTCGTAGGATGAAAGGTCCGAATCGGCACGGGTGACTGGTTGTATTACGTAGAATTTTTTGCGAGCATAGTGACCGCGGGTATTTTTTTTACCCGTGAGTAGTAACATTCTTTTTTTAAATTTATTAGTTTAGGATAGGTGTTCTTGCACAGCGCGATTATAATAATTAGTTTAAACATATACACTTGAGAATATATTCGTGTTACTTATAAATATGCATGTTAATATTCCGTATGAATATTTGCAAATGGCAAATATCTACACGAATATATCTGTTTGACACAAATATACTTGATCTTAAGCAATGAATTAATCGTGACAATATTAAGTCACGTTCGTTTATTTCACTTTGGCTAGAATTTAAAATATGAGTTAAAATTCATTTTTCCCGTACAAGAATGTGTGAAATTTTACGTGCAAGAAGACACTTCGCGACAGGCAGATTTTTGAATCAAAGCAATAATTTTGGACACTGCCTCTGCACTTTCGAGTATATGCTTTGATAAAGAGATCGCCTGAGATTATTTCTTTCTTAGTAATATATTTAGAGTCAATTATTACATTTGATCGAGTCTCAGTCTTTTTCAATTAACGCTATCTTTATTGCAATATTAAAATTTTGTTCTGATTTATTAAATAAATAAAGTAGACTTACTTAATTACTATTAAATTAATAAAGTAGATTTAATCAGATACAAAGTAGTAAAATATAAAATCAAAGAACGTTAGTCCGTTAAATAAAAATTACACAAACTAATCATCTTTTTAGATCAGGATTTTCAGGTTTAACCCTTTCCGTGCCCATTGTCAGGATCTCATTCACGTGCCCAGGTGCTACTTGAATGGGAGAAAGACATTGAGCACGATGATCTAGAATTAAGTAATGTAATAATTGATCAGCGACTGACGATGTGTTAGTGAATCGTGCACGACGTATTTTCCACATTATGTGTGTGTGTTGTTAGGCCGTGGAATTGCGTCGCTTTTTCTTATTCGTTAAAACTTCAAATATTAAAAATGTCGAGACATATATCGATTCAATTTACGTCTCGATAGAATCGCAATTTGTGATAATATCATTTACACGATTAAGTGCAATCACACTCTTAATATTGCTATCAATTGCAATTATAATTTCAAGTTTACTTATATTTATTTTAAAAATATAATTTCTGTAGACGTGTTTTATCACGTTTTACGCAATGGTCACTAGCCTTCGTCAGTCGATTTCAGGAAAAAGGTACGTACCTTAGAGTGTGCATGTTGTGTTAAGCTCGGGTGTCGGAGGCGTCCCGGGACGTCCTCTCTAGTGTAGGACCTTTGCGCCCGAGCGTTTGTGTGAGAACCGTGGAGCGAGTGTGTTGGTGTGCCTGTTTTGCCATTTTTAAATATAGCGCTAGGTAGGATAGGTAGTATACTTTCTGGTATGTCTGTTAATTATAAGTAGGTAGGGCCGGGCAGGTTGGCACAGTCTCTGGTCGGGTAGGCACATTTTCGTGTGACCAACCTGTTTCTGGAAATCTAATTTGAAAAATCGACGGTGAAACTGGCACGAGTAGAGCATGCACTCGTCTCTGGTTTTGCCTTTCGATTTTTCGAATTTCGCGGTCGCCGTCGCGAATGGACTCGAAGCGAACGTTTATTGCTCGAGCACGCACATGCGAGTGAGCAACGATCACAGCAGTGATCGTTGGTCAGTCCATGTGCACTTCAATCAGCTTCCGCGGTTTATATTTTTATTTTCAAGTTTTTTTTTTTGTTTGCGATTTAGAAGTCTCGAGCTTAGATTTAAGTTTCAGCGGGCATTGCGCCCGAAGAAAGAAAAGGCTATAAGCCGAAGAGGCCCGGCAAACTGCCACTCAAGAGGGCAACTACTAATGGCTACCCATCCTCTGGGTCATCCAGAGCATGGGAAGTCATTATTGTTACTACTTTGTCACTATGCTCGATTTTAGTATTTGTAGTAGTAGTAGTAGTGGTAGTAGTAGGAGTAGTAGTAGTAGTTTGCTTTTTTGGCCGATGTATATATCGGTCCATCGTCCCATTGGGCAAATCGCGATTTTTCTTATTAGTGTTGCGACAAATTAATTACGGGTTGTATTAGAGTTGCGAAATAACATCGCGGACTTTCATTAGTGTGGCGAGAAAATGATTACGGTTTAAATTAGAGTTGCGATAAAATGATAATCGCGTTTGCTTTAGAGTTGCGAATTACGATATCGCGATTGTCTTTTGCAAATTTTATTATGAATTTTTAGAATTTCTTATAGAACAATACGTATCAATATTTATTTTGTTTTGTATTGTTTAAAATTAGATTATAAAAATGTTAGTTTTTAATTAATTTTATAGTATTGCAAGTAGCAATACCAGAATATTTAAAGTACCTTATTTATATAGTAAATGGTAATTTTTATTAAATTCACTATAAGAGTTAGCGTTGCGATATTATTCCATCGCGAGTTCTGCTAATTTTTCCTGTTAGCATTGCGATAATGAATGATCGCGTTTTGTTGAATAGAGTTGCGTTCATAAACTGCCCAAACCCTCCGACTGCAATTGTCGGACACTGTTCCTGGATCACACGTACAGCTGTAAGAACTGTGCAAGTGTGATCGTTCATCAGCAACCTCTTAAATGGTTGCACTTCGATCTCTCGCTATTAGTGTTGCGTATTGCTTAAATACGAGTGCGTAGATTTATACTTATTAGCGTTGCGTATCAAATATCGGGAATTTTCAAACTTTTCTTTTTTTTTTAATGGTAGATTAATTGATATTGCAGATATAACGAAGCACTCGTCGCGTTTGATTTTGAGAATTTTCTGCTTCATAAATATTAGTAGTAAATTTGTGTTGCGAAACAAAAATATTCAGTTCCACTCTCGGCGTGTTGATCGGGTTTATATAGAGTGGAAGACGATTGAATTTTAGTAGCCCTTCTGGCTACTGCTTTGTTTCCTTTTCAGCACCCCTTATTACTATGTTTATTACTGAAAATACTGCTATAAGACATATTCTTAAAAGTTAAAAGTTAAAAGACAAAGCAGGTGATTTTATAATAATCGGGGTTTCCCTCATCTTAGTTATTCCAAATGAACTTTTCAATTTTTAATTCAGTTTAAATTCAATTACTTAAAATTCTTGTTTTCAACGTAACCCTAGTTTCGATTAAAAAGATACAAATGATTCTCTATATTTACTAAAATTTAATCAATAGTAATTTGATCTATAATTGACCATTATTAGTAGTTTATTTTTCATTTTTTAAATTGTTCTCGTTTTAAAGATGCCTGTTTCTTTCATATAGAAACCAGAAAATGAGTTTGTCCCAGATTTATCAATTTACAGAAATTACATTTCAGTTACATATACGAACATTTCATAGCATATTAAATATGTATACTAGATACTCAAATGATTTTTCTTTCATTGTCTGATTGTTCAGGATTCTCCCCGTTTCCCCATTTTTAAAAGAAGTATATTGCGACCACTTTGGAGTATATAACTTCTCGATATCTTCATAAGTTTAGTACAACGAGTCGTATGTCTCTTTTGCAAGACTCCAAATTGTATATGCAGTGTCAATAGTTTCATTTCCATTCTTTCGTTCCAAGTTAGACAAATGTATCTTTGATACCGAATGTTGCCAGTACGATTGCGAATTATTGCACAATGTTTGTACTGATCGATGTAATCGTTTTCGCAAATTAATCAGTTGATTAATTTTTGGAAAACCACTACATCGATAAGTAAAAACATTGCACAATAATTCGATACCAAGCTAAGAACCACGCTAATACAGTCCAGTTTGGATTACGAAAAGTCACGAAGAGAATTTTGGATAATCTAAACTGGACTGCAACGTGGGATGCCGTTGGACGCCGCTGGACGCCGTTGGACGCCGCTGGACGCCGTTGGACGCCGTTGGACGCCGTTGGACGCCGTTGGACGCCGTTGGACGCCGTTGGACGCCGTTGGACGCCGTTGGACACCGTTGGACGCCGTTGGACACCGTTGGACACCGTTGGACATCGTTGGACATCGTTGGACACCGTTGGACATCGTTGGACACCGTTGGACATCGTTGGACACCGTTGGACATCGTTGGACATCGTTGGACACCGTTGGACATCGTTGGACACCGTGGGACAACGTTGGACACCGTGGGATATCGTAGGATGCGTACGTTTTAGTCTTAATTAATCGTAAGGTAGATACCTATGTTAAGTGCATTGTGAGCTCATTCTGTACAACGATATTTATCCACCTTGCAACGAAAAAAGAAAAACCTCGTCTCCCTCTACTCGTTTACCACAGTGGAGGTATTGTATACGCGATTTATCGATTCGCGATCACTCAGTTCTTTCAAACTGTCGCGTGGTGTACTCGCTCGCGCGTATTTCGGTTGCGTGCGGGTCAATGTGCACTAAACAACTCTTCGGATTCGTAAGTCGCCCCAAGGACACCTCTGTCTTGGTGACTGCTCGACCTTTGCATCGGATCAGGGACCTGTAATTTCACGTCCTCCGTAATCCTGTTCGGCCCCGCGGGAGTGGACCCCACTGTTCAGTTGGGGCCTCTTGCCTTGGTAATCCTGTTCAGCGGTCCATCCCCGGGTTCCACTTGTTCAGTTGGAGTGTGTTAAGTTGCTGGCCTATGCCACGGCTGGATCCACGGCTGAATTACCAGTGGATCACTGGCATCATCGGTCGGCACCACCGACCGCGACTCGTGTAAGTTTCGAACGGAATCGAGTTACGGTCAATTCTTGGGCTTTCCGCTGAACCTCGGGGTTATCTCGTGTACGGGGGTACGTCGAGTAGGTTTGTTAGTTCTTTCGAGAGATTGCGATCTCGTTCGTTAATTTCGGGCGCGCCGCGATTTTTTCCTTTATCATCTGATTCATCGGGCATCTTCTTGTTTTCCCATTTTTAAGGGAAACTTACTGAAATCACGTTATATAACTTTTCAATATCTTCCATATCTTACAGCGACGCAAAAGTAGAACGTTAAACAGTTTAGTACAGCGACTCGTATGCCCCATTCTGCAAGACACGAAATGGTATATACAGTGTCAGTAGCTTCACTTTCTTCTTTTCGTTCCAAGTTAGATAAATGTGTCTTTGATACCGAATGCTGCCAGTAGGGATGCGAATTATTGTATAATATTTGTACTGATCGATGTAATCGTTGTGTGGGAGATAGATGTTGCGTTACGTATGCTTTGTTCTACGTTTGTAAAGATTCATGTAAGCGCTGCGTTGGAGATATGTGTTTCGCGGTTAGACTACGAAACAACTATTTCTTTACGCAGGCCCATGGTCAAGTAGAGTCAAAACTGGACATTCTGCCAATAGGTTGAATGTCGAGATCGATGTGTAGTGTTAAATAACCCATGGGTGGGTCTCGTGCGTAGTCACCTCCTCGTGGTGAAACCTGGTAATTGGCATCGTTTTCCAAAAATTAATCAGTCGATTAATCTTTGGAAAACGATACCAAGCCAAGAACTACGCAACAGTCCAGTTTGGATCACCAAAAGCCTCTAAGAGAATTTTGGATGATCTAGACTGGACTGCACTATTAATTTATAACATTTAAGCAATTAATTTACAACATTTAAGTCATGAATTTACAACATCTAAGCCACTAATTCATAACGTTTAAGCCATTAATTTTTACATTTAAACCATTAATTCCTAACACTCAAACTATTAATTTATAACACTTAAGCTATTAATTTATAACATTTAAGCAAATAATTAACAACGATTAAACTATTAATTTATAACAATTGAAACATTAATTGACAACATTTAAGACATTAATTTATAAGAATCAAACAATTCTTCAAGGAATCTATAAGTAGTCTCTCGCTAATAGCCTAATAGATCGACAGATTTAACGAAGAAATACCTAACCGTGATTACAGCCAATTAGATCATATTATTCGCTACATAATTAATAACTGTATCACGTACAGCGATGCAGGCGGTATTGTAGAAATAAAGCCATTTTATGTTACAACTATAACGAGTAAATATACTCGTTTAACTTGAGAAGAATTAAAAAGGTACCTGACTTTTAAATAAGCATTAAATGAGAATTTTAAATATCGCAGACAGTGATGTCGGTGTTATTCAAGAAAAAAGATCATTTTATTTTTTAATTAGCACGAGTAAATGAACGAATATCGATAATATAGTATAACGCTTAATATGAATGTTATCCGTCTGATTATTTAATACCTTAATTAATTTCACAGTAACGTTATCGACTGCCGTTAGGCTTTTTTCCCCTTTTCGTTCAAACTAATTGATAGTCGAAAACTAGTATTAAAGAAGCGTGAATTCAGTCTTAGCTTGCAGAAACTATTAATATGATAAAAAAGGATATCGTATTAAATCGTTAAAGACGCCAATTTACGATAAAAATTAAGAAATTGTTCAATTCGATTTTGTTATAATGGAAAAACCGCCTCCTGCTATGTCAAAAAATCGTTACCGTTTGATTAACAAACCGACACCTTGTCAAGTTATATAAGGAACACGGAAGTCGCGCGCGAGCTCTTTTGTGCCTGAAATTCCGGAGAGTGAACATCGAAGAAGAACATAAATATAAGGTAAGTAAAAAAAAATATCAAACAACAACATTGCAACTAGTAATTTATAACGTCTAAACCATTAATTTACAATACTTAAGCTATTAATTTATAACATTTAAGCAATTAATCTATAACATTTAAACTATTAATTTATAACATTTAAGCCATTAATTTATAACATTTAAGCCATTAATTTATAACATTTAAGCTATTAATTTACAACATCTAAGCCACTAATTTACAATATTTGAACTGTAATTTTATACATTTAAGCCATTAATTTATAACATTTAAACTATTAATTTTTAACATTTAAACTATTAATTTATAACATTTAAGCCATTAATTTATAAAATTTAAGCTATTAATTTACAAAATTTAAGCTATTAATTTACAACATCTAAGCCATTAATTTACAACGTTTAAACTGTTATTTTATACATTTAAGCTATTAATTTATAACATTTAAGCTATTAATTTACAACATGTAAGCCATTAATTTACAACATTTAAACTGTTATTTTATACATTTAAGCCATTAGTTTATAACATTTAAACTATTAATTTCTAACACTTAAGCCATTAATTTATAACACTTAAGCCATTAATCTAAAACAATTACTCCATTAATTCTTAACAGTTATACCAATAATTTATAACCACGTTGTCGCATTAATTCAAAGTAATTATGCTCTTAATTTATAACATTTAAGCCATTAATTTGTAACTCTACATTCATTGATTTAAATCAATACCATCAATTCGTAGTGAGTGAATTAATGATTTATTTTGTTTTATTTTATTAACGAAATCTATCAAGTCTTTGAAGTGCTATTTTATTTCTATATAGCATTATTTTTTAATTTTAAATACAGTATTTAATTTCTCATTTCACTATTTCGTATAAAACCTGTGGTAACACAGAGTGTAATTTTAAGTTGTAATTTTCCATGTCTGCTCAAAACCAAGAACACAACACCATATTCATGGAATCAAGGAAACAAGTGCAATTTAACCGAAGGCAACGACATCTTATCATTCGTCCATACGCGCTACAATTGCTACCTCGCATGGTTTCGTCTCTTCGATGATAAGTTCGATAATCAAGTATGATTATGCGGATCCACGTACTACAGCTATTCTAATTAATAAATTTCAATACACGCCACTTCTTTATTATAAAATAATTTTACATCTCTGCTTCCAATGCTTAGAAACTCTTTATGTAAATGGGACCCGAAAGTAGTTACCTCCTCGTGGTGGGTCCCGGTAATTGGTATCGTTTTCCAAATAATAATACACCAAGTACTATTTTGAATATTAGTATTATTATTTGAAAACGATATCAAGCTAAAAACTACATGAGTATAGTCTGGTCTTGATCATCCAAAATAGTTTTGGAGATCTAGACTGGACTAATAACCCCCCGCGGGGGCACCGTGGGACATCGTGGGACATCGCAGGACACCGTGGGATGCGAGCGTTTTAGCCTTAATTAATCATAAGATAGATTACCTATGTTATGTGCATTGTAAGCTCATTCTGTACAAAGATACTTATCTATCTTGGAACGAAAAATAAAGATCTCGTCTCTCTTGACCCCTCGCTTACCACACTGGAAAAATTGTTCGCGCGATATATCGGTTCACGGTCGCTCAGTTCTTTCAAACCGTAGCGTGACGTACTCGTTCGCGCGTATTCCGGGTACGTGCGGGTCAACGTGCACTGGACAAATCTTTGGATTCGTAAGTCGCCCCAGGCACACCTCTGTGGTTAGTAACTGCTCGAAAACTGCCCATCGTTTGCCTCGAATCACGGGAGTTGTCATCGCACTGGTGATACCTGCGACCGCAATACTGTCCGATTGGTACTTCGGTACTCGGGCAGAGACCTGCATTTCACGTCCTCCGTAATCCTGTTTAAGTGAAAAACTCGCGGGCGGGGGGACCCCACTGTGCAGTTGGGGTAATGCCTTCGTAATCCTGTTCAGCGGTCCATCCTCGTGAGTGGACCCCACTGTGCAGTTGAGGCCTCTTGCCTTCGTAATCCTGTTCAGCGGTCCCTCCCCGGGTTCTCACTTGTTTCAGTTGGAGTGTGTTAAATTGCAGGCCTGTTTGCTGGGTCACTAGTATCATCGGTCGGTGCCATCGACCGTGATGAGGTCCAGACGACTTGACAGGTATCGAGAGAAGGTCAATGCTTGGGCTTTCCGCTGAACCTTAGAGTTATCTGGTGCACGGGAGTACGTCGCGTAGGTTTGTTAGTTCTTTCGAGAGATCGCGATCTCGTTCGTTTCGGGCGCGCCGCGACTTTTTCCTTTATCGTCTGATACATCGGGCATCTTCTTGTTTTCCCATTTTTAAGGGAAACTTATTGAAATCACGTTATATAACTTTTCAATATCTTCAATATCTTACAGCGACGCAAAAGTAGAACGTTAAACAGTTTAGTACAGCGACTCGTATGCCCCATTCTGCAAGATACGAAATGGTATATACAGTGTCAGTAGCTTCATTTTCTTCTTTTCCTTCCAAGTTAGATAAATGTGTCTTTGATACCGAATGCTGCCAATAGGGATGCGAATTATTGTATAATATTTGTACTGATCGATGTAATCGTTGTGTGGGAGATCGATGTTGCGTTACGTATGCTTTGTTCTACGTTTGTAAAGATTCATGTAAGCGCTGCGTTGGAGATATGTGTTTCGCGGTTAGACTACGAAACAACTATTTCTTTACGCAGGCCCATGGTCAAGTAGAGTCAAAGCTGGACATTCTGCCAATAGGTTGAATGTCGAGATCGATGTGTATTGTTAAATAACCCATGGGCGGGTCTCGTGCGTAGTCACCTCCTCGTGGTGAGACCTGGTAATTGGCATCGTTTTCCAAAAATTAATCAGTCGATTAATCTTAGGAAAACGATACCAAGCCAAGAACTACGCAACAGTCCAGTTTAGATCACCAAAAGCCTCTAAAAGAATTTTGGTGATCTAGACTGGACTAACAACCCCCCGCGGGGGCACCGTGGGACATCGTGGGACATCGCAGGACACCGTGGGATGCGAGCGTTTTAGCCTTAACTAATCATAAGATAGATACCTATGTTATGTGCATTGTAAGCTCATTCTGTACAAAGATACTTATCTATCTTGCAACGAATAATAAAGATCTCGTCTCTCTTGATCCCCTCGCTTACCACACTGAAAAAATTGTTCCCACGATATATCGGTTCACGGTCGCTCAGTTCTTTCAAACCGTAGCGTGACGTACTCGTTCGCGCGTATTCCGGGTACGTGCGGGTCAACGTGCACTGGACAAATCTTTGGATTCGTAAGTCGCCCCAGGCACACCTCTGTGGTTAGTAACTGCTCGAAAACTGCCCGTCGTTTGCCTCGAATCACGGGAGTTGTCATCGCACTGGTGATACCTGCGACCGCAATACTGTCCGATTGGTACTTCGGTACTCGGGCAGAGACCTGCATTTCACGTCCTCCGTAATCCTGTTTAAGTGAAAAACTCGCGGGCGGGGGGACCCCACTGTGCAGTTGGGGTAATGCCTTCGTAATCCTGTTCAGCGGTCCATCCTCGTGAGTGGACCCCACTGTGCAGTTGAGGCCTCTTGCCTTCGTAATCCTGTTCAGCGGTCCCTCCCCGGGTTCTCACTTGTTTCAGTTGGAGTGTGTTAAATTGCAGGCCTGTTTGCTGGGTCACTAGTATCATCGGTCGGTGCCATCGACCGTGATGAGGTCCAGACGACTTGACAGGTATCGAGAGAAGGTCAATGCTTGGGCTTTCCGCTGAACCTTAGAGTTATCTGGTGCACGGGAGTACGTCGCGTAGGTTTGTTAGTTCTTTCGAGAGATCGCGATCTCGTTCGTTTCGGGCGCGCCGCGACTTTTTCCTTTATCGTCTGATACATCGGGCATCTTCTTGTTTTCCCATTTTTTAGGGAAACTTATTGAAATCACGTTATATAACTTTTCAATATCTTCAATATCTTACAGCGACGCAAAAGTAGAACGTTAAACAGTTTAGTACAGCGACTCGTATGCCCCATTCTGCAAGACACGAAATTTTATATACAGTGTCAGTAGCTTCATTTTCTTCTTTTCCTTCCAAGTTAGATAAATGTGTCTTTGATACCGAATGCTGCCAGCAGGGATGCGAATTATTGTATAATATTTGTACTGATCGATGTAATCGTTGTGTGGGAGATCGATGTTGCGTTACGTATGCTTTGTTCTACGTTTGTAAAGATTCATGTAAGGACATCGTGGGACATCGTGGGACAACGTGGGACATCGCAGGACGCCGTGGGATGCGAGCGTTTTAGCCTTAATTAATCATAAGATAGATACCTATGTTATGTACATTGTAAGCTCATTCTGTACAAAGATACTTATCTATCTTGCAACGAAAAATAAAGATCTCGTCTCTCTTGATCCCCTCGCTTACCACACTGGAAAAATTGTTCCCGCGATATATCGGTTCACGGTCGCTCAGTTCTTTCAAACCGTAGCGTGACGTACTCGTTCGCGCGTATTCCGGGTACGTGCGGGTCAACGTGCACTGGACAAATCTTTGGATTCGTAAGTCGCCCCAGGCACACCTCTGTGGTTAGTAACTGCTCGAAAACTGCCCGTCGTTTGCCTCGAATCGCGGGAGTTGTCATCGCACTGGTGATACCTGCGACCGCAATACTGTCCGATTGGTACTTCGGTACTCGGGCAGAGACCTGCATTTCACGTCCTCCGTAATCCTGTTTAAGTGAAAAACTCGCGGGCGGGGGGACCCCACTGTGCAGTTGGGGTAATGCCTTCGTAATCCTGTTCAGCGGTCCATCCTCGTGAGTGGACCCCACTGTGCAGTTGAGGCCTCTTGCCTTCGTAATCCTGTTCAGCGGTCCCTCCCCGGGTTCTCACTTGTTTCAGTTGGAGTGTGTTAAATTGCAGGCCTGTTTGCTGGGTCACTAGTATCATCGGTCGGTGCCATCGACCGTGATGAGGTCCAGACGACTTGACAGGTATCGAGAGAAGGTCAATGCTTGGGCTTTCCGCTGAACCTTAGAGTTATCTGGTGCACGGGAGTACGTCGCGTAGGTTTGTTAGTTCTTTCGAGAGATCGCGATCTCGTTCGTTTCGGGCGCGCCGCGACTTTTTCCTTTATCGTCTGATACATCGGGCATCTTCTTGTTTTCCCATTTTTTAGGGAAACTTATTGAAATCACGTTATATAACTTTTCAATATCTTCAATATCTTACAGCGACGCAAAAGTAGAACGTTAAACAGTTTAGTACAGCGACTCGTATGCCCCATTCTGCAAGACACGAAATGGTATATACAGTGTCAGTAGCTTCATTTTCTTCTTTTCCTTCCAAGTTAGATAAATGTGTCTTTGATACCGAATGCTGCCAGCAGGGATGCGAATTATTGTATAATATTTGTACTGATCGATGTAATCGTTGTGTGGGAGATCGATGTTGCGTTACGTATGCTTTGTTCTACGTTTGTAAAGATTCATGTAAGGACATCGTGGGACATCGTGGGACAACGTGGGACATCGCAGGACGCCGTGGGATGCGAGCGTTTTAGCCTTAATTAATCATAAGATAGATACCTATGTTATGTACATTGTAAGCTCATTCTGTACAAAGATACTTATCTATCTTGCAACGAAAAATAAAGATCTCGTCTCTCTTGATCCCCTCGCTTACCACACTGGAAAAATTGTTCCCGCGATATATCGGTTCACGGTCGCTCAGTTCTTTCAAACCGTAGCGTGACGTACTCGTTCGCGCGTATTCCGGGTACGTGCGGGTCAACGTGCACTGGACAAATCTTTGGATTCGTAAGTCGCCCCAGGCACACCTCTGTGGTTAGTAACTGCTCGAAAACTGCCCGTCGTTTGCCTCGAATCGCGGGAGTTGTCATCGCACTGGTGATACCTGCGACCGCAATACTGTCCGATTGGTACTTCGGTACTCGGGCAGAGACCTGCATTTCACGTCCTCCGTAATCCTGTTTAAGTGAAAAACTCGCGGGCGGGGGGACCCCACTGTTCAGTTGGGGTAATGCCTTCGTAATCCTGTTCAGCGGTCCATCCTCGTGAGTGGACCCCACTGTGCAGTTGAGGCCTCTTGCCTTCGTAATCCTGTTCAGCGGTCCCTCCCCGGGTTCTCACTTGTTTCAGTTGGAGTGTGTTAAATTGCAGGCCTGTTTGCTGGGTCACTAGTATCATCGGTCGGTGCCATCGACCGTGATAAGATCCAGACGACTTGACAGGTATCGAGAGAAGGTCAATGCTTGGGCTTTCCGCTGAACCTTAGAGTTATCTGGTGCACGGGAGTACGTCGCGTAGGTTTGTTAGTTCTTTCGAGAGATCGCGATCTCGTTCGTTTCGGGCGCGCCGCGATTTTTTCCTTTATCGTCTGTTTCATCGGGCATCTTCTTGTTTTCCCATTTTTAAGGGAAACTTATTGAAATCACGTTAGAGTTTATAACTTTTCAATATCTTCAATATCTTATAGTGTCGCAAAAGTAGAACGTTAAACAGTTTAGTACAGCGACTCGTATGTCCCTTCTGCAAGACACGAAATGGTATATACAGTGTCAGTAGCTTCATTTTCTTCTTTTCCTTCCAAGTTAGATAAATGTGTCTTTGATACCGAATGCTGCCAGCAGGGATGCGAATTATTGTATAATATTTGTACTGATCGATGTAATCGTTGTGTGGGAGATCGATGTTGCGTTACGTATGCTTTGTTCTACGTTTGTAAAGATTCATGTAAGGACATCGTGGGACATCGTGGGACAACGTGGGACATCGCAGGACGCCGTGGGATGCGAGCGTTTTAGCCTTAATTAATCATAAGATAGATACCTATGTTATGTACATTGTAAGCTCATTCTGTACAAAGATACTTATCTATCTTGCAACGAAAAATAAAGATCTCGTCTCTCTTGATCCCCTCGCTTACCACACTGGAAAAATTGTTCCCGCGATATATCGGTTCACGGTCGCTCAGTTCTTTCAAACCGTAGCGTGACGTACTCGTTCGCGCGTATTCCGGGTACGTGCGGGTCAACGTGCACTGGACAAATCTTTGGATTCGTAAGTCGCCCCAGGCACACCTCTGTGGTTAGTAACTGCTCGAAAACTGCCCGTCGTTTGCCTCGAATCGCGGGAGTTGTCATCGCACTGGTGATACCTGCGACCGCAATACTGTCCGATTGGTACTTCGGTACTCGGGCAGAGACCTGCATTTCACGTCCTCCGTAATCCTGTTTAAGTGAAAAACTCGCGGGCGGGGGGACCCCACTGTTCAGTTGGGGTAATGCCTTCGTAATCCTGTTCAGCGGTCCATCCTCGTGAGTGGACCCCACTGTGCAGTTGAGGCCTCTTGCCTTCGTAATCCTGTTCAGCGGTCCCTCCCCGGGTTCTCACTTGTTTCAGTTGGAGTGTGTTAAATTGCAGGCCTGTTTGCTGGGTCACTAGTATCATCGGTCGGTGCCATCGACCGTGATAAGATCCAGACGACTTGACAGGTATCGAGAGAAGGTCAATGCTTGGGCTTTCCGCTGAACCTTAGAGTTATCTGGTGCACGGGAGTACGTCGCGTAGGTTTGTTAGTTCTTTCGAGAGATCGCGATCTCGTTCGTTTCGGGCGCGCCGCGATTTTTTCCTTTATCGTCTGTTTCATCGGGCATCTTCTTGTTTTCCCATTTTTAAGGGAAACTTATTGAAATCACGTTAGAGTTTATAACTTTTCAATATCTTCAATATCTTATAGTGTCGCAAAAGTAGAACGTTAAACAGTTTAGTACAGCGACTCGTATGTCCCTTCTGCAAGACACGAAATGGTATATACAGTGTCAGTAGCTTCATTTTCTTCTTTTCCTTCCAAGTTAGATAAATGTGTCTTTGATACCGAATGCTGCCAGCAGGGATGCGAATTATTGTATAATATTTGTACTGATCGATGTAATCGTTGTGTGGGAGATAGATGTTGCGTTACGTATGCTTTGTTCTACGTTTGTAAAGATTCATGTAAGCGCTGCGTTGGAGATATGTGTTTCGCGGTTAGACTACGAAACAACTATTTCTTTACGCAGGCCCATGGTCAAGTAGAGTCAAAACTCGACATTCTGCCAATAGGTTGAATGTCGAGATCGATGTATAGTGTTAACCCATGGGCGGGTCTCGTGCGTAGTCACCTCCTCGTGGTGAGACCTGGTAATTGGCATCGTTTTCCAAAAATTAATCAGTCGATTAATCTTAGGAAAACGATACCAAGCCAAGAACTACGCAACAGTCCAGTTTGGATCATCAAAAAAGGAAATGTAATATTTTTATTCTTTATCTTACATATCTTAATTGCTATTTCGACTTCAAGAGTCATCCTTTAGATTTCCTGACACTTGTAGCCGAACACTTTGTACAGGCGCGAAATTGAAACAAACGCGGTGGCACGTTAAGCAACTTTGTTCATTTCACGGTACGTAGATGCACGTCGATACGGAAAAGCGTGAAAGGTTAAAAGGGCGCGGTGCAAAACAGCCACGGAGATAATAATCATCCGAAGCATCGATCGAACGTCATCGAGGTCGGAAATTGCGTGCAACCGTACCGCGCTTCCATTACGACGCGTCAAGTCTCGCAGCGCGACGTTTCCTCCTTTATTCGCGTCTTCTTCCTCTATTTATTCGCCGAAGCGTTTTCAGAGAGTGGCATTCATCGACGTTTCATTATGCGTTCACGGAACGTGCAATCACCGCGGAATCGTGTACGCAACGCGATTCAATGATTCTATGGAAATGACGACGCCCACAGCGGCAAGAACCGCGGTAATTGCGAGGAGGACAGGTCCATCGATCGAACCACGTTTGTAATAGAAAGTTGCAGCCAAAGGCTGTGATGTTATGTAATTGCGTTTGTTGTTTCCAAAGTTAATAGACCGGAGGCTTGATTGTTTGGCGACATATCTGAAGCGAAATAGGGGATGATAATGAGGTAATTCAAGCCTTGATCGACACATGGAATAAAGCAGAAATCACAAAATTTACAAAGAAATCTTTATAGTAATTCATAAATATATATACTTTTACAATATGCAGAAAATACACGCGTGTAACGATCAAATAGAAATATTTCCATGATTAACGAATAAAAAATCGTACGATAATTATCCTAAACTGTACCAAAGGAGTCGTGGCGAACAAAACATCAAAAAATAATTACCTACATCTTCACCTTTCGTAATCTTTTACTACAGTGAATTTGCAACCTTCCCCCATCCATCAGATATAATTGGGAAAAAATAGCAACAGCAACCATCGGTAGAAACCAATCCTGCTAATTAATTGCTCGTAGTAAAAGAAAATACCGCACAGAGTGTGTAATTAAATTTTCAACAAAACCGCTTCCTCGTCCGAAGAACTGCAATCAACTGTTGCCTCCGTATACACGCGTATCGGGTAAGCAAGCAACAAGGCAGCAAGTATGGCTCACCACTAATTCACATGTAATTGAAACGCTTAAAATGCACGCCACGTATCGGGATAACCGGTTGCACGAGTGCCAGTGCTAAACACTGTATCCTGCGTCGTGCTCTAATCACGTCCGTATACCTTACAGGCAAAAGTTCACGCGCAAAGTTGCAACATCTTCGACTAACATCGTGCCGGTTCTTATTAACACATTCCGCGTGAGTTATTAGGCAGAGAAAAAATATTCTACTAAATTTCTCAACAACATACTCGTAGAAGAAGAGCTAAGCACAATCAAAGTCCCGTATACGTTATTTAAGATACCGCAGTTTCATTCGATCCTGCTGCAGTTCTCGGGTCTTTTATTTTTTTTTTTTTTTTTTTAATGTTTTACGACAAATCATTAGAAACCAGGCAAATCGATAATAATTGTTTCGTATTTTTCCGAAATTTCCGAAATTTTCCGACGATAGAGAAAAACAATTTGATCGAGAAACGCAATAAATTCGCAATTGGAAAAGTCTCTAATCGCATTTAAAATACTTGCTGAAGTATTCAATAATAACCAGCTGATGGTGTTTAATGAGATCATTGGTGTCAATAAAGTTGAGATAATTGCGGTAACCATGAGTAATTGATTTGGTTTCGATGGAATCAGATAATTATTGACCAGAGTAAAACTAGTTTTCCAATAAAAAGAACGAAAAGTAGCATGCAAACGAACCCCACGTCGATTTCTATCTTTGCTTTTTGCTTTTACTTCTCTTAAGGTTTCTTCAACGTTTTCGTCGCGATTTACGCGTACCATTTATTGCAGCAATTTCCTTGAAACTGCAAAATTCGTCGTCGCCACAATGGTAACGCTTACGCTCGTAAATGTGAATATCGGTATTACAGTTTTAAATATTTTTTTATATATAATATACCTTTTCTAGTTAGAAACTAAAATAAAAGTGATAACACGAGTTAAAATATATCGCACGTCATCCCTTGAAAATCCCAATCGCAAACATTTCGCTCTTAATCCTACATAATTTCTTCCCGCGCAAAAAAAGAACCGAAGAAAACCTATCGTTGCAACGATGCAGGAACTATCGCAGAGGATTAAAAGATAAAAAGTAAAAAAAGGTATCGGATATTCAGCAGAAATTACGTTTCATCGCGTTCATCGCACGAAACACGCAGCATTCACAAAGAGAAATAGAAAAGGGAGTAAAGGAGACAGAGAGGAAGGAGTGGAAAGCTCGCAAGAGCAGGCAGCTCCTTTTCAACGATTTACCTCGACGCGAACGCGTTGCACCGAGTCACCGAGCCCATAAATATAAAAGCGGCCGAGCAAAGTGCTACATTTCGTACTTAACTCGTAGTCGTGCGACGTAGTCGCGTTGATCGATCTGCCGGATGACGTGTTTCCAGCTCCTCCAGCTGGAAGCACCATCCATTAGAGGCACCGTGTTTAATCAGAACTCTAAAGTTTCTCGCCGACGCTCTTCGGTCAGCATAATTGGTCGCTCGTCGAGCGCGCGAGTATTTGCGTGCTGCTTTTGACTAAACTCGTGGAAATAAAAAAAGAAAAAAGAGAAGGAGGGGAAGGAAAAAGAAGAAAAAGGAGAGAAAAACAAACAAAGCGAGAGGAAGAAGGAAAGAGGAAGAAGAGGAGGAGGAGGAGGAGGAGGAGGAGGAAGGGTGAAACGGGAAGGTGAAAGAGGCGGAGGCAAGTAAGACGGAGGGGCAAGGATTGTATCGCCCTCGCTGAAAAAGAATAGAGAGAGAAGGCTCAAGGGGTTGCGCCCAGAGTAAACATGTCAAGCACAGTGCCGCCCATTAATTAGAACCCTCCCCTTGCTCTCTCTCTCTCTCTTTCTCCCTCTCTTTTATCCTTTGGTTCTTCACCGACGAAAGAAGAGAACTGCACGCGGTCGCGACTTCCACTCTGTATCGCGGTGAAAGTCTATCGGCTAGTCGCGAATCGCAAATCAAACGACACACCAGTACCGTCTTGGAAAGTTTAGGCAAGTTTAATTAATTATGTGGCTTTGGTACTTGTGCGAAACGAAAAGGTAATCTACCGGAGATGGAAGTATGAGAGTTTAAGATTGAATAGCGGGGTGAGCTTGGTACAAAGATTTAGCGTGGCGCAGGTATAGTTTGGTTCGGGTTACTTCAAGTAATTTATCGTAGTGATTTATGTTTATATGAACCTTATTTATTTGAGCCAAGTTTTAGTTAGCATCTGGCTTCCGCCGATTGAATTTACTTACTTGAACTCCTAATGTACGAGCGCAAAATTCTAAACGGAGAATCAGTGAATTTGTACGAACAACCGCTTCGTACAATGCAAATAAAATTGTAATTCGAACTACCTTAAAAGAATTCTCAATTTCTTCCTTCCAGAAGAGATTTCATTCGCACAGATCACAAGTGCAGCGATCTACCGTAACCGCACTGGAAGAACTTACTCGTATCGTAGTTCGAAGAACCAAAAGAAAGAACGAAAAGTCGTCCTTAACGCAATAATAACTAATTTCACCGCAGAAAATATTTCACCGGCATGGACCGTAACAAGTAGCATAGCAAAGCGTTCAGAGTGTCGAGATGGCGTGCGTTCACTCGAGCTGACTGTTTCGCAATTCAGAGTCGAAAGAATCCATAGTAATCGAGAGGGCCGGTCCAGCCGAATAGAAAGGGGTGAACCTAACGACAAAGAGTTTAATTATTTGTAGGAGGCTGTCAGAAGGTTTGAGGGACGTGGAGAGAATTCGAACCCTCGGCTTCTGGCCTCAGCTTCCCACGCCTCACCTGTCCGACAGAGATCCTTATCTTCGTTTGCACGAGGGGTGAGGGCAGGGTGCAACGCGAATGCAACACGGCAGATCGATTGTTCCCCTGTACGACGACAAAATGTTGTCGAGACAATGGGCAGAGGAAATAATAAACAAAAATACAAAATGAATTGGAGAAGGAGGAGAAGAAGAAAGTAGAAAAAAGATATACATATATAGTATACATGTACGCGTGAGTTGAATCAAAGGACTCGTGCGTGGCTACGAACCGGCTGAAAAGCCAACAAAACGAAAGGTCGATAAGTCGTGACCGACGAAGAAAGGAGACGGGAATGGAGGTAGGACGACAATATTAGTCGTTCATTATTCCTCGAGCACGTAATTACTAAGCCACCGAATGGCCACTCGTGAAGGCACGCGACCCACGCGACATATGGCCAACGTCGAGCCTACTACATTCATCGGTACACGTGAACCGCGAGATCCGTCGATCTGCTCCATACGTTTTTCATGAACTGATTCCTGGTTGACAAATTAAGACTCGAAGACGTACAGTCACATATAGGAAGTGAGTAACATCGACGTTGGTGAGTCACGCTCTTCGTCTATTATCGTGTTCACCATCGTTCTTTTACGATCGTGAGACGAGCTTTTTATCGTGAAACAGAATAATTCTATTATAAGCGATCACTGGAACTAGGAACTTGTTTATTTAAAGACGATAAAACGAAAAAATGTACGCAAAGGACATGTTCCAATTACTCTCAAAAAAGCTAATTCTCAAACAAACCTCGGACAAATACATCCTGAAATACCTTACCTTCTACTCTTGGTTAATCAAGCAGCCGCTGCACACCTGCACAACACTGGCATCGCAGAAGATAATCAGCAAATTTCCAAGGAAGCAATTACCAGCGCGGAAGGACACCGACAACCAGTCTCGGAAAATAAAAGCAACAGTCGTTCCAGTTTCGCGGTAAGCAAGAAATAACCAGAAGTCTCGTCTCCGGTTTTTATGAAAGGCGAAAGTACCGGTGGCTGGTAGGTTGGAAAACGTCAAATTAGAATTAGAGGGTAATCGAGGGACTGGAAGAGCCGCGAGCGTCGCAGTTTAAGAATAATACCCGGTCGTCAGCGTGGGCTTAATACCCTGGATGCAAAGCAGGCGAAACGATAAAGTCTTTCTCGCGGCGTGACGACGACGACAACGAACGAAGAAACGTCGTCGAGCACGGCGACGATACGACCGCGTCGACGGATAAGGCGCAGAGGCGCGAGCCACGGAAAATGAGAAAGGGCTAAGACGATGGGTTGGCCTGGGTTTGTTTTGAGTTTAACAGCCCCCCGACGCGGAATAAATTCCTTGGAAGGAAACCCTTTGGTGTCCGTAGCGTCACGCGACTAGGACAGACGAAGACGGAGGCAACAGTGCCTTCATTACTTTAATGGAGCGCGAGTGTCGGCGTTCTAGTGTCCCGGAAGAGGAGGGGAAACGACGAGAAGAGAGGAATACCGAAGGAAGCGTCGACTTCGAAGGATGTTATGAAATCGGCAGGATAATAACCCCGCCAGCGAAACAGTGGATGGAAGGTTGTGAGAGGGAGGAAGTGCTAATAGTCGAACAGCGACATTCGACCGACGCTTCGAGCTGTTGCTTTTCTGCGACTTAATCCGCCACCTTGCCCCGCGGCTTCTCAGCTATAATGTAAGCCGATGAAATGAAACGAACCTTCGGATAAATTGTAAGGGAGAATGGACTAAGTGACTTCTTGAAAGGAGCGTGCGAATTTGTGAAAATACCGCGAAATGTGAATCGTTTGTATCGTAATGATACGCATATGATACGTAATTCAACATTCTAATCTGCTATTTTGCGAAATCTTCTCCACAGCATTCGAAAGACTGAAAGAGGAAGAGACACAGTTTAAGAAAATTCATAACAGATGCGTTGCGTCTGTGTGATCCATTTGGACATTTGTTCATTAACATTTACAATATTTTAGTGTATTCTATCGATATCGTTAAGTCACAGGCGATTATCTGTTCTATATTCCGTACATATTAGAAATCACAGTTTCTTCAAACAAGAAAAACAAGAGAAAGATCAATGTACATACTTCTTTCTCTCGTAAAAATAAAACTTTCAATTCGATGTTTACTTTTATCCCTAAGAAATAGAGAACCTCGACGGAGGCGTACTGGCAAACGCGAACTCAGCGTTTCCTCGAAACGAAGGATCGCGAAAAAGAAGAACAAGAATAAGAATAAAGAAGAAAGGAAAGGGAGGGAAAGAAAAAACGGTTCGGTGAAAGGGAATCCAAGTGAGCCCGATGCAATATAGAAACGGAAATACATGAGCTTCCGGTCGATAGTTCGCACTCTCTGAAATACCAACGGGAATATCTGTCGGTGACATATTGCTGGCATCGTCGTTATGCCAGAAAGTAGAGTGAACCGTTTCTCTCGTCCTCTCTGTTCGTTCTACGTTGCTTTCTTTCTTCCCTCTCGCGGCCTGCCATTTCACTGACAACCTCTTCTGCGAAAATCGTCTCCATTCGGATTCAAATGAGGCCTCGTTCACACCATGCCACGCGTCATATACCCCTTAGGCGCTTCGAGTGGTTCGACGCGTCGAAATCGTTGGAAGAAAGAGGGTGGAACACGCTGATTCCTTCCTTGATACACTCCACGCTTTATAGCTATCCTATTTCGTCGAGATTATGCTTGAGATTTTTACTAAACGCTCTCAGCAATAAAGATAGTTGGTTCTCTAATCCTCCTTTTTTCATGTCTAAGATTATGGTCTGGTTATGACCTACGGTGAGCCTCGACTTTCGGATGATCGAACGTAAGAAAACTTTTTTATGTGGATAGTAAAAAAACAACGATTATTGTAGAAAAAGTGATTGAACTGGTCGTGCTTGAAAATTTATACTCGAGAATATTTATTTATTCGCGGTAATTCACTTGTGTGGATGTCCATTGTCCCGAATGTCCATTGAAAGATTAAGCGAATCTGAACTCGAATTGGAAAATTCAAATTAGAATATTCGAAGATCCTGTGTAGGATTGGATTTCGGAAATTGCAGCTACCTTCCAACAGCTTCAAACATAATCGTGCTGGTATAACAGGAAGAAGGTTTATTCAAAGTATTCTGAGATACAGAAGAAAGATAACCATAGACGAGATATTTGCATGTTGTTTTAGTTACTGCGAGTTTTACGTTTCGTGTCTTCGTACCTTAGTTATGATTCGTGTCTGTAGTTTATGTAAAACCAAGTTCAATTTCTACACCATCAGACTGAAATACATAAATACATACGTAATCGTATCTAGCACTGTACAAAGCGCTCCACGCACATTTTGTTACTATTTCATCGATACACGGAAGACCAGGCAGTGTTAATCCTTACTTTACGACGTTGCTTTCGCAGGAAAACGAGCGAATCAACGTGAAAGCTTAGGGAGCAACATGGAGCGCGTAACAAGTGCGTCAAGAGGAGAGCACGAGCGTAAAAGTTAGGCTGAAACAGCCGAAACGAGTCGCGCAAATAATTAAAGAAGAGTATTTTATTAAAACGTAAAACGCGTGTTAGAATCGAGGCTTTCCGTCAAACAGAAACGCCAACGACGTCGCTGTGCCTCGTATTGTGATTTCCGGGTTAATTAAGAGCGTCGTAAAATGCTTTTAAACCCGCCGCGTTACTCCAGCCAATTATTGTTTCTTTTTTTTTTTTTTTTTTTTTTTATTATAGACAACCGACTCGCCCGCGTCTTTTCGTAACGACTAGAGGGACCACGTTGTTCATCCTTCCTAATGAATATCTAACGCGACGAGGACTTCTTTCACGAGGCCATAAAGTGTACGCGACACGTCGCGACCGGAGATAAAAGCGAGGATGGACGCGACATCCGTCGTTTTTAATTCCTCGTGAGCCTCTCTACGGATGGTCTGTCGTATAGATTCATGGAGAAGGAAGGATGAAACACGACTTTATAGTTGTGGCAATAAAATGATCATTGTAATGCTATTGGAGAAATTATATCAGGTATTTTCAAATTGAACCTAGATAGATCCACCGGAGAGTGCTTATAGAAAACGTTGCAATTTAACAATTTGGTTTTTCTATAGGAAAATGTCCTACGTACGAATGAGAATGCTGTAGTATAGAATTTAAATGCAATTTGCCTCTCTAACTAGTTATTAGAAATGCCAGAAGACATAGAAAGAAATATAAGTGGCAATAAACGTCGGTTAATTATTTCTTAGCTTTTGTCTGTGCCAACTATCCAAAGTCTAAATGAAAATTGTGGTTTCTTTACAATTAAGAAGCGGAACATACAGGCACATATAATTTATATTTTCCATGAACTTGAACTTCCTTAATGCATAAGCTCTCTCTTCCTCCTGGAAAGATTGTTTCTTGGACATTTTAAGTTGTTTCTTCCAAGCATTCTTCAATTGTTTTACTTACTAAATGTAATCTGATAAATTTATACAAATCCGCGGTCTACTATGAAAATTTGATTACTGTAAATTAGTTAAAGTCAACAAAATGTGCAACAGAGATTGCTTGATGAACAATCCCTTCGAAGGTTTTACGGTCTCAACCAAGAAAACGAAAGTAAAACAGTCCTATTGACTTAACAAATCGTCATATTATATCTATCACTATGAAAATGGACTATAAGAACTATATAATCATTAAAAAATTGTAGAAACGCGTATGTTACCAAAAATTAGTTTAAAAATCAAAGTAACATAGAAAACGATCCTTCAGTCGCAGATATTGAACAATGTAGATTAACATAAATAACTTGTTCAAATTTTTATAAAACTATCGACGAAAAGTTTTCTATGGTAAATGAGACTGCCGTTGCTATGCAAAGTTGCGCGGTTCGGTTAGCTGATCACGATCCGTGGTTCTATTTTCAAAAGCGACGAAATTCACGAAGAAGGGCCGACGGGGTAAACGTTCGTCATGAAATACACGTACCAACAGAGTAGGACAAGAAACGATACAGTCGACGCTAAGGGAGAAACAAGATGGTAGGAGAGACAGCCAGTTAGCACTGTAACGGATCAGACCTAAGTACGTACTTAGTAGACCCGAAGCAGAGCCGGAGGCGTCTTAATCACGTAATTGCTCGCGAAATCCCGTGCCAGTGTATCCAGCCGCCTCTAACCACGGCGAGCCAGGACATTCCGTGGAAAGCCAGCCCGAACAACCCCTTTTCGACCGTAGCTGCTACGCATCCACAAGGAGACGAAGATAGTCGATCCGACTACAAAGTGATCGCAAACTGCTGCAGGCTCGATATCTTCTTACTTATTCATCCGTCGTTTCGTCTTGGCAATCGAAAATTACTCGGTCGCCAAGGTTCGCATCCCTGACAGGCTTTCCTACCTACACAGGCTCACGAAAGTATTCAAACATTCGCCAGACACCTTTTACGAATATATTATGTGCATTATACGAAACATTTTGAAATTTCATTAGTGTTTTCCCTGTTACGAGATTCGACTATCTTCGTTATATCGGAAAGCTTGAAACGAACTTGAAAATATTTAACACACACACATACAAAGGTATTTTCACAGAAGTATTTAAAGGATCGATTGTCTATTTTATTAATGAACTTCGATATTCAATGAAACGATATTTAACATTTATATGATTTATATGATATATCGAATGACGATGATATTGAATTTCTGTTTAGATTTAAAATATTAAATCGGAATATTTGATACCGAGACTTCGAGAACTTAAATTAGTATAAATTTCCTTTAAATACAAGCTTAATTAACTTCGCTCCACCCTTATCCAGCCCCTCGCTAAACTTCTAATCACCGACAAAGCACCCGCCACGCTGCATCGGCTTAATAAAAATTTGTCTCGCTGCGGGTGGCCACCGGTTTACGAGTTTTCTATGGAACACGGTGTCTGGGGTGGCTGTTTTCCGAAATGATAGTTACGATCACGAGCTAGCCATTGTTTCCCGTTCCCTCGATTCCCAATGATCATGAAGAAGTGGCTCTGCTCAATATTCAATAATTCGCCGGTCAGTCGTGCTCGCTCCCCTAGGGTCGTTCTCCGACCCACGCATAAAATATCGCCGAAAGAAATCGGAAGTCGACAGTCCATCGAGTTCCACTGTCCGCCACGGAATAGAGGTTAACTCCTTCCGGTTACTTCGACGAATATCCGCGACGATATCTCACGTTAATGGCGCTATTAACGATAATGTTCACGAACACAGTTCGCGATCGTTCGCGAGCACCACTCAACGAACAAAGAAACGATAATTGCCACCCTCTTGAAGGCTATACCCCTCTTTCGAAGACAAGGACGCAGTAGCTTCGATGGGAAACGAATAATGTATCACCGAATGCTAATTTGCATGATTGCTACCGGTAGCTTGTTATTTCCTGCAAATTTGCCCCGTAGAATTCTCTATGAGCCTGGCTGGTAGATACGCCCGGTAGAATTCCCTATGAGTTAACTTTCCTGCACTGCGATTAATTCGCGGACTTCTCGATGAGTTTCCCTCGCTGTCTGCTGACTCGCGAATTTCCAAACGCTTTTCGAGAATATTTACTTGCAACCGAATGTGAGAAACAGGACATCTTGTATATAGTTTTTGGAGAATTATATAATAAATATTATATTATTGAGGCATAGGAAAAGCGTAGAAAAATCGTCAATAAAATACCTCGCGAAGAAATATTCCAATTATATACAGAAAAAGGCTACACTAATCTGAACACTATAAGCAATCAACGAGATGAGAATCCACGACACGAGGGCACGATTTCTCGCACCAGGCAGAAAGAAATATTCAAATATTGGATTTTAATAAACGATAAATAAGTCGACGAAGGATCGTACACGTAAAAATAGTGGGAATCTCGGCCACCCCGAAGGAAAATAATATTCGAGACCGCGCCGATATTCGTCGTCTACGAAAACGGTGCGGCCTTACGTCCCAATGGCTCTAACGTTATTTCCAGCAAGATTTGCCTGAAATTTGCTTCCGTGCCCGTACCAGAAGCCCATAAATATGTAATACCTCCCATATCGTACGGTTTGCTTTCCGTCCGCCTCTATTTCGATCTCTCTTTCTCTCTCTTTCTTTCTCTTGTTCAAGCAACGGCATCCCCTTGCGCTTCGTGGCCCCGTCGCCGATTCACGGTGACTCTCGCAACCCCTTACGTGTTTTTGCGGGGCTGTAGTAGCTCGCGGCAATATAAGGGGAAACACGGTAAATCATTTGTCCCGAAAGAAAACACAATGCAATATCCCGGTCGTCCCGGTCGAGACGCCACCGCGTATGTCTCTCCTATTCTCCCTCTTTCTAGTTCTCTTCTTTTCTTCTCTTCTCTCAGCCTGCTTCGTATGCTTCATACTTGGCTTTCCTCGTTCTTTCTTTCTTTCTTTTTCTTTTCGGTTCTTTTCTTCGTTGGTGCTGGTATCTCGGTTCTCGCAATCTTGGCGTCTCCGTCGTTTTTCGGGGGAATCGCGCGAGCCATAAGTCAACCCCTTATATCGGCAGAAATGCTTTAAAGTGGCACGCGCTCTTATAAGCCATGTGCAACCATGGTAAGAGAAGGTTTCGGCCGTTTACGAACAGAGGAGAGACGGTTGAAGGTAGAAAGGGATAGGTGGAACGTGTTTTATCGCCGCTGTTAAACGACCGACAAGAATGACACGCGGGCAACCTTCGCGACGATTCCGAACGACGTGTGTCGTTAAAGTCGACCCCCCTCGTCCGAACGGGATAAAATCAGTTTGATTTATGCTACGAGGATTCAACCACGCGAAGATTTGTATGGAAAGTACTCCACTTAGTGGTGGAAATTGATTACTGGAAAGAATTCTCGTCAACTAAGGATAATCTTCAGGATGCAGCACGCTTGCCTTCGTTATCGATTATTCACATCTGGAGGAAAAAGAATTATGGGGTTGCTCTTATCAAGTGATCGATAGTTTTCACCGATAAAGATACACGAACGGATCGAATGATTCGGATCAAGCACGCGAAAGAAGGCTGTGAGATCATCCATGTTCTCAGATTGATGCGACCAAATGTACCTACCGCGAGAACATGATTTACCTGAAGTATATTAGAGTGACAGAGATCGTGGTAGTTTTCTGACGAAACTCGTCGATAAACTGTGTGTTAACGTTATTTCTATTTTCGAAACTGATGAATATCTGGACGAACCAGGCATGGAATGATCGTACGTACAATTTGTATCAGTGTTTCCGTTCAAAATGCACGATGCTTGTCATCCTACTGGGCGCGAATTAAAAACATCGGAAGATTCCCTCTCGTGTCTTGATCCCTTACAAAAATGACGATGTTATTGTTTTAAACGATCCTAAACAAGAGACAGAAGCGGCTTATATCGATCTTCCTCAAGCATCTTTCGTACGATGTGTACGATGTGTACTTCGGAATTAAGTAGTTCTCGCGGGTCTTTCGATATTATTTGTCCAAGCGGAGACATGGAAAAGGGCAAACAAGGTCGAGTGTCGATGGTACAGCACGAAATCGTACCTCGAACAAGGGGCTTACATTAGAGCCCTCGTGAGGTTGGCCAGGAAACTCCACATATTTCTCCCTCTTTGGTTATTGGCTATGGGTAGAGACGAAGAGAGAGAGAGAGAGAAAAAGAGACAGAGAGGGAGTGAAAAAAAGAAAAAGGGAGAGAAAGTTGGGGAATAGGATGAAGTGGCAAGAGGAAGAGAACGGTAAACCGCGATCCAGAAAGCATTTCTCGACATAACCTAAAATAATGCCCGACAGAATCGAACAAAAGCATGAAATATGGACTGAACCGACGTCACCAGTCCCTCTGTCACACACGGTAACTTATGATACGCTTCCTCTCTCTTTCCACGCACGCTCCAAGGAAAACATTGTAACGCGACGACGACGTGCCCATTGTAATTTAACGGATGCGTTCCGCCGTTCGCGAGATTTTTATCTTTTTCTCCTGGTTTCGTCCCTCGAGGATTTCCCATCTTTTTTTCTCTCTCCTATCTTTCCCGATTCGCCGAGAGTTGCGTTCTTTCCAGAGAAGTTTAAGAAGAAGTGGCTTAAAGCACCGGCAACCAACGGGAGGAAACATGACAAATTCTTCTTGGCGAAGAAAGGAACGATTTAACGAGTCGTCGCTGTACCGAGCTTTCTGTTCGTTGGGATTTTTACCGCAAAAAAAGAGGAAAAACTCGATGTAACGAGATTAACAAGAGAACGATCTTTCAGCTGAGTTTCGCGGAGAGTGAAACGAAAACGAGGATGGCTCGATTCGAGACTTACGACGAGGAAACTTTTAATAGGATCGAGCGAATAGTTTTGAATATGCACACGTTTTTTTATATCGAACATTTGAATGATAGAGACAATTAATTTTTTTAACTGATTGGTACGAAATGCGTGTTTGAATCGTATGGTTCTCGTAGCAGACACGATAAGAACAAACTGATGAAACTTGCATCGATGTATATACGTAGATCCGAATAACTTTGTATTAAATTTTTCTTCTAAACTCTGGCACTTTCCAATTTTCCACGTTTTCCTTTCAAAAATAAATTCAGTCCCAGCGTAAACTATCTAACTGTAAGAAAATTTCTTAACTTCTCCATTCTGATGGCTGTGACAGATATTATATTGCACGTCACAATGCTCACATCGTTAAAGACGATCACAAGGCTTGTATCATGTACGATAAGAAGAACTGAAATAAAAAAATTAGATTTTTACTCCGAGACTATTTTATCTATGTCCCAAAATGGTCTACAAAGGTCCCATATAACCAGTTAGCTAATCTAAAAAGGCTCGTGGAAATCACTCGCTTTTGTCGTTGTTGCACGAAAATCCCTCGAATTTACGAAGAACCCACAAAGTACATAGCGACATTTTTTACCTATTTCTACGAACAATGAATGCTATCTACTTGTCTACACTCTACGATATTCTGAAAGTCAATCGATTTCGCGGTATAGGGCCAAGTACGTGTTGTCCGGGGCTGTCGACCCTCCTCCTTTCTAGTTTGCTCTCTGCATAGGCGTAAATTATAATGCCGGGGCTTAGAGACCGCCACTCTGACAAATTACAGGTTTGTTCTCCGGCCACCGGGACGCGCGTCGGAGATAGATTTCGTCGTTCCATCACCGTCGCTCTCCAAACCGGACCTCGCATGGCTATGCATATTAATTCAATTTCGACCCTCTCCGCGTTGCTTCCAAAACCTCCCACCTCCTCAGCCACGAACTTTTATTTTCAAATTTCTCTCTTTCTTCCAAGAGATCGTCTGTTCGCTTGCATCCTATCGTCTCATTTGTGTTTCGCGTTATGTTACGTGTTTTAAGAACTGTACGTTATTGCTCTTGGTTTTTCATCGAATGTCTATGCTTTCGGAATATGTTCCTCGTGATATGAAATAGAAATTGACTCGTAGTAGTGTTTTGATTACGTCTTGCGCAATAATTTACCAATCAACGATATTACTAAATTGACAAGCAACAAGTTATTGGTTATAGATTTCTCTGTTTAACGTCATATGGAGTAATTGCTTGCTGGAATTTATAAAATTTACATGTACAATCTCATCTGTTTTGTTCATAACCAAGCTATGTGTAATAATAATAGCAATATAGATAATAACATAGACAATAATAATATAAATAATAATATATAACTAAGCTATTGTGCGACAGAATATTCTACATTGAGCTAATAGCGTGTAACTCGTAACCTGTACGTATTGTTAATAATAATTCAATTACGCAAGAGCACCCACATACACGCACAAAATGTATATTTCATATTGAAGCAAATACGCGAAGCTTGTTGTGCAACGAAACAGTTATATTAACACTGCTCAGATCGAGGCTCGAAAACTTGTGTCACAGATCACGTTGTATCTAAGAAATATTCTTCTCGTCTTTAACTTCCATCCTCTCTTTTCGTCTCTTCTTTTGTTTCCTTCCTTCCTTCCTTCCTTTCTTTCTTTTTCCCACCCTTTTTCCTCGAAAATAAACGCAGAAATAAACGCAGCCATTGTCTAACTAAATGAAACAAGACTCGAAATCCTCTCTCTTAATCAGTATCATTACGTGGCTCTCTCCTAAGCCGCTTTATTCCCAGCGCATATCGTTAAGACTCTCGTCCACGATCCGAAGGAAATACCCGCGCGCTCCGCCTTCGTAAGACGACGCCGTTTCCGCTTCTCGTTTCCATACCGGCCGAGGGAATTAATTGCGACGACCGTGTCTTAATTGATAACGAACAGCGTTAAGTTCTCGCGTAATGTCCCTTCCGAAAGCGAGACAAGAGACGCGCGAATCAATGGAAAGCGCGATGGAGGGTCGAAGGAGACGGAGTAAGATGCTCGTCTCCAGCCAGTCCAGACTAACGGCCGACCGTGGAAGCACAAGAGGTGAAATAATGCCGACCACGAAGCCGTATTTGCATTAGCTATTCGTTTGACCCTAAAAACTGTCGGAACTGCACTGGCGAATGCTCGTAAAGCCAGGCTATGTTACAAGGGGATCGTAGCTACGCTCGAAATCTGAAACTCGACTCGAGATGGACCCCGAATTCTCGCGATTCTGCGATTGGGAGACGAGATTCGTTGGTAGATTCTTGGAGCGCGGAGATCTAAAGATTAAGACTTGACACTTCCCTCGGTGTACACACACTATGTAATATATATGTCGGATTAAGGTTGGAATTTCGGGCGTTCGATGAACCTTTACTCAAATTTACCATCGCGGATATAGCTGATGTTTATTGGTACAAATGTGGACACTACAAGAGGCTATAAGTAATGGCGGCGATAGGATGGTCGAGATGTTGATGACAACGAATTGAGGTTCGATAACAAGTCCACGGTCCACGGGATGACGAATAACAACGTAATACACGATTCTGATAACTCTCTCGATAACTCAATCAACAATTCGCTCAACGACCAACGACCAACGACCAACGACCAACGACCAACGACCAACGACCAACGACCAACGACCAACGACTAACTGACTAATTAACTCGTAATCCAAATGAAACTGTCCTTATATAGTCCTTTTCCCACTCCTTGGGTCAATCTTTGTTTTTAAGGAGAGCCATATAATCACTCCATACCTCTGTCAGGTACAGGTCCCTCCCTTGACCGTGGCTACGTTCAGTGACCCGCTATGTCACTTCGAGCCCGAACCCATCGTTATAAAGCCAGATTAGAACATTAAACTATTTCTTATTTTTATTACTTAAGTGTAGCTATAGTAAAAGTCTGGACTAGAGTATTAGGGTTTTTCCCAACATTCCAGACGGTAAATCCCGATGTTCTTTCATCTCCGACATATAAATTATATACACAGTTTCGAAAACTGAGGAATTATTTGCCTGACGATGTGCAGGTACTTTTCGCATAGTAATTGCTATATACGTTACTGTTTGTATTGTATTTTAATTCATTATATAGACTGTCCAATTATGTCGTACTATATCGTTAATTATATATTAAACCCGAGGTGTAGCGTTGCAATTTTACCATTTATGGTTTATAATTAATCAGTCGTCATTTACATTTCTGTATTTCATCATGAATATGAATAGCATTCTATTGGCAAATATTACCGCAGAAAGAAGGTTGCACTTTCATCCTACTTTCCATCGATGACTTTTGCAAGCTACTATTAACAGAAGCAGCACCACTTTGACGTGCTAAGCGTCCTAATATATCTAGATATCCTTTTCGAGCTGATGAAATTAACGATGGGGTTGATTTCAAAGATCGAAAATTTAGCAGCGTTCGTAATCTTTTCATTGAAACTACTTCAACCGAAACTTTCGTTTTATTAATCGATTTAATGCTACGAAATTGGTTTAACTCTAAGGATATCTAATTCTAACCTAACCGCAATCTAATTCCAGATATCCTAGAAGAGTTGAACCAATTTCGTAGCATTAAATCGATTAATAAAACGAAAGTTTCGGTTGAAATAGTTTCAATGAAAAAATTACGAACGCCGCTAAATTTTCGATCTTCGAAATCAACCCCATCGTTAATTTCATCAGCTCGAAAAGGATTTCGAATTTCCTCGTGAATTAAGATGGTGCACAAAGCTACGTAACATCGCGATATCCGAAAGCAAGTCAGACACAATGTAATCAAGGATATCTCGCTGTGAGCAGTAAAACGCTGAATTACATGCATCATGCACGGCATAAAAATCCACGGAAGGAAGTATTCATACGACTCACCCCATAAATCGATACTTCGTGGAACGCTGGAGTCGTAGGTGCCTGGCAGAGAAAAAGAAGATGGTTGGTCACGGACGTTCCACGGGGTCAATCCTTTCGTTTCGTCGATCGCGTGTCTTCGGTGTGTCTCGACATGACGAATACGCCACGGCTGGTCGCACAATGTATCAGATTTTACGAGCGGCCACCTAGAAAAAGAAAAACGAACGAAGGAGACGAGTGTGACAGAGGAAAGAAAGAACGAACGAGAGAAGTTGGAGCGAAAATGGGGTGAAAAGGGGTGAAAGAGGTGAAAGAGGTGAAGGGACAAAGAGCAGCGACCGCGGGGGCAGATTTTATTACGTTATTTTGTTAATGCACTCGAAGGCTGGTGATCCACGCGCCTCCAATGCGTCACGAAAAAAATATTACGTCTTTACGGTCAGAAAATCAACCATGAAAACCTTTTATGCCTTCCTTCTTCGGGTTCGTTTGCAAAATTTCACCTACGCGAGATCTCGTCCTCGGAACGAGCAACGAAACTCCTTAAACGAGGTTGATAACAACGAAGGAAAATCATAGCGGTGTAAGTGAAGACTTTGAGAGTTTGAATTTAGTCGCGTAATGTAACTTTTAAAAGTATCACCTCTCTGGTTTCATAATTGAATAACTTTTATCTTTGCCGCGATACGTTTTCATAACTCGAGGAAGTATAATAAACGTAGAGCATTAATTTATGAGAACTACGTTTGTAGGTGACTTTTAAAAAAACCGCTGGATTACTATAATATCTCGCACTACCGAAACTTGTTGGAATCGGATAGAATCCAATTATAAGCGGAATTAATATCCCATTTTTTAAATTATAATTCAGCTATATCACTTTCGAATTTTCCACCTTATTGTCTACGCTATTACATTATTACATTCATTGATAAAAGAAAAGTTCTCGTCGTAAAAGGGTGGAAACGCGACCACAAAACGAAACCTTGAAGATAGTTCCTTTGGAGGAAGAAGTTAATAAACCGAGGCTAAGTAGAGATAGAGAAAATAACACACTGATAAGGAGAAAACATCGTGGCGGTTTGGTATAAATAGGAAGCGGCTAGTAAACGAACGAAGTCGTAAGCAGTTGCCTCACGTACGCAATTTTTGCCGCCGCCGACGATCCTTGCCCGAATATTACAAGCGCGGACGATTTAGCACGGCGACGAACACAACGGCGGCTCCCGTTGCATGTTTACACGGGGAATCGTAGGGGTTGTTGCCGGAAAGGTTAATTTTAGTCGGCCACCACCGGCGACGCTTAAAATCGCGTGTCGTAGGCGCCAGGCGTCGCGTTCTCTCTTTGACGAAGGGATTTTCCAAATTTTGTTCGAAATTTAGTTCACTTCTATAAACATTGGCAGATTATTAGAAAGCGGTAATTTGAATGATTGTTATAGTATCATTTTTGTCATCGCTTAATCTTGTATATGATAGAACAGTTATGTTATCGTACAAAGCCTAATTCGCTTTGTTTCTTTCTTTGTTAGGCGTTAGGAAATCTCAATGGTCTATTCCAGCTATATATAATTTACTTCTAAAAAACAATGTATAATTACGATAATTATTTCTAATTCGATGTTTAACTGATACATTCGCGATGAATTTTCTCCTAGAAAAAGATTCGCAGAACGATTACATCTATCGTCGCGATTTTAAAACTTAACAAGGGATAAAGGTCTTAATTTCCCTTCTGTTGGATTCAACGTAAAAAAGAGTATCTAAAAATCTTCTTAATTATTCTTATAGCATCATCGACTCAGGTACCTAATGCTGAATATTCTACCAATTCTAGGATCTCGAGATTGTTTTAGCCTTTCATCTTTACTACATAACGTAAATATTCTTCGTATCATAAATAAAAGATTACAGTACTTAAAAAAGATTATCGAAATTAAAGACTATAATAGAGATAAAAGACTTGAACGAATTGCGCGATGACGCGAGAAAGTACTTTGCTCGGTTAAACTGTAAAATGCTCGGAAACTTTGATTTCAACGCCCGGAAGTCTTGATGGGAAGCTATTAAAGTTGCATATTTGGAAGAAAGGCGACCAGTTTCTGGCAAAAATGGTACCTTTACGATTCGTTTGTACCGAGAGGCTTTACGGATAGCATTTAGAGTCGGCATTGCCTTGTTGTCTCGAGGACCACCTCGTTTTACGAATGGTCTCGCGGAGGCAACGCGTATCTGTCAATAAATACGCCTCGAGATATTTTAACAGCGGCAATAATTTTCGTCGCATCATAAATCAGCGTGTACAGCCGCAATGTGCGAAGGGCGCACCCTCTTCCATTCGTTCTTTTTCTTCGTCTTCTTTCTTCTTTTTTCTTATTTCGTCTACGGTGGACTTTTGTCCCAAAAGTGCCCTGCAAACTAGTTTATGCCCATATAATAAATTTTTAAATTTATTTCACGCTTAGACTTGGAAACTCGATAGTAAGTTAGACCGACAAACGTCCGTTTACTTACCTTCGTCTTCAATTTGACAATTCGCGGTTAAGTAACCGTTACGATGAATCTTTCCTTTTCTCGGTTGAAATTTTCGATATCATTGCACAAAATTACAAAATTGCGTAAAATAACCGCGCTCGTAATTTACACATTCGCTGCTATTGACGCATACGTTGCATCGATCCAATTGTCCAAGTAACGTTATTGCTTCGGCAGGTGTGTTTTTCTTTCGATTTTTTAATTTTTGTACGATTCTTCCACAAGAGGAACGCGAGAATAATCATGACACACTCGTGTAAGAAACAGAGAAATGAAAAATATGTAGGAGCCATAACACACGAAATCATAAACTGAAAATTGCAAAGTTATGTTTTCAAGAATAAAATCATTCAGACGCGTTTGCGTGACGATCATTTCGTTTTAACGAGCAATTTGGTGGAACGTTGAAACGAGCATATCGCTGGAAATGAAACACGCGTTCCTCTACGTTTGCTCCTCCGCAGTCATTTAACATTCCTAGAGGCGTACGTGTCGTATTGATTCAATGAATGTACGCGCGGCAGCCGTGACAGTAGTCTTGGTAAATTCCTTACCTGACTCACGGGAAGTACCTCTACGTCTTCTAGCCTATTTGCCGTGAGATAATATCGCGAGTAAATTGTTGCGCGGGTCGATCATATTTCAGAACTACCGTGAGCATTTCCACGTTGCTGATACGCGAACCTGGCGAATGTTCTCGCGATAAAACCATACCATTGCATCGATAACAGGTACAGTAGCTATACGATTTCGTACCAAAACGTCAAACAAACGTCCCATAAGGTCTTTAAACTGCCATCTACGAACTGGTTAATTCCACGATTTTTTTCATTTAAAAAAAAGCTTTACAGAGGGTGAGCAAAGAATTTTAGGATTTGTTTCGCTAAAGTAGCGTAAACTCTATGAACTGCCGTTTACAAACTAGTCAATTCCAGGATTTCTTTTTAATTAAAATCAAAGCTCACGTGCTGTATACATATTAATTAATCGCAAGATCTTTATATGAAACAATATTTAACATATTAAATATATTTAACAGTAACGCATAGTAATATATTTAACAATCAGATAAATTTTAATAAATATTTGACGATATAAATGATAATTTTATATATACAGGGTGGTTGGTAATTGGTGGTACAAGTGGAAAGGGGGTGATTCCACGCGAAAAAAGAAGTTCAAAATGTCGAATAAATATTTTTTCTTCTAATTTTTCCATCCAGACAACGAGCCTCAAACGAAAAATTTTTATTCTATATTTTCGACTTCTTTTTTCGTGTAGTATCACCCCCTTTCCGCTTGTACCACCAGTTACCAACCACCCTGTATATAACTAGCCTCTGCAAAGTGATGAATTCTAAAATATTTTGTTTTAGGAACCGTATCCATAAATTCTATACGCTGTGCTCTACAAATTAATGAATTTTAGAATCTTTCCACTTAGAACTCCGCTCTATAAACTACCCTTCACAAATTAATCAATTTGATAATTCCTTAGAAACTAAACCACCCTCTGCAAACTTGTTCGGTTAAAAAGTATATTATAAAGAATAATCCTTTACAAACTGATCGATTCCACAATTTAGTAATAATAATCTAAACTCCAAACCCAGAAATTACGTTTACTAACGGAAATGAATTCACTGCTCAGAGATTCAAACAATCTCCGCCCATTCGCAACGACGAAACTTTTTATCTGTCGGCCGAGCAAGATTCTCGAGACCGAGACAGACTCTTTTCCGGCAGAATGACGATGGACTATTAAATTTATAAATCACCAGTCAACACAATTGGTCGCGCTCGCGGACATGTGACGGCACATCAGTCACGTAACGGTTCAACCTAGTCTGGACCAGCAGAGCGAACGCGAAGGAGCGTACCAACGCGATTTAAGGGAAGCAAGGGTGACCAGTTCGTATACGAGTTTCGGCTGAGTTAATGGTTTTTCAACGAGCAGGAGACACGCGAGTGAAAGCGCCTCGTGAAAGATAATTCGACAGCCGTGAAAGCACGTGCACGCATCGTTAAGGAACCCGATTGTACACGCCTGTAAGTACCTGTAATCGGGGAAGAGGAGGAGGAGGAGAAGGATATACACGAGCAACATTTGACAAGCTAATTCCTCGCGTTTACGTACGATCGTTCGCGATGATCATTGGGACACGCGACATCGTGTCCATGGGAAAAGACGATACGTCATAGTTCTTCGGTGAAAAACGAATCGATTCTCAAGCACCTACGTACGAAGCTGATACGCACTGGCAAGGAAGCAAGGTATGATACTTCGCGTGAAAGCAATTACTTGGCGCAGGATCATAGCGTAATTGAATAATTTGATGTTGGATAACTTGTCTATACCTATCAGATTTCATGTCGTTGTTCATGTTTATTAAATCTCTTCGGATTGGGTTAGATAATATAGTAAAATATCTGATTACACTCATCAAGAAAAAGGTAATTATGAAAGTTGAGACGAGAGAAATAAATAGACGGGTATAAATAATGAAGACGTGCTCCGTTTCTCCGTACTTATCAGACCTTGGTGTCGCTGTTCATGTTTATTACATCTTTTATGGTGTTAAGGTAAAATAAATATCAAATATCTAACACGGTAATTTGATTACCATCGCTAGAATAGAGATAGCAATGAAAATTAAAAGAATCTATGAAAAAAAATGAATATGGATGGATGTGAATAACGTAAAAGAATGTGAAATAGGTAAAACATGCCCGTAAAACTAAATAACTTGGAAAGTAAACCTCAATCGATACGTACAATTGATTGTACGCTTTGAAATACCCTGTATATTGTATATATTTAGAGACTTTGTTGAAATTCTCGTAGAATAAAGTCGATTAAACTTGGACATTGAAAAGTGATGGGATTTCATCAGGGAGATTGCACGAAAGGGTACAACGTTTTAAATAATGTCGAAGCATAAAAAGAGATTGTCGCGGCAACGAAGGTAATATCGAGCGAGCCGATAAAGCATAACGAGCCGTGCTCCAACTCGACTCCCCCTTTTCCAATTTTTCAATTTCCATTTCACGTTTCCCACCGCGTTTTCCACGCGAAAGGACACGAAAAAAATCCGCAAAGCGGGTCACAAATTGCCCCGGCGGAAGCCGGGAAAGTGAGTCATATTTCCACGTACGCGCGACGACCCCTTCGTTTCCGAGGATTGTACACGTTGAACAAAAATATCTTAGAACCCGTGCGGGCTGTGATAAACTACATTTACGTATGCATTTGACTTTTATATGCCACGAAATGAAGAACATGGAAATGCAACATATATTTAATATATACATTGGAAACCTCGACAATTCGCAACTACAGCTCCAAAACTCGAGCGATATGTTCTTTTCGGTTTTGAAGCGAGATATAAGAAGTGTAATGTAATTCGAAGTGAAAGAAATCCTGAATCAAAAATATATACTAGAAAAGCCTCGAAAAATATTCTTTCCTGAAATAAATGTATAAAGAATTTCTGACATTTTATGATAATGTGATTACACATAATATTGTATTATTTGTGTATATAAAGGAACATAGCTGTAACACAATAGTATCTTTCTTTATTTTTTAGCAAATTTATTTCATTCTTACGAAATTATGAAATAGTTGGTAATACAAAAAAAGCACTTAGAACATACCACCCTGCAAAATTATTATGACTGACCTAATCTTAAAATCTTCCCACATAATGTATCTGGATTAAAAACAAACAAATTATTATGTGGTGTACCTTTTTGTGAAACTGTTTTAATTATTTCTTGACCCATAATACCTCCAACAATGGCACACACTGGACTAATTTGTGCGTATAAATCACCCCTGAATCAATAATAAATTTTACTATATAGTTTTTAATAGATTAAACGTTAAACGTTTTAAATAATATAACAATTTTTCTAATACATACTCGACTATATGATTTATTTTATCCTCAAGATCGTATTTTTTAATAATTGCTGCAGCTTCAGCCGCAAAATCTTCAGAACCTCTTTCACTGGGCAATGGATCTTTGCCATACTTTTCACGATAATTGAGCATTACTAAAATAAGAATATATAATATAAAAGTGTCCTTACTATTATAAAAATCTTTTTCCAAAACACTTACTTAGTATCATGTAATATATTTCTGAATCTTTAGGAAGAGAAGATTTTGTAATATTTAAAATTGATTTGAAAGGTACAAAAGTGTCTACGTGTCTTTCAGTTACAACAATATTTTCAAATTTGTCCTTTTGCATAGGTTCACCGCTTTCCGAGATTTGTATTTTCTTTGTTTGTACTACATCTCTGTGAAATAAAATAATTCTTGCTTTTAATAACTTACATACATTAACAAAACCACTTCCAAAAACCTGATTTAGAAATCTACTTACTCTGCATATTCATGAGTCATTAAATCAGCAAAAGTATAACCTAGCGATCCCCATACATCTCCACTAAAGAACTTAGTATTATGTTTTCTACATGCCTCGTTAATCCTCTTTATTTGCGTTATAGTACATTGTGTTGCACAGACTACATTGAATTTGCTAAAATACTTATCTGGCTTATCGTCAACATTAGATGTATCCGCTTCTACATTAACCATAGGGTTTAGACTTTGTGCTCTCTGCACAGATGCTTCAGCCCTCTATGAACATGATATTCATATAAATAATATACCTTCCTCTATATCTGAAGTTGTTTACCTACATTTTTTCCAAGTAATTCTCTAGGTGCTAAAAATTGTGAGCACCGGTCTTGAACTGTTACATTTCTATGATCCAAAAATGTAATTGCTTTAACACCTGCTAAAATAATGTTTTTTGCTATTTCTGCTCCATATCCGTTCAGGCCTATTAATAAAATTTTCGCCTCTCGTAACCTATAATTGCTTAATATTACACATCAACTCAAAAACACTTATAAATAGAATGTTTATATCCCGGTAATTAAGTATATATTGCTAATGTATTTCTTAATTAATTGTATAAAACAATAACTTATATTGTATTTTGAAACTTCAGAAATTTTAGGTTAGATTGTATTTTACTTGCCGTTTCTGTGATTCTAAACCCCATAAGCGAATTTGTCTATCGTATAATTCAGCTTCATGATCTGTTAGTTCTACATTTTGGCTTTTGTCTCCAACCATATTCAAAAATGTGATTTAATACTTGAAAATCTACTACCGCCAAAATCACGATCCAAAATTTCGCCGACGTTTACGTCTCGTAAAATGCAGCCAACGTAACAATATATCAATTCAAATAATAAGAGCAGGCGACAATCATTCAGTACTCAATAAATTATAATACTTGATGTAATTGATTTACCCAACAATATTTTGTTTGTTAATTCTATACGTTCGAAATATAACGCAGTAAACAACATATTCTATACATACTTAAACGATATATATATATATATATATATATATATAATGTTTAGGTTGGTCGAACTGGCGATCAAATGATTGGAGGGCGTTAAATGGTTTCTACGACTGTTATGTGTGTGTTTCGTTTGTTCGTTTAGAATGTTTTTCTTGAAACAAATCAGAAACAAACTTTCCACGTGACAACACGCTTGACAAGGCAAGGCTAGCTAGCTTCGAAAGTATAAACATCTTGCAAGTATAATTTTCAAGATTTAGATTAGTAGTCATAAGTAGAGAGATTAGTAGTCATATTTCAATTTAATATGATATCTGCTGTTTTACATATATTTTTAAAAGCATTTACATTCCATGGGAATCTAAAATAAATGTTGCTAGAGTTTTAAATCATTACTCAATAGTACATTCATCGAAATAATTATTCATAAACAAATCAGAGACCTTTCTACTAGCGCCCTCATAAGTCGGTAAGAAAAGTTGAAAAACATATTTATTTCAAAAAATTGTACATGACACAGTGTACAGAATACACTTAAAAATGCTTGATATCGAAGTTTATTATAAACATTTTTAATTGCATTAAAATTACTTGTTGCATGTTTTTAATTGACTTTTTTATAAGAGTAATCTCGGATTTATATGCGTTTGATAACAAGTTTATCTGAAAGCCAAATCTAAAGCCATTACAATTAATACATGAAAATAATTGTTTTTAATATATTATAGATAAGAGATGCAATCAGAGGTGCATAACTATAACTTATCGTTGACCTTATGACCGGAATATTGTGAAAGCAGATCTCTGCAAAACATTATTGACTACAGAGAAATAAGCTGACCTACCTCTTTATTATTCCTGATATTTTAAGAGTTAAATGTTAAATTAAGTTAATTTTTTTTTACATAATTTCTTTTATAAAAACTAACTAAAGATTTCTTTCTCCCTATCTCTCTTTAGAAAATAAATATCTGGGCTGTAAAGTATAATGAAAAACTATTCTAGAAGATATGAATATGCCTGAGGATGAGTATATAGAGAAAACATTTATATATAAATTTCCAACATGTACTACAAACCAAGAATATGTATTGGAAGTTCCATTAAAGATACCTTATCGTGGAAATGTCAAGGAACTTATGCACCGTATAATGTCATCTTTTAAATTGCCATGCTATGTGGAATTAGACCTATTGGAATCATTGGAGCATACTATTAAAACATTAACATTAGAATTTTATGATGAGAAAGCAGAAAAAGCTCTTGAAAATGCAAAATCTGGGACCTTAGATATTGAAGATATTATTAAAAACTGGGAAAAAATCTATAAGCAGAAGACAGTAGAATATGCCGATCCTATTGGAACAACGGATGAAGAATTGTTTGCCGTTGCATATCATAGATTGGTACACTCTCCATCATTAGAGCCTATCCTTCAAGCGGAACATAAACATGGAAGAGAAGTAACTGAAGTTATTCAGATGAGGGACTCCCAGTATGAACAACTTACTCAAAAGTTAGTAGCAATATTGTGTTATGTTGTACAGAATGCTTTGTACATATTATTTTTTATGTTCTTCTGTTTATATATTACACTACAAAATAAAGACCAAATTCATATACTAGTATCTATTTATATTACACACAGCAGTTCATGTAATATAAATTATCACTTGCATTGACCTTTCATGTAGATTATTAACAGCTTCAATATAAGTCAACAGTCATTTTTTTATAATTGAACCTTGTACTCTATGCTCCCTATTTCCGGACTATATCTTTTGATTATAATGATACTGATATGCATGAATGTCATTTATAGAATATAAAAACTGAAATGCAGTTAACTCATCTCTATCTAATATAAATAAAAGTAGAGCTTTGATTAAAATTTTCTGACATCTTAATATTTTTGTTTTGACCTGTAATTGTACAAATACAAATGATCCAATATTGATTTTGAAACACAAATAACTCGTCTTTATTCCACGAATGCATGAAAAAAAGAAGAGAACAGAGAAACATCAGAAAAATGAATTTTAGGCAAACTGAGGAGATGCGAGTCGCTGTAGAAGCTCTCGAAGCTGGTTCTACCGAAAAATCTATAAACGAGATGGCGGGACGACATTTTGAGGAACAAAGTTTATTGCAAGGTCACTGGGGGTCAAGAGTTGACGCACTGAAATTAGAACAAAGGCGACAATATCGTAACTGGATCATGAGGTTACTCGAAGAGCAGCAGACTAACATGTTGCCGACTCCAGTGTACGTATATATAAATATAACGAATAGACATGCGATATGGGCTTGATAGTTATAGATTATATGACTATTAGGGGTTCTCCAATTCTGACGATGCCACCGATACGACCGGCGTTAGACAATTTTGTTCATAGCGAAGAGAAGAACACGGCTGAATATCCTATCTTGGAAGAAAGTTTCACTATACATTTGGGTTCCCAGATGAAACAGATGCACAATATACGTATACTGACAGGCGATGTTTTAGATTTTTGTAGAACAAAAAAGAGCGAGTCTGGGTTGGTAAATTAGAAAAAACAAAAACAAAAAAAGACACTACGATTACCTTGCATTAAAATTCAGTTTGAAAAAAAGCATTTCATTTCTTTTAAAATAGAATGGATCCAACGCCTCAAAGACTACAGACTGCTCTTGGATTATATTCTAATGATTTGTGTGGATTAGTATTATTGAGCGACAATCATTTAGGAAGTTATTCAGGAATAACGAAAGGTATCACTTTATTTTGTCGAGTACTAAATTAACAAGTGCTATTGTTCGATTATACATATCTTATTAACAATTAAATTTTCTTTTAGAATTATGTTCAATATGTCAATTAACGACAGAGTTTCATTTCCCACCAATCGATGAACAACTAGAAAAAATTCGAGAGGATGTGAAGGATGCTGTTGCCTGGAGGCAAGCGCATCACAAAGAAGGAAACGATTCACAAGTACGTAAAAGTAAACTAAAAAGAAATTTGATATGGATATCTTATCCAATCCAGTCTAAATGCATTTTTTTTCTACAGGCAAAAAGATCAACGGGCAGCAAAAGTTTACAGACAGGCGATGTTTATATTACGAGGCATTCAAATTTAGCGCAAGTTCATGTAATTTTCCACATGGTAGTAAACGATTCATTGCGATCTGGTGAGTAATAAATATGTATTTATTTCACTACAGATGCTTCATGTTGATAACAGTTTTACTTAATTTACAGGCGATATCAATTCAAGACACCCGGCCATTTTAGGATTACGAAATATTTTAAAAACTGCTTGTTGCAACGATGTAACCACACTAACTATTCCAATACTTCTTGTTCATGAAATGTCGGAGGTATATTTCACTTAAAAAAATAATCTCTATACTAATACTTTGTTGAGAAATATTATAGTAAATGATTAATAATATTAAATTATAAATCTTATTTTATTATCCTAGGATATGACCGTTGCGTGGTGTACAAAGAGAGCAGAATTAGTTTTCAAATGTGTAAAAGGGTTCATGATAGAAATGGCATCTTGGGGTGGTGCTGAATTGAAGAATCTGCAATTTCTGGTACCAAAGGTGATTTAATTTGAATCCGAAAGATGCAATACAACAAATGATAGTTCTATCTAATTAACAACTTTTTTATCAAATATTTGTATTTTCTAGGGAATGTCAGAGGAAGTATTTGGTACCCTAGCTACAATGTTACCGAGCATATTCCGAGTATCGAATCCATTGGTGTTCAAAGCGACAAGCACACCTCAAACTCCAAAAAAGTGAATGACCCTCTTGCCACTGTTATTGTACACGCGTCGAAAATATTAAAATATTTGTTGTTATATATACGTATATCACACATCTTGGCGGCAATAATTCATCGCTGGCGCGAATACTATATAAGATATGCCCGAATCTTGACAAACTGTTTCATTTATATTATATTTACACAATTGATTTTCCAAGATAGATTTTCCAATCGATAGCCAATATCTGTACGTTCGTCGTACGTCAGACTTCCCTAATAAACTATATTAACCTTTCAACGATTAAAGTTCTAACACGATGATCTTACATAATATATTTAAAGTTGATGCTCAAGTAAAATAAAAGACATGATGGTCTAAACATACAATCTCTGACAAATCAACCCATTAAATGGTATTACATATATCTCTAATTACAACAATTTGTAATACCCTAGTAAAAGAGATATTAAATCTTATCTTACCCGTCTTTAGTATCACACTTTCAAGATGAAAAAAAGTGTACATTGCTGATATAAGATTTTAAATTGGAAGGAGAAAAAGAAAAAATTACCAAAAGATGAGTCGTATCACAGGCACGAAACAAAAAGCATTGAACTTTATATTAATTGCAATAAAACTATAGCGCAACGCATTATCGTAGCCTACATGCTTGGTGGAGCCAACTTTATCGCGACGTTGGGAGTTAACCAGATATGCTTCAACGTTTCCGTCGACTGTCCAATAATTAATCGTGCATTCGAGTACAATGATATTAATGGTGCATCGTCGTTATATGCCAACCATTCCTGTTTCTTTTCTCTACCTCCATCCGATATTTTTTTTTTTTTTAAATTGTCCCGTGTTTAATGGCAATAAGTTTTGTCGCGCGATATCGTAGTGCGAATATAAATTAATTGAAAAAACACGCGATTAATGGGAAGAAAAAAGCAAACGCAGGGCAGACCATAAGAGCGGATCGGGGACGTAATCTCGCTTTATCGAAAAAGTGGTGCGTTAGCCTTTCGGATTCTGAACTGTTCGAGAACGGATTAACACGATGCGCGCCCCGTGAATCCATTCGAAAGGACATTTGAAGAATTTTTTTTTACATTTCACGTTCGCCGGCAGCGTTGTGCAAGTCGTTTAATAAACGTGACCATGGTGTAAAAAACTTGATAGAAAAATTGAAGAGAAATTGAAAATTCAAAAAGAAACTCAATGACAAATTTTGACTGAAATATCGAATGAAAAGTGTATAAATATTAATAGACGTAATAATATCGTGAGAAGGATTCGACTGAATAATTCAAATTTTAAGGAACACGATACTTATATTTTATCATTGGCAACGAACCAAAACTTATTACTGAGAATTACCACGAAGAATTAAATAATTCGAAAGTTTTTCGTAATAATTATCGATTGATTTCGTAGTAATTATCGACCTGAGTCTTTTTTATTTGCAACTAAATTTATTGCAAGCGAAGTTTATACTTTATATGATGTGAAGAAAATTAAATCATTTATAAGTTGTGTAAGAAAGTTAAAAGTTAAAGTATAAGTGAAGTAATAAAATAATAAAATAAACAAAATTCTAAAGTATAATAAAGTATAAGTGGTTCGAATATCGCTGAAAGATTTCCATAAAGCAATAAAGCTTATAAAATACGGCGCGAAAAAGAGGGAAATCGGTCAAGCAACTGCATCAGGATGTTGAGGCCCCTCCTGATCCCCTCTTAATTCGGCACTGTAATCATGAGCAGAGTATGCCGCGGATGAATTCGTTGCCATTCCATCGGATCGTTGTGTGAGAGGCATAGTTGAATCTAGACGGTCCCGACGTGATCGATTTAAACGAAATCAAAGTTCCTTCACGTCTATCTGTGTACCACATACTCATCCACTACCTGGACAATGTGGCTCAGGGCTATCACAATCCTCGTTTTAATTGCTTCCACGACCTCGAAGAAATTGGTGGGTCTATACACGCGACGTTTTGACACTTGATCTGATAACGATTCGCGAGCCGTTTGGCGACATTTCTTTTTAATTTCGTTCCCCAAATCGCTTGTTTACACAACTTTTTTACTTATTTATTGTGTACGATACGTAGTAATTTTAAATTTTGAATTGTACGTTGTTCGTTGTTATAATATTTGTATGTGGCACCAATAACGGTTTTATTGGTCGTTTGATGATGATTTAAATAATTACGTATAGAGGATTATGTATTATATTGCATTGTATCACGATAGACCGCGATTTTTTAAATTGTAATGGCACTTACTGTGACGTACCGACGCGCCAAAATTTGTTTCCTCGCATCTCTTAAAATTGGCGCGAATGACACATGCAGGAACAATGTCGAAATTTTTCGTTTATTTTTCTCCTCACTTCATGCAGGAATAATGTTTCTTTGAAATCTTATTTCTCTTTCTCTGCACATCGCAGGTGGATCTGTCCGAGCGTGGTTTGAAGAAAGAAGACTTTTTCATGAGGATTCAGTCACAGATTAATCTGCAAGAAGTTACCGATCTCATCCTAAGGAAGAACGAATTTGACAGTTTCCTTGACTGTTCTACTAACCTTGCAAATTTGGAAATATTGGATCTGTCGCAGAATCATCTTCAAAGGTTCTTCTTTCTTTGTAAAGACGAGTATAATTTACGAGTATTAAACGTCAGCCATAACAAACTTGAATATATCGACGACAATGCCTTCAACGATCGAATCCCGAAGCTCAAAATACTCGATCTCTCGTCGAACAAACTATCCATCGTTAACGAAACTATGTTGGAGCATTTCAAAGTAACTGTCTCTTATCTTATAATATACAAGTTGAAAAATGAATATACTGTAAACGATTCGTGTCTTTTAGATTTTGGAATATCTTACGTTAGCCAACAATCCGATCAACGATGGAATCCATGAAAACGCTTTCTGGAACTTAAAGGCGCTGCGATATTTGAATTTGAGCAACGTATCGTCGTCGTATTTCTCCTCGGAGTTTTTCAAAACGCTAACTAACTTATCTACCCTAGATTTATCGATGAATCCCATCAGTAGGGTTCCATCGCTACCAGTCAATCTAGAAGAGCTCGACTTGTCCAACACTCATATATCACGATTACGAGACGTTTATTTGCCTCGGTTACGAGAACTAAAACTGAATAACATGCAAAATCTGAGAGAGTTATTACTTAATGATTTCGAAAACTTGACCAGTTTAGAAATACTGTCTTTAGATGGTTCGAGAACGTTAACGTCCTTAAAAATGATCCCATATAACGATCGTCTTCTACCACGACTGCAACGGCTCTCGGTAAGCAACTGCGGGCTGAGAACCTTGGATTACAACCTCATGTCGATAATAAAGAGAACACCGATTTTGAGCTTTGAAAACAATCCTTGGCATTGCGACTGTAAAATGCAGTGGCTAAATATGTTAAACGCTACGAAGGCTCTTAGTCGACAAATTAAGTAAGTAAAATCTGCCGAACACTCTACCTAAACTTTTCATCGAATAACAGCCGATAGTTTGAAGCATCGAGCAGCAAGTAACAAAGGCTTTTTCGAATTTCGTATAGATGTCTCTGCTACTACTAAAATTATTTTTTTTTATTAATCTTTTAACACATTTACATGCTACTTAAGCTAATACTCTGTTATAATATTAAATACCTTATCACATATACGGAAAATTATTTTCCTTCGTTCACCTAACATATTTAAAACCCAGTAAAAAGATATTTTTCTTTACTATGGTGGAACTTCCTTTATCTAAATTTATCAGAGCATAAACAATCGATATAATTGGAGTTCGTCGATCATTCTATCTATCATTTTTCATTCGCACGATATAGCTCGCCTTATAATAAAATTTCGTTTCGATGAATCGAGTTTATACGATAAAATACAACTGCTTCGTCTCTGTCACAGGTGCAGAACTCCCGAACAACACTCCAATAGACAGCTAAGCGAGATACCAAGTCACGAGCTGGAATGCGAGGACGATGCAACGATGCTACATCCAGTGTTGTGGGCCTGCATTTTTATATTGGTCGTGGCAATTGTCTTGGCTGCGGGCTTTTTCCTGTTGAGACGACCGCTCGGTCACTGGGACATCAGGCGAAAGAACCGGGACACGGTGACCTACACGAACGTCGACGAGTCCTCGAACGATTTGGTGAGAATCCTGGCGGCCAACGAAACGGTCGAACGAAACGACGAGTGAATGAACACGCAAGAACGATATACTAGAAATGTATTAACTTAGGATAAGCGATACAGTTTCTCGACGAAGGAACAAGACGATAGCTAGGAACTAGGTCTGGTTCCGCAGCCACGAAACTAACCGAGTTCCGTACGAAATAACGTATAGGATGTTTCAAGATTGGCAAGTCATTTTAATCACGGTCGAAGAACGATTTTATATATAGGCTATAGTTTGAAAGTAAGGAGGAGTGATAATTTCTTACGCAAAAACAAATAAAAGACACGAAATAAAATAGAATTTTTGCAATAAAAGATTCTCAAAGAGATCGATCTTCGATACGTAATTAAGTACTGTACGTTGCTGGTAAATTGGCCAATAAGACCCGCATTTCTTCCGAATGCCAACCAACCAACAACGCGCATGTAGTTAATTGTAAGATACGGTTATTGTTTTTTGCGAAATCTGGCCAGGCAATTTTTACGAGTTATTGGATACGAAAAAGCAGAAAGAGAAATTTGATTAATGACTATCTGAGCCATGTAAATGCGCATACGTGTGCGGCCGATAGTTTACACGAAACAAGCTTTATCCTGCACTCTTAATTTATCTTTGTATAAAGAACCAATCGTCTGTCTGCTCGTACAATACGTTCATATCGAATGTTATATACAAAGTTGGTATCTAAAACCTAGCATAAGAAGCTTAAGTTGCAGAAGCTAATCTAATCCATAGGAATATATCAATTTGAAGGCGTCGAAGTATGAATCGCACGTATCGTTGATGTTTTGAACATTTTGCACAGATATCGATATCTTGGCGAGAAAGTTCGCGAACTTTTATCGATTAACGCTTGTTTCTCGTTGCCCGATAAAATTTCATCGATCACCGAACGTCGCCAATGTTGAAACATCCTCTACGGCTAATTTTCTATGCCTTTCTATATATAACGTGAAACAGGAAACGACGAGGAATTAACGATGTCTTCATATATAAATAGATTTAACGAGTAACATTGTACAGCGGGTGAGCATGAATAGGCTTTGTATCGAATCGCCACGCGTCGAAACGCGGAAAAACGAGCCGTAAATACAGGAGGCAACGTATGGAGCCCGATTCTAGCGCATCCCTTGAATCTCGAAACACCGTAGCAACGTGGAGTGCACGGGCATCGCCTCAAGTGGCACAGCCAACAATGTGGGACTTCTTTGTGAATCGAATAAAACGTCTTTTTGTCGGCACGTATCGTCGTATTTTTCGAAACCCTTTACCGCGCCTCTTCTCATCGATTTCGAAACGAAATGTCCGCGGTACAAAAGAGAATGGATACAAAGCAGTGGATGGCTCATTTCCTCTGAAAGATCCTCCGCGATGGTAGCCGCGCTCTCCAACGTGATTCCACGCATCGACGAATTCGCGTATATTCTTTTTTTGTTCAAATATTAATTGAGATTCTATGGGGTTACTTCCCCTTTGCCGGCAATTCGAGCCGAAGAATATTTTTTATACGATGTGCTCTTAAGTCAGCACGGAAATAAAAAGAAAGAGTCGAGTACTCTGTTCTATTCTCGCTTAAAAAGAAAGATCGAAGAATCGAAGAAGCTGGTAGCGTCGAATTTAGTTAATTGCATGTTCGATGATGTGAAAGTTCGCGATTATGAAAACTGATATACCGATACCAGATTCAACAAGTAAAACAGAGAATCAATAATATCGTTGATAGAATTTATTGCGCAGCCTGGTAGTATACACGAGCAAGAAACTTCTGAAAGAATGATAATTACAGCGTTAAACTTACGCCGAGTCCAATTATATACAAATTTTCAAACGTAAAAAGTTATACCGATGTTAGATTCGAGAAGAAGATCGCAGCGTTAAGATCGTGCGTTTTGTTACGTAAAGTAAGAGAATAAGAAAGATGGTAATGTTTCAAGAAAATATTGGGTTGGCGACTAAGCGATTGCGGATTTTATCAATACCACCTATTGACAAAATCCGCAATCGCTTAGTTGCCAATACGATACTACTTTCATATACAATTATAGTATCGTATTTATTGTTTATTTATTTATTTATAGTATCGTATGTATTGACGTTCAAGCGCGCAGAAGTTTTCAAATACGAAAAGTATATTATATGTGATATATCAATTTGGACGAGAAAAGGAAAGAACGAAGAAGATCGATACAGTTTGTTGTAGAAATTACGAACGAAGCGAAAAATTCGACGACATCAGGGTTCATCTTGTTAAATACAGAAAATGTGTTCAAGACGTGCACTTTGTTCCAAAAGGGAGTGCGATATTGGCGTGGCAGAGGACGAGCGAGCAAATGGTGCTATGAAGATCGTCAGTTTCCATGACGTGCATCGTGATCGCGTGCGATGTAGCGATCAGCCTTTGTACCGAAGTATGATCTTCCTACGGGAAGCCTATTGGGTTACGGGCCACGGACGAAGAGCCTTCCATATGGAAGAGCACATTACGCTAAGAGAGAAGTACGGTCAGTGAGAAAACCGCGACGTATGTTACGTGTTTTAACGCTGTTAAATTCAAGTCGGAGAATTAAGAAATTAATTCTACTTTCCAAGAGTTAAGAATTATTAATTCTTTTAATTTTTAACTGGTCATTTCTAATCTCTCTGTTCTAACAATTAATGATCCTCCTTGCTTTATATTCCAAAGGAAACTCATTTTAGCAAAAGCCATCCGAGATACGAATTTCGTAGACTTTAACGTCGCGCGAATTCTATTACACGATTACACGATTCGCTGAAGCTACGTGAAATGTTAAGCACTTTACGTGAATGTTTGCCACGGTGAATATCGTTCTGATTCAGTATCTCGAAGAGATACGGAGGAAAAATGAAGAAATCGTAACAGATACTAATTTTGCATACTTCAACGTGTAAAATTAGCCTGGACGGCTACATAGTTGATAGTAGCTATCAAAATTCCGATATCCATATGGATTTATTTTTATTGACAGACGATATTGTCAGTGGATAACGACCGGATTCTCTTTTTAATCAATTTGCTTTCGTTTAACGAAATATACATATGTATTCGAATATCTAAGCCAGAAGAGAAAATTCTCTCTCTACGTACAGTACCTTTACCGTCACTGATACGTACGAACCGTTTAATGCAAAAGCGATACAAGTCAAGAAGGTTGATCACTGGACAATGAGGGATAAAGTAAATATTCTGCGATGGACCGAGCGAGCGATTCTCACTCGTTCCGCTAACTCCATCGGCAAATTAGCGAACATATACTTACGCCGCTTCTCCGCAAAGCAGAATGAAACTTACTCTTTCGAGATGTTGGATCAAATGGGCAAAAAATTGACTTATATCGATTTTGCATTAAACGGCTCGTACGAATACATATCACGGTGATTCGATCGTTTGGTACGTGAAGATTTGTCGTGTTTTTGGCTTTGCGTATTTCATCGAAAAACTCCGAAGAGAACAAAACGCAAAGTACCGTGTATTTGGTAAAAAAAAAAAAAAGGTATGGACGAGGGATAACTAGCGCGTTAATATTATTAATAATCGCAACCCTGTGTACTTTTTATACGTCGCTCGATCGTCACGCTTTCTTTATAAATTTACCGATCTAAATACTAAGCTAGAAGAATAAAGAGCCATCAATTGCGTTACAGTTTACGGCCGCGTGAAAATCGACGAACCGAGTTACGGGTGGTTCGATCGGACGAAAAGCAAGACGAGATCGGGGGCCCGGCTCGATTATACCGATCCGCGCTCAATGGGACATTGTGGTACTTCTTTTTGGATATTCCACGGCGAGATGGTCGGGACCGGACGAGGATGCTGCAAATTTTGCGCGGCGATATCGAGTGTCCGTAATTCGAGATCGAATCCGTGCGAGCCAATTTGGCGAGCCAGCGGAAAAATAATACACTGCCTACCAGCGTCGGAGGCACGGCATGTCGCGAGTAGCGCGGAGAAGCGAATTTTAACGGTCAACGTAAAACACGTGGGTAGCCCAGGTCCCGGGGTATCGGGAATATCGTGTTTCCGGCATAAGCAAATACGAGATCCTCCCTTAAGACGCCTCGATAGTCCTGCCGATATTTTCGATGGAAAAAGAAGCAAACAATAAAGGGAGGAAGCGAAGAAAAGAAGAACAAAATTGGTCGACGTCGTGGATTAAAAAGGTAACGAATTTTGCGAAGAAGCGAACATCAACCCGTTGACGATCCACACGTTTTTTACATATTCAACGTTTTCAACTATTTTCTCCAAGTGCAAAGTTGCACTTTTTCAACTGCACTTGTTTCGTTCTACCGAGGCATACGGAAAGAAAGACGCGGATGTGTACCAGTTAGTATTTCATTGGTTCAATTGCAATTTCGTTTATCGCTGCCAGTTTAAATCTCTTCCCTGTGTATATGAAACGTTAAACAGTAACCACCGACGGATTTACGAACTATATAAATTTTTATTCCTAAGCGAAGTCTCTTTTTCCGATCGAATCGTACGTAGCATAGGCTCTGGCTACATTTTATATGATTTTCGTCTATTATTGCAGGTACGCGCGCTTCTGTACGCTACACCTCACGCAGATTTTCATTCGGATGGTTCGCACTTGTCTGTACTTCTCGTTCACTGCTTCGTTACCGTGAAATATCCAAATTTAGAAAGAACGACGATAAATTAACAATACGCTGAAATTAACGAAACACGGTCACGCGATGTCCGAAATTACGCATGCTGTACATAGTACGATTTGAAGTTTTAAAGGAAGTTTTAAAGAGAAGGTAAATTGAAAGGAAAGAAAAAGGGGATGACTGGTGGATGGAACAGCGATTAAACGATTCCTTCGATTTCGTTTTATTCGACATGAATCTCGGATGTATATAGAAGGCTAATGAAACGCGTACACGGCTTACTTAGCACTCGGTGAAACGTATTTTCGAAATATCACACTTTCCATTACGATTCGTTAAGCCGGTGCTCTTGCATTAACTAAGCTGACCTGCTAATTACCGTACCTCCGATAGTTCGCCCGTTTCCTTTCTGCTCTCGTTTCCCGCCGGCCTCCCGTTTCCTCCGACATTCCGCCTACTGTTTGAAACGGCCCGAGGCCGCCGGAAACGCGGAAAAAAAGGAGCCGCCACGACGGCTTCAAACCCAGCGCAGCTTCGAACGTAACCAGAGATGCCGATCTCGTTGCCGTAATTTCGTTCTCATTTTTTTACTATTTCATCCTTCGCGTAGTGCGACTCGTGAACGAACGAAAGATCTTGTAGGAAACGTAGATCGACGATTTTGAATATTCATGTTCATTCGGTTAGTGATCGTTTTATTTGTACGTGGCAAATTGTTTTACGGCGATCTAAAGGATTTTGTGGCAGATACACGGGCGGCTATTCATTTTTCGTTTCTTCGCCTCTTCTTCGGTTTCATTAATCATAAATGATTGGATTACAAACATGATAAGCGAACGTATAAACGTAAGTGTATAAAATACGCGGCCAAAGAAGAATTACGAGTTAGAGTCAGTATCATCGTAGTATGATTAATTATGTTCGGTTTGCGTAGAATTACATTCGTAAACAGCCTATATTTCCCCTTTAAACCTAATCAATTGTTTTTCCTTATACGCTTCTCCCGTATATAACGCATTTTCGCCGAAATTAATACTTTCGCGAGCTAAGTAAAATTCCCGAAAATGTACCGAAACGCAGTAGCATAATCTATCGCGCGATATAATTTGATCGATTTCATGTAACACCTAAAATTCGTATAGTAAAATCAAACTATCGTCCAGCAAAGTATATTTCGCGAGAAACCGTCTCTCCCTGTACGAGCCGACCTAACGTAGGCAAAAATTCTCGTGTCGCCTCCGAAAGTTTCGTCGTAAAAGGGAAAGATAAACGTTAGGGAATCGTCGACGATGCGATAGCCGATGGACGAAAACGAGAACGCGACGAAACACGGGTGTCGGGGGTCGGAAATCAGGGCTGCTCTCCTTTTGGCGAACAGAAGAAAAGAGTAGAACCGCGCTGGTTTAGTGTGCGGCGATTTTTGGCGTTCCGGGGCTTTATCTGATTAAAGCAACATAGAAACACGGGGTTACGCGTGTAAGCTTGCCGGCCATCCATGGGGAACGGGTCGAACAAATGAATAATGAAAATAAAACCCACGATAGTATCGGTAAGCACCACGGGATTACATACGCATCAGCGCGCCCGCGATGAACTTACATTATGAAGTCCCCCGTAGAAGAGGGAAGAAGAGAGAGAGAGAGAGAGAGAGAGGCTCATGCACTTACACGCGTGCATAGGCGCGTGTTAAGCGCGTACGTTACGCATTTACGCGCGAACTCCATGATAGAAGAGAAAACAGACTTTTTCCATGGCCACGTTTTACCGAGCCCCTCGGAGATCTAGCACGGATTTAAACGGCAAATCAGGGGTTACATGGTTACCTATTGCTGTTACAAATGGCGCTTTTCCCTCGAGCAAGTTTATAACGAGGAAAAATCGGCCGGATGACGGTCGTAGAGCTTCGAACAGGAAGCGCGATGTCGCGTACATATTAATTTCACGTATAAGCGATAACGGAAGTTACCAAGTTACGGAGATTTTAGATGACGCTGCATACTGTTCCTTTTCCCTTTTTTTTTTTTTTTTTCTTTTTGTTTTTTCTTTCTTTAACTCTCGCAATATCGAGTCACACTCGTGGCTTGATAAAAGTAGATTTGTTTGTTTTGTTGGCGATAAAATTTCATTTGCGATGCCTGAATCGTGTTTCTGTTTTCCGACCGAGCTTTTACGTTCCTGTTTGCTGGACGAATACAATGGAAGAGTTCGCGACAGCGACTCTCTGACTGTTTCAAGCAACACGACACTGCAATTATACGGAGAAAAGCTGTCGAAAGAGAACCATTTAAAAGATTTCAAATTACACGGATACGGCTATTTCGAATGTACCTTTCGTCGATACGAAAATACTCTGGAAAAATGGTTCTCGCAATCACGTGGCTGGTACCTTTACGAGCCTCGCTTACGGTATAAATGTCGAGACTCTAATGGGCGAGTGCCTCCAGCTTTGCCGGATACTCCGATTATGCCAAGGTGTGAATTTACGAAGCTAGCAAATAGCTGGTTCCGAGTACAAAGGTAAAGTCTCCACGGGGGCAAGCCGCTTACGATCAATACCTTGATCCTTCGATCTCGGCTAGTCTCTCACGCCCTACGCTCGAAAGTGTCCATTCGACGGCGCACAATGCCAAATGGACGGAATATGCTTCTTAAATACCCAACGGGCACTTCTCTGGGACGAGAGGCTGCCTGAAGCTGCGGCAATTCAGGCCGAGGCACGTTCCAGCCGCGAAATAATATCGCAACGCGAATCGAATGGCAATTGGTCGAGACGCGACTCATCGTTCTACGTCAAATTTTCATTTTCCTACCTTTCGATTTCTCTGTCATGGAAATAACAGAAAATTCCTGCTCTTAAATCTAAACTAACTTACCGGAGGTATTTACATAATCGGACTTATAAATAGACAAATACACGGATTTGTTAAAAGAAAGTTTTATCGACTTTAGTTTTTCGACGATAAATCTTACAGAACCGTTTCGTTGGCATGGATCATTATAATATATCATAATCGCTGACAACGAAGTCATCGTTGCATGTTACGAGCGACTATGGTGATCAAACATAGACAGTAGATCATCCGACGTAATCCAACGATATGGAAAGTTCTGTTAATATTTATAAATCGAATAATAAAGTCATAGAAAATGATAATGTAATATTGTATTTAGGTTTAATTCGTTAATTAATCGCTTTCTTGCTGTTCGTATTAAAATTGCGGAAAACGCGATGTTACGATAAAATGCAAAATTCTTCGGGTAATACGAAACTTTGAAGATTACATCGTCTTCGTATTCTTCAGATTCTTCCAGATGATTCTTGCGGGAAACGATAGAAAAAGAATAAATTACTTAAATGTCAATGTGACTTAATAAGAGCTGTCGTGATGTGAGATTCGCGTCGTTGTTGTTAAAGCAGATAAACGCGATGCGAAATTTCTCTTCGTGGCTATCTACGTATAAATAAATAAGCTTTAATAACATAGGCGACCAATCAGGGAAATACACTGGCGCTATAAATAACTTTCAAAAGTGTATAATATTTAAGTATATAATATCTACCGACCTAATATGAAACAGTCAAGGCGAAGAACGACTTGGATCACAACAGGTTGACACACCACTTTTTCTCGAAAGAGCGGAACGAACGTGTCGAACACCAAAACGAAGGTAATGGGACGACGAAACTGGTGTTGAGGTTGCATGTAAAACAGCAACGACCAATCTCTTTCAGGTGAATAATACATTTTGTCTCGGTATACGGTTACAGATGGCACACTGTTTCGAAACGTCTGCGAAGAAAGAAAGAGATTGTATCGCGACTTCTGCCTCTTCCGTGAGGAAGAAGAAAACCAGAAAACCGAAAAGCATCGGCCACTAATCCCGGTACCTGACGAAATGTCACGTTCGATACCGCGTGTAGCGCTACCTTGCCACCTCGAGTTTCCATTTCCACCTTAAAGGATCTTACACCTGAACGTTGGGTCAGTATCCTCCGTAATTACTTCCAGATGTGCTGTCGCTCGGCCGTAACGACTTATGTACGACTGGTACACGTTCGATTTTATTGTTGTAGACAGACCCAACTAAGTGTTAAGCCCTTGAACGACGACCTATCGCAGTTCTGTAAAATTCCTTACAACCTACCGGAACCTGACCTTTGTCGCGTGCAGTTAACGTAAGATTCACTACTACTAGATAATAATCACTCGTAATTGATAATTCGAGTAGTTCAGTACGAAAACTTTTCCACCACCTTGTCGCTTCGGTGCTATTATTCGCATTCCGCATCTTACGATATTTTCGTCGATTTCAGGTTCTCATTTTTGCATCACTCCGCCAGAGACTTCAATAGTCTCGAGACACTATTTCTTTACGAGACTCTACGGTACGTTTTTCTCTTGCCTTTTGTTCGCGCGTGACGAACGAAGTGCTCGGGTAAGAAAATATTTTTTATTTAGTGTCGAATAATACGCTTTTCGTTCATTCATCTTAACGAAATCTTAACGAAAGCGTTGCAGTATAATATGGATCGTCCGTGTGGCACTGTCTTCTTCGATATCGCTAATACTTTCGATAGGTCGAAATGGTTTAAATTTCGTCGAGGATTATTTGATCGCAGAGGTTCGCCAAAACTTATCCTTGTTATCGATGGGAAATTTAATAATTTATATGCGAACGAAAAAGTAAGTTGAAATATATTTTACTGCCTTATAGATGGAATGCGTTTTATTTCACGTAATGAAACAAGGTAAAATTTACGACGTAATATGTTTATTACCAAGTATGTTGATTTAACGCCTTCCGATGTATCTTTTCATCTTATGAAAATTTTCGATAGTTTCGTATTCGAACACGTATGTAAGTTCACATTTACGACTTGTTAAACGATGCAAACTATCTGGATTCGTACTGCGTTACAAACAGCGACAGTTAACCAACATTTCTCTTATCGAGGAACATTTACCAAGATCAACGATAACTTTAAAGCACTGAAAAGAACTTTCACACGAGAAGGTCAATGGTCTGGTAGCTCGATTTTTCTTGGTCATCGTGCCAGTCCTCTATTTACCCTGCGTTTTATACGCGCGACAGCTTTATTGCCACTTTGCAGAGAGCGTCGCGCCGGTGCAAAAATCTCGTTGGCGTTTAAGCGGCGGTAACCTTCGAAACGAAGGAGACGGCTCGCGGCAACGAAGACCGAGTGTAACGTTTAATTTCAGCTCGTTGTTATACCTCGAGACAAACGGGGAGAAGAACGAGCCGCGTGAAAGCTCGCGGATTTTTCGAAGATTAGACAGGCCCCTTTTCGCATTACCAAGGGAAACGAGTCGACGTTGTCGTCGTCGTCGTCGTCGTCGTCGTCGTCGTCGTCGACAAGGTTCTCGTGCTAGCGCCACACGAAGTGACAACGAGACGTTTTAAAAGGCCACCCCGTTCGCCAAGCAAAGATGTAACATAACAAACAGCCCCGAGGCAAACGTATTTGCCCGGGGCGAGATCGAGTTCCCGGCCACTTCCTGCGCTCCTTCATCGTCTTCTTGCCTCGTGGCGCCGTTGCACTCGCCGACCTGACGTCTCTACCGAGTGACGAGTGCCACCCTTGAACGCATCAGGAATAGACCTTCTCACGAGTGCATTTAGTCGCAAACGTATATTTTTTTTTCTTTCTTCGTTTCACGTCTCTTTCCATCGTTTTCGTTTCCTTGGTGGTTTTTATGCCGATAAAAAAGCCAACGTACGAAAACACACGTACGGGAACGTTGCAGACGACGGGCGACGCGCGGACAAATTTTCCAATTGAAACAACAAACACCGGTATATATATCTATATTCTCGTTGGCTAATTTGTATCGTAACTGAGGAAGGTGTTTCGACGTATTTCTCTCGTTTTGTGAAAACAATCCGTGGAAAGAAGATTTCTTTCCTACGACGACGATTTAGCGTTGGCGTTGGATATTCGTTTTATCGATCGATCCTACGATTGCATTAATTACAACGAATGAAACGGAACGAAGGATAATCCCCCTATAAACACGGAATCTCTCAGTCCGTCGATCTCATTAATACTCGCGGCAACGAAAGGATTTTCGTCGAAATGAAAAATCGAGTGCATCGTGTAAAAAAGTATGTCTGTTAAAAAAAAAAAAAGAAAAAAGAAAAATACGCGAGGAGGAAGGAAAAAAGAAAGAGGGATGGAGAATGGCGGGTTAGAGAAGGAGGGGTGGAAAAAACACGCGGGGCAACAACACGCGGAATGAAGGGACGGGAGATTGGCCGGCGATAATCATCGGCGCCGTCAATTTTCCGGCGAATGTAAAATCACCGTCACGTCGGCGAATTATGGCCGCGTCAGGCCGCGTTCTTTGTACATATTTCGGCCGAAATTCGAGTGTCAGTGCATGGGATAAAACGTAATGAGCCGCGCGTTCCGGTCGGCCAGCTTTGGGTACCAGCGGGGAAATTATGGCGGAGGCGACCGATGTTAAAAGCGCGATGTAAATTCGGGACAACGTGCATGGCACACGCACCTGTACGTATACACGTGAACACATGCGCACGTATGTATGCATGCGTAACACGTAGAAATACAGACGCGTATTTACACGCGCGGCGCGACACGACGCGGGCTGGCAGACGCGGGCTGGTAGACGCGGGAAGGGCGGCAAGGAAGGTACTTGGTGCTCATGATTGCGATAATGCCAAACGCAATATCGCGGCAAAATTTATCGGTCGTTCGAGCAACGGCACGCGTAGCGAACCGTGCGAAAAATAGTAATGAGTTGCCGGGGAGAGCACGAAAAAGCGTAATAATGAGAGGACGCGGCTGGTGAAAAGAGACGGACACGAAGATAGAGGGATAGAGACGGAAGAGAACGAGCCGGCAAGCGGGCAGATAGAGAGAGAGAGAGAGAGAGAGACTGGTGGAAGGGGTAGGGGTGCGTACGGGGGCAAAAAGATAATGGAAGAGTGTGGGAATAAAAATCGAGAGGATAGAGAGGTGGAAGCGAAGAGAGGAATCGAGAGGACCGCGATAAGGGGATAAAATCGAGAAAGAAAATAAAAGGCGGAATAGAAGAGCGGGCGAAGGTAGACGTAAAGAATATAAAATGACGATCGTCGAAGAGGGATAGGGAGGGGGGAGGAGAGGGTTTAAAAAACAGAAACGTAAAAGGAAAGGAGGGAATCAGTGGGCGAGGAAGAGTCGAAGGTGGAATGAAAAAAAGCGTGGAACGTTTAATCGGCGCACGGCAAGCTCTCTTTCTCTCTCTCTCTCTCTCTCTCTCTCTCGCTTTCTCTCTCTTTTGGTATATATTTGAAAGGAAAAAGAGGAAAAAAGAAAAGGGGTGGCGCGTTGAAAAAGCCTGTCGCTACGAGTCTTCCGTATTTCGGATATAACGGTGAACGATGAGGTTTTTTCCAGCGCGAAGGAAAAGCGCGTCGGCCAGATGAACGCGCAAACAGGATTCCGCGGAAAAGCAATTTTTTAATAAATCCTGTTTGCACCGGGATATATTTTCTACGACGTGCGTCGCTTTAAAGTTTGACGACGGAGTCGGGCTGCGCGTCGCTCCATTTCAAAAATGAATCGCGGGTAATCCGTAAGACGGTGCCGCGCAACGATTAATTATGCGCGACCGTTAATACTATCGTGGCTATTTTCATTACTTTATAGTACGATATAATTCAGTAGCTCGTGTAATTTTACTTTTCCTATCACGCCACGATGCGAAAAATTTCAAACAGTTTAATAATATAACATAGCGGCTGCAAGAGTCGAACGAAGCGAAATCATAAAGCAGTCGCCAGAAACATTGAGTTTGTGCAGCACTTGTGTAGAGGATGGTTGATCGTGAGATTTATTAGACGAGATTGCTCGTTGTTGAAACCGTCGAGTATATTTAAAATGTTAAATAAATAAATACAGATAACGTTCTAACGGATTCGCTAAGACGGTGTATAAGTCGTAAAATAAGATCGCTAATGACTCGTCGATGACTGATAGACACTCGGTAGATACTCATAGATACCGATTTCCTTACGATCGCGTCCGTTTATTTTACTGGTCGGGGGAGAGCCGGAAAATTCAAATTCGTCTTCGTTTGACGGTTGCACGTAGCGGCGACATCGTTTTGCCCGCAGTTTGTTTATTATCACATTATACGTATCCTAACGATATTGCTACTGCGAGGCAAAACAACAACATAATTTGAATTGTCCTCTGGCTCGTGTGCCGCTACGAGTCCGTTGGAAACGAAAAAATATAGAAATAAAATAAAAGAGACAACGTTCGTTTAATTGCTTTGTTTTAAACGAAGTAATAATTGAAAAATAAAGAACACGTTAAACGTCGGCGAGAAAGAAAGAGGGTCGTACGAGACGTCGATTCGAGGCCCGCCACGAGGTAGCTGGTCGAACGAAACAAGGGAAACAAAACCAGCATGGATTCCAACGAGGTACGATATTATCTGGCAGAAAGAAGGCGCGGCACAGCTTCCCGGCTAAGATAGTGGAATTAGTGGAAGTCTCGTTAACGACCTCATTAACTCACGGTTAGAGTCGATGGAGGGCCGGGTTAGAAGGCAGCCTGCCCAGAAAAGTAAAACAAACAAATGGCCGTGGCGCCATCGCGCAGATGAGTCCTGTCAAGACTTTGGAACGAATTCCGCGCCGATCCACGCCAGCTTTTCCTTCGCCGTCTACGTCTAACCCCTCGGTCGCGTCGCGGCCGTTTCAAACCTCAAATTTCATCCCCGGCTTTCCAAGTTTCCTCTGTAAACATAGCACGAGGAGGGGCATGCCGGGCGCCACTTGCAGCTTCTCGAAAACGACCTACCCAAAAATCGACTTCTCCGCTTCTCTTGCTGCATTTTCCTAGTCTCTAGCCTCTCTGCCCACCTACTTTCATCTTTCGGACGCTTCTGTTAGCTGATCGTAATAGATAAAAAGAAGTTAAGCTTCGGAATACATCGTCGAGGAAATGGTAAACGAGCGACGACGATGAATATCGTAAAATGAAATGGCGTTGAAACAAGTCGATGAAAGATAAATTCCAGATACGTTCGATATTCTTATAGAGAAGATTTTAATACACCAAAATTACACGCGACTACATCTTCGACGAAACGTGTCTACGCGTCTGCACCGGCGAAAACCAACCACATCTGTATAACACGTTCTTCCGAATTCGGATGGCTCGAACGAATGCAGAAAAGTTAAGAGAACGATAGGAAAGCAAGCTACAGTCGAATCCCCGAATTTTCCTTTCAAAGCATACTATTCAGCAATTGGTTTTTCCTGTAATTTTCTTCTCTACTTACTCTGTGTTTTCAGTCCTTCTTTCGTCTTGCGGATAATTCTATTGTCAATACTGATGATAATAGATACGAAGTTAAGCTTTCGAGTACACATGTACCTTGTCGAAGAAATACCAAATGACCGAGGCTTGGAAGGATATTCCAAAGGATATAGCGTCGAAAGAAGAGTAACAACGGAAGACGAATTTGCAATACGTACGATAAACTGTAAAGAAGATTTTAGTAGAGAGGAATCTGGTTGGATCCCAGTCCCGAAATACGCTCGCACGCAAGATTGCGGAATAATACAGAGGCCGGGTCGAGCAACGCCCCATTAGCACGTCGTTAAATAATAAAGCCTCCATATTAGGCACCCTATAGCCCGCACAACCAGAAGAGGATTATTCCACAACGATATGTGTAACGCTCCCCATTTCTCTGTACCGGCAACCAACACCGTTAGGCCGGTGTCGTGCACGAAAACTCCTCGTACGTTCGGATAGAACCGTGCTTGCGTTCGATGGAATCGTTTCGACGAGTGATTTGCACGATTTAATCCTGGGACAAACAGGAACGTTTTATTCGACTGTGTAATACATACAGAGTAATCCCGTGCGCGTTTGCAGCGGTGCCTTGTTAGCTTTTAAACTGTTACCAAACGCGTAATCCTTGAGTATTCGATTATAAAGCGTAGATACGGTTTGCACAGGGGCGATTTTCTAAGTATAAATCGCGAAAAGAATATTACGCTACATCGCAACTGTTAAAATTGTCCAAACGATGGTTTCGGGTCTGCCTCGATGTTCTATCGTTTCTGCAAGGATCAACTTCGCATCTGAGAGAAAAATTAGGTAATTTCATAAAACGATACATCTTATTCTAAATTTTCAAATTTTTGTTGCAGCTCGTTCGATGCGTTTCAACGTTCGTACGAAATTTTCTATTGAAACGTATATCAATCGAAACGATTCTTCGTATACGATATAACGACATACTTCAAATCATTTTTATCAGATACAGTAAATACGACCATGTAATTTCGAAATATCGAAGGAAAGGTTAAAGGAAAGATATATTCGAACGTATTAGAAAGTTCGATAAATTCCCACCAATAATTAACACGCCAAACTCTTCTTCCTTCGCTTGAAATTCTATCTTCGAGATAACGTTGAAAATCCTCATTTCGAATCAACGAATCAACAAAAATTCAGTCCTGGAAAAATCAACATTCGTTTCTCTTATATCTTGCATGTCCACAACGTCGAATCAGCGGAACGTGCTCGCATGCTCGATATTCTAATCCGTAGAGACATCGGGTGCGGCGTGTGCGTAATTCATTATGCGTGTCGCGAGCGCGGACACAATGTATCCGGGCGATACGCGGCGGCGAACGCCGTCCGACGTTTTCCTTTCTTTGGTTTCTAGACCGTGATTAATCTACCCTCGGTAACGAGTCCCGCTTGACAGTTCTCATCGCGGAAAGTAATAGCGGTGCCCGATGGAATTCAATGAAAGAACCTTTGTACGGGGGCCCGGTACACGCGAGATGACGCCTTGTTACCGGTACGAGCGGAGAACGCGTGATAAGAGGAGCGAATATTTCTCTCTCGCCCTCTCGTCGAGTGAGAGATTTCCCCCGTCGAGTTTGAGGAACGTGGTCGAAAAGATGGAAGGTTGTTGGAAGCAACGAACGAGCAATTGCTTTGGAAACTGGAACAAGTTGGGACATACACCGCCGTTCCTAAGTATTGGAACATACGCGTAAGCTAAAGTATACAATAAAGAATAGAGTTGTAAAATTATTAGGAAATTATTGTCAATGAGATATTATCGATTATTTAACTGTATTTAAATATATCGTATATGGACGACGAGGATCGATGAGATAATCGCGATAGGAATAAACGTTTCTGTTAGTAACAGTTAATTTTTTCAAAAGTCTCGCGCGTTGTTAGTGAATTGTGAAAACACAAAGTGTCCAAGTTTGGTAGTTTCAACGTTGAAGCTTATCGTTATAACATTTCGTACGAAACTTTAGACGAAAGCATTTATGTGTATTTCCAGTATTATAATACCAATCTGATCAATTATACGGAGGCAATAGCATTATGTTAATTTTCTTTATGCGTGTCCGTGACATATCTGGAACGCAGCTTTAATCAGTTTTAATATTCGTATTACGAAGTTTCACGTTATATCCGGCCCTATGTGTGTTATAAATCATTCCACGAGTTTGATTCTTCTCTGAATTTCCCTTCTCATCTGTTTCAATTTTGTTTGAAAATTTGACGCGATTGCAAAGGCGAATGGGTAATTGTTAATTGCGCGGCTCTTGCGCGTAATTTCTGCGAACTTTCCTCCTGTACTTTCGATCGTTATCCTGCACCAATGTAAAATCATAGACCTCCGATCCCTTCTTTCGTCATCTGGATCGATTATCATCACGGTATCATAGAGATCGGCAGATATCCTGATACTTCTGAACGACAGCGTAGCCGCGTGGTGCACCAGCGAAGAAAAGAAGAAGCAGATGGGACAAGAAAATGGTAAAATGGTTGTCGTGCGACGAAATCATTTGTCTAGGAAGGTCAGCAAACAAACGGACACCAGCGGCCGATAGATCGATCCGCGTAATCGGAGGTTGGATGATGGAACGGTGTAATACTCACGGCCTGCCTGTCGTTATCGCGACATTTATCTGCTTGGCACTTGGCACCCCGATATTCTATTATATTCGACGGCAAATGTAATTCATCATTCAATCGTGGCGCATGGCCGGTCATCGTTAAACGCGTTTATCCGTCACGTTCCTTAGTACGTAATTAAGAATGAAATTTCGCGTAGTCGACGTAAAACACCGATGACTAGTACGAGCTGCTGGGAATTTTGGATTTTAATTTATACAACTCGCTATCAATTCTCCGAACTTTGACGTTCGCCTCCTTACGAAAAAATAAAATTCCAACAATTTGTTCGCTGTCTTTTTACATCGATTTGAAATTGGACAAACGATTACGCGTAGCTATGCAATAGGTAAAACGTATCTATACGTTTACAGTGCAGGGTAACGGCGTTATAGTCGATTAATAAGCTGCGAATGTTTAGGAAAATTTTCAAATATTTTTACGAACGCTACCGAGCAAATGAAACCTGAACGAAAATCTCTTTCATCCGTTTTATAACAGAACTTTGTATTCGGCTATCTTATCGTCTTTAAATTTCCCGTGAATTTATAAACACATCTACAATCTACTCGTTGATGCATATCGATCCTATTCGAAATTTGTGAAACGATACGCGACAATTTAAGAAAGTTTGAAAGAACATCGTAATTAAAGAAACTAATTGATTTGAATAATACACTGGCGCATTCACCGATTACGTGTATTTATTGACAAAGTTTGCGAGAACTATCTGCAAACAATTGTGCGTCCGTTATCGCATTATGCAATACGCGTATTCCACCGTCGCCTATACAACTCTACAAACACGTATCTGTTCGTTCGTGCCTACTAATGCGCGCAATCAGAGGAATTTATCCATTAGACGGGACGATTAATTGCTCACCATTCACGAAGATTAAAGACAGGTGAAGGTCAACGAAGAATCCGCACCGTACTAAACTCGCTTAGAGAGTCACGATCAGGATCGCATAACCTCGTCCATTAACCGAAATTAGCAACAATTTTCTGGCAACTATAGAGGATCCCTATCGATACGCATCTCTCTATTTATCAAAAATATTCTCTGTCCCAATATCAATTTGAATCGTGCATTCACGTCGAACGCAAACGCATTTATATTAATCACTGATATATTTATCAATGCGCGTTTAATTAAATAGAATCGCAGCCGTCCGAAACAAACGCCGACGATTAGAATTTAGCAGCTGTGCAAGTCCGTCAGGTCTGTAGTTGGAATAAAGTGATTAACGTTTATCAGTAGCCAGCAGAAAGAGTTAATACATATAGCGAGCGTTAATAATTACTTATACAACCGACATTTTCCATTTATAAATCCGTTTAAAATAGATTACGTCTATCCATCGATTGATAACCGATCAAATTTGCCGGGAAGAAAAGAAATTATTTCTATAATCCGTATCTTAATTTACGTCTACGACTTCGACTATACATTTTGTTTAAAAGTATGAAAGTGGTCGGATGTTTTTTTACTGAAGTTCTACGTGCAAGAACAGCAGAAATATGAAATCGTGCAGCGTTAATACTCGAAGTGTAGGCAACGTCACAAGGAAAGTACGAGAACAGAATGAAGCCACCAGTCGTAGAATAATTGAGCTGTAAGTTCGGTAAGTAAGTGTGTACCATGTCCGGATTTTGGCGGTCAGTTGGTAGTTTCAGCAGGGATCCGTTGGAAGTTTCAACAGAGACCGTTGGTGCCTTCTCATTGGGTCTTTTATTACATGTACCTAGTCGACTTGTGGACGTCTATTGTGCTGTCAAGACCACTGGGGAAAACCCAGGAATTCTCATTTTCCAAATATTCCACGATGCGTGGGAGAAACACATATTTTGGCTTGAAACAAAGCATATTCCAGGCACATTACACCTAATTTTCAACATCTTCGACCAGAATACAACATTCTGTCTCTATTGTACATTTCTAGAGAATTCCCATTGTTCTCCCATTGTTCGTTATAAATCCGGTAATAGATGTTTCAGTAAATAATTAGGTCGATAATACCTTTTACACATAGTTCTTTGCGAATATAACAATAACGCTATGAAAAACATTTGATATGTATATATTGCTAGACCGTAGATATGATGTACATTATTAGATGGCAGGTAACGTACACGTTAGGAGATCCCATGGTATTCTATGCGCATAGGAAATACGTTGTATATGTAATTTCGCTGCACTTTTCAATAGGTTTATTGACACAGCCTATAATACTTCGCTGTTGCTAACCTCAAGTTTCAGCGTGAAATGAAACCTCAAGTTTCAGAGGAAACCGTTTTGACACGCCTAATTTGATATTCGAGTTCGTTTGAGATATAAAGATTCAATAGTCGTTTTAAACGAGCGAACATCCTGGATTTATCTATATGCTAATACATTTACCGTCGTGTTACCGTATTTACTAATCAAATTCATTAAACCTTAGAAAGTAAACATATATGAAGCTCAATATATACGAGGTTACATATTATCGACTAAAAACAAATGAAAAACCGACCCTTCATTAACAGGTAAATTACCATCGAAGATAATATATACAATATATAATTTGACAAAGGAAAAGAAATATGTCATTTATATAAGTCAGCGGAAGGAAGTAGCATTTAACGCTACTTGCCTCTTGGAACCGAGGACAAAGTGATAACTGCGAAAGTGGCAACTTTCCTATATTCCTTCGATAATAAAATCGAGTCGTTATCCGGGTTTAACGTTGTGCGATTTCATAGCACGGTAATTGAAATTTTGAACACCAACGCTGATCCATCGTACGCGCGCGTACTTGCGTCACTATCGAGCAATCGCTGTTAAAGTCTATCCGTTTCCATTTACTTGACTACTTGCGAGGTGACGCAAACGGATGGATGGTAGCTCTTAATCGGAAGAACGCAGGGAGTTACGACGAGAAGGATGTCTTTCGAAAAACTCGTGATCCAGCTTCTCCCGTAATACGATTTAACTAGGGCCAATCGGTCTGGTATCGGTCGTATAACGGAACGAACGATCGCAAAACGAGACCAATCGACGGCATCATCGACGCTCGAGATTATATTTCCTTCCATTTCGTTCGAGCGACGCGATATCCAAGAAACTTATCCGAAAATAAATGCCAAGACTACGGGAGAGATAGTTAGACGATAAGTCGAAGAATTCAATTTAAAATTCTTGTATATCGTTGCACGCGTTTGTGAAAATTATCTGTTTATTCGGTTTTGGAAACTGCCGCTTCAACCTCCTCGTAATCGCAAATCCACGTAAAGTTAAAACATCGAAGACACTCAAATTTATAATGGTAACTTGCGGCTTGTTTCTGGGAGATCTACATCTTCGAACCAAACATAACGCAGATCGAATTCGTTTTCAACAACTCGTATCAAAATACCATTCCTTGGTCGTAAAGCGACGTTTAGTATGAAAAAATTCCCCTTAGTGTCTAAATAATATTTGCGATAATTCGTGGAAATATTAGGTAGATTTTGCGAGGAGATTTTGCCAGGTTATTCCATCAATTCGTCTAAGTCGGTGTTAAGGGTTGCTACATGGAATGGTATGTAAGTTGTTTGAAGGTAAGCAGAGGTGAAGTATGGTGAAAAAGTTGGTAAAAAGGCTGACGACCAATATCGCGAAGGTAGGAAAGTAGACACGTCGGCCTGGATACGTCAGAGTTACAAATCAGAATATTTATCACGAGACTGAAGCTGCTGCGGCGGCTGTGCGTTCGATAAAACGGAGACGCCTTCGGCGCCGTCGCGCGTCCTCGGCTTCTCGATACGCGTGCACCTGTCGTCTTGACGAGAAATGAAATCTAGTCGCGTGTCGATAAAGGGCTTCTATCCGTATTGCCCCGATATCGGCGTGGTGAAATTCTGTCGAAGACGCGACGAATGAAAAATGGCGCAAGAGTCCGTAGGTTCAACGTCCTTTTTTCGTCGGATGCGCCAACAAAGAGACGACATCTCGATCCTTCGAAACCACGAACGTGTAATTTAACCACGGCAAAATCTTCGATGATCGCGGAAAGTTCTTAACGGCGATAAAAATCCTATTAAAATCGAGCTTCGAACGTATCTGCGCTGAAACGAACATAACTTATAGCCGAGACGCGATTGAAAGATCCCCCGGAAGCACATGCACGAATCCCACGTTTGCGAAACGTGAAACGAAAATGAAAAGAGAGCGTTCTCTAGAAAGCAGAGATTTTTCTAGAACGATGCCAAACGTCGAGACGAGAATCGCGAGAAAGTGATGGCGCGAGTAGAACATAGCGACAGAGAAACAGAGAGGCGAAAAGCCGATGGACCTTAGAGTCGTGGATGTTGCGCGAGAACGAGAGCGGCGAGTCTGGTCTCGAAAGCAGTTCGTCGAGAGATCACGGCAGCAGGAGCAACAGAAGGTACGGAACGGCAGCAGGAACGGCAGCAGTTGAACGTGGAGATCATGCCTTCGTTCCCCGCGTCCTTGCTTCCACCCCACTTTTCCATACTCTCCGTCCCACTTTCTGCTCGGCGAATCGATCGTGCTCTCTCTCTCCGTGTTCCCTCGTCTCTCTCGCTTTATGGTTGGCGCGAGAGGTAAGGGGACACGAGGGACGTCTCTGGCGGGAGCATTCGCGGATCGTTGGCAGGGGTATGGGTTACGGCACGAGGAGCGAAGGGGATGATCGAAGGAATAGACAGAGAGTGGGGGACGATGTGGATTGCGGAAAGGTTTTGGTGGGGTGCGAACGGTGTGTTGCTGGATAGCACGTGGAAGGGATAATTAAACGGACACACACGTGAACACGGACGCTGGTTACGGAAGGACGAAGAAAGGTTACCATGGTAACGTGGATGGGATCCGGCCAATCCCAGTTTGGCTGATGGGCGTGGCTTGTACATTGGCCCCCCGAGCATCGGTATAGCCGTCTCTTTTTCTCCAGTTACCCCTCTGTTGGTGTTTCGTAGCAGGGGGCAGGGAGAAAGGACGAGGACACGAGAGTGGAAGTAGGAGAGAGAGAGGGAGGAAGCGAAAGAGAGATGTAGAGGTAGGTCGCAAGAGTCGGCGGGACTACCCGGTTGTAACGGGCGCGTACAAACGTATCATGCTGGGTAGGGCCGGTGCCGAGATGCCGGCTTGTAAACGAAACCAGTTTGCTATACGATACGATCCAGGCAACAGCGGCCTCGCGTGATATCCCCACGGCTGAGAAGAACGTCAACGTGTGCTATTGCGTCCGATGTGACCCCGTAGGATATCTACTTGGAGAATGTTACTTGCACCGGGGTTCGTCTGACGGATAGCGCTCGGGGGTGAGATTCAGTCAGCGAGAGACGAAGCAGCGGACAGCGACCAATGGTTCATTCGTTGCGAACCGACCGTTCCCGAATGTTACCCGAAACAGTCCTGCGAACCCTTCGTATTTCTGGAAAGGAAAAACTCGTATTTCTCGCCAAACCGTATTGCGTAAATCATGTATCGTTCTTCGTTGTAGAAACATTGGAAAAAACAGCATCCCTCGTGTCATTAGAAACTGGTGAACATTTTGTGTCCAATCGGTTGAAACAGTATATTCAGTGCAAACTATTCGTGAAGTGAGTTCTACCTTGATGGTCGAGAGTTCTATAGGAGTGATCGAGCGGCTAAGAAGTTGAGTAAGATTCGAGTCGAGACAACAGGATGAAAAGCGCCAAAAGTAAACACAAACCGAGTCGGAGAGTTTCTTAGGTTACCGAGTGGAATCGTCAGTTACGTGTGACAAAATCGATGTATTGAAAAGGTTATCAGTGTCTTAGAGTACACGAAATAATTGGATCTTAGAAGGGCAAGCAAAAGAGATGTCGGCTGTTGCACCAGCGGGCACCGGTGCCACAGCGCCCACAGCCAATGGTCCAATTGTACCGGCTCCTGTTTTTGCATTGCCAACGTTATCGTTCACCGTCGGCCAGGTTGCCACTGTCTGCGAGACCCTCGAGGAGAGCGGCGATATCGAGAGACTGGCGAGATTCCTCTGGAGTCTGCCAGTAGCTCATCCAAATATCCAAGAGTTGAATCAAAGCGAGGCCGTGCTGAGAGCCAGAGCGATTGTCGCGTTTCATTCGGGCCACTATAGAGAATTGTACGCCATACTGGAGAGGCATAAGTTCACCAAGGACTCTCATGGTAAACTTCAAGCGATGTGGCTGGAGGCGCATTATCAAGAAGCCGAGAAGCTTCGTGGAAGACCACTGGGTCCAGTGGATAAGTACAGAGTTCGAAAGAAATTTCCGTTGCCCAGGACGATCTGGGACGGAGAACAGAAAACCCATTGCTTCAAGGAGAGAACCAGATCGTTGCTGAGAGAATGGTATCTTCAGGATCCCTATCCGAATCCCGGAAAAAAGAGAGAATTGGCTGCTGCAACGGGGCTCACGCCGACCCAAGTTGGAAATTGGTTCAAGAACAGAAGGCAAAGGGATCGGGCTGCTGCTGCGAAAAATAGGTACATTTATTATATTCTTGTTTATCGATACATCGCCTGCTGATTGAAACGACTGTCATCCTGGGTTAATTGTTTCTCGGTTAAAGAAACTACGAACAGCGAGTTATCGACAAATAATTCCTTCGATCGACGCAATCGCCTTTTAAGTTTCTAAGAGACAATGTTTTGGTATATCGTAGAACGAAGAAGAATATGTTATGCTTATCGAGAAGGATATATATATATATATATTGTATATAAACATATATCGTGATCTATTTCACGTTTCTGTTATTAGTCGCGCGATCACGAGTACAATGTTTAATCTAACGGAATTTAATTTAACCAGTGAAAAAGTTTATTTTATAATAAATCGAAAGTCGATTAACAAATTCGTTTGTTACGTTGCGTTTTTATACGCGAACGATTGCGGTTAGTTGCAGGACGCGAAAGTTTTGTTCATTAAGTAGCGTTTAATGGAAGTTAATCGCGAAACGATTAGTGGTTTAGGTCCCTTTAGTCAGATTGTTGTGCTGTGTCCTCGGCAAACGAGCCTTTGTGCTGGTCCCAAGGTCCCCGCGTCGAGGGTCGCGTAATTTCATTTTGACGTCCGACGGAGGGTCGCTGCCGTCGGGCGTACAACGATTTTCGAATTACGTCTTTCAAATTGTATTTCGTCGATGCTTTCCTCTCCTTTCGTCCCACGATACGTCCTCTGCATAGACGAGTCCTGCCCAAATCGACTCTGAACACCGTCCCAGTCAATTTCGTGGCGCTCTCCTGTTTCAAACAGGATATGAAACGAGCTATCGAATGATATAACCAGATCTATCTTTCAACATCTTCTTGCATCATTAATGGATATTTCATCCGGCGATTTCTATCGCCAATTAAATTATTCGCCAACAATTTAAATAATCGTAAATTAACGGTTATAAAGTTCGTTTATTTTATTCCACGAGCTGGAATTTTCTTGGGAAATTAAAAATTTAATTTTAACGTCCTAGGATAGATAAAGAGAAACGTGTAATACAACGGTTGATACAGACAGATCGTCTAACGGATTACCAAGCAGAACAGCGCCGTAACCGTCGAGGCGCTTTCGACTGTTCTACCGCTACTAAAATAAAAGAAAGGAACGTGATAATCCGCTCCAATCTCGATTAGTCACGACTGATCGTCGCTAAGAGGTCGACGTTCGGGCGTCGATCGTAGAAAAAGCAGCTGCACAACCTGTCGTTCCGATTCGAAGCACCTCGCTCTTGGGTAACGCCTGGTGGCAATATTGTACGATTATTTGTCGTGACTGAATAGTGTCAACATTGTTTCCGTTATAGGGTCCTAAGGTTGGTTTTTCCCATAGCCTGTACCTGAAACTTTTGCTAAATTTCTCTGTATTTCTGACGTCAGAAACCTCGAAGGACGGACCGAAATTTCTCTTTGATTTACGAGTTTAGGAAAGGTCCTCCGAAAAACGTTTTACAAACTTTGTGCGCCTCGTGTACATAAGTTTGCATATGTTTCACACGTGTTAAAGTATTTTATGACAGCGTAAAGGTTCAAATGCTTGAAAAATTGAATCCCCTTCGGCGTAACGAAAGCGTACAAGCATGCATTTTCACATTCTTACGTAGCGCACGTCTTCGGAGTCGAAGAAGAAAATGAAAACACGTTTAACGTTTCAAATTACTTCGAGTCTTACGATGCAAAAAGCATTTTAAAGAGCAGTACGCTATAAGAGACGCGTTCGATTCTATCTTTTCCAGAAACTATTAATAAACTCGAAGATTCGCTGCGATGTAAGATAAAAGTTTGTTTTACTCGCACGTGGAACCGCGAATTCGTATTTTCTTTTCTTCTTTTTTTTTTCTATGTCGACAGCTAGTAGATTCGCTAGTTGAGAATCGTCTCGACCCAGATTCTTGGTGGTGCTCGGACATCTGTAATTACTGTGCCCTGAATGAAGTCATTAATAGTTATTACCTACGTCTATGCTGTAATTGATATATCGTTAACGACCGAGGATCGTCCGACTATACTGGTCTAATTGATCTTGATGAGGCCGCACAACGGGAAAAAGATTACACGTTTCAGTCTTGCGCTGTCTTTACTCTGCATCCAGATCGTTTCCTTACAGCTTCAACTTCCTACGAATTCTAGTAATTTTGGAATTTGCATTCGGATACCCGGTCTTCGAATCGCTTGCATCGTTCTCCGGGTATTCGATAGCGATGATTTTTGTTCAATTAGTAGTCTCGAAATTACGTTCAACGTGTATACACTGGCCGGCTATTCGAGCGTACTGCGTTTCAAAGTAGAGAAAGTAATTGCAGGTCAGACGTTACTTCTGCGCCGCTAATTGGCATCGGTGGCTGTAGTAAGGTTTTTTCAAATTTCAAATTTCGCGTTTCAAACATCGAGTTTTGAAACTTCGGACATCAACTTTCGAACGATACAATTTTTATTTCTTATTTGAAATTTCAAACTTCCACGTTATTTTCGTAGCAACTAGTCTCTAATGGTTTGTTACATAAAACCATTCACACGACAACGTTGAATATTCAATAAACGTTCGAAGAGGATTGGAAATGCGATTCGTTTGTTTCCATTGTTAAGTCGAAAGAGTTCAACGACACGAAATTACTTTAATCAAGGGCAGGAAAGAGCTTAGAAAACAGAAAGAAGATCTTTGATTTTTTATGAATTTGCAAAAGAATGACCTCCGACGATCGTAAATGCCCGGATGACCATTTCTTTTTACTTTTCTGGCGATAGAAGCTGTGTATTCTAGTCAGGTTATTCGACAATGGCCTTACCCGTACCTATCGTTACCCCAGCGTAACGACATTCCGTTTCTGGCCTGGAGCCACATTTTTCCTGCACGTAATCCTGCGAATCCCCCGGACGAATCCTCCTCCTCTTCCCTTACGTACCCACATCCTGTCCCGACGCGTACCAAAAGCTCCGACTGCTTCGCTAAAAAACATCGATTCGTGTATTGAACTCGACGTCCGTACAAAATACTTCTATATCGCAGTTATCCCTTCCTCTCCTTTTTTTTTCCTCCCTCTGCCCCCATTCCCATTTGTCATTCACTGGCGCTCGAAACATCCGAGCGCAACATTTTTCACCGCAAGAATTACCCGTAAACCCTCTTGAAACAGCCAATAACCATACAAAACAGATCCACGATCTAAAATACCACAAGAATCCATCATCGATTTTAGATTTAGTTCCTCGAATCGGAGAAACGATTAAAACACGTTATTCCTAACAGGATTTTGCCAGTGTACGGGGTAAAAGGGAACACGAAAAGATGATCTTGTTGCGTTTACGTGTACACATATGTTGTGTGTGTGTATATATGTATATGTACATGTATATACACATACACACACACACGTGCGATCGTTTCGTCGGTACAATGCTATCGCAACGCGAAATTCCCTTAGTGATGCATTTTCAGCATCGGGCACGGAGGTAATACAGGCGTCCAGGTCTCCTCCAACGTTGGGTATAGTCGTCGTCATTTCGCTCAGGGTGGGTTAGGCAGACACTGTAGACAGGATACAGTGCCCGCCCCGAGGATCCTGCAAGGTCCTTTCAGGAACGTCGATCCGCATACTAGCAGCCTCGCGGTATATTTTCGCGGTCCAGCGAGCGAGTTATTCAATATGCTCAACCCCGAAAGCCCCGGAGCAATCTCCGTGCTCGCACGTACTTGCATATACCTATGTACCTTGTCTGAACTCTATCTACGTGTCTGCGCGAATGATTGTGTGTGTGTATGTGTTTCTTCGTACGTACACGACCGAACCTGTATAAGTACGTGATACGAGAAACGACGACGACGTATGCTCATCTCTATGTAGAAGTTATATATTACGAGGACGAGGCTGGGACACGTACGTTCCGTCTGCTAGTACTCTGCTATATGCGAGCAATCGGTCACGTTCTAAACCGCGCTACGTTGCGGCAACTTGCAGATCGCCAACTTCGTATTCGAACCGAGATTGTCGCGTATTTTCAGCGAATTATTCATATGACAAATTGTTTATGGGGAGAGGAAGATTTTCAGACTGGGATTGTTGCTGATATTTAATTCATTTGGAACCGGTGACGTACTATGTGCGTCATGCGATGTCTATCTGATTTATCGGTGACGCAACGTATGCGTCAAGCAAGGAGAATCGTTCTGTCGTTGTCAGACGCTATTGAAAATGTTATCGCGGAAATCAGATCGCGTGGAAAGAGTATATCGAACGACGATACAGTATGGATTTAACAGTAGCCTGGAAATGATCAGTCTATAGCATGATCGGCAGTTGGAAACGTGGAAATTCGAGTTTGCCAGGAATTATTGAATTATTAAGGATAGACTCGTTTCTACCGATTTCTTTCGGTCGTACGCGCGTATCCGCGGACAAAGTACAATAATTCTAGGATTCTTCTAGTATTTACATATTAACTTAAAGAAAATAACGTTGCATTTTCGAAGGTATTCGTGATACCAAGGGATTCCCTCGGTATATGAACGCGTTCCTCGAGCGTAAATTTTCATATCGTACGTATACACGTTATATCGAAGGAGAGCTAACAGGAGTGGCAAGGCTTTTCACAGGGATGTCAGTAGGAAGTAGAGGGGATAACCACCTCAACAACCCTCCGCGTAGCCGGCTTTTCGGGGGTGGCTTAGCTCGAGCGTGTTTCACCTCTCTCCTCTTTCGCTGTTGCCTTCGCTTCTGAAGTTATCAGATTTTGATAAAGTCCCCGGTGTATTAGAGACCGGCGCTGTTTGCGTTTCCACGCAGATCCTGTCTGGTTGCCACCTCGTTCACTCCACCCTCCACTCTCTTTCTTTCTCTCTCTCTCTCTCTCTCCTCTCTTTTCCTCCTTCCTTTCTGTTTCTGTTCCATCAGGATCTGTGGGGTGCTACTTACTTTTCTTTCTTTGTGGTCGCCTCGTCGAATTCTCAACGCGCAAGTGTTGTTCCTTTTCTCTTTATCGCAACACGATTCGACGAAGGGGCGAGGGGATGGGAGAGGAGGGAGGAGGAAAGAGATTGCTCGTTACAAACGCGTGCATGTTTCCGGACGATTATTTTTCTTAATGAAAATTTCTTTCGCCGCGATCCTTTTTCTCCGAATCGCATCGACGGCAGAGGGATTTCGATTAGCGAACGATTGAGATAATGCCGTTGATTCGCCGGCGCGTAAACGGCAAAGAATTCCACTTTAATTTTCAATAAGCAGCGTAAAGAGTGGCCGCAGGATTTACGGCCGCGCGCCGTTTCCTGCAGTGAGCCTTCGCGGCAATCATTATCGCGAGAATACCTGTTAGCTCGTTCAGTCGTGACCGTGCATCAGTCGCATCTCCTCCGTTATCTTGATGACCCTAAACGAGAAAGGAATACAAGAAGACGCGAATGTCATCGGCGCACACGTTGCGCAATCTTGCTCCGTGATACAAGCAGAGAGAGAGAGAGAGAGAGAGAGAGAGAGAGAGAGAGAAAGGGAAACGAGAAACGAAAGAAAAAAAGGAACGTCTTGTCGCTGGCGTCTTCGGACCCATTCTTCTTTGGATAGAACGACAGCTGTCTGACGAAACGAACAGAATTCCGGTTGAAAAGCGGCGGGCGATCTACGCGGCGAAATCATCCATGTTTCTAACCCTTGCTCGAATTAACCTATTCCACTAGCCTTCTCTGAAAGATCCCATGGACATTGTTAGTTTCGATATATACTCGGTTAATACAGCACCTATTCGATATTCGATTTAACTTTCTGGCCGCAACTCTGTTTGTAGTTGGCAACCACGGTTCCAGGAAGGGAAAGACCGCTCGTTGGAAGCAAAATGTTTTGCCTATCTGAGATACAGGCAAAGAGTCGATCGTTTAAGGAACGTCGGAAATCGGTGGACGGTTGACGAGCGAGAAATTAACGATGATAATGACCGAAGGAAGCTGAGAGGAAAGGAGAGAGGAGAGCAACAGGCGAATTGCGCGCGATGGAAAAGCAAGAGCCGAAAAGGAGCGCGGCATCGCGTACGACGATGGCAAAAAGCACGGGAGAGACAAAGGCAATGATTAATTCCACGTTGGATGTCCAGGATCATTAGCGGCAGACTGCCATGACACCTGCTCGCACGAGCCCTTCGTGATAGATTACCATGGCCAGCAACGATGCAGAAAGACGGGAGAGAGAAGCGATGATCTCGCTTGCGGATCGTCCACGGCCGGTTACTAATGATTCCGTATTTCGACATTCTGAGCGATATTCAGGAAGCCATGGAAAAGAAACGCCTGGGTATTACTGGCCAGCAGCCTCTCTCTCAGGGTGGCCACGGAATTCGCGTGGCAGCTTTTTGTCAAAAGCCTGTCACGATGTAACGTGATTGATGGTGCGACGGTGGCACGGTCGAATCACGAGAAATTCGTGTTCTCGCGCGGCCCGCGCCGCGTGAACGAAACCGCAGGAAAAACGATGAATTAATAAGACCAGAGGAGAGGAGAGGAGAGAAGAGGAGAGGAGAGGAGAGGAGAAGAACGCACGACTGGTATGCGCCGTAATTAAATGGCAGCCAAAACGCGATCGCATTAGCGACGCTGTTAATTGTCACGCTCCGCGGCACCCTTGACAGTGCTCGTTAAGGATTCACGAGGCGGCCCTCCACAAATCTTCCACCTCTTCTTATCGCTAATCGTATTTTTTTCTTTCTACCATAGCGCCCTCCAATGCGTTTTCTCGCTCTTTCTAACACCAGTCACCCTCTTAGAGTTAATCTTCATTAATATTTCCTCCATTCTATCGCGTCAATCTGAATCGTATTTCCACTCTATGGATCGTTCGTTGATTTTCACAGTTTCAAAGTCGCATCTCCGATCTCATCGTATTAAACGATCATATTCTACGATCACCTGCTTTGAATTTAGAAACGTTGCGTTAGAAACACGTAGCACGCTATAATTAGGAGTCCAAGTGCTATTATATACCGCGATTAGATAAACCTGGTAGCAACCGAATGTATCGGAATATATGATCAGGATATAATTTTTCAAAGCTCGAACGATTAACCTCGTTGCACTTTATCAGTGGTTTCACAGGTGAGCCCGTTGATTTAAAACCGTGCCTTTAAAAACCCTCCCACTTCTTTCTCATTATTTAACCACGTATTATTGTATTTCGTTCATTCGATATTCTTAATGTACCGTCGTTTTTACGTGGCCGCAAAGTTTCTTCATTCGCAACCACAAACCACCGTACAAATTTTCATCGTACGTAAAACACCAACAAGACTATTTACCTTTTCTAGACACAGTCGCACACCGCCTTTTCACCACAAAATTCTTCATCACCAAAACCACAAGACACCCTACAAATCTCCTGACAAATCGTCGCAGCGCCGCCTTCTCCGTAACCCTAATTCTTCTCTGACACACGGGTCGCCCCGAACATCTAGTTTCGAACCTCCCTTCCTGCTGGTCCTTTCATCGCCGATCTTCCGTTCGAGACATATTGACGTGTAATTAGGTGCACCAATAACAGAAGTAGAAAAAAGCGTGTAGTAGGAGCTGGTAATTGACGCGACACGGTGTTCCGCTGTCACTTGTTTCCGTGACGGTCGCTTTTTGTTTCGTCGAGCAGGGCACAGGCGAACTCGAGCCTGGTGACTGTTTTCACGCCATCGCCATGGGGGTTCCCCTTCGTGCACACCACGCGTGCCGTGTGTGCACGAACGCGGATATAGAAACGTACGAAGGAAGGTGAGAGAGGGTAGGAGGAGGAAGGGGGGCTTGAACATTCTGGACGCGGAGGGCGGCCCAAATATTAGGGTGAGATATTGGACCGCAAGCTACTAATTCGTACGGTGATATCGATTCGGACACGGAATCGTTCGGGTGATGTGCATCCGGCAATTTCTCCCGTTCCGTGTACAGACTCACCCTCTTCCCACCGTCCAGTATCCTGCAGTTAATGCCTTGGACAGCATCCCAGAACCTTTGTCCTTGCTAGATACGAGAGTCTCGTTCGACGATCTCGTTTCGTGACGAAAACCTATACTCGCAGCGTAACGTGGTCGTTTCGAGGGAAAATGTCGATTTCGATAGTTGTATCCCAATGGAATTGAAATCGTTCCAATTGATCTTCGTTTTACTTCACGCGTTTATGATATCATTGATTATACAGTATCGGTGAAAGGATAATGGCGCAGCGTCGGTAGGAAAGGATTTGAGAAAAGAGATTTTCCTCACGCATGTACGCAGGCGATTGAAGAAGATATGGTTGGGAATTATCGACTGGTGAAGCGAGATATAAATAATTCGTTCACGTGACGCGTTTAATCGCGCAGCTAATATTAAACGGCAAACGGAACGCAACGAACGCTTTGTCATTCATACAAAGGTTAATTCTACTTGAACTAACGATATTTCGTTAATGGAGACGATCGACCTTCGGTAACTCATTCAGAGATCTTTCGTGCATTAACTTTCCTCCGTTGTCCATCTACGTGGCAGCCGTTTCAAAGACAGGTCGATCCATTCTCTCGTCTCCTTTTTTTTTGAATTCATTACTTGGAAAAACGTGAAAAATATACGTACATACTTGTAAATTATCTTCGGCACGACGCATTTAGTATTTTAACAAACCAGCAGTTTGTAGCATCGAACTTATCGTTGATATCACAGCGATCGATCAAATAACTGAGTGTCAAAAACGACACGTCTCGGCGAATTTCAGCGACCTTCTCGCGGACATCGGATCATGCAACGTTGATTGTTTAACATTTCTAAAATCAAATGGTCGTCCTCGATAGAGATAATCAACTTGGCTTCTACGTAATGCGACTCGCGTCATTCTCACGAAACGAACTAATCTACATGATTTTCTATTCTTCGCATGCAACTCCAAAATAATTACGCTTTTGTAGTTTTTGGCATTTAATTCACGATCGACGGCGATAAGACGCGCTTCCAACGTCCTGAAACTAATTCAATTACTCCGGTGCACCGTAGGCCGCTACTTCCTTTGTGATTCCACAACGTCAGTCTCTAACGTAATACGCGAGAACGCGATCCTTTCCCCGACAAGATTATACGAAAGCTCGAGACGAGTCAGGTTTCCCTTTGTTTCACCTACTCTCCTATGTTCATCCGTCTGACGTTGGGATCGTGATCGGTCATCGCTCACGCCTTCGATCCATCGTCCTACGTCGTTTGCCGGGCCAACGGAGGACGATGATCACACACGTGCGACCTCATCGGTTCATTCAACAACGCGTTACACGCTCGCGCGTACACACTCCTTCCAGTTTCCTTTGTTTTGTTCCCCGCGAACAAATGACCACCGGTTCACGGAGGGCGTGCTCTCCCTCCGCGAGAGGGATCATCGATCGTCACTGATCGTTAGTCGTAGAGACACCGTAATTGCCGCTCATTAGGGAGCTAAAGGAGCGTATTATGCGCGCTGAAAAGAAGCAACGTACCAGCCGGGTTGCCGTGGCGAGGAGTCGTGCAAGGAAGACAGCGAAAGATGCCGGATTGTCGGTGGCGAACGGGAGGAAGACTCGCGGCATGGAGAAAGAGGAAGAAAAGACGAAGGAGAGAGGCTAAGAGAGAAGGAAAAGAAAAGAGAAGAGGATTTTAAGCGGGAGGGATCGTGGAAGGCGTTGAAAAGAGTACTCGAGATACGTGAAGGGGCTCACGAGGTAACCGATACCCTTTCTCTCGATACCGCTTTGTTCACAGGACCTGGAAATGAAATATAGCGATGAAACGCAGTCGCGGACGAGCCTCCCTTCCGAGGAGGATCCGTGTCGGCGTACGGTCCCGACTGACTCCCACCTTCCTTAGCCTGTCGCGTTGCTGCTCCAACTTACGAGACTCTAAACCAGCCTCGCTGAAAAAATGTATACGAGGAGTGTTGCACATGGTAACGGGACATTTTTAATTACGATGTTTGGTCGGCTGACGCGTGTCTCGAGGAAATTGATTTCGCGTTAGGAGACAGAATTGCGTGGAGGGTGGAAAAGAGATTCGCAGATTGTTTACGTCTCAAGTACATCCTGTGTGTGTCGAACGATAGAGTGCGAAAAAGCGGAACAAATACTACGGTAACGCGTATTAATCTCTGCAGAAGCTACATCGACGAAGTTCGTAAATTAAGCAGCTTCGAAATGAAATTTAGTTCAGAGATGGGCCGGTATTATCTATGGAATTACGACAAAATCACGAGTCATTTGTTTCTGAAAAATCGAACATTGATGGCGTATCTAGACAGTGAGATCGAGGAATCGATTTGCTGTGCCTTTCAGATGCTTACGTGTGTAATAATTATGCCACGTTGTTCACTGTTTCCATTGAACACCACAGAGTTTTACCATTCTTTACAGCTATTACATTTTTCCCAGTATGGAGATCGTGTTGCGCTGCTTTTAAGCCACACTGTGCGATACGCTCGATCGCATAAATAACCAACTTGAGTCTGGTAATCTATTGGAAGTCGTTCGTCAGACGGTGGAAATGAAATATAAAATTCCATCGCGTGAATCGAATTTAAAATCGTCGGGTCGTAGAGCCGATCGACGGACAGTTCATCGACTTCTCCTCTTTAACAACGGCGTTGCACTGCTGCAGCTTCGCTGGGATCCTTTGAAATCCGGTTGCCCGCGCCTAGGCAGGTGTCGAAGAACGCGTAACGAGCAATGAATCACCGGCATGGTATCGCATGATATTAAGTAACTCGGAAAGGGGTGCCGACGCACAAGGATATACCTCGTGTTGTTGGCTGGCCTCAACGCTGCCAACCGATCCACTGAAACGAGCTTCGATCACCTGACACTGTTCATTACACGCGTGCTGCAATAACGCGCTCGTCGGATAATTAACGATATCCTGCTTCGATACGAGACAGCCAAGGTCGTTTGCAAAATCTCTGCCTACTCCCCCGAGGGTTCCTGTTTGATTTCGTCCAGAGTTTCGCAAGCCGTGTGTTTCGTCGCTTGGTAAACGTGACGAGCGCGAATCAAGTCGGGGGCCGGTATTACGCTAATCGATCGAGCTACGAATCAATTAACGTCACCGGCAGTGGTGGGTTACGGAGTCGGGTCGCCAACTAGGAAACTTGCTACTTGCGAAGTCGGGATCATCGTAGAGCCTCGACGCGTTCCGTACTATGCCAGAAAATTAATCGATACCGATAGAACTTTGATACAGAGGCAAAAATTTCTGTTGGGATGTTTGGTCGTAGGAAAACGAGGACGCACGATAGGCTGCTCAAATCCTTAGTTTTTTCTTGCGTCGATTCTTCGACGTGTTGCAAATTTATCTACGTTTCTTTAATTAATTTCTTGCTGTCGCGTTGATTTCGCACGAATGCGCGAATGAAATCAAAGAAAATGACGTTACTTTACGAAAAATCTCTATGAAAATGATAGACATCACAGGTAGATCATCGCGTCAAATTTGATAAATCGAATCAGAACTGACGAACACGCATCAACGTTCGATCCTTATTGCAAGTTTCCTAATACACTCGATTACCGTAACGAATCCAGAAGAGAGAAAAGTGCTTCTTAGAAAGGAATAAAAAAAGAGCATCTCTTTGACAGTCAGAGGACCTTCGTACGCAGCCACTACCACCTGTGATATAGAGTTCCAGCGGTCCGTGATCAGGGTGTCCGGTTACCTGGTTGGAGCAACCTACCTACGTTGCTCTTCAAGGACTACCTTGTATAGAGAGGCGAACCTCATCCACTCTCCTCCTTCCATCGTTACTCCCCTCTCTCTCGATTCCGATCTCTTTTTCCTCTTTCCACGCGTTGCTGTTCCAGCGAGAGAGAGTTCGGGGGTGTATCGAATATCCTGCCATCGTGCGGTCTCGTCTATGGTGTCCGACTACCCCTCGCTCGTTTCACGGTTAATTAAGCGGCTGACAATCTGACCACGAGACGGTTAGCGGCCAGGGGGGTCCGCGATCTTCAGGAACTCGTAAACAGAAGGAATTCCTTGAGCATGAATGAAGACGGGAAGAAGACGACGAAGAAGAAGAATAAGAAGAAGATCGGAGAAGAGAAGAGGCAGAGTACGAGCAGGGACTGTATAAGATATCGATCATCTTGATTACCAGGGCCCACCTCGGGAAGACCCATCCACAGGATCGTCGGCAGCGCTTTTTTAGAACTTTCCATCGAATAGTATTTCGTCGTGTGTCCACCTTCCTGCTTGGGATCAGTGGTGCGACGCGTACATAAAGGGCCGGCGACTTTGGTTACCGGAGGAAAGATCGGATAGATCGATGAACCGTATAGGAGGATCGGGAATTTTTGGAAACGTCGCGCTGTAGAGTGGCTCGCGAAGATTGATTTACGTGGATCGATGCGTGGGTCCGGCCAGGGTTACTCGCTTTTGTCAGGATAGCTGGAACATGGTGGATACGCTTGACTCGAGGATTTGTAACTTAACTCTGCTGGAACCGGTGGTCTATGATCTCTCGAGGACGATCGATTTCTCTTTTGTGAAACTTTGGTACTAGGAATGGACCAACTTTCTATCGTGGAAATTTGTATATATCGCGTCGAACGTCGTAAGAAGATCGCAACGATAGTGCTCGCAACAACGCGTAGTTTATGAATCTCGTAAAAGTAAAGCGACAGTAGCAACGGAAAATATCGATCCGGCGTAGGTGCATTACACGCAAGAACATTTCAAAGGTAGCTTTCGAGGTTCGATGGAAACCTTTGTGAGAAATTTGAATCAACTTCCGAGTCGTAAGAATTTTCTAAGATAGGAGTGGAAATTTTATTTTCCCTAGCAAAGGTCCGATAGAAATTGAGGAAGCATACATGAACGGTACAATTCGTCGTACTCTTCTGTAATTTTTAGCTAAACTTTTGATCGAAAAAAGAAGAGAACAGCGGAATATACAAAAATAAAATTCATAGAAGAACGAAATAGAATTTTCATGCACATTCGCTTACCAATCTAATTCCTGCGAACTGGACAACGAAGTGGAAGTCTGTTCCAACCGTTTCACCGATTCGTCGAAGATGGATCAAAGGAAAACGAGAGCGGATTATATCGTCGAAGTATCGAAGGCATCGTCTCTCGTTTCTTGGCCCCACGGCTGATAGTTACACCAGGAGGCGGCCCCTGTACCTGCCAACAAACGACCAGCAGATGATTTAGCACATATTCCAGCGAGAGGCTCGTTCGCGTCTCGATCGCCTTTTACGTGTACCCGGTGCCCCAGCTTGAGCGTGATTGTTTTATAATTAAGCCGTTACTGGATATAAGGCACGGACGCGCGGGAGGCGGTGGTGATTAATTGTTTTCGAATTGAAAACCTATCGCGGTACCGTCTTAATTTCATCGTGCCCCAGCTAGAGTACAAGACGTGGAACTTATAGGCGTAATTACGCGGCCGGTTCCCCTGCAGACGTTAAAAAACTAATGAATAACAAACACCGGTGAAACCAGTCTGCAGCTTTATACGCTCTATACGCGTCGTAAACGCGGTTGAACCCTTAAAAACAAGGGAAAAAGGAACGAAACCGTGGTTGCTTCGAAGTTATCGAGTCTTTATACCCTGTTCCGTATAAAAGAGTGATTTTACGCTGAATTTCCGTGCGTTTTAATGGAAATACTTTGTGACCAGAATAGAGGTTCTTGGTAGAAATACGAGAGACGGTAGCAGAGTATCCAACTATTTAACGTTGAAAAGAAATTACGCGTGGAGGGTAACGACCTTTTAACGTTCTTAAGAATATCCTCCTTGGCATTTTGTACATTTACCTCAACGTTCCTTCTACTTTTCAACTTCTTCTTTGTCTCGTCTATGATTTGATATATGTATATTCTACGCTTCAATGATAATTTTACTTCCGAAGAAAACCAGAGATCAGGGGAGTTTCTGAGTTTGAAAGAAGACCGGTGTATCCGAATTTCCTCAGAATCTTTCTTCGTTCAAAGTTATAGATCAAAACTCGATACCGATTCGCCGATGAATACGTAACATCGATCGCGATAGCGTACACGATAAGGTCTCTACCTGTTACTACTTTTGATAAATAGGAGCGCTCGTTGAACGAGACCGAAATCGAGAACTTCTATACACTTTCGTTATTACGATAGTTATTACGTCGCCTCTGTATCAAGCGATCACCTATTATATCCGTTTAAAAGGACTCTCACGTTCCTCATAATTGAAACTACATTCGGTCGTATTTCTCATAATAGGAACTCGGCTGCAAATTCCACCGCTTGAAACTCAGCATTAACTGGTTCGTACGAAACAAAACTTTCGTTCTCTTTCCTTATCCATGACTTTATTCTGTCGTTCCAGTATCTTAAGATTCGTTCAATTTGCCCGTGTGTACTGTGTGTAGAGATTTTTTCACACGATTCCACGGAAACACCGGTGAAATTCGCTACACGAGCCTCCTTTCGCGTTCCCTGGCGAAAAGTTTCTTGCGTTCGACTGTTCACCCCCTCGATGGAACTCGACGACAGCCTCTCTCCCTCGCTGAATCCATCTCTGTTACTCTGTCGTTGGAAAATTCGGGCGAGTCTCGAAAGCGCGCCACATTAAACGGAGCAAATAGACGGTGCCGTGCGGCAAAAGGGTGCCGACTGAAAGGCAAACAGTTTAGCTGGAAACAATTGACTGCAGATTGAAGAGAGAGAACGAGGGGCTCGGAGAGGGCTCACGGGAGAGACATCTGACGATCGATGCACGCGTCGCTGCCAGCGAGAGAGCGAAGTTACATCTGTCCGACGATGAAAATAGATTTTGAGAGAGCCCGGGTCCGGGCAACGGGGGGTCCGCGAGGGAGGGAGTTGTTAAAACACTCGTTTCCAGACCAGGAATTCGTGTTTCTCGTCACAATGCCACGGTGCTTTGATCGACCGCCCCCGTCGAACCACCGAAGGCAACGCGTTACCCCGTCTCTCATTCTCTCTCTCTCTCTCTCGCTCTCTCTCTGTCTCTCTCTCTCTCTGTATTTTGTGTGTAACGTTTTATAAATTGAAAAAATTATCAATGGTATTATACGAGTTGATGCCGATACAAAAGAGAGGACGGCAGCGTACCGACCGGGTAAATTGCGCGGGATTTCGCGTTCCACGCGTGCCTGCATATTTTATATGGACGAGTTCATTCATACTTAATGTCCCGTGGTTCTTTTCGATTCGGTGTGCCAGTGGACGTGCGCAACGCGCGAAAAAACCGCCCCAACCTGACCGTACGCAATCAAATCATCGATGTTTCGTTGCGCGGTTTTATTAAACAAAGCCCCTGGCCGCGATACAAATGTCGGAGATTTACTCTTATGGACGTTTTAACCGTTCGGCGAACTTGTTGAAATTTTTCTGCGATTCAACCTGGCGCACCGGCGCTCAATCGTGCCGATAGAAATGTGGAAAACGTCGGAAGCAGGGAAAATCAGCGAGACTTTTAGACGTATGCGTATAAATATATATGTCTAAAAATCTAAAAAATATAATATATGGAAGGACAATGGCTCATCGATAAGAAGGAAAGAACGCGTCAAAAAAATTGCGACACGAGCGGTTGGACGACGGGGGTGGTTCACCCCTCGTGTGTGTGTGTTTTGTCTCGTCCGATCCTTTTAACGTCACTTAAAACAAAACACTGTATCGATTTGACCGCTTCTCCCCCTTGGTGAACGCACTCGACGAGCGCCCAGGGGGACGTTCGATGCGTCGAAGACAAGTGACACTCGATTCGGAGCTGGTCCTCCGAGTGTGTTTCGTTTTTCTCTTTTTCACACTTCACCGTGCCACGTCGCTTTTCTTTTCGCCACCCTCCTAGTGTACCGATGCGATCTTGCGCAAACATAGCGTCCAATCGAGCGACCAACTCGACGATATCTCGCTAAGAATTCCTCAAGCGAACGATCGTACAAAATGTGCGCAAAATTGTATGAAAAAGGTTGCTGGAACTTTGATAAAAATTTCCTGCAACTACGTGTTGACATCTTTGCGACCGATATACATATAGTTACCAAGCACAAGTAAGCCGTACTACGTTTCCTATTATATTTTCAGAAATAAAATCTTACTATACCGCGTTGTATTAATTTAAATAAAAATGGCCTTTTCGTAGGACGTATGTACGAAAGTTTCTGCGTGAGACTGCACGCTTGGTTCTGCTCTCGAAGCTTACGTTAAACCGTTTAACGTTAAACTTGGATCTTTCTTGAAAATCTACGTATTCCTGCCAATGACGCAAAGAGTTGTAACACCAAAGTATAAAAGTAAAGACAGGCGAAAGTATCGAACGTCGACGACAGTGATTTTCAATTCCAAATAAGAAGCTATGATGGAGCTTGCGTACGGAGCGTGAGAGTAATCTGACGCGATAAAATAAGCCGCCACGGAATGATTACGTTACCGCGTAGAATTATAGGACGCCACTTGGGTCGATGAATCTTTAATCCTCTTTAACGCGGCCACGAAACGACCGAGGAACCGCGTCGAAATCGAACGGTAATCGGCCGTGAAACGCTAGAGAGAGCGTGTTTTGGTAAAATTCAGCGTGAGCTGGGTAGGAGTCGGAGACGCGGTGGCCGCCGATAAATTCGACGATTACGGTGTGTGTAGAGCGCACAATAGCCGGGGCGGCCACAGAATCGCGAGGCAGATCGGCACGTACATTAAATAATACGTCTTCATTACACGTCGATGGAACAGGTCGCGTGGCATAAAAGAGCCGTCGAACATCGTGGTACTGCCCACTAGGATGACTTTTTCTGTCGACCAGCCACGTTAGACGTGTTCGTTTCTCTTTTTTCACTCGTATAGCCTCGAGTCGCCAGCAAGAAAATTGAATGTCGGCGTCGATTCCCTCGTTGTTTCGTTCTTTCTTCGTCTCTTTTTTTTTTCTTTTCTTTTCTTTTCTTTTCTCGCCCTGCCGCTAGTACTACTAGTAGTCGCCTTTATTCGTCGTCGTCGTCCGCCGCTCCTATTATAAAGTATAATACGTAATACCGGACTCGGTGTTTCCCAGATTATCGTCGCTCGGCCAAGACGCGATACCCTACGCCTCGCGTGTCAATTAGACACGGTATATGAGGTTACAAAGTATGCCAGGTCTTTGCACCGCGCGTACTAGCCTCGTCAAGCCACGACATCGTTTCCGATCGTTAGGTAAAGTCGACCGGACGAGAAGCGATCTGCGTTCGACTCGTCAAAGACACCACCGCTATTTAACTTCAGACTGAGAATTACGTCGAGGTTTCATCCACGCTATGCCAGTTCGAATTTCCATGATAAAGATCGAGAGTACGAACTACCGAAGGAACGAACAAAGGTCCGCACGAAAGGCGTCTGTCAGGCAAAGGATGATACCGGTTACAGGTGGTCGTCGCGATTCCTTGCGAATTGTTACGCGATATATACACACATATGTTCGTAGTTACTACACGTACATCGAAATTTAATCGAGTGTTTTCTGATAGAATTCCATACGATAGACACGATAGCAAGGGTGAATATCTCAAATTAGAATGCACCGTAGGCACGTTGATACACGTTGGTGAAAGCGATGCGACGATCGGAGTATTGTTCAAACTGTTCGAATCGGATTCAGACGATTAATATATATTCGTACTACGACACGTCTGAATATTTGTTTTTCAACGTACACTAAGATGGCAGAATTTGATTTGATCGAAGAGATATTTCGTAGAGGAGAATCGCTTTACCATGACCATCGCGATCTTCGGATCTAAGGAAGCGTTATCAAAAGCTGTGTGCAAAAGCGTAAATCTTTACAAGCGGAACTGGATGAAAATCTAATCAAATATATCGATCGTGTTACATTTTTATGCTCTGCTGTATGTTTCAACCTCGCTGATCCAGTTCGAATTTCCACGATAAAGATCGAGACAGCGAAAGTTCGCACGGTAAGTTGTCTCTCGTCAGCAGGGAAGGACGATCCTTAAAGTGGCCTTCGCGAATTGTTACACGCGACAGCATATCGTTACGCGTTACGGTAAGACGATAGTCCCGTTGCATTTATTACGCGTTTCGATTGGTCTGCAGATTAAGTTGTTCAGGTGGCCGGCGGCTATTGTTTGTTAAGGACCAGGGCATGCAAATGAGGAATTCAGTCGGTGAAGTGGTCATGTGCGTTTTGATTGGTTCGTCGTTTCTCGGCTGTTTTCCTTCCCTGCAGAGTCTATCAAGCCGAGCACGCAGTAAATCTCGAACCGAGCTGCTCCTTTTTCCTGCGGTGGCTCAATTCGTGGCCGCGGTGATTGCACGCTGCATAAATTACTCGACTGCAACAACCGATTAACGGCCACCGGTGCACCACGGCCGACGATTACACACAGTTTTGTTCGCTTGGTCCCGCCGATCGCCAGGCGATTAATCCTCTCGTCATTTATCTTAGCCCGTTCCGCAAAAAGGCCCACCTCGATGTGTGTCGCGATGCAGCTGACTTCGTTCGAGGAATCCTCGTTACTCGGGATATCAGATGTGCTTGAACACGTTGAATTTGCTGACCGAATATGTAATTCGTGTTACGTGTATATATATTTCACTTACTTCTTCATTAACCGACATAAGTCATTTGATATCAGATGCACGGTAAAGAGGGATTAATTGGAGCGAAGAAATACAAGAGGAGATAAAAAAGTGGAGCCACGTCTGTATCGCTATAATTATAATGATAAATCTATTAACCGGTGAAGACCAGTTAACTCGTCGTTAGAATTATTGATCTATAGCGTGTGAATTTGAATGAAGGATTTTGCCGATCGTCGTACGCGTCATCTATTCATCCGCGTGCGAAACAAAATCGACTCGATTGGAATTGAAATCGATCGTGTCTTTATATTAATTTTCAATTTTCTAATTCGAGAGGCATCGTCGTAAAAGATGGCTCGGTTAACAAGCTAAGCGAACGAAACTTAATACGGTTACGACGAGTTATCGTTGAAAGTACAGTTGCACGCTTGAAACGAAGGTTTTGAAAGACGTGGTAGATCGACGAAAAAAGCTTAGACACGCTTCCGTAAATGTTGTTGGACGCGTAGATCTTGTTGATTCAGTCAGCTATTTTATGTATTTCGCGTAAGTAGGTACTTTGAAAGGATGCAGGGTTGGCTGTAAAGAAAATTGATTAAAGGATGGTAATTTACGCGGATGCGTTTGCTGTCATAAATGATAGTGAAAGATAGGCATACACAGCGGCCTTTTCCAACTTTGTTTCCTCTTCAGTGCATGCAGAAATTTATGATATCATCGCGAGTTGACTCGTCTTTACTTGTAGTACGGTTAATGCGGGTAACGGGAAGTCAAGAAGGTTTATCTTTCGTGCAACCCGGCTGATGTTTTCAACATCGACGACCATGGTGTCTCGAAACACTTCAGGATATCATTAGCTGTATAATTATGCCGTGGCACACTAATGACTTAGGGGCAGCCTGGTGATTTCAACGTCTCGTACTCCGTTCTGTGGAAGGCGCCACGCGAGAGGAAGATAAAAAACTTATTGGAATGAAATAGTCAGCGGCATTAACACCACAACCACTGATCTGTAATATACCATGATGAAAAAAAAAAACACTCACAGATAATTATAATTAAACTCGTGCAATGAAAATCCATAAGTATATATAATTACGTTTCTATCTCGATAGAAGTCAACGTTAATTTCGTTGCGAGTACTTGCGCGTGTATTTTAGTAATCGCGAGGAATTAAAAATTCCTACGACTAACATTATAACGTCTTCGAACACGCTGTTTCGATTTTATATAAAGTTGCAGACGCTAATGCGCCTGGTTGAAAATAAAACGTAAACCCGAGTGTCTAATAAACGTCGTGCGTGGACATTATAAATAATGACTTGTTTTAAAAGGGACCTGGAAAGTATCACTTTCAACGCGTTCAGTCATACACTGAACTCTACTACTGTGGTCCCCCGGTGGCCGCGAGACGGCCGCGTTCTTAAAAGGCAGTAAATCACGCCTTCCTTTTTATCCGCCACCGAGGCCGCTGATTGTGCCATACATAAAATTACGATAAATTCATAAGGTTTCTCGTGCTGTCATGACCCGCGGCGGTCGATTGTTCCCGGATGCTAATAGCCGAGCCGCAGCATCTCGGTGGGTGGTGCCACCGATTGTCAACGAAATGGATCCGTATTGTACGCGTCTCGTGCAACGAAACAACAAAAGTAACGAGTACAGTTTGAACCTTCGGTATTCGAATTAATAGAGATACGGTTTAGACGAGAGAATTCTGGGGTGAAAGTACGGTTATTTCTACGTACGACGATTATCCTATGACTCAGACGGGATATTTGTCAACAACAGTAACGCGAGATAAGACGTAACGCTTGTTTAATTACTTGTTAAATTAATATCTTCGATATCGCTAGATGACAGAAATTAATCGAAATAGCGTTGGATATAATTTAGAACAGCGTTAAATTGGACGGTTAAATTACATTTAATTTATGAGGCATTTATAAATTCTCTCTTTTTTTTTTTCTTTTTCTTTTTGATACCGTAAATGATTCGAAGCGCAAAATGCCTTTGACAGTTTTGCTTTTATCGATCTTTGCTAATATTTGCATTACCAATTTCTCAGCTCTAAACTATTTTTGTTTTCGTCTCTAATCCCTCGTTTGATACCAATTTACTCAGACCGCGTTAAAGCACGTAATATTAATTTCATGTTATAAGTAGTGGAAAAAACATAATCCGACTGATAAAACATAGTTGGGTTAATAAAACGTTTGCATAGTGGAATATCACGTGGTAAAACATGCTCGGATAATGAAGGCTCTACGATGTAATAATATAAAACAGAGACCGTTATCTAGAAAATGTGCAATGTACCGATTGAACGAACGCGTGATTTCGATCAGTTAATTTCGGGAAAGTTAGTTGATCAAGCGTGAACCAGTTTTTTAAGAAGGAGAGAGAGAGAGAGAGACAGAGAATGGAGAAACAAGAATATCACGAATCTGAAAATTGTCGAGCTTCTAATTACATATAGATGATATCTGCAATTTCTGTTCGCTCAAGAAGTACCGCAAGAGGGACGCGAGAACAGACCGGATTATAATTTCGCTGGGAAACTAGTTTGATTAATGTTTCGCCGATCGCCGACAGCTCTAAACGTTGTAGTCGACTATGCGATATCTATTAAAACCCGATAGGAATTACGCGCCATTAATTAACCGGATCGCTGAACCTTTGCGTTTGATCATTTTTGATTTCGCGTGTCTCGGTTAAGTAAGTTGCCGTAATACGAGCGAGACATTACGCAATCTGCTTTTAACTTGGAAGATCGCAGTCGAATGTTTCCTTCGATACCCGAACGAATATTCTTGCAACAAGAATGTAATTAATAATATTATTAATGTAATAATAATGTAATTTATTAAGAGGATAGCTCGATGAATATGACGAGAACGAAGCGTAGATCGAAAATACGTAACGTTAGTTTCGACGATTCGTGCGTTTGCGAATTATCGGATTCTTCGAGAACATTCTCAACCTTGGAAATTCGAGCGAATAAATTTTCAAGAATCGTTGAGTCGTAGGCGAGACCTTGATAAACGCACGATTAGACGGGGAGCACGCGTAAATCAAACGATGGTCCCGGTGTATCGGTGCAGAGGGGTGGCGCGAGATGAACGTCGTTAGTCCGGCACAATACTGTTTTGACGGTGTAACAAAAGACAGGCCGGCCCGTGAGCAGACAAATGACCGTGGATCCGAGAACAAATGACAGTGGCTGTCCAAACGTGAACGCGGCTCTTTTGTGAACGCACCTCATTACCGGCTGCTCGAAATTTTTCATATCCGCACGTCCTGACGTCCGCGGCCTCACGTTCAAGAAAAATTGATCGTCGCTCGTGCCCGATACCGGATGGAGATCCCTCACCATTACTACCATACGTTCTCGTCTCTCTTCCAACCGACACGAACCTGTCCTGATCAACGCGTAGGATCGAAAAGATACGAGCGTGAATCGCGCGCGAATGGGATCGCTCGGTTTGCCTTGCCATCGAAGCACGTTCGTTTAGGAATCGAGTGAAAGCGGTTGAATCGGTCAGGCCACGATTACGTTCCGAGAATGAAACAACCGTCTCTGACGAGTAGGAAAAATGGTTACTTGTAGCGGAACGTTCGTTACATCGAGAAGGAGACGTCGTAGCCGGAGTTGGAGGATATTTGTCTTTTTCATTGAAAAAGTCGAGGTTGCTTGTGAAATCTCAGCCTTATGTTGCGACTCTTGGCGGCGGAACGAAGACGAGACGCATACGCGGACACGTTACTGCTCGCAGAGGGCAAATAAGCGTCAAATGAAGCGTGCTTGAAGATCAAACGAGCGAGCAAACACGAAACAAGTGACGGGGCGTTAACGTGTCCCCGTTGGAAAAACATCGCCAGCTACCGGTCGTGTAATACCACGCTTTGCCTACCGGATTACCATTTGGACTAATCCCGCCTCCGTCGCGACTACGACCGTCAAGAAACGCAAACATACACCGTGTAAAATGGAAAACAACCACGTCCGAGGGTGAGGTAAGAGGATAGGTTTAATCCTTCGCCGAGAGAAATCGTCATCTGCTTGTCGATATAAATCTGATATAGTCTAACGTGCTCAAAATTATCAACGGAATATATAATTCCCTTTCTACGTACTAAAGCTACTTTATCGAAAGCTGCGTTACGGCCAGGGTGGCAAAAAGTATGGCGAAAAAAGGGTTGAAAACTTTGAATCGACGACAGTTGGCAAATGCGAAATTCGAAATTATTAGCGATTTAGCTTAACCGTTGTCGAAGATCCGATAGTTTGGAAAAGCATATGATAAACTTTAAAGGTGGCTGCTATTAAGAGGCAGGACGATCTCCTCGAAGAGGATCGTAAGCGCGACGACACTCGTGAACGCGGAACCTCGCGATTAAACACGCGTCTGTTTTATTTGCTCGTCAAAAAATGTCTAACGGACGAGATTTGACAGCCCTGGTGTCACATCGATTTAAGAAACAGTCGTACGACTGTGAATTATTATCCTCGCCAGCCACAACAAGATACAACGTATTCGCATATTCGCTCTTCCCAATTCTGCAATCGAAATATCTCCTGCCTACGCTGAGCGACACTCACGCTAAATGAAGACACGCCTAGAGCGTTAATCATTCCCGGTGTCGTCTTACAATCGTCGTCACGTCTATGTTAATCGTTCTGCCTACGCTCTCACGGCTAGAAAATCTGCAAACCGTGGTACCGCTCGACGTTGTCGAGCCGTCCACGATAACCGGTAACAACAATTACGCAAGTAATCGAACGAGAAGAAAATGATAGATAACGGGTCCGGTAGTCTTCGTCGTAGGTCTGAACAGGGCCCACGGAATTCGTGTTAATCGTATGCCAATGGGTGGACGATGATCGGCGGGGTTGCTGGCGTACAAGTCGCGCGTTACTTGTCGAGTCATCAAACAAAGATGGCCGCCCGGTTCCTGCGGCGTCGAGTGCCATATTTGTAAAACAAAGAGGAGGCTAGGGAACACGGGTTGGCGGCCATTTACATAAATATGTGCAGTTTCTGTGGATTCATCTATAGCGAGGGGTACCGCGGCGATTCCTCCTGGGGATTGCTCCTTCTCCGCGTGATTAACTTGTCACGAAACGCTGTAGTCACGTCTCGAGCTATTTATTAGACGGATAAGGATCGGCGGTGAACGCGTTCGCGCCCGCGCCAACCGCTCCTTCCAGACGAATCGTGAGCTTCACAGAGGAGAAGCTCGGCTAGCGATGACGGCCAACTCTTCGCAGTTGCGCCAAGGTCTCTGTCTCTCTCTCTCTCTCTCTTGCCCTGTCTCTAACCTTCGTCCTATTCGGGGCTATTCGATATCCTAAACGGATACCGGTTAGAAAGTCGATTCGTTATCTGTCGGATTGGTTTCTTCTCGCGTACATTTCCGCCATCATTCTTCTCTGCTAAACGGTCATCGTATCTTTCCTGCATTAGTCGCGGAGACAATCTTCTGACTAGGAAACGAAGTCTTTTAACCCCTGGTATCGACAAACGAGCCTTAGTCGCGGATACGCGTTAAATGAAAACGTTCCACGGGAACGTTTCAGTAAGAAGAGATCCGGTAAGAAGATAAGAATACTCGGCGAAGAGACGAAGAACGGACATTGTTAGCGTTGTTTCGTTTTACTTCGTATCTAGCTGCTGATAAACAGTAACGCCGACGGTGGCTCACCAGAAACGATAATTTAAACGATGACTCTCGGCTTCCTCGCATTCAATTACTAAATAATTGACGGGGAGGGTGAAGGAAAGCTGGCTACGCTGCGGAAAGAGACGCGGAGGGGGTCGAAAGGGCTCTCGACGAACGCGCTCTCATGCGTCCTCTCTTTCTTCCGCGGGCGGATTCCCTCTCTCGGTCTCCGGTTCTCGGCCATTTCGCAGTCGAGGTGACGAGCGTGACTTATCTCCTGCAAATTATAATCCAATTTGCGATTATCGTCGTGCCATCGTGGCCGCGCGCAGCCTTTGGGCCTCGCTGAAGGACCAGATGGACGCCTCACCTCTGGCTGATTAGTAAGGGATAATTAACCGCGTGGCTGACGCGATTTGCGCGTTTCTCGACCACCTTTCGTTTCGAGAAAGACACACGGTGACACGCATATGATGTTCCGTGGTCCGAATCGCGACCACTCGGGCGCATAAATCTTCGCTACTTTTTCGGACGTCACCGCGACCAACGAAGCTAAATATGGCACCGACGTTGTTTCAACTGCCTCGCGTCTATTTAACGCACTAACGTGCGAAACTGCGCGACCGCACTGTAGTTAACTTCGTGGTTACTTCGCGAGTATATAAATACCAACTGCTGGTTTAATATCGAAAATTAATTGAGAATTTTAACAATTTTCATGCCGTTTAAACTTGTATCGTTTTGCTTTAAACGAACGTATTTGATCGAAATTTATACAGCTTTTCCAACAAGGTACAGACTGTATTTATACCGCTGTATACTCTACTATATCGCTCCGTTTTTATCAAAATACGATGTTTCAGAATCGGTGAATTATTCAGGTATACAACATGGTCGGTATCGTAAAAGCTTCGCTGTTGCAAAAGGTCGATCACCGTTGAAGTAATTACTTCGAGAAAAACTCTACATCTTTACTTTCGTATATCCGTGACTCGGAGACCGTTTTTACGAAGAGAATAGAATTTAGCGAAAGAAAAAAAAATATTCTAAGTAAGGAGGAATCCATATTATTGTACCCTTGAATGTAAATGATGTTTTGGATTACAAGGTCTAGAAAAAAAGGAGCTGTAAGTAAATTTCTATTGTTGTTTCTTATAGCCTTTATCTAGAGCTACGAGATTAACTTTCTTTGCAATGTCCTTTACTATAAATATACGAACGTGTCCGCTTCTATCGTATCGTATCCCATCGCTTCTATCGAATCGTAAGACTATAAAAGCGAGGATCTGCATCAGCATACATTATACTTATATCTTTATTTATCTCAATACATTTTCCTATTACAAATTCATCCACTCGTTCTTCAATGAGTCAACCTCAACGATCGCGAAAGTTAATAACTCAACTTTTAGAACCTTGCTTTCGCTACATTCCTGTTTCTACTTAAAAAAAAAAAAATCGATATTAATATATAAATACAGAATACGTGTTGGAAAATACAAGGTTTAAATAGCAGATACAATTCATCTTACGATCAAATAATATTTTAAATTCCTATACCGAAAGAAGCTCCGTCACTGGATAGATCCAGCGTAACCAAGAAGCATTGATTTTTTCCCCGCTTCAATACCTTTCGATGTTCCATGATTAAGCTCCGCAGTCGTACAGTCTCTCGGAAGATGAACTCGTAGATTCGCATTTCTCGCATACTTCGCGATCCATCTGTCAAATGGCGGGGCGAAAGGGTAGCCGTTCTTGCGGCGGCTACGTGCGCACGAAATCGCGGATGACACGCGGCGTCAAAGCGGAAAGCCGCGCGACGTAACTAGCCGGGAACGACAGGTGGCTCTCCGCGGGCATTTCCTGCTTCTCATCCCGCGAAATTGCGAGTCGCGTTTCAGCCACGGTGAAATTCGCCGGCCGATCAAACGACCGATCGAACAAGAAGAAGAGGAAGATGATAAAAGAAAGAAGAGGAGAAAGGAAGCCGCGAGTCAGACACGCCAAATCGAGCCTATCGAGATTCCATCGTTGCGAGACAACGTGACAGATTCCGTGCTTGAAATTTCTCCCGGTTGTTTTTGTAAAACAATTAGACGACGCGAGCTTCAGTTCAGTGGAGATTTACGCTTGACGTTTAACGAGACCTCGATAATCCCCGTTACCAACGTCGTCATTTACGCGAACGACTGCACGCCTGTTACAGCTACGTGGATCGCGGAAAGAAATCGCCGTCTCATTCGGTTGCCTTCGAGATGTAGCTTCGAGGTTGAAAAGGAGTGGAAGAAGAGACCGAAATGGACGCCTCCTCGTCTCGCGTTTCGTTACACGATCGTTATAACCTTCCTAACGGAGGCGTTTCTTGCCCGTGCACCGAATTATCCGGGGATCGTTATCGTTTGCTAACCTTTTTATCATCGATAGTAAGCAAAGTGGTGGTTTAATGGGTTGCGTTTTATGATTATCTAGTTTGAAAGGAACTCTTGCAACGCTACAGGCGCTCGTTCCAACAGCGCGGCTATAATCGCCGTTATCCATTCATCGAAATACACGCTATGTATTTTTACATACTTGCAAATTCCCGGAATTAATTTATTTATTTATTTTATACGTTGTTCCGAGACACATATTGCCATTCGTTTTTAGACGGAACATAGATATTTGGTGCATCTACTAAGTTTTCCATTAAGTTTTAACGAGATTGATAAAAAAGCAAAGTCGATAAGAAAACAAATTATTGTTATATTATCATATTATACAGGGTGGTTGGTAACTGTCGGTACAAGCGGAAAGGGGGCGATTCTACGCGAAAAAAGAAGTCGAAAATATAGAATAAAAATTGTTCGTTCGAGACTTTGTTTTCGAGAAAATCAACTTTGAATTTTCGCTCGGTACGCGTGCACTTTATCGCGTCTCGTTATAACGGATCTCACTGTAGATTTAAAAAAAATTAAAAAAAAAATTTTTATTCTATATTTTCGACTTCTTTTTTCGCGTAGAATCACCCCCTTTTCGCTTGTACCACCAGTTACCAACCACCCTGTATACAGCGATTCTTGCACGTAAACGCATAAATCGTCGATCTTTAAATCTGATAAAATCAAAATAACACGGATGACGGAAAATAGTGCGCGCGACCGAGATCCTTATTATTCGACGATTTACGATGTTAAATACTCACCAAACGGAATTTCATCGCCGCTCGTTATACGATACTTGAATCAACTACGATAAAATACTATTTCCACGTGTGTTTGATTATATGGATGAAACTTTGTACAATTGGCTTTGGATATCTTACTAATTACTCGGTTATTAGATGCTCGAACAAATGGAGAAAAGTTGATAGAAGCAACGCGTGAATAGAAAAATACTCGTTACACGTAATATAAAGTAACCGGTGGTAGTTCTTTATCCGTTACGAAGTTCTCTATAGGGCAAAGTGAATATTTTTTATCGGGCGAACGAGATCCGAAAACAATATAGACGGAGGGCCGCTAAAAAGCGCGATGGTTAACGGCAAACGAGCAGAAAGGGCAGCAAACCGCTATTAACGCCGGCCAGGCGAGCGAATGGTCCGCGGCTCCTAACAAAAAGGGCCACTTCCGAAGGCTGCAACGTCACATCCGCCATCGAAAATAGCCACGGGCCCCTAATTTACGGAGAAAAGCGAGGTTTTCGACCGAGGAAAAGATTCCACGCCGCGATAAGCTCCTGTTGCTCCGAATACGACGAATGCGTGAACGCTTCGTGACTCGCGTTATATACCTGTCTTCTCCTCTCCTTTAGCCTACAACGCGACTCTCTACCAACGAGAGCACACCTCGACGCTACGGGGCAAACACCGGTTTTTAATCACTAGAACTCGCGGCAACAGTATTCGCGCTTTTTCCACCGTACGTTCTCGTAATACGATCGGCCGATCGAAGACTAGCAACCGAGACATTGCGCCGTGTATATCTCCGTGCTGGCGTTCGACGTCCACTAAAAAGCGATATTAATCCACCGGGATCGTTCTAAACCGGTTTTATCGTTTTGTCGAATCGAAATTTCTATACGCAACGCCATGGCACTAGGTCTGCGCGGCTTATATATTACGAACGAGACGCCTAGTTTCGCGAGACGTCCGCTCGTTCGTTCGTTTCTGGTTGCAGGTATTCGCGAGGGGAAAAATCCCGAGCAACTGCAACTAGCAGAGTGAAAAAAGAAAAAAGAAGAAAGAAAAAGAGGACAGAAAACAAAAACAGGCATACATTTGCGCGCACAATGGGACCGGCGAGTAATTTCGTTCTCGCGTTACGCAAAAGCCTGCTGCTAATTTCGTAGCGAACGCCACTAGACGGCCAAGATACGAGCTCGTGGTTCACCTCTGGCTAGCTGGTCGTTCTAATTACAGCGGAAATGGAAAAGCGTACGTACGAATCCGTATATATCGTCGTACACGTGCATGCACATATCGAAATATACCGACACCATAGCCTGCGCTAGACTGGTTGATGGAAAAATCTGTGCTATATGCGAAACGTTAGGTGATATAGTAGCGATGAGTTGCGTAATAATTGCACGATCAAACGAGCGGGCCACGAACAAACGAGCAAGCGAACACTCGCGTACGAACGCGCGTGGGTATCGTTTAAAGCACGATTTCCTCCGCTCGCCTCTATGTACTTCCTGTCTGCATGGAACGCGCGCACACCGTCCAACACTCCAGGCATTTTTCGAGTAATAGCACGGTGTAATTACCGGCGGACAAAGTAGCGATAATTACAGCCATGTTTTTAGATACGGTAGCCGTTTGCGATCCGCGTTACAGAAGGATTTATGGCAGGACTGTAAATTAACCGAGTGAAACGCAAAAACCAGCGAGTTGTCCTCTCGAGAAGAGAAGTGGCGGGAGATTCTAGAAACAGACGCCAGGAAAAATTCGGACGAAACAGAGTCTCCAGCGACTACATGGATATCTTGTTATCAGAAATGTCGTTGCTACAGCCTCGTTATCGATCTTTGTCTAGGCGAACTAGTCAAAAATCGATGAGTCTACCACGGTATCGCAATATTCTTCGGATATATTTGTTATCCTTTGAAAAGAACGAGATAATTTCACGATATTTCGCGACTAGCCAGAGTTAGTTTAACGTTTTTTGGAATAACAATTTTTTTTTTTTTAAGTTAACGACGTATATTTTGATGTATGCAATGTATAAATGTATAATCGAAACTTTGCACGACGAGAAAGTTGTACTATTTCGAAGAAATGTCAAACAAATTCGTGCATACCCGGACTAAGCGTGAGGATGTAACAGCGATAAATATTTAGCGATTGTTAAAAGAATCGACGAGAACCCTGACTTATTAAACCGTGGAATCATCGTCAAGCTTCAAAGGATCGTATTAAAATCGCGCGAGTCACTTAGCTATCTCGCTACTTGTCGCTATCAACGATGTCCAATAAGTGATCGATTCGGCCGTACAATCGGAAAAGAAAAAGAAAAAAACGCGCCACTTTCAGCGTAATCGAGAAACCGGTCGGCGCCCGTCGGCTACATTGCAAAATCTCGAAAAATCAACCTGTCCCGCACCGAGAGCTACCCGTGGAAACGCGTTTCAGGAGAATTCGCGTGATCGAGCCCACGATTGATACCGCTTTATACCCGGAGTTAATTACAAGTTGCAAGCCGCAGAAAGAATCAACGACAGCCTCTGACGTAACTGATGGAACCAGGATTAAAAAGGAGTCTCTCACACGAAACAGACGGTTGAGTTTTCGTCCCGGAAGCATCCACCGGGGCCTCCAACTTTGATTAATGCCGTGTATATAACTCTTCGTACATACGAAACACGTACGAAGAACCATCGACGATCCCTCGAGACGCGAAATTAATCGTGACCGGACGGTAGAGATAACGGGTTAATTAGTTCTTAGCTCGCGGCCTGGCCCCGCGTATAGTTTCTTGGACCTTTTGTTCCGTTGTCCAGCCACCTTTCTCGCGTAAACACCCGACCGAGATACGATCTACGCAGCAGCGTTTCGCACGCGCGTGTGCGCGAGCCGGCTCTAAAACGGTTTAAAAGCAGGCCCGCTGCTTCGCGAACAGTCGACGAAAGTGTGTAACCCGGGCAAAAACTGTAACGATCCAGCTGAGCTGGTAGAAATCTGCATGTAATCCAGCTACCGTGTTTCCAGGAAACAGGCCGGGACCGATCGAGCGGCCAGATAATTTGACGAAATTCTTTTGGGTAACCGGCTGTTGTATCGTTTTGTCAAGCTCTACCCTCTCTGATCGTCATTAAGCTTCTTGCGCGTACAACTCGTACGTGAGCACCATAAGTCGAACGCGTAACACCTCGTTTCGATGGTTTCCTTAAGCAGAAGGTGTATGCAGCTACATTTAAGAGTTCGTTGTACGGTTCTTTAGTTTGCAAGCGTGTTCGAACGATAAAAGTATAAGCTGGTGGACGCGACCTTAATGTTTGCCCGGTGCAATATGCAGCCGACATATATACGAAACGACGTGGCTGGTGTTAATGACGTCGTATCAACATGCAACGTTGTCAACCGGTAGCCAATGTCTTAACAAGGGCTCGGTCATTGCGCGAAATGTAATTATCCGGGAGCGGTGCGCAAATCGTTAATATTAAACACTAATGTTTCGATCGTTGGTCTGATACGTTTGTTCCATTCTCACGGCAAACGGTATTTTATATTTCCATGTTTATATTTCCAGTTGCCTTCCAGCTACCTTTCAGCTACCATCGTGCAAGGCTACTTCTGTACGTCTATCAATCCGCGTACTACTCACGTAGGACGTTAACAAAATTTGCATGAACAGGGTATTGCCTTAACTATTCGTCGCTGGTAACTAGAGGGAGCTTGAGGTAGCAAAGAAATAAAATGGAATCATGGTAACGCGATCGAAGGAGAAAGAAAGGACGAGGAAGACAGAAAGCTATCGGCAATTTATGCGGCCTCGATAATCGAGTTTCCCTGAAACGCGGAATTGACTCCTTTGCGGGGAGCGTACTAAATTCCGCCACGACGTCTAAGCAAATTATACGGCGTGGATTACTATTTATCGCATCAATACGATAACGTATCTCGCAAATGGAAAAAATTCACCGTTACTCTTCTATCGAACTTACGACGAAAATATCGAACGATAGTGTAAACGTTCTTTTAAATTGTATTCACGAGAGGATGCTTCGATATTTCGAAGGTGGCTTTTGCGGAGTGTATTCCGGTCCGAGGAAAATCGGGATAGCGAGCTTATTAAATTTGACAGTCGAAGAAACCGGAACATTGAAAAGGGGCCAGGAATACGAAGCGGTGCGTGTTGTAACACAACGACCAAACCATGGACGACGCGTATCCTGCTGCCTCGAGGGAGCAGGGATTTGCTAATTTCACTCAGGACACGCGGCTACGCGGCTCTCTGAAAATACACTCGCGATAAAGCGGTACGCGAGCGGTTCCCTTGGGAGACGACACTGGGATTTTGTTCCTTTCGAAACGACGAAGACTGCTGTGTCTTTTATCTTATAGTTGATGTATATATCGAATGTATTATTATTCTTTTTATACTTTTATTATTATTATTATTATTATTATTATTATTCTCCAATACTTATCGCATCGATCGACAAACGATCTTTCCTGTCTGAAATTTTAGGACGTTCCCACAAAATGCGTACACCTCTGAGTAAGGTTGCATCGATCGATTTTATCTATTCATGTGCATCAATTTATAACGTCGCTGTATCTCTGTGGCGGCACTCGACCACGGACATTTTCAACGGCTTCGCGACACAAAGCGCTATACCTTCGAAGCTTAAGGCCGACAGGCCTAACGTACCATCGATATGCCTACGGTTCTTTGGCCGAATATTCGGAAGAATGCATACGCGGCAATCGTCGCGGACTTCTAATAAACGCGCGCGTACTGGGGATATCGAGGGGCAACAAAGAAAATAATCTGTTTGGTTTGAAAGCAAAAGATTCATTCTGCCCCGAGCTGCGATGCGCGAAAGGTTACGCGAAGCCAACACAATCAGAGAAACGGGTTATTCACTCTTGATAGTTCGTTGTTAATCGTTGACCGTTGCTAATCGTTACGAGTTTAATAAGCGTTATTGTTGAAAATCAAGAGTATTTCTTGTGGTCACCTTCACCGACGATCACCTCATCTCTTTCACCAAGTATACGTTAAACGAAATAATATTTACAGACTCGGTATCAAACATCTCGGATTAACTCTGTCTTATAAATGACATTTTCCCTGGACTCGTGCTTCGCTGAAAAACGAAATCGAAAGGAAAGATTTTTCGGTCAAGGAGAGGAAAAGCTTTCTCGGCGATGTCTGATTCATCTCGATCTCATGATCGTCGTCGCCGAAGGGGAAGCTAGCGGTGAGTTGGAACACGAACGCCTGCCCGTTGCCGAAGAAGTATTCTCGAGATCGGTTAAAATTGGAAAGGTCCTCGCGTGGGGTCAATTCATTGTTGAAGAGGCTATTCTTGACGCGAAATTGCCTGAAATTGGTTTACACGGACACGGCCGACACGTCAGAAATTGATTCGCACTCTCTCCCCCTTCTTTGGTCCACCCTATGGGATACTGAATGCGTTTAATTTTTCTGCTCGGCTACGTTTATTCCCCATAGACTACCGTTCTATTCCTCATCGACGACAAGGCAGAAGAAAGATAAAAAGAAGAAAAAAGAAACAGAGAAAGAGATTCACACCGATGGACGTTGAAGTCTGAAGTCTGCGAGGAATCTCGAACCTTCGCACCAACGCGCGTAATACGTTCGTAGAAATTTGTATTTTTATTAATACTAAATTAAAAGTCGAGATACTTTGGCGAATCGCTACATGTATCTACGCTCGATAGAGTAGCATGTTAACGAAGAAGAATTTCTTCGGTGTCTCGAAACGAAGTCGTGAAACGAACGTAATTTGGAAATGATAATGACGTGGAAGGTCGGTAATAAATCCGACGGGCGACGTCGTCGCTGAATTTTCACGGGCCTGGTAATTTCCTCGCTTATTCTCTTTCTTCCCTTTCAGCAGCAGCAAAGAACAGAAGGAGTTTGCTCGAACGGACCGATTTCGGGGGTGACTCGTCGTAATGTCTTTAATTCAGCAGTCGTCGAGGACGCCTCTGCTTTCGTCTCCGGATCGAATTATCGTGGGGAATGAGAAAAATTAATAAAATGAATCAACAGTGAACGCCGTGGGGGGGCCTGCTCTTCTCGGAGTCTGCCGACAGAAATTAGCTAAACGGATTCTTTCTCGACGTGACTCGACTGTTGGCCGCTCGCCGCTCTCGACGTTCTTAATTCGAAATCGCGTCTAATCACTGCTAAATAATTGCCGGTGAATTCCAGCTTCTGCTTCGTTCCCGTAATTCATCGTTCAGTGGTAGCCTATGCTGCACGCACGGTTACATAAATCAATTCTTGATTAACTCGGGCCGCTTGTGCAAAACCGATACAGAGCCGCAATCATACGGTTAAAATTAATATGTTGGCCGTTTTCTCGAAAAGATTGCCTCCATCCATTCCATTAATATACTCTTCCTCGATCACTGGTGAATAGCTTGGACGATGGAAAGTCGGGATCGTCCCGCGCGAACCTTCGCGTTATTAGCTAAGATAATTAACGACCCCTCTGTTCCTCTCTGCGGCTCCGCAATCGTTAGCTTCTAGCAACTTGGAATTTCGGTCTTGCCGCGTAGATTATAGCGACAATTAACAGCGGGCTATACCGTGACGAGATTTCCGACGTATTCCCTCCCCTTTTTCCATTCGTCTTGTATCGTCGTAAGGCCGCAGCTAAGCAAGACGATAGCGGACAACGAAAGAGGGAGAAACAGAGTAGCCGAGGAAGAGGCAGCGTCGTACCTGGCAAGCTTCCATATCGAAGACGGTTGAATTTATAACGAGAATTGCTGGCTGGCCACGCGGCAAAAACTCCACCAAGCGCCTCCGTACGGCTTAATTGCTTAATCAGACGTAGTAAATCTTGCGACACAGGCATTTATACACGATACGATACGATGTTCTGCATCTTTGTCGGTCGCACGAACGATTTAGCCTCGTCGATTCGCGTCCGTGAACGTCCAACGCCGTGCGTTTCCCCGTTGATCGAAATGAACACGTTGCTGCAATTGAACGCGACACGCGAATGTCAGAGCCCGTGTCTTCTGAGAGGTGGCTCGCGAGGCTGGCAATTCATATGGCGTTGGTATTTAGCAGAAATAATCGGTAATAACAGCTCGTAAACGCGCTCGATTAGATGTCAAACGATGACACGCGGTTTGTAATTTGCTCGGCGATCGCCGCTTCCACGGCCGGTATTTTAATTATGTAATTGTATGAAACGTTACGTCGCTGTGATATCCTGTCCCGGGTAAAACAGCCGGGCTCCATCGGTATTATGATAAACGACGCTATATTTAAATATTCCTTGCACGTTTCTTCGAACGTTTCTTCGAACATTTCTTCGAACATGTCTTGAAATATTTCTCCGATATTTCTTCGTCCGGACTCTCTTCCTTCTTTTCTTTTTTTCTTTTTTTCTTTTTTCTGTCGTTAAAGATCCCTTCGTAACACGACTCTCGTTTACGGGCTCGTTAAGAGAACACCCGGTATATTAAGGGATAACCATGACCGGTGATGTAATGCAACACTGTACTCCTGATCCTGATCCTTAAACGAGATGGTATCTCCGGCGTTCTGTACGAGACGCGTACGTTTAACGCGTACGTACCTGGGTCGCAAGCGCGTTGCACGCACGTATGGTGTGCGTATTATGCTACGGGAAGGTATCGAGTAACCTATGGTATAAATTCTTTGTCGCTCGAACGAGCCACGAAGAGTTATTTCCTATCTGCGAAGGCATCGAGCCTGATGATCCTTCTGGAGAATACTTTCCATAAGAAATACCATGTGTATTCCATATCACCCTCTGTACGATCTCTCTCCCTTCCTCTTTCTTTTTTTTTTTTTTTCTTTTTTTTTTAATTACACATCGAGCTATCTTTATAGGAAAAACTACGGTAAAATATAAAATCGATCTTCGTCGTTCGAAGATAGCTATCTCTTTATTCACGTTCAACTATGAAACGGAATAAAAGGTTTGACGTTTCAGGGACTTTAGACTCTAAATATTTGATGGATCAGCCATTATTAGATACTGGTATTAGCGATCTAACTGGAAGATAAAGAAATTATACGTCGGGCGACGCGTATTAGACACGGCGATAGGTGTTGCCAAACGTATGGTACGTGCGCATGTACGTAGAAAAGAAAATAAGAATTAGAGAAAAGTGTGGCATCAGCCAGCGATAAGGGTTAACTTTTTCGTCACGCGATTCGTGAATTATTTTCGGCTATAATGGGAACAAATGATACGACCAAAAAGCCGTTTCAACGTTGTAATCATTCCAGTCATGGGATTACGGAATATCGTCGACCTCCCGCCACGATTTTTACATTTGAATCTTGACAATGACGACAACCCCGCCCCCGGGGCTATGAAAACGTTACCCCTATCGCGCGCAATGATATCCCCCTAGTCGGTCACTGGTGCATGAAACAGTTAAGCATCGACAATGTAGGCCAATCAAGGGGTGGATACATAAGGGGTGTATCACAGAGCCGCGGTAATCACTTGGAATTGCGTTAAATTTTTACTCCCGCGCCCCGAGGGCCTCGGGCCTTAGTCTTTTGATGCTGGCACCATCAACCGGATAAAGAAGGCAGATTTAGCTGCTACGATATATCGCGTTTCGTATCCCATCAGTGTTTTCAAGATATTCCTTAGACTAAGGTTTATTCGCAAATTGAAACTTTTACGTTTTTAATGCAAACATGGCTGTTGTTTTCTATGATAATTAATTCTATGGAAACGATGTTATTTGCTTATTATTCGTGGTTCAATTGTTGGAAATCAGTAGGATGTTGAAGGGCGAGGATGCACTAGAAATCGTGAAATAACATTATGGTGTAACGATGCTTCTGTTGGTACGTCTGGACCAAAATTTAGTATTCAGATCGTAGCAGGTACCGTTATTATAAAACGTTTCCAAATGTAGACGAAACGTATTAATAAGCGACTTGAAAATGTAAAATAAATCAAGAAGGACAATTGACAAATCGGAAATGCCAGCAACATTGCACTATAAATAAACGTAATTACCATAGAACACGCGTTTTTATAGAGTACACGGAACAAATACTGTAGCGTGTATCATATCATATCGTCTCATCAATGACACACGCAGTCTGAATGGGAAGTCACGAAGAACATGTTCATTACATGTTTTCCTAATTGTTCTAATATTCAGAGTAGCTATTACAAAAACCAGTATATGATCTACACAAAAGATAAACTTTATTGAGTACAATCATTTGCTGGCTGAAAAGTCGAGTATTAATTTTCTTTAACATTGTTTTCAGTACTAAAATTCACAATTTTTTGGAAAACGAGTCGATCGATCTCGCAGAGAAACATAAAACCGTACAAAATTTCTTTTTCCCCACGATTAAGCTCCAAACGTTTATACCCATGGAATTTACCTCCAGAATCACCAGAGTATCGTTCGTAATTTTCCATAGAAATTTTAGATCTACGATTTTTAAAGGTTCTTTAATGATATCTCGAAAAGTATTTCTTATCTCGCGCTATATTTTCTTCCATATACCTTCCATTCTGATTTTTCTGGTACAGCTTTCACGCTTTAACATCAAATCGATACTTCCCGCGTTAAAGCGCGTTTTCTAATATACAAAATACTTGTTACAACGGCCAACGTAATATGCAAGTATCTTTATCACAGGCAAACTATAAAGGAAAACGATGGAACCCTTACTTTCCGTGCCAGAATTAATTGTTCCAACGATTAAACGTTAGAACGTGCGCACCTAATTTAAAGTTGTCCGTGTTATTCCGTACTCGCGGGATAAAAGGGCAAACCCGTAGCCGATTGATAATTCGCCGAGTTCACAACTATTTCTGTAACGTGCAACCCCTAGACCGCGAGCTCCGGTTAAATTCTCTTTAGAGTGGCCTGGCGAAACCCCACGGGGGTTTCCAGGATATTACCGGCCAACAAAATAATAACGCAAGACCGTCGAGAACGAAGGGATGGCGGGGCCAGAGGTGGACGACGAGTAGGATAGGAAAGGTGGTGGACGGGGGAGGTTTAGGGTGCAGCCAGCAAAACACACAGGGCGACTAAAAGGCTTACGGGGTAATTTGCGACGGCTTAAGGCCAGGCCAATCTGATCCATCCCGCGCGTATACGTGAAATCTTACACCCAACGGTACGGTACGATCTTCGTGTATATAAGAAGAGGCAAAAAGACAACGGAAGAGAAGAGAGAAAGAGAGAGAGAGAGAGAGAGAGAAGGGTAGAAAAGTCGAGAACAAGGTCGAAACGAAAAGAAAGAGACAAACGGGAGAGGGTATACTCCTTGAAAAACGATACAGGGTTGCCTCAATGGTCCTCCCCTTGCTTTCTTCATCTTCTTTCCTCCCTTCGTCTTACCCTCTGTCCTTTCCCTTTTTGTTATTTTCTCCATTTTTTACGCATCGATATAGCTGTGCTCCCTGCTTCGTTCTGCTTCTCCTTCTCGATTCCTTCTACCTACGTGTTCCGCGTCGTGCAGCTCGGTTGCCTCGCGGTGAACACGAGCCGCGGACTTCACGGGCTGTCGCGTAGAATTTGGCCGGCGAATTTTTTCTCTGGAAATGGTTAATTGAGCGTGCGCCGGTGCAAACGAGAGGTTACCGGGGGCTATTTCCTCTTTTTGCACGCTGGTCGGCCAACTCGCCTGCTTCTCGCTTCACTAACGCTCCGACCGGACCTCCTTAAGTTACGTTCGGGTTCCTTGTCCGCGGTGTAATAGGAATTAAACCCACCCCGTCCCCTTTCCATTCATCGCGCGAGACAAGAGTTTTTTTTTTCGGGAATTCGATACACTCCGAGTATTGTCGAAATTTTTGCTCGCTTTTAGAAGCCCAACGAGACACACTTTGTCGTGAGGAAAACGATCGAAGCAGGATGATTTGGAAGGGTGGAGGTAGGACAGAAGGAACGATAGAGGAACGTTTTAGTGTCGCGATCTCCCGTCGTTCCTACTCATGGTGGACGTTTTGTTAAGAAAACAATCGGCCTCGATGCGATTCGCAACGGTACGGAACACGATTCGCTGAACCGATCTCCGCAGATAAAAGACAGGTAAAGATGAATGGCGATGGAAAGACACGGCGGTCTGTGAGGCGGTAGGCGAAAGAAAGGGAAAGAGGGAGAAGAGCATATTTCAGAAGCGAAACTTAATTTGCCCCGAAGTGTGCCACGGGACTCGAATCAATTCGAGGGCTCTCGAACCTCGGAGAGCCTCTAAGCGACGGCGCGTGCCTCAATCGGATGCCATTGAAGTTCCTCCTCTTTCTCGTCATGCGATAATTGAGAGACGTCGATTGTGGTGCACTCGTTTCGCCTGAGAAACTCCTACCGTCCTTTAAGCAACGAAGCTTCTCTACCGTTTCAAAAATTCCACGCAAGCTTACGAAGTTTTCGAAACGTTATGAAAATTGCTGCCACTATAATTGCGACGGAGTTCGTATATAGAAATCACAGTGATTTTAATCGCGTTTACTTTCTTCGTTATCCTATGATCTGATTTCGTGATACATTGTAGCGAATAACAAGAACTATATTGCAAGAGAATCGTGTAATATCATGGTATTGTACCGTATGTAAAGCGATAACAGTCTATTAAGTGACACTAGAACTGTCAGAATCATCAGAATGGTCAATTTGTAATTTACAACGATACGATTTTGGAGATACGCGTGACTCTATGTAAAATATACGACCGATAGTTCATTTCGTTTCTTCCACGATATATTTCGCTATATTCCATACATTTTGATCCGTTTGTTACAAGTTTCATAGCTACGCATATAATTTACATCCAAATACTTCTACCGTTTAATGTACTTTTTCTTTTGCAACGAGACAGCGATCCAATTTCCACCGCTAGTCACCAAGCGAATAAATTGATAAATTCACGTATCCACTCTAATCGTCTCAACTTGAGCGATATACAAACGACTGAAGTTTATTTTCGCCAGTCGGTTTTCCAGACAGAATTCGTCGAGCAAATATTGTCCGTCGGATTTCTCGAGAATGCAGAACAGAAATTAAAAGACGAGCACGAGCTCTCCTGCTTTCTTCTCTGATACCTATCTTCCACGTCAGTTTGTCCGACGAAAAGAGCCCCACGCATAGGTTTAGAATGCGTTAAGAGGTCCTCGATGGTGTTTGCTGACAAACACCCTTCCGTTCTCGCGTTGCCTCGATGGCGCCCTTGCTACTGCCTCGAGTGAGTCGATGGCATTCGTCGTCGACCCTTTCACTCGCGCACACAAACGGAGTCTGATTACACATTAATTATTTACCGAGTGATTTCCGATGTATGCGTCGACCAGCTTCTCGAAAACGGGTCATTAAATTAAATGAGACGCCGGAATTCTCATCGAGATCGTGTCTCTAAACGTGCTCGTGCAAATGTCATGGAAAAAAGATACCGTTTACGAGAGACGGCCGACTAATATAGCGGCGATTAGCGGCAAATAGGCTTTCTTGCGTTCTACTTGGCCGGTTCATCGAGCAGAAAATAACCCCGGAAAAGATACACGAAGAGGAACACGCTTAACATCGTGTAGAAGCGAACAAGGGAAATATTCGATAACGATCTACGGCGATGAACAAAAGCATGGGTACGTTTCCAAGTTTCCCTCTAGAATCCTGCGTAAATCGGTAAAACTTTATATTCTTCGCCCGATTTCTTTCTAAATGCACGTATCCGTTGCAACGTATAAAATCTGTGAAACAGATTATAAAATATATACAATTTTCTAGAGCTTTAAAAACTTTCAGATTTCGATCGCTGGAAAATTAATTCTCATAGAAGAATCGATCGTACGATCATTTTGCAATCGGTGTAGAATATAAAAAAGAACGAATGGTGATTCTGGAACTGTATATGGGAACAATAACCGAGAGAAATACAGTTCGAAAATTTCAATTATACGAACTAAAAATTTGTCAGGATTATTCTAAGAACTGGAATCGGTGTCGTAACTACAACGAATAGTTTCGCTTAGAATGCATTTAGTCTTTCAAATGGAAAATCTTCAAAATGAAAAATCGACGGAAGAATCGCGTATTTTTAGCAGAAAAATCCGACCCTCGCAACTTTGCTGCTTTTGTTCATCATCGTGTAGTTCCTTGAAGGATGATCGAAACTGGTTAATTGCCCTCTCGGATCATTAAACTGATTGGTAAATTGTTTTCCAGCGAGGTACACGGTCGCCGTTCGAAACTTGCAATAACAAGAGACGCGGTGCGTTTTCCGGAAGAAAAATTATCCCTCTTCCTCGTTTATCTCGGTCGAGTGCAAATATTGTTTCTACGACTCGTCGGACGGACAAGCATTTTTCCAAATCGCGTTCCATGTTCGTCGGACTACTCGCGATGTCTAACCAACTGAGAATAATTTTTGTCCCGGGAGCCGCTCGGAAAAGCCTAAAACAACGGGATTAGTCTCGTCGAAGCATCCTCCTCAAAGGAGGCCAAGGCAAGGATTTAATTTCCGAGGATTTTCCCACGAAGCGGTCAGGTTAGTAGACGCCTAACTCTGGGGGCCTCCGCAAACACTCGAAATGTCTATGGCCCTGTAGAAAATTATTTGTCGGTCTTCGGAGATGACGAGGATGTTCCAAAGCGGGAAACAGTGTCGTTCGGACGAAATCGTTGAGAATTCTTTTTCGCAGTAATTTGCTAATGCGTTATAGTTAGGCTGTTACGTATCGCAGACTTACGTATCGTCCAACTTATCGAATTTTTATTTTTGTATTTTTCTATTTGTCCGGCGTTTGATATTTGTAATAGTAGAATATTTCGTCGAATATTTCCAATAAAATCTTATTTACTATTACTCGATACTTCCGTTCGAGAATGTCATTGAATATCGAAAATGCTGTCATGTAAATTCGAACGATGTGTTCGTTAGGTCGATCGTTGGGAATACCATTGCAAATCATACTTATCCGAATATTATCTAAAATATTAGAAACTATTTCTTCCTGTGTTATATATGTTCATATATGCGTCATATATATCAATGTATATAGGGCATCTCCTTCTTGTTTAATTTATACTTTCTTTTTTTCTGGAATATTTGCGAATAATATCTAATAATATCTAATCTTTGCTAACTTATCTCGTACGATGTTTATAACTCGATAACACGATATTCGAGTTACTTCAGTCGCATTTTTCCCAACTTTCACGCGCTATTTCGCTGCGTGATCCTTAATGACCCTTCGAACGGGTCTTGATTTTAGAAACGCTCGCGTCAGTGGATACTCTCTTTGTCCGCGGACAAACATTTGCCCGGTTTCTCGGGAGTGGAGGGTAACAGGAAGACGAAAACGATCGTCGGGCCGCAAACGGGGCCACTCTAAACGCGGCCGTGTTCGCTTTTAGACGCCATATTGTGGCGAACGACGACGACGACGACGCTTGCCCGATCTCGGCCCGGATTAAAATACTGCAAATCATGGGCTACCTGTGAACGAGCCTCTCGCGTTCGTTCCATCGTTTCATTCGTTCGTTTCGTGCCACCAGATATATCCTCTACTTCAGAGAAACTCGGTAGTGGTAAAAGAACGCGTCGAGGATGAAATTTTCGCGAAAGCGCGGATGCCACGATTCGTTTCGCCGCTTCTTCCTCGAGCAACGCGTTCTTCATTTCCTTTCGCGCGTAACAGCGTAACGCGAACGAACAAACAAATCACTAGCCGATGATTCATTCGACGAATTCAACGCCACGCTTTCCAACCTTCCGTTAAATATCTCGTTCGATAAGTCTCGTATAATACGATTAAAGAGCTACAAGAGATCGCTGTACAACGAGAAAGTCGTGAACGCCGAACGACCGCTATTGGCTAGTTGAAAAAATCCAAATTCGATCGATTTATAGCGTAAGAGGGTCACATTACGCGAGAATTTTAAGGATATAGAGCATTCTTTTTATCGACAAAGGTGAATCTCCTACAAATTAATCATCCACAGGTTTGAGGAGCTTGTTATTCCCATGCAAATCTACCAGCTGTCTTCTCAACCGTGCCAAATAGACATGTAATTTTTGGCTCACTCACATTTCATTATCGCAATACTAAACATCGATGTTGCATCTAATCTACAATTGTGAATCCTCTAAAGAACCATTAATTCGGACGATCGATATATTGTCGATATTATCGTTAATATCATTGTCAATACTTAAGGTTCTCAACGTTGGATTGACAATATTTATCGATCGTCTAGAGGGTTTCTCACCTACGGTAATATCGAGAACCTTAAATATCATCGATCGTATCGATCGTCGCTCCTTAACAAAGGCAAACATGCTCTACACTTCTACGCTCAAAATACCAATAAATCCAATTTCGTCTCTTTCGAAATAGGCATCGCTGCTATAACAAATTAAATAAACCGACTCTAAATAAGCACGCGTTTCGTCCAACAGTTACCCCCGTTTCTTACGTGAAACAGACGTTGTTCAAACGAACGCTGTTCAATAGCCAACAGTATATATAATCGAGGGTGGAAAGCGGTGTTTTAAGAGACAAACACGCGTAGACGTGACTATACCCAAGGGGTGGAATACAAGAAAGAGAGACAGAGAGAGAAAAAGAGTGGCTGTAAGCGAAGAAAGAATTGAGCATCGGAACCGAGTCGGCCAAGAGGGCCCGTATCGTTTTAACGTCTCTATTAGCGGCTATTAAAAATGAGCTAGAGACGAAAAAAAGCGGTGAAACGATGGTAAGAGATGGACGAGAGGCAGGAGAGGGTGGGGTGGGTCAAGGGGGTCCCGGTTGCTTGAAATCGCGGGCCCTCTGTTCACATGCCGTCTCCTCCTCGTACCGGTATCCAGTTACCTTTTGTACAGGCCCTCGTATAGCTCAGATTTTCGAATGATATGTTCTCCATTGTGCGCAACGAGTATTTAGCATGGCACGGGGTTGGTCTAAATCGAGGGTTCACCCGGGGGAAGGGAGGAGGGCAGCAAGGAGATGGACTCGTACGAGACGGCACGAAAATCCACGGCTTTCTCTCTCTCTCTCTCTCTCTCTCTCTCTCTCTCTCTCTCTCTCTGTGTTCGACACACGGGGGTAGATTCTGTTAAAATGATATCCCTCGTCACTCTGGTAGAGTCGAGAATAGATCCGATTCTGATATCAAGTTGAAATTGATCGTTCTCCACGCGTTTTTTCCCCTCTCTCTTCTTTCATTTGCTTTGTAGTACCTGGGAGAATCGTAGAAACTAGTTTCGAGAGGAGAGCAGACTGGTTTGGAGATATTTTGGATGTTGCAACGAAGTAAAGACAGTAATACGAGTAAAATTCGAGTCATTCTCGAGCAAAGGATTGATACTTTTGTATGTAATTGGTCTGCAGCGAGGAAATTGTTCGTGCTTCAAATATGGTAGGTTGGAAATGTTCGAATCTAAAAAAATCTTCAAACACAATTGATCATGTAGCGGCACATGAGTCAACGGAAGATTTGAATAGGGAAAAGACTCGTAACATCGTGCCTTGGAATACCAACGTTGTTTTGGTTTGCTAGTCTAAAGGTAAACAAACTCCGGACAAAATATTATTCCCGTTACTTGTAATCGTCAACCGGAGTTACATATGAACTCTAACTTCGTTGATATAAATAGACGAACGTGCTCTCTAGGACAGTTAAATAGTTGAATAGTTAACGGGTAGAAGAATTGAATTATTTCGAGCGAGCAACGATTACGTCCAGTATACACTATTTCTGCACTTGTACCTACGTTGATTTTAATATAGTTGACTATTACAATTTTATCACTCGTCTCTTTATTAAACGAACCAACACGTTTAATAACCACCTGAGACATGGTAAACATGAAAAGGTGCATATAATATCGTCTACTTACGAAATATTCATTCTCAAGTTATAATATTTGTGGGATAGTGTGACGTCAGGGAAGGACGTGGCGTGAGAGGTAATTGTTTATTAGCGTTGTCAAAATATGTTAATGTTGTCGCGGACTGTTGCAACCAAGGTATGTTAAGGGAAAAACGAGCATGGGAAATGCTGTCAGAGTTGAATTTATCGTGGTCGTATGAGGTTCGTTGTGTTGTTGTGTCGTAGAATTATATTCGATTTCGTGCGAGTGCAACGATATTGTATTTATCATACTGTTTTCTATAAACTTATAATATAACATTGCTACATATTTATATACCTAGATATATCGAATATTTGTGATCGGGCGAATATTTTACAGGTCGTCGGTGAACTCTCTTCTCGCATATGCTGCGCCAAAAATCTAACTCGCAAAAATCCTTACATTCGACTAATAATCGTCGAGCACAAATATCGTATAGATATCGACGGCGTTAAAACTGGTCGAAACGATCGAATCACTCTTTAAAGAGGCTGTCAGACGCGGCACGAAAACCGGCATCCTTTCACCGGCCGTAGTTTCTCGATCGCAGATCAATCGGGCGAACTCTTCTACCGGCACACACCGCAAGGACGACCATCTTGCGCGTAATTACAGTAGCTTCCGTCACGGTTTGAGACCCGCGTCGCCGTCCGCGTGCATAATACTTTACAACATACACGAGGGATTACAAAAGTGACTCGTCATGCGGCGTAAATACTTAACGGCGGGGCGCATCCTCATCGCCGCGCGGCGTTCCTTACGTTGCACCTGATACTTTCCCCGGCGGCGGTAGAAGCCGCTTGATGAATTTCTTTTTTAATCATGGCCATCGGCAGTGCCGAAACTTACCGCGTCACCTGTGATAGCTCGTTCGAGCTGTTCGACGCGGTCCTCGATTCGCCACGCGAAATACGCCCTGAACTTTTGCGAACGCGTGCGCGCACGGACACATGCCGCGAATATATTAAACATACCGGATCCTACCGAAATAACGATAAAAAAAGGAAAATAAGGAAAGAGAAAAAACGGAGCTCGTTGCAATATTCGTCGGGCCGTGGCCCTTTTTCGTAGCGAGCTCGTTGAGTTTTAACGAGCGGCCGAACCGTGAACGCCGATATCCCTCGTTAACCGCGGAAACAGTGTAGAAGCAACACACGGTTTGCTGGCATAACTCGAGCCGACGCTGTCTCGCAGTTTCGTAATTGTTCGTACGTGTGAACAGGAATAAAATTCGTGTTTTGAAATGGAACACCACGCCCCCTTGTTAAGCTTTCGATTAATTCAACGACGATAATGATGGGAACACAGCCGATGGATTTAATATCTGTAGAAGTTAACATCGATCGTACAATAGAATATCGGTCTCTGTCGATAAAGTATTAATTTATCGGTCAATAAGTCAATCTTTGGAGAGATCGTATATGCGAAGAAACCTATATCGTATGGCGAAAGTTTGAATCGTTGTTAATTTCGTTATTGATTCAACAGCAATGGCGAGGAAGACATCGGCGATATTCCTTTTTACTTCCATAGATTCGTATTAAGGAGTTACTTTTTAACGTAACAAACGTATTGTTCGTTCGATGTTGACGATATAAGATATTTCTCAATATAGAAAGAATATACCGTATCAGTTTCAAATATATCTTCGAACAACGTTTCAAAGATACTGTTGGTTATAAATCGCGCAAAGAATCAGAGAAATTAATGTCGGTCTGGTGGTATTCACGGCGAAAAATTGACACCGTAAGCTCGAGCCTCCGCACTTTAATGCCACGACATTAAGACGCGTTGAATAGGGACGACGATCGGTGGACGAGCACTAAGTGGAACAAAACGGGAGAGGCTGGCACATAATAAGTCGCACCGCTCGTGCGGGTGTCTCGTGAAAGGGCCGAGACAAAGGGGAAGCGGTCTTGAGGCATAATTAAAACGCGTCGAGTGTCCCGCTGATGCGAGACACGTTAAAAAAAAGAAAAAAAAAAAGAACCAACAGAGGAAGAGGGAAAGAGAAAAAGAGAGAGAAAAAGAGAGAGAAAAGGAGAGTAGGTAGGTACGGGTTCGATTACCATGTCCAACGCGTTTCAAACAGGTCCATGTGAGAGTGGCCTCTACTCGAATCGCGTCTCGCTACCGCTCTTACCTTCCTCTATTACCCACGGAATCGAATAAATCGCTTTCATACCTTCGTCAGGGAAATTGACGTCTCGTTATATATTTCTATATATAGAAAGTGTGAAAGGAATGTCAGACTTACGGGGGATGTTGGTGAATAGAAAAGAGCCGGCCAGATATATGATTTAACCCCTTGATGATGGACGTTGTGAAACAGGAAGTTTATACAGAGGCAAACCTCAAGGTGATAATTTTACGAGTAACAAATAAATAGGAATTTTTTTTTTTTTTTTTTTGTCAATGTATCTTGCGAGTATCTCTAGTTTAAGTAATAGTTTCTTTTCTAATATCGATGCTCTCTGTTTTATGTGGTTATTTTCGAGTCATTTTGTCATAAGATACGAAGTAAGAAGAAGAGAAGTCGAAACGAAAGTAAAATTATCGAAAATAGGATTAGAAAGGTGCGAAGGAGACGAATAGCGCGTGGGGCAAGCGTCTAAACTTAAATGATAGAATCAGTTGGATAGTTGGCGCGGTTCCTACGCGTACGTTCGTCTTTTTGGAGCGTGAAGAAGCATCGAACGATCCGACGATTCTCGTTCGAGCAGCGAACCTGTTCGAAATCACTCGAGGTGTTACCGTGGTAACAGTGCGGGCTGGAAACTCGATTAGCAAAGAAAATACGGGAGTATCTCAGGAGCCTCGGCGTTGAATCGATCTGGAGTAAAGAGGCTTTTAAGGCGACCACAACATCTCATTGTCTCTGGCAGACTAGCGAATGATTCTCCTCTCTGTTAATACCACATCTAGAGAAAGCGTTTTCCACGATGGAGGTACAATTCTTCGCACGGTGTTTTCCTTTTCCCGTGTTACAGGATTACGCGATCGAAAGTGGCGGAAAAATTACGTTCACCTTAAGTTCAAGGTATTTGCAGTTTTCATCTTCCATGGTTCTACGGTTGAAAATTCCTTCGCTCGTAAGCGTAGAAAAACGCATTCTCACGAGGCTCGTCGATAAAGCGAATTATAATACGGATTTTCTCGATACCTTTGTCGGCCGGCCGGTTTAATACTTGACCGTGGGTGGGCACGATGAATAATACTTTCCCGTCGACAAGTCGGGACATCCGTTCCGATCGTGCCACGACTGTTCGTCATTTATCTCTGACCGCAATGGATGAGTCGCGTGAGAAGTTCGCGAAGCGTTTCTGTATCTATCCGTAATCTCTCGAGTAATGAGGTGGATCCTCCTTTTGTACGAACCCGTCCTAGGGAATCGTCGTTACTCTCCCGTGAATCCTTCTGCTCACCTGGGAAGGATGAGCCCGCTCATTAATTATAGTCGCTCCGCGGCGATGACTGGAAACAAAGTGTTTTCAGTGTCGGGGGTACATCCACCTAAGCCTGTCCTAGGACGGGAACGAATTGAAATTCTCATCGCGATCAACGCGCCTACGCGCCACTTCAGCTACGAGATGAAGGTGACCGACTTGCTACCAATAATAATCGCTGACCTTTCTCGTTAACGTTTCAACGGCAGATGCGTGCTCGAGTAAACGATCCGCGAAAGAGCGATAAGAGATAGCAGATGCGAGAAACGTCGTTGGTTCGCTTAAGAAAATTGCTAATTTTCTATACGTCGTATAAGACAACGACGTAATATCGGCGATAAAGGCAGTTTGTATTTCTAACGAAGTTTGGGTGGTTCGGAGTTTTCAGTTGGGTAGTTTCAGCTATAATGTTTCGACATGGTCGAAATATTTGACGCTCGTTCAAATTCGTACGACAAGGAATTAAAAAGTGTACGTATACGGATAGGATGCTTGATTTTGCTAAATTAAGGCAAGCTATTAACATTACCTGAATCTAGTATGGATATGAAATACATCGTAACAGAGAACGTAGGAGAAAGTAAAAATACATTTTTGGAAGACTCTGTAGCGGCACAGGAGTCAAAGGACGACGCGAGTCGAGAGCGACTCATGCTGTTGTTTTGCCTCAGGACATTGACTCAGCCTTGACGCAGAAATGTAATGATAAACAGACTCCGGGCAAAACAATGTAGCCGCTATATGCAACCGTCGAATGAAGACGAATTTGAATTTTCCGACTCTCCCTCGACCAGCATAAATAAACGGACGCGATCGCGAGCGACAGAGTATCGAACAGCATCGTACAGTATCGAACAGCATCGTACAGTATCGAACAGCATCGTACAGTATCGAACAGCATCGTACAGTATCGAACAGCATCGTACAGTATCGTACAGTATCGTACAGTATCGAACAGCATCGTACAGTATCGTACAGTATCGAACAGCATCGTACAGTATCGTACAGTATCGAACAGCATCGTACAGTATCGTACAGTATCGAACAGCATCATACAGTATCGTACAGTATCGAACAGCATCGTACAGTATCGTACAGTATCGAACAGCATCGTACAGTATCGTACAGTATCGAACAGCATCGTACAGTATCGTACAGTATCTACAGAGTATTTCCGAGAATCTCACGAGTATTTACCGAGCTACGCGACGAGCATTAACGAATATTTATTCCGCGATTTTATTCTGCGATTTATATTTCGTACTAACGACTCGCGTATACGTCTGTACATTAATTTATTTATTTGTTCGAAATATAATTGACGGATTGCGACAGCAATCTCTCGCTCTCGTTATTTCACGTTATATCTATCCTCGACCAATCCTCCACAATCGAATCAATCAAGTCCATGTTTCGACTACAATTAACGTAAGTTTTATGAACGCGAAAACACGTTCTGTGTTTCAACCATGTTGTGTTTCAGAATGCAGCAGCAATCTGGTACAGGAAACGGAGGTACACGACGCACTCTGAGTCCTGGACCAGGAGCCAGCGATTCAGAGGATTCCGACATCTCGCTTGGTGGAACGTCGCCTGCGTCGCCGAGTTCCTCACCTCCGCCAACTCATCAACCATCTCCTGTTCCTCTCGGGCCTCTAGGTCCTCTACCTCCACCATCCTTAAATTTCCGCTTCGATCCTTCGCAATCGCAGTTTCGATTCAACCACGCGACGGCCTTCAAATTCCCGCCGGCGGGTTTCCGATTTGGACCGCACAGCCCGCAACACAATCATCCGAACATCTCTGGCGGTGGAATCTTCAGGCTGACGGAAACGAGCCCGTTCCAAGCTGTGGGACCGAGAGGTGATCTTGGGTCGAGGCGAGTAGCTTTTAAAAACCTATTCTTAATCGCGCGCTCTCCGATTAATCCGCGTTCGATGAATCTCAAAAATTCAAAACTAAACGTTTCAAAATCCTCTCGCGTTTTATCCATTGGATCGATCGGCAGGATCTTTTGTAAAAGTCTTTTCTTTGATCTGTTAACAGGAGGTGTTTGTAGATTAACTCGTTATTCGAATCGACAATGTCTTATCGCTGGACAAAATAACGTCTCTGACAACTAATCAATTGGTTCGATAACAGTGATTTATCATATAAAATTTGTATTCCGTGACTGTAGAGCTTGCTGTATATTTAAGGAACGACCCTGTTAACAGACGGTATCTGTATTTGCGAGTTTCCTCGCCGTTTGCGAATTACATGCCGAAGGAGCTTAATGCTCGATGCATGTTGATCGAGATGTTTCGATAAACTCGGAGTACAATACGATATACGATTTTTCTAAAGTATTATATCGCCATACAAATTACCAATCCTTGAATAATCGACAAATATGTCAACTTACTGTAATCATTCTGAAAGATTCAATGCAATATGCGTCGTCAACGACGACCACGACGATCAGCGCACGAGCTTAATAAAACTAACGTCGATGAAAGGAATTCCTTCGAAAGCCACGAAGAAAATATTTTTTCTAAGAAAATATTGATCTGGAACTACACTTTTCAATTTCAGACTACCGGATCCACTGGGTCTACCACCGCCGAGGTTGCACCCACACGACAGTTTGCTCCATCATCCGCAAATACAGCATCAGCTACCGGAAGGAATGTCGAGGATATCGGAAGGCTCGCGTCTCTCCGATGGTGGAATTTCGCGCCTGTCAGACAGCCTATCGGAAGCTCACAGCCCGCCATTAATGGCGACGAACTTGTCTGTGACGGGTCCGTTAAGGGTCGCAGTTCCGAGCCCTCACACGCCTTCCTCGCGGGGTAGTCCAACGGCCAGTCAACAGACTCCCCAGGGTCAGTCTCAAGGCCAGGGATTGATAAGGGTGGCGACACCACCTCCACTGAATCCGAAACCACCGCAGATCCACAGACCTTTCTCGCCAGCGTGATACGACGAATTGGGAAATGTCATTTCAAGGGGGAATGAACACGATCGATCCATTGTATCGAGAAAAATCGTAGCTAGCGACGAGAGTCAATTTCTCGACAAACGTTTCGAGGTTTTATGAAAGGAGTAAAGCGAACACGAAGATTTTCGAGCTCTAGGAATCTACGAAATAATTATTAAAAAGACGAATATCGAGGAAAAGTCGACAAAAATAGAAAAGCTTACTTGGACGAAGATGTTGTTGTTGAAATTTACGTTAAAAGTGTTCGTTACCAAGTAGTAAGACAAGGTAAACATTTTGCAATACGGCTGACGATGTAGAATTTGTAACTGTATGTTGCACTATGATAACATAAAGCAACCCGAATGTTCCAATGGACGAGGCGTCGGTAGATGGCAGAAGCGGACGTGTGCAATTATCCGAAGCAGATGCGAACGATGATCGCATGTAAATAACGAGATCACACTTTGGACGACACATTTTTTCGTTGAATGAAAATGGAACGCGAAATCGATCCGTTTTTGAGAATAACAAATTTCGTGTAACGATATATTTTTTTATTTGTTTTTTTTCCCCTGTTTTGTAGAATGTACATAGCGATACCCCCGTTAAAAAAGAAGGACACTGTTTGAACGTAAGAATCTCCCGGAAAACTGTTACTCGTTGTTTCAAATGCGTTGGTCAGCTACGTTGAACGTGAAAATTTAACATGAATCTGTTTCAAATCTTAAGCTATTTCAAATAAGAAAGGACACTAACCCGAGATCGTAGAACTATGAACGGCCTAAACGTAGACTGAGGCCGAGCTTCGAAAATAACGCGTTGTTCGCTCTATAAAATTGTACGTGACTATTATAAGTGAGCCTTTTTATCTATTTACAACATCAAAGTCTCGTATCGAAATAGTTTTTGGTTTTCTTTTTTTTTTTTCTTGTTAAAAAATAATAATGAACAAACAAAATCTGGAAATCGTTCATGCTAACCATCGATCAAATTCAGATACGATTTTATGTATCGCGATTCAAACACCGTTTCTAGTGGATCGAAGCGATACGGTGTCGTTTGTTGTCGGCACAAATCGATATACATAAACATAAAGAAACAGTCTATCGGAGATAAATAATTTGAACACCGGTTGATATAATTTAAGGTATTTCGCAAAACGCCCCCCCCCTTTAGCTTAGGTAGAGATTAGAGATTTGTAAATTTCCTTAATCGGTACGCTCGTTAAAGGAATCGTTTACTCTCGGAGTAACACGCGGCTCGATCACGATTGTCAAGAGACAAAGACGATCGATCGATCAAGTCGAGTCTGGTAAACGATAAAGAAGAGAAAGAAAACGAAGCAGAAGAAAAAGAAGAAGAAGGAGAAGACAAAGAAGAAGAGAAAGAAGAAGAAGAAATAGCGCGAACATACGTCGGTTCGCATTTCCTTCTCTCTCTTTGTAGATATACACATAAATACGACACACGTTAGCAGAATTTCTTGTATAATCAGCCCTTTCTCCCTCTTATAAATATGAACATACTACAGCCCACGTATACATAAGTACCTTACGTAAAGAATATTAACACGAAACTATACATATATAAATATATGAGAAGAAGATGATTCATTATTATTATTAATATTATTAATATTATTATTAATATTATTATTTGCGCCTGTACATACATTCACGCGAAAATATATTAACAGATTATTATGATATTACAACAAAACTATACTGTGAGTGTTGAATTCATCGTTTGTTCCTGAATCGATCACAACACCCAATCTCCATCCATGGAACTCGATACCGTACCCAGCCAGGTATCCATCTGCCAAAATTCGCCTGGCTCGTCAAAATTTCCCAACATCAACCAAAATTTACCCGTTGAAATCAACACGGTTTGCCCCGCGCAATTAACATTCGCGTTTCGCGTGCTCGCTCGTCGGCCAATTTTCTCCTGCCAATTGTATCTATTAATATCGTTATTTCCGCGAGCCAGGCTAATTCACACCTAGCCTTTGATCGACGCTCCTGGCAAATTCTAGGTGTGGGTACGCGCATACGAGCAATACCAAGCAACGCGGCTAAAACGATTACAATAACTCGAAGGCGAGAAAGAGCGAGGCGATTCAGGTGGCCGCGTCCTTCCCACAATTTAAACGGCTCGCAAGGTCTCCTCTTCTTACCCACGGCTATAGTAACCAACGAAATTCGCACAGTCACTCGACTCCCTGTTAACAAACCCGACCAAGTCAACGGAAGAAGAGATCGCGTTCGAAACACGCGAATCTTTCTCTTCTCGTCGAAGGTCAATAGGAGCGAGTCGATGGTTGGCGAAGGGATAACGGCGAAGGGATAGGAGAAAAAGAGAGAAGAAAGGCGAATCATGGAAAACGTAAGCACGAAAAGGAGCGCGTGAAGAGGCAGAGATGAAAAGAGAACGGAGACGAGGCGTAGGAAGGTTATCGACACGGACTGCAGTTAGCGAAAGAGAGCAAGGGGATACGCGATGGAGTAAAGTGGAAGGGAGAAAAATAGGGTGAACGAAGGCAAGCGACAGAGAGGAAGAGAGTAGTTGCGCGATAACGTGGCGTGGGCGGGTGTCGCTGACAAAATGGACCAATCGGCTGGCTGGGTTGCCTTGTAACCGATCCCGCGGGTTAACCAGGAACCAGGAACATCGACCAAGACTCTCCAAAAAGCCGATATGCCCAGAGCGCACGCCTAACCGTTCTCGTCGCCGACTCCACCCTGCTGCCTGCTGATGCTTCCACATGCGACCACTTCCTCTTTCCCTCTCTATTATATATTTCTCTTTCACCCTTCCACTCTCCACGCGTCTACTTTATACGTCGCTTTTCCTCTCACCGTCGTATCGTACGTTCTATCTTCGTCTTTCTCTGTCTGTCGCCCTTGCGGTTCGCCGTTCGCATTGCGTTCCTTCATTCGATGTATACGCACCAGACGAGGCTCTGTCTCTCTCTGTCGCACCGGTTGGCGAAAGTTCTCGACAGCTGGGTGGATTCCTCGATGGAAGATGGAGTCGTTAGAGGCTGCCCGGGAATGGAGAGATATTCTCCGCGGCTGGCGCGTTTCACCGGCGAGTTGTTAAATTACTTCGATGAAGTTGCCGTAATTGAAACTGGTCATTGAGCGAAATGTGTTTAGAGCCGGGCTTCGAGAGAGCTAATCGCCGCGTAACGGCCTGATCACCGGCCAGATAATCGATGAACGATCGATGTCGACACAACGCTTGCAAATGGTTACAAGTTAAATTAAAATTCGTCGAAGAACGCGCCAGTGCTATTCGCGCGGCAATTTGTTTTGGTGTTTATGGCGAACGATATTGCGTTGAATCGATGAAAAATGAATCACGCGTATCGCGATTGAAACTGGACAACTTGTACTCCGACCAAGATACGAGCAATACCTATGAAACGTATAAATCGAAATAACTTATCGATAGACGATATAGCGATATTGTCGAGTATCTAGTAGCTTATTGTAGTATTCCTATGAGCGTCGTTGTATTGATTTAATCGAAGATGGATTACTCGTATCGTAACAGAAAATGGAAAACTTCTCGTAACGATGCAACGAATACGAGTTTGTAAACGTTTACGAATCGAATTAGAACATCAAAGAACAATGTGTAATTTGTAAAGTAACTCGTTTAGATATTTATACGAACGTCGTTGCATTGATTCGATCGAAGACGAATTACCCGTATCATGACAATGAACGGAGAATTTATATCGTAATAACTTCACGAGGAATGTTTATTCTCGATGGTACGACGAGCTAAGCGTTAAATGATGACGAGTTATTAATTTCTGGTTTCTGCTCGTTCTTTTAAAAACATCCGTCCTGGTCTTCCCGATAAGCATCGTCTGCAATTCAACGAGCGGAAGGCGGGCAACCGTTGTGCAACAAACACGCGCAACCCGAACAATGCCTCGTTTCAACGTCGCGTCGCCACGTATCGGATACGCGAAAAGAATTTCGTGGCGGAGAAATGAAAGGATGAATGTCGCGATTATCGATACGCATCGGTTCCGTGTACCGTTTTCAAGCTACATACCCAATATGACGTGAAAAGGGCCGTTCTCGTTCGCTCTCTTCCATTTCTACGTTGATCTTTGTTGCACACTGGATGGCACGGTCGTCTTGCCGGTCGTGTTTTGACAGTTGCTGCTCTGACACCTCTGGCACATTCATTAGAAAGTGGTTCTCAATCCCAGGTAACCGTGGAGGGTCGAGTATAATTTAATTTTGGAACTTGATGTAAACAGATATTCGAGAGTTCACGCTTATTGTTTCTCCTTTTTATACTTTGTTGAAGAATTGAAAAATATTTTAACATGAAACACGGATTTTCGCGCTGTTATTATGCGAGTTATTAATCGCTAATATCGCGAATGTTCGTGAAAATTTATTTTTTCATCGACGTAACTGAGGAAACGCAGATCTGTTATACACCGTAAATACTTTGACGAGCACTTTGGATATTTCACATATCTTTGTATAATATACGCATTTTTCAATCTTAATAATAATTTCACGATCCGTCGCTCAATTATCCTAAATAGCATATAACGTTTAATCGAGTCATTGTCGAGTATACACGAGCCACCGCGAAGATGCAAATTTCAACAAAGAGATCAATTTACGAATGCTACGCGCAAATAAAAAAATGACCACGTTTCGATGCCTTGCCATCCGAACATTTGCTCTTCAAGCCACCGTGGTAACAAAACGTTCGCGTAAAAATCTCCTTCGGTGATCGTTATCGATACGATCGAGTCTCCGGCTCCTTGTCTCTCTATCGGCATTCAAATGGATAAAACTAGGGAGCGTAATCTATTAAGTAGGAGAGGCGCTCTAGTTGAGAGACTCTGATAGACATCCAGCTGTCCGGATTTAGATGTTAGGATAATACGGTGTGGTCTGGGCCTTGCAACAAAATAATGTAGTCCACTCTGAATGGGGGAGACCCGGAATGAGCGGGAGGGCGAGGAGAGAAGCGGGGAGAAGCGTCGACAGAGGAAAAAGAGAAACAGAGATGGCTGACGTTCGTGGTGATCGAGGAGAGGAGGATGAAGCGAGATCAACGGAAGAGTATCGACAGAGAGTAACTATTTCTCTAGTGGTTATTTGTAGACAGATTCGACGACGTGACAATGCCGCGAAAACCATAATGGGGGCCCACAGGGTCCCCACTATGGGAGGCCTTAGTGAGATTACGATGCCCACCAGGTATTTGTTGTAGGTCTTAGGCAGACATTGGGGTGCCATGGAGAGGTGTGAAAGTGATGGTAAATCTTCGTTGAATCTTTTTAAAATCGCTGCTCGCCATTGTTGCGGTAAGAAGTTTTTCAGGCTTTACGGATCTTTCTCACTCCCGGATCCCTGTTTCCTCCCCTCCTCTTCGCTCGCTCGTGCACACGTTCTATATTTTCGATCTGCCCTTCCGGCAGTGTCAGCGAGATCATGGACTCTTGGCTGCTTAAGGGTGCGATCGGAACTCGAAAGGAAGAGGGGAAAAGCCGCGATACTCGCCGAGAGAAATCGGTATTGTGCTGGAGAGATCGCAACAAGGAATAATGGAGCATCACGAACGGTGACGCGGAACGATCCACAATGCGGCAAATCGCATTTTCATTTCTTCGTCTTTGTAAAAGTTACAAGTTCGAAAGACGCGAACGATGTTTCCATGCGTGATAATAAGATACGGTCGTACCTTAGACTTACGTATGGTAACCGACTACGGATTCAACTAGAAAAAGACACGTAGGTCAGATGTAAGACATACGTAACATGATGCATGTGACGGTGTATACACGTGTTGTATGTTTTAAGATTTGATTAAATTAAGACATATGGTTTCTATTAATTAGTAAAAGTGATCGTAGAAGTAAAATTGATCGTGCGGGTTAGAAATAACGATTACGTATAAACCAAAATAAAATAGTAAATTATACTAAATGCATCTTTGAAACTTCCATGAGAACTAAACACGTGGACACGAATGTGTTTAAAGAAATGCCGCATAGAAACGTCGTAAGCAAGAAAGAACGTATATCAGGGTGTAATTCTATTATATAGAGTTTTATTCTCACCCTGAAATGTCTACGATCAAACATTTTTTTCTGGATACTTTTTCTGAAATCTTTTCAGCTATCCCGATGATGGACAAATATACCCCTGGTCGATTAAAGCGTCTCGCATGACCTGCTACAACCCATAATAAACTGCCCCATTGCAAATTACAAATTCGAAAATCGGCGTGTCGACTTTCATCGGGGGTCTCGTATCGTATCCGAGTTCACACGGGGTTAATGAGAGGTTAGATATAACTTGCCATTTTGGACCATAATGCGACACCGGCGCCCATTTAATTTAAGTATATCCCGTGCATAGGATTTCAATGGGGGTGTGTCACGCGTCACCTCTGGCCCCTTCGGCCAGGCCTGCGACAACTTCATGGGAAAAACAAAATATTTAGCTAACTGGAACAACTGGCTGAAAATATTTTCCTTCCTCGATAGATTATTGTATCGTGACAAACACCGTTCTTATCGAACAATAATGAATTTTGATCGATGTTTCAGTAAACGATTCGATAAATCCAAGAGATAATAAGTGAGACACTCAAAAGCCAAGCTGATCAATTTCGTTTCCTCGCACTTCCCCAAATTTATCAACTAATTTTATCAATTTCCGATGATCTAAAATCAACCTAATTTCAGATAACTCTAATTCCTTAATTTCTTTCACGTAATAGAATAACGTTTAGTATTTTTTTTTTTTTTTTTTAATTAAATGATTTACATCTTGATGAGGTTTATCGGATTAGCTGCCGCGTGGCTCGAATGCAACAGAAATTTAAAAGTGCGCGTTTCATTTCACAAAGCATAATTAGGTGTGGAAATACGTATATCTACATATGTTCGAGGTAAGAAGAAAATTCTCGGTACATCTACGTCCAAGCTGTCACGTATCTGCAACATATATGGATACGTCAGGCGTCACTACTGCCCCTGCGAGGTACTAAGCTGCTTACCACTCTGGAGTTTATGCTGTATTATGTTCGATGGGGTAGCTTCTAACTCTATAGAACTTACGTGGAATCCGTATCTCGCCTGCTATATACGCTATCTTATCTTTCAGTCATACGCGCGAAGTACCAATACGCGAGGTTCTCCAAAGATCAATGAACAGAATTCAGCTCCACAAACAATTACAAATAACACAAGTAACATACAACGATCGCTTCGATACGAAATAACGGTATAAAAATCCCCTGGTTGGCAAAAATAAAAAATCTCATCCCTTAATATTTACGAGCGACGATAACATTGGCCAATTAATTAGACTTTCATCGTAGTTTGCAGTTTGTACATAAAACAACCGTTCGTCGTCGTAGTTTCCTTTTTTCTCTCGAGGCACGATCTTTTGCCCCCTTCAGCAACAGGACCGACAACATTTCGAGGAAGTTTCTGACGAGGGTATTACGCAAAACTGTATCGGCTTTTCCGTGTTTTGATTTCGCTCGAAAAGCGATGGAACGAGAATGGAGGGTAAGAGAAGGCCAGATACTTAGCCGAGGACTAACAGCAGGCTACGGATTAAAGGGGGTGAAATGTTATTATTGCAAGGGGTACGTCTGCGGCCGTGAGTACTAAGTAGCCCGGTTAAGTATGTTGTTTAAGCCAACACTGTAAGTAACCATTCCCCCGAGAAATTGCCGTGATGACATCGTACCCAAGTCGAAACTCCGTTCGCGTGGAATACTTCAGCATCGAAGTGCCTTGTCCAGATGGCTCTCCTAATACCCCGTTTTTAGGGAAGCATCGTGGAAAACCGAGGCGCTCGTGTCATGATACACGATGGCAAGAAAGGTAACACGTTCGAAGTATTGGGAAACTTCGACGTCGTTTATCAACGATGCATACCGTGAAACCGACTTACGTCAAGCGTAAGACACGTTTTTATCGCTCATTTTCTTCGACAAATATCGCAGGCGAGAAGACTTTTTCACACTTTTTACGTTTGTTACAAGCATTGCCTAGCTTTGTGTAACATAGGTGAATAATAAATGTTAAACAATGACAAATTATGATTATCATCGGTTCAATGTTCACAAAATGATCAGTTAATGATTATCGTATACGCATAGATTAGACATTTACGATAGACATTCCACCGTAACAAATTGCAAGGCCTAAAAATGATATCGTTACTATATGGCAACCCATCGGGTTCTTTCTATGTTTTCTACCTCATAGAAATATATTTTGTAAGAACAATTACTTGTAATATTAATTTTATTATTTATAGATACTTGAAAGTTCGATAGTTTTTCAAGTGCTTTTCCTGGGATTATCGTCTTTCCTCTTTTTCGACGTATCATCTTTGCGCTGTTCCTTTGTACAAGATAAAAATCTCTCTAATAGCGTATAAATTCATACGAATCGATGTTTCTGTAGTTTATGATACCTACGTTACGTGAAAGACACACTTTTCTTCCTCCTTTCCTTTTATAAAATACGCATCCTTTTCAACGGCACGACAGATGCTGGATGGTAAGTTTCTCCATCGAGGGAAATAATTTTATACTTTCGAGTACGGAAATATAGAAACATAGACGCGAAACGTTCACTTCCCGACGAGCGAGAAGGAAGTTCTGATATCCAACGTGTCGCCGTGGTTAAACCGTGCTGAACGAATAATCATCGAGGCAAATTCCAGCTTCTAAGGCGAGAAGCTTTTGTACGACAGGAAAATGACAAATGCACTACCTCGGACCGAGATTAAAATACGCTATTGCCGTTATTAGAGACGAGTTTTGAGCCTTTGCTTCAAGATAGAACGGTAACAGACGTATAATTTCCTGGAAGCTTTGAATTGAACAACTCTCTCGCTCCGGCAGATCGAGTGAGACGAGTGTAACCGGCTTTCAAAGCTTTGAGGGTGAGGAAGCTCATTAACGAGAGCTTTCTGTTCCTTCTTCCGTCTCTCTCACCCTCTCTTTCTCTCTTGGTTACATCGACGCACCTTCCATCTTAGCATCCGGTATCCTTAACGGAGCTGGGTGAGACCAATACACCCTTACCCCCTTTCGCGTTTCCTTTCCTACCAAGCCGAACCGAATTCCTCATTTACATAAATACGAGAGCTTTAATGGCAGTAAATTGCGGTAAATTTATCTCATAGGGTGCAACGTGTGTAATTTCCACTCGTGCAGCCGGGATAAAATGAGTCTTCGACGCTTTCAATAGGATACATTCGAAAAACAGAATGAAAAACGTCTCTAATTACGTTAACGCTTAACTAATGAGGTGTTTATACCGCGAACAGTAACTTTAAATTAATCCAAATACCGAGAGGAAAATATAAAGTTGTGTCAAAGTGGCTTTAATTATTACGTAAAATTATTCACAATTGCATTACCGTTTAAACAATATAACGTCTTGCACGTACGTTTGCAATGCGATCGTTTCATGTAACCGATCGACGCGGTGCACATTTAACGGTGTTAATATTCGTTTCAATAAACATTCGGTACAAAGATAATATATTTCAGCGATAAAAATACAGCCAGCTTAACTCTCTTCGATTAACCTACAGCTGGTTCTTTTAATAAGCTCCATCAAACATATCTGGCACGTTAATGGTACAGACATCGGGGACCATCGATTTCTTCGAATTCCGTGTTGATCTCGCGGCAATAAAACCAATCGAACTTACAAAGGCAGATAGAACTGGCACGTACCGTGATTACTGTCGCTTTTAATGACACTTTCTTCGGTGACTTGTAATAGTAGTATACGGGCGCGTCGAACGTAATTATTCCTCTTCGTTACGATCGAATGAATTCAATTAAACGCTGAGCATCTCTCTCTCCCCACTCCCTCCCTCTCTCTCTCTCTCTCTCTTTCTCTCTCTCTCTGTGCACGTATTTCCGCTATCGGTACTCGTGGAACGTTCGTTAACGACACGTATGTACGTTTCCACGAACAATTACCGCGCAACGTCATTAATTTCATTGGAAGTGAAAATATCTACTTCGTTGCAGGGTAGAATCAAAGTTTCCCTTCGTCGCGTGGCTTCGTGGCAAGAGTAAGAGATAAAGAGGTAGGCGAGACGTTGCTCTAGGAAACCGTTCGATCGCCAATCCAAACGAAATCGCAGAAAAGAAACGTGACGAGAGAAGGATTCCTAATTCAACGTACGTGACTTGTGCTTCTACGTCGACAGCTTTTTAACCCTTTTCCCCTGCCTCCGCGGCGGCGAAAAAGTTTAAGTATCCCCGGGTTGACTTAAATACAGACAGCGAGATGTGGTTAATGCAACCGCGAAATAAAGGGCGTGGTTTTAACGCGCAGCCGAGGATTGGCTGTTGAACTTGGCTACCCGGTCGATACTGGCCGACTATATCTGCTCGACCTGTATACTTGATACTTATCCGGCAAGCGTGTATGTACATCTGATCTCTCACCGCTGCTGAAGAGGTGTTGGTATCCCCAGGCCAGGATCGACACGGCAAGATTCAGCGGTAGAAGGTAGACGAGCAAACTGCGAATCTTCGTTTCGCTGTGTCTATCGACCGCTTCAACGTGAAACTATCGCCCAATGGTAACATTCGTAAGAATGGTCTCATTGATGGCGAACAATCGAATTTCTTAGCATATACGCACAATGGTAGCAAAAGGAAGAATTTAATTTCGTGGATAATCTGGTAGCGATACACTGATACCGATCTGACGGATTTTACGAGATTCTCGGAAGACAACGATTTCGTTTTTACGTATAATTATTATAGTAAGAGAAAATAACGATCTACAGGTAAATAATTGAAAGTAAATTTGAAATAATAATATTCGGAATATCGTCGCTTTCTTTTGTTCTTGCAAGTATAAAGTTGATCGTACGGTACGATGGTAAAGTGGCTTCTTCGCGGCTCGTATAATCGCGATCGTAATTAATTTCTATTGGTATAAGCCTGGACGTTCCGTGAAAGTGATCGAGTATTCTTTTATTACACGGCTATTATTGTATCGCGTGGTCGTTTATATTAATCTTACTAGCGAGCGTTCGTTGTGTTAACGACGATTAGTCCTCAAACTATTATATCCCCTCGGTGCAAACGCGTTCCATCGCGTCGAGACAGAGAAAGACGTTTTGTATCATCGGATGAAGCAATCTCGGCCGCGTTATACTAATATAGAGTATGAAAAAAGAGATCTACGGAAGGCTGAACGAGCCCGAGCAGACGATCAATCTTGATTTCTTAATGCGACATTAATAGGCGGTGATTAAAATCTTCTTAATGATACCGCGACTTTCGTCATACGGATTGCAGATTAAATCACGCGATTGCCTGCAATTTTCAACAGTAAGCGAAGATTCGTCTCTTAATAATGCCGCTGTACCAGCGGATTATTTCGTCGAAGGGAAAGTACGTATCTCCCGGCGATCATGCGATTGCTTATGGGTCAAGTGCTAGGTTAATCATAATAATCGAGTAATATGTTTTTGCACACGTAATTTTATACAATATCTTAGACGTTATCTAATTGCAATAGTTGTACTTATTTTCAAATTCCAACGAAATTACCCGTAATTACGTAGGAATTACAATACGGCAGTCGTAAGATAGCGAGAAAATGTCGTTGACTCGTTCTGCGTGGATTTATAAAGATTTATAAAGATGACGTTAATCGGAAGTCTAATGAATTGGATGAATTTTTATTACTATAAATCATAAAAATGGTATATTAACTATGATATCCATTTTTCATCAAATCATACAACGAAATCGTAATTATGTTTATATGATATATATAAGTGTAATGGTATATATAAGTACGTTTAAAATCACTATTATTTCCCATTTTATCTTTTCTTCAAAATTATATAATACATTACCCACGAGGTCGTTTTCATAAACCACAACTTCTCCAACTTCTCCTTTACTCTATTAACATTATTAACATTAGAACTTTATTAACGTTACTTTGAAAATCCCGGTTTTACTCGAATTTCCTTAAATTCCATAAAGCGTGTACCTAATTATTTTGAGAATGTAAATGTGTTTAGAAAATATTGTCCAATTATCGAATAATTAATTCCTACGTATCTTCGATGGATCTACAAGTGATCTCGGTGACGTTCACCGATGCTGCCCCTATGGTCAGTCGACGAACAACCGACCGGAAAACTTATATCGCCGCACAAAAGCGAGTAGGTTAGTATAATAACGCGATATCCATAATAAACGCGACCGGTATCCTCTCATTGAGGGCAACAATGCCTCTGATAGATGAGTTAATCGGTAAGTTCCTCCCCGGTGGAGCGAGGAGCCCGACTCGACGTTTCATGTTTCATTGTGAGGCATCGTTGTTCGAGGACGTCGACGACGTCGCCGTCGACAATGTCGACCGTTTTTACACGGTGCGCTCTACCATTGAACGGCGTGAAAAACGCACAGCATGTCCAAGAGGATGTATATTCGACGAGAAAAGAGTAACCTCGACGTGATTCTAATCAGTGACACTACGTGATTTTTAACCTTGATTTATGGCTTTTAGAGAGCATCGATCGGGCGATTTGAAAAAAGAAGGATTCCAAGTTTAAGATGAATAATGATAATTCTTGTTTAGACAAATAGTTTCGATTCTTTGCGTCAGTCGATATAACGGATACGAACCAAAGCAAAATAATGTAAAATCTGGAAAATTCCAAGTGTTCGAAGCACGATATTAAAAGTAATTAATAATTGTTACATAGATAGAGGTAATTTTGATCTCCCGCTTCGATTCGTAAATACATCATGGTCGAACAAAATCGACAAAATTGGGTAATTACGAATTCGTAATTTAAAAATTTTCCTGATATTAAAAACTAATTCTTCTGTAAATAGATAATTTCGATTCTTGTTGCATCGAACACGGATAAAACCAGGTATTGCGCGTAAATATTTCCAGAGTAAAATATACACTCTTCATTTTGTATTTGTACATTGTACGGGCACAAGGAAGTCTGCGGAACATTGCCTCGAAGGATTCAGGACTCCTATTATCCGGATCAGTATTTGCCAGTGGTTCCCAATGTAACTTCCAATCGAATATTTTTCCTTGTCGATATCTAGCGATCGAAGGGAGGAAGAGTTGGGAACTACTGATCGCCAGAGGAGTAATTCATCAGAGAGGATGCTGGGACTGGCGGACCTCCGCCTCCCTCTTCTTCTTCGAGGTTTTCTATCGTTTCTCATTCTCTATCCTCGTTTCTCTCGTCGTATCCCTGTTGTATTCTAACTTCGACGACGGCCAACGAGGTCAAGCCGCCGCAGTCTGTGGTTAATTTGTCGCTTCTTTCGTTCTTATCCTGGCGTTAAACGTCGTTGGTCACCTCGTTTCGAACGTTTATAAAACGAAATCGATGGGCGACCTATCGCTGACTGAGGAAGATCGTCGACCGATAACGAGCTTAAATCCAACGTGTCGTGGTTTCAAGGAAATTCGAGCGACATTCGAAGATAGTTTGGCATTTCTTTTCTTCCTCTTTTAAATCACTTAAAATCCGGGAGAATTCAATAATGGCAGACGTTCACTCTCATCAACGTAACTGCACGCAAGCCACGACTGACTGCAACCTAAACGACAAGAGGGGAGGCAGGCTATATTAAGGATTGATTGACAAACAGGCTGACCCACATTTGCGAACGAACGCGAACCAGCACACGCGTTCATAACCAAGTCCTTAAAAGATACATTTCGTGCGGATAATTATACGGCAACTGTTCGAGGAAGCAGAAACGGCACGTGTCCGGTTAATTTCTGAATTTCAGGCTTGCAAAAAGGAATGAAATTGTTCTTGGAAAATGGCCATCTCTTTTTTTGCCAAATTACTCGGTCGCGTGAACGAAAGACAAGCACGGAGGCTTGTTAAAACGATGATTAAACGATGCGATCCTCGCGCGATTCCTTTCCACCTACCGGGAAGAATATACGTGTATATCTTTATCGTCGATATCGACGCCAACTAAAGCAATACTGCGGCTTTTAAAATCGTCCAACAGCGAATGGTTTCTCTAATGGATTCCGAGAACCGTCAGACGTCGTTGCTTTTCTTTCTTTTTCTCCCCTTTTTCTCCCTTTTTCTTTTTCTTTTTTCTTTTTCTTTATTTCATTTTACCGTCGAACCGAGCGAATAAATCTCAACCTCGATGATCCTGCCAGCCACTCGATTTCCTGTGTACATGTAAATCCACTTGAGAAATAAACTTTCCCGATAAATCGGTCCTTCGAAGCATCCAGGTTATCCTGTAATCAATTATAACGCTCTTCCCGAACCGGTGAAACGAATCCAAACGATTCCGAGGAGCGAAAGGGTTCATGATTGCGGAAGTTGCAGCAGCAGGTCCTTCTCACCGCGAAGCCTCTCGCCTCTCTTTCCCTTACCATCCGTGGAGGCAGAGCAAATTGCCTCATTCCGCACGAAGAAACGGAACGTTTTGTCCTGGCAGGCGTCTCTAGTCGATATTAACTCGAGCCACGGACGATCTGGCGCGTCCTGATGATTTCATCAGGCCCGTCTCCGCAGGATCATCATACTTTGTAACCGCGCGGCAAAAAGCAACTGCTCGGGCCAGGACACGCCAGGAAATATATGCCCGTAATACGGCGTGGATTCAACGCGTCCGCGCGCAACGGGTGACGTATGATGATAGTGTAGCCCAGGAGAATCAAGATGGCCGTAATAATATCATTATCCCAGTGGTCTCCATCGGTCGTTCGGGGCCTCGAGTAAGACATTTACCGTAACGACCGGCCATTCGTTATCGAGTCCCCGGCTTGCCTAACCTCTGTAGGAACCGCGACACCGACAGAATTCTCAACAGAGAGAAGGTCGTAGATACCATCAACCCGTTGATGCCTCTCTCGATCTCTTTCGATGCTCGCTAACGTTTGCTTCGAGACTCGAACACTTGGAATTCGGGTAAACGACGAACGAACCACGAACTATATACACGTATATAGAAAGTTCGTCGTATTATACAAGTTCGATAACTACCGTTCGTTGGCGAGCCTAATCTACCAATTACCAAGAGAACCTGATTCCACCAGTGGTCGACGCGACGAACGCAAGGCAAACATTTACTTTGCTACATAGATTATAACGTGATTTTTATTCCTAGCTACAAGACATCTTCCGCTTGGCGTAAAATTATCGAATCCATGAACGCGTCTGTACCACGGACCGATAACTCGAATTGATCGCTTCGACTCAGCAATCAGTCAAGCGAGGCTGCGTCAACAGGCTTAACCGAGCGCTACAGAGGCTTGCCTATACTTCATCCGTTTCCACACATGCTCCAGCGTCAGTTTTTCTGAAGACCCATAAAGCCTCTATCACCATCATCATTATCGCCATTACTGTGCATCCGCTAACAGTCAGCTGGATTCGAGAGCCACGCGTTGGCACGCAGGTAGTCGGGAAAGAGAGTTGTTTCTTTTAGAGTCGTAGAGAGGAGAAACGCGGGTACCTATGTCGATAGCGTTCGAAGCGTCATAAACGAGCGACATTTGTTTAGCGAATTTCACGGTGCATGCTGCATTCATCTCTCGGCTTGGCCACACGATCATCTCGTCAGGTCGTTTCATTGTCGGCTTAGAGGTTAGGTTTAACATGGCCGAACGACGGTGTACGGCTTCATTAAGGCTTTCCACGGTACACCGTTGGTGGCGCTAGTGATGTATATTAGCGATATCTCATAAGCGGGAACGGGAATTAAAAAACAAGGGATACGAATAAGAGGAAGAAAGGCAAAAAGGCTAATGACGTCAGCGTCAGGGCAGCTGCCTCGGTTATTAATTAAGAATACGGACAGACGAACGGACCAAGTGATCGTACCAGCCTGAAATTTGCCCAGGGGACCCCGGGAAATTAATCGTGCACGATGGATTCTGAACTTAGGAGACCGACCGGGCCGAGATATGGATACCTCTAGGCTACGACTACGCGTGCTAGCAACACCAAAACTTAATTACCGTCGAACGCACGGCATGGAACCCACAGAAGCTTACGGGATAGACAGAGAAACAGGAAAAAGTGTTTTACGGCTGCTAATTAATACGAAACCGTCTAATGGTGAAATTCATCAAAGAATCATCACCGATAAACTTGATGCGGCTACCTTCGCAGACGAATCGTTTTCGAACGACCTTACGACTCGAACGTTCGAGTTTCGTGCTTGATCCTTCGCATTGGAAAATTTACAATTATACAATTTTTATAACGTCGAATGCCAATTTAATTTCTCTTAACCGACCAGATTTTAACGAGCTCTAACAGCGTGCTTGAAGCGCGTTAAAAAAAGAATTCAAATACCAAGCGATACAAACTTTATTCCGCGACGGGATAATTAACGACATGGCAATATCATCGGACACGGCGGCTGAAAACCAGCAGGGAAACAAGGGAAATCAACGAGTCACAATGAACGTAATCACGGGAAACGTTGAAGTTTATTTCTGCCGGATAATTCATAGGATAAATTAGAATTCTAGCCTGATGAAGCGGTAAAGAGCGCGGAGCGGTGGCGACCGCTGTAGCAGACGCGCGCGGCATCCTTTTAGCGGCAATCCCACCTCCGCCTGGTGGCGATGGTGCTGGAAGTTGAGCGCGGCTCAAACTGGAAAGCGCCGCCGTTGCTTCTCCAAGAATTATAATAACGAATGCTTAAATCAGCTTAGCCACACTAACTTCGCTTTTGCGACTACCTCCCATGTAAATATGGAAGTAGCTCTCTACAAAGTGGAAGAGTGGGAGCCCCGTCGGCCGATTGGGTAAACCGGGTAAGCTGGTAGGGAGTAGTAGTACCACGGCGTCGCTGGTGAATGAGGAGGTAGCAAAAGAGGTGGCGGAGGTGGAGGGCGGCAGAAGTGCGACGCGTGGAAGAGTCAGAGGGATTCATGAATCGCAGATGCGGTGGATTAGACCGTCTTTGCCGTATTTCTGTTTTCGAGGAAGACGGCAACGGGCGGCAGCCAGATTATTGCGAAAGTAGCGCCGTCGGCGAAGCTGCAGCCACGGTTGGATTAGGAATTAAATAGCCATTAAGTACCCCTTAACGGACCCTATACATACTGGTTGGAACGTGTAAGTACACGAGTTTTCTCAGCGGAAGTGAGTTCGATGTGCAAGTGCACCTGGGCAAGTTGATTCCGAAGCAGACCGGCCGAGTCTCCTTCTTAAAGGATAACCGATATTATCGTAACATATTCCTTTAATTTAACTTAAAACTATGATCGGAGTGAATGCTCTCTGCAACGTGTTTCTGCGACAAACTGTCGTTTTCATAGATAAAGTAGTTGAAGAACAATGTAGCTATTTGCGTATGAATGTGGATATGAACCGTTTATGGTAGAAGTCACATCGTCGATCGACTCCATAGATTGGAAAATAGAGAAATATAATGTTACAAATGTTATGTTTTAAATTGACTTTGGCACTTATCGTTGTTTGCGCCATTTCCTTGTATCGTAGTAAGTCGACGTATAGAAGTAAATCATCCGTTTCTTCAGAACTGGACATTGATATGCGTGTTATCTGCGTAATGAAATTGAGAAATTCGCAAAAGATGAACTTCAAAACGTTAATTCCTCGGAGAACATATTCGTTCTAACCATAGCACGATTCGTTTAACCGCGGATAACTTTTTTTCTTTTTTCTTGTTCGTTCGTAACGTGTTTCACGCATGCGAGTGTACGTTGGTTGGTGAATATTTGTTTTCCTTTTTAACAACAGGAACGTAATACGTCTGAACATAACGCGCGATCGCGAGTGGCCGATGAATTTTTTAATACGATAGGAGCAAAATCTTGGATCTATCGATATTTCACTATACAGTTATCGGATTCCATTTGAGCACCTCTGATACGACGGGTTCAGCTATAGAGAGCTCTAAACCGAATCCAATCCTGATTGACGTGAGGGAAAGAAGAGGGGAAACTATCGCGAGGATTATCTTTGGCGCCACTAACACCACCTACGGACGCCCACCAGATCTAGACGAAGTCTTCTCATATTATATTCTAACAAGGGATGGTGAGACGGTGGTCCGAGAAACCTTCTCGGTCATCATCATCATCCATCGAGTAAAACAAAAGGCCAGCTGTCAAAATGGATCTCGAGGGTATCGGTGGATCTCTCTCTCTCATTGCATGGATACACTGATCCGCATTAAACAGTTCGTCCAGAACGATGTTGCGCCTACGCTTATCGAAGTATGACACGTATAATCTGTAAAGAGCCCCTAATAATGGATGAGTTGATCGTATGGTTAGCTACCTTCGAAGGGATCTGATCCATGCTTATCTCACAAAATACACCAAGTTCTTCTGCTTTAACGTCTACAAATAGTCTCGGCCAGAATCTGGTTTAGTTGTTCAGATTCAGTGATTTAATAATCGAAAGATAATTCGATGATCGTCGGAACAGATTGGACTGTTGCACGTGGGAAAATGCGTTTGTTCGAAGACGTCTACGTTCGGCTAACTTGCTTCGACTGTGTCGTAGACAAGGACGCAACGTTGGGAAGGATCGAAGTGGAAGGATCGTAGGAGAGGGAGGAAATGCTTATAAGAGACGTAGCTTATGTTGAAGTGGATTGTTTGTAGGCAAACACGACTGACTCTTCGCTCAAGATCTCGGTGTGTTAGTCAAAATGTGGTTGATACGTGTATAGGCAACGCTCAGGTACGATATAGCCAGAATGACGGTGACTGCGACCGAGGCGAAGTAGGACCACGAAGATGATGATGATGGCGATGGCAACGGAGGTAGTGGCTCGTAAAATAAAAAAAGGAAAGAGAAGGAGGCACCACGCCAGGGATGAAATTACCAAGTCGCAAGTCACTCCTGTAACACGTTAACCCGAGACTCGTCCAGGCTCTGGTATTATAAGTAAGACGTCCTGGGAGAAGGTGGGTTCCAGATATCCGATCGCTGGAATGTACGTAAGCTGGTGCTGTTTCTTGTGCTCGTTTCCAGTTCTCGTGTTACCTAAGTTACCTGCTGCTGTGCTATCTTACATTATCAAGAACAAGACGCGATTGATCGATGCAAAACGCATTAACTCCACGAGTTTTTTTTACGAAACCCTCTGTTTCTTCTTTGTTTTTTCGTAATGAAAAGTACCTTCGCCAGACTGGATTATAATTAAAGCTAAATATACACCTATATTTCATCGCGCTTTATCTAGAAGTTTATAGAACGCTCAGCTGCGTTAGGATACGTATCTACGTTAAAACGTAATCGAGTCAGCTTTACTATACACGGAACAACTATGTCAATGTCGCGGATTTGTAAACATCGTTAACTCGTTTGCAACCAACGGTGGTCTGATTATCGAAAGGCCGAAGTTTTTTCCACACCGACCAATATTTGAGTTGAATCGTCGATTAAACACCTCTCTTAAACAGTCCGAACAGAAGTTCCGCAATACCTGCATTCATAAACGTCACAAGCAGGCGCAACCGCACTTGCTATCGTCGCTAGAGTTGTTCTTTCGCGGTGTCGAAAGACAAATAGGGGACCCATAGGGTATAGGGACCGAAAAGAGAGCGAAAGAGACGAAAGATGACGAGCACAATGGTAGCAGAAGGTGAGTGACGGAGAGAGCGTAAGAGCGGGTTGGAGCGAGAACAGGACTGGGAGATGCACGGTTAGTTAGGGCTCGTGTTTGCCGAGCGAGTTACCCTAACCCAACTCAGGCGGTTGGCGGAATTAAACGTTCGACGGAGGCTCGTTAACGTCATGAATATGTACCCTCCTACTCTGGCACTCGCTACTCCAACGTGGTCCACTCTCACCACGCTCTGGCTACGCTTCATTCCAACAGCAGACTCTGGCCAGCGCTGTTTGCTGGTTAATATTCATCGGTTACTGCCATACACCCAGTCAGATCCGGGGATGATTTTCGATGGGTTCTGATTACAATCGATTTGATCGCTAGTCGGCCAAGATCTTAACACGAACCAGAGGAATAATCGTACGCGATTCAGGCAATCCCAGGATGTCTTTTTCCACTAACGGGATTCAGAGACGTGTCGTGCCCCCTCCCCCTCCACTCCTGCCCCCTAAAGGAAAGTTTCGATACAGGTCTACGTACGTCGACGAAAACGATTGTTTTCGACAAAAGGAACAAGCCAATTGCTCCGTGAATGAAAAGTAAATGGGGTTAACCAAGCTCCGCTGGTTGAGCGGCCTATTATTTCCAGGGTAGATACACACAATGAAGACACGAATCTTTCGCGCATCTTCGCGGAAAGAAACGTAAAGAGGAGTTTTGTATGGGTTACTCGTAGCTCGTGGATTTGATATTCGGGTAGCGGTACCTATATATATATATATATATATTAGAGTATCGTCAAAGATTCGAAAGGAATGAATAGAAGAGAAATTCTGTGCGGCAGAATGCTGAAAGAGGAAGAAACAAATTTATAACCACTTAAACACAGCTGGATTTTTGTATGCTTTTTATTCCTGCTAATTAACCGAGAGGTGAACGATGAAAAGCAGAATGCGATTCTTAAGCCACCGGTAGCCCGCGAATCCAACGTGACAAGTTATGGCGCTTTTAAACAGGAAGACGTCTCTTGAAAAGCGTGACGAGTCAACAATGAATACCATAGTCGGATCCGTCCACAATATCGCTTAAGCATACGAGTAACCAGTTATCGATTCACGGCACCGGTAACTGTGATATATTTCTATTAAAGGAATGATTGCTTCCAAAACATTAAACGATTATCCATATTATTTCCTATGTAAAAAAGAAAGAATAATTTAAAAAACCAATATCACGGTAACAAAGGTATAAATTGAATTCTAGGTAGATTGAAAATAATGCAGAGGAGAAAAAGAAACCGGTTGAAAACTGAATCTCGACATTAACCATAACACAACCGTTCCCTTCCACAATTAATTTATCATCGAGTCGACACGTTAGCAGAGCATTCAACTTGGCAATAGGCTTGCGTTAGTCTTCGGCTGCTGCGAGTTATGCGTTGGTCATTTATATAAATAAGAAGCAGAAGCGATACCTGACTACCATCCACAGGGTGACTCCACACTTTGCATTATTCCCGAACGGCCACGTTCGGCCAAGAATCAGACACCACGACCGGGGGGATTACGAATACAGAAGAGAGCGCGAACCGAGTATTCAGAACACGTTCACGAGCGGTATCGTTAGCGTATTTTTCTTCAAGCAACGAGCAGACTCGTATATACGCTTTTAATGAACGGCTACTGTCCCGTGCACGTCGACGATTATAATTGATGAAAGGAATTTTCACGACTGAAACGTCTTCATTTCCAGTCCCAACCTATACCTATCCCTTTCTATGATACGAACATCGAGAACATAGGCCAACTTGACAACCAAGTCGTATCTTTTTAATTTGATAGCTCAAATCGAGAAAAAATTTAGGTAATTGATATTACGGCTTCCAAAATTATCGAAACATCCGATTTCTACTTTCCGTAGAAATGGTGTAGATTCACAAAGGTTCCAACGAAGGAATCTTTTAAAGGATTTCCTAAATGATTTTTTAAAAATAAATAATTATACCTTTCGTTCGAATTTCTTTAATATTAATTTTTATGCCGTAATCGTGCCAAATAATTTCGCTTGTCGCAAAATTTTAACAATTTCGTCGAACTAGGAAAAGAAAGATTTGAATACTCTATTATTCCATTATGAGCAAACCGTGCAGCTTAACGTAGATTACCAACTAGACGGACAAGAATTGGGAAGTCGACATTTTTTTCGACAGATTTGTCTTGGAGAAACGTGAGATTTTTTTCAGAAAGACCGCCAGAATAGCTGAAAGACGTCCGTTGTGCTCACGAAACATATGCGACGAAGAGAAACCGGGGACGGTAACAGGTCGTCATAACATTAGTCGAAGGCCTGACAAAAGATCCCTAAGCAAATAAACATTCTAACGAACCAGTTACTTAACCACTGTGCTGACCATCGTCCATCGTATAGCAGCAGAGGGGAAGGAAGCAAAGAAAAACAGAGGAGCAAAGACAAACTGGTCCAGGAACCTGATGCAGAACCATCTCATTACCGGATGCTGTCGCAAGCTGCGGAAACACTGAATTCATTGGGTGGATGAACCAGTCTCAAGGACGCTAAAATTCGACTACTGATCACAATTAACGGTTTCTGATGACCCGAAAAGGTTCAACTAGGGTTCAGTTGAAGAGGATTTTTAGCTTTCTTTTTAGCTTCGGATAGAATGAAATATTCATGTTGTTATTACAGCTTTCTCGTACAGACAACGAGGTAGGACAGGCTGTTCTATCTGTTGGAATATTCTCCTTAAAAAGCGTAAATACGTTCGGTCTACCATTATACTAACAGAGATACAAAGATAACAGATAACGCTGAATTGACAACAAACATAAAAAAAGAAAGTGGCAATGGTCGTTCTGGTTTTTCGAGCAATGAAACGTGACATAAAAGCGTGTATACTATGTGAGCGCAATTCGTCATCGCATTCACGTTGTTCCGTGAAAGGCCTTTGTGTCTAAGGGCTAGTTCGACTCTCAATTAACCCATCAGCTACCGAATGGCTCCCGCGTTTAAGTTACCACGAAATCTCCACGTGAAAAAAAGAAGAGAACGAATACGAGAAGTCGACGCGAAGTGAAGCATTGAGGAGGAGCAGGGGGAGGAAGTAAAGAAAAGAAAAAGAGAAAGAGAGAGAAATAAGAGGGCGGAGGATAAAGTGATGGAGCGAGAAAGAGAAACGATTGAAAGTCTAGTCCGAAACCGCTTAATTAATTCAGATTTATCCGAGGCATGACGGGCCAAAATTTTATTCAATTCTCCCTTTTATGCCAGCTTCCTTTTTCTCTGTGTCCCGAGGAGACAGGAACCTCCGCCGGTTGTGCGAAGCACGTAGCCAACGTGACAACTTCGTGATTATTATTCCCGCAATTAAGAAGTAACCAGAAGGAGGAAAGAAAATACGAGCTCGCGCGACGAATGGTCGCGAACTAAAATGCTCGCCGCGTCACGTCGACCGTCTTACTTTTCCACACCTTTTTTCCCCCTTTCTCTTCTTTTTCTCTCTCCTCCCTCTCCCTCCCTCTCCCTCTCTCTCTCTCTTTCTCTTTCTCTCTGTCGCTGTTGAAAAGAACACGTTTGTTTTATTATCCGGCGTAACCATCATTCTGGAGGAAATCACTGATACACAAAGCGTAGCCGGTTGCGCGGTGAATTTCTCACGATCCGCTGGACGTTCTTTTAGTGGAAAAATGAAAATACATACAATGGTGCAGGGAACGGTGGCTCGTAAAATATGTGAGAAGACGACAAAGATCTTTCGTAAAAACTTACAGTTTCTTACGATACGCGTTACTTCACTGAACAACGGTTTAGAGGATTTCATTTCTATCTAGTACGTTCGCGACACGCACGAACAATCTTTAAATCCAGACCTCTTCATCAAACTATCCAATCTGTCTCAGTAACTATACCCGCAATGTATAATATGTCTACGGTGTATAATACGTTTTTTCTCCATTCAGTTTTATACAAAACGCTCCTTTAAGACACGCTGCGAGTCTTATTTTCTTCCATCCACTCGGCCGGTCAAAGTCGACTACCAATAGTAGTCGTAATTTTATGGTTACGCATGGCTCGCGTAGCCATCGATGAGCATCGGTTTTTGACTTCTAGACGTGGCTGCTGAATATATCGCATCCTTCTCCAATAAAAGTTGAATTACTACCGTTTGACGTGCGAGAGAAGTCGTCTCTCGTGTCAGGTGGCTGGCGTTCTCGTTCCCGTCCGTCCGTTTCTACGAGTCACACCTTGCAGGAAACACTTCAGGCTTAATTGCTCCTTCAGGACCCTCCCCCGGCGGCCCGTGAAACGCAGAATCAGCATCGAAGCCAAGGATATATCCAAACGAGTTCTTAGCATTCCACCTGCACGAAACCGAGTTTCCATCCAAGATAAAGCGAAATTCTCAACCATACGCGTTATCACGCAGGTAAACGATGTAAAATGTGGAAAGCGGTGGGGAGAAATTTGTCGAGAACGTTTTGTAGCTTCGATATCATGGAAATGAAAATTCGATCGTGGATGGCGAGTTATTGAAAACTGAACTTTTATGCTACATCATTTTGGTAGCGAGCGAAGAAGAGTTTAGAATTCGCGCGAAGGGATTTGACTGTGCATGACAAGAACGTGTACCGTGCATCCAACGTCTCTAACGTTAAAATTACGGAGTTAGTTAAAATGATAATTCCGTAATGTTTCACAGAAACTTTCCGGTTTGCGTTACGGTGAATTTTTGAGTACTTCAGATGGAAGCTTGTTTTTCCCTTACATTAGGTACTTTTCCACGTTTTATTTCGATTCTTTTCCGACTTATTTCCAAGTAAAAGCTTCCTATAAAGCTGCTATCCTCGCTTACTTTCTAATTACTCTTACCACGCTAATCGTTTCTAATAAGTAAGTGTACTTACGCTACAACATTCCCCGTTATTCAATCGAACGATCGAAACATCTGCAAGTACAATATCCACGGAAGGAGATCGGCAATAGCTTCCATCTAGATCTAGCGAAGCTGGCACACGTGATAAGTCCAGAGAATTAATCCGCCCTTCAGGAAGATTACGGATTTCGGGGAAAGTAAGGATTTCCGTAGGATGGAAGGGTGATGGTTGCAACGCAGAAACGGCAATCTTCTGAAGTGTTTGCTCTGTGTGTCCAACAACGCTTACCCTCCCCATACCCTTAACTCTCCCATCTACCAACTCTCTCTCTCTCTCTCTTTCTCTCTCTTTATCCAACTCTCTCTCTCTCTCTCTTTCTCTCTCTATCCAACTCTACCCCGAAGTTTCCTCAAGTTTATCACGCGTCACTGTCGCTTCTATCTAGGAGAACGCGTGCTCCCGTCTTCGTTCATCCTGACTGTCGAAAGCTCACGCGTTCGAATCTCACTCGACACGGGCCATCGTTCATCTCCGAATCGTCGATAGGTGGATTCGTTGGGTGAATTTCGCGAAAATCGCCGAGGGCGAGTGGCCCGATGTGGCGGCGATGTTTGCCGCCTACACGTCGAGTATTGTTGAATCACGGCCAGCCCCGTAAGGAAAAGGGAACAAATAAAGGGTTATTGTATTTACACCGAAGCTCCGGGCGATGGCTCTGACACGTGTGTACGCGATGGGAAACGCTTGTTCTTATTCACACGGAGAAATCTGTATGATCTTCGAATTTGATATTTGTATCGTAATCGAAGATTTTCAATCGTCTGTTTCTTGGCGATGAATTACGGTGACCAATAGATAATCTTTAATATTCTTGGTTTGGAGAATTAGAGCGATAGAAGAATAGTAAACAGTCTTAATTAATCTTATATAACTTTACAACCACCTAGCACATTATTTGATTTACACTTGATATTTACTCTTCTTAGATATACGTAGCTATCCTATTTTTATTACAACTCTCTTTTAGATTCTTGAATAGCTAACCTATTGTACGTTCAAATACACCATAGAGATACGAATTATTTATACCTGATAGAAGAGCGTAAGTGGAGGAGTACCTTGAATCTTAAAATGTAAAAGTCATTTGTAAATTAATATATCAAATTTCTTCATATCTACGCATCCTGTGAAAAATAGCACATTGTGCGTTTCTAGGATCTGGTATTTCAGATTGCATGCTGCATTTTCTAATGTACTACAAAGAAATAAATAATCGAGAATTAACTCCGTAAGTATCGGTCAGGCTACTAACTACAATTCCAATAAAATTTCAATAAAACAAAAAGCTTGAAATAAACAAATTGAGCAGTATCGTGAACATCGTCGATGAATCTTCGGTTTGTCTCGTGCTATCGTCTGACACGGTAAACGCCAGCGAAGCTTCTCGCATTAGCATTTCACACGGCGTAATGGCGAGCACGGCTGGACAACGTTGTTCCTCATGGTCAGGGGGCGTTGGTACGCGGAAGCGGTGCGACAAGGACGAGGAGGTAGCTGGTGGTGGATAGCCAGGGGTGGTGGGTGGTTACACAGCACCAGGAACGAGCCATCATGCCTTGTGATTACCGGTAACCCCTGGTACGGGGCAAGAGGCGGGTGCTGGGTGCAGAGAACATAGCCTCTCATTAGGACTCGCGTGGCGCGATGCGAAATAAGGGTGTATCGCCAGTCGGGAAAATTGTAAGTGTCGCGAGATCAAAGCCGGCTCTAGTAACGCGATATCGCCCCCGCATGATAGGGCACGACTTACCCTCTCCCACTCCCCCCTTTTATCCCAACACCCAGCGTAGGCGACCGTGTCAAACGACCATCCCTTTCACGGGACCGAGAGAGAACGACCACTTGCTCTGCTTACAAGCCGATGGGTGGGGCACGTAAGGAAATATAGCCTCGCAGAAGGTGTCAACTGCAGCACGACGAACACGAGTAATCGTGTATCAGCCATTAAGATAGGGAGAGCGTTGGTCGCTTAATGTTAAAGAGAAGTTCGTAGTTGAACAAAGTCGAGTAAGAAACCTTTCCTTCGGTCCTTCTTTCATCTTTAGGAAGTAGGAAGATGAATATCACTGGAACGGCAGAAATTTTACACAGAGGCAAACTTCTTAACGAACGACGAACTCTTTTTCACGTAGGATGAACGAGATACTTTAATTTTAAATTTGCAGATCAGGAAATTAATTAGATAAATGATCTGTGCTGTTATACGTAAATATAAGATCCACGTGGGATACGAAGCACAGTGTCAACAAGGCGTTCTGAGACGTGGGAAATTCATCGATTATTCGCGAACGATATCGTTCGACGAATCGACGATCGGAATTCGACGAAAGATTTCTAAAAGTACAGTATCGAAACGAAGAGTCGCTGTTCCACGTCATCCGTTTAAGTTGGTCGAACTTGTGGTATTCGTCGGGCACGTTCTTTGAACACGGCCAAAGAAACTGGCGTGGAACCGTATCAAGACAAAAATCGATACCGCGTTCCCCGTTGGCTATCTACGAAGCATTCATCCAACCTGGCAGCGCAATACGTAAATTAAACCGCTACGGAGCTATCAAGAGGATTAAACGCGAATGATCAAAACAGTCTCCCTTTCGATCTGTCTTCGATTCAACGTATTAGATTAGATTAGATTTTATAAAGTCCCGTCCGGTAATATCCGTTCGATTACGCGAGTCCAACCGCCAGTCCATTACCATATCGAACTCGTAAACAACGACGACGCTGGACAGAAGAGCAATAGGTAGCTAGAGGAACGGGCCGATATCGCCAAAGGGCTATTTATACTTTGCTAGACAGGCTAGCATTCAGCATCGTACATTAAACGTGCGAGCTCCGATTTTCTCTGAAAAAGAGGCCACCGCTATCGGAATGAGAATCGATACGGGAACGTTTTACAGAGTAGCCATGTATGCGTGTCGCGGCACCGTAGAGAACCGTGCCAGGTAGCCGTTTTGCTTCCCGCGGGAGCACAAATCACACGTTTCGAGCCGGTGGGCCTCTTGCCCGCAATTATAACCGCGTACAAGTTGTAATAACCGTGCACGAGCACCGTTTGTAATATATCCAAGCCACCCTGAGAGGCGACTGCACACCCAAGAGAACGACGTTAGAGTGGTCAGGAGGGACCTGTTCCTCCGACGTTCGGCCAACCCCGTTTTAGAGGCGACTCGGCACATAGCACCTATATCATCGAAAGACTGCGGAACACGAGGGGGGATGAAACCGGCCGAAGGACCGATAGGATCGGGCTGCCGTGCGCCCCGCGACGTTATTTACGATCGATAATTAGCGGTATCTATCGCTGGCGGCGCCAACTTCACGCCGTACTCCGCCCAACCCGAGCCAATGATATAGGTACCATACGCGAGGCGAGAGAGTGTCAGAACTCTTCTGTGTCTCTACGTTGCTGCCGCGGTTTTGCTGTCGTTGCTGTTGGCCAGTTCGAGTTATGATCGACGCCCAGGACCGCTCCGAGCTCGTGCTCCGACTCCAGACCGGATGGAAATTACTCGCGGGGTTAATTACTCATATCTGCGTCAGCAAAAGTAAAAGTTCGCGTTCCATGGATAAGTGGAAGACACTTTTAGACGCAGAGTTGGGACAGTTGCGGCTGATATATGAACGTAGAGCGCGTATTTCTCTATTTAATTGCGTCTGGCGAGGGAAACTGGTTCGTTTTCATACGACCATTTTTTCCTGGCACAATCATAATGATACAGCACGCGCATTTTTGTCATCGATTGCGACTGTTTCATCTATGAATCGTAACATAGATAACAGCTGAGATCAGAATTATATAGCCGCGACTATAGAAATGGTCAAAATGACCAATTCGATAGCCTTCCGTTTCACTGGATTTTTAGGAATTTTAACGATCTATCGTGAAACGTATGGCCCAAAGTTAGTTTCTTCTGTCGAATTATTATCTTTCCACATGCTGCTCACTCTGATTTCTTTGGTACGTATTTCATAGTATATGATCGTTGCCTACTCTAATATTAGACTCCTTCAGCGTGACGAACTGAACTTCTTCGTTCACATCGCCGCTCCTAAGCTAGGGTTCTTCATGAATTTTTCAGCAAGTTTTCAGCGATTTCTCGGTTTTTTTCAAGGATCCTGCTATGTAATTTACCAAGATCATATTTGTGATGAAATAACGAACACGGGGGACGAGATTCGCGCAAGGATGATGTTAGAGATATCAAACGGGTTAACGGAATTCGCTTAGGTAAAATTCAATTAAGAATTGATAATGAGGTGCGAAGTGGATGCATGTGTGTACAAAAGGTAGCGAGGTTGCCTCGATAAGATTACCGAACATCTACCAAGCATGGCGTTACAACGCGAATTTGAATAATTAACAATATTGCAATGTGTCGAGTCACTTGGCGGAACAGATGGCGATTAGCAGCGTACAAACCGTTGGCATTCGCCGCCCTGTGAGCGTTCGAGCTCGCGCGCGCGCGCGCGACCGACCGCGAGTTTGTACGTGTACGAAACAATCAACACCTGAGCCACCATTCGAGCCTTCCATTTTTCAGAACACGTTCGTTAGTTTGACACTTCTCGGCACACAGCTTTCGCGGTCCGAAACGTAGAACGAACACTTGAGAAAAATTAATTAAGTTAATGGACGTGAGAGGGCGGTAGAAGCTGATAAATTGGTGAGGAAAATGGCCGGAAGGACGAGACGTAAATGGAAAAAGAAAAATAAATAACGCTCTATAACGGACGACTGCTTCGAAATAATTGCAGAAATTATATTCGAATTAATAACTACGACGCGTCTCGCGGGACGTTGATTGCTGATCGTCATTTTCAAAGTAACGAAAAGCTAAAATTATACGACGATCGTCGGCGATGCCGCATCGTGAAAGATTTACAGACGATGCGCAAAGCAAGTCTCGACGAATCGATGGAATTTGGCAAAATGGAAAATTGGGAATTCGTGCATGACGAATACAAGGAACGTTCCTCACGAGGGAGACCAGCGACAGACGACAGCGTGGTGTAAACACATTTACGCGGTCAGAAACGGAACGAAGTCAAGAGCGCTCGACGGAAACGGAAGTGCCTGTCATAGCTGGATACATAAACACGCCACGCTATTATATATTCACGCAACGGGTGCCGCGAATAATCTCTTAGTCGCCTTGAATTTCCTAGCGGGATGCCTGAACAAATATCGTTTCCTACCTCGCAAAGCCGATGTAACCGTGGCGAGGTAAACACACCGGCGCGCAACGTACAGATTTTCCTCCCCGTCGAAACGCCATTTCTCTATTGTCTTTAAAATTGCCACAGAGAGATACAACGTGAAGCATTTGCGAAGATTATCGCGTTGTTCGATAATGTTCATTGCACAGACGAAACAATGAAATTAATAATAAATTATTTGGTGTTTGGCTATGTTTCGGCTATGGTTAAATCTTTCGGTTAGCCTGCGGAAACGCAGTACGCAAGCACGCACATTATTCAGGGCCGTATCTGTGCCATGTGGTCAGCAGGGCTCTTGGCAATATTTATGCCGGCGTAACTGTCCGCCTACCAGTAAAGGGGTTCCTAAACGCATCAATTTCACGCCGCGGCGCGAAAAGGGCGTGAATATTTGAAACGGATATCCATCTTCGGTTACTTTGTTATTTGGCCGGCGCGATCGTGGAAAGGACCTTCATTTCCTATTATTATTTTTTCAGTCGGCTTTTCGTGACCCATCGATATCAGTTTCCTGAGTTTCGCGTCTGAAATTTTACCCTTTGGCCCTCGTGTCGTAACCACGTCGAACGTAACGTCACGTTCATAAGCGTATTACTCGTATCTACACGGTCCGTAATAAAAGATCGTAATATTAAAGAATATAGAAGATACTCGATGTAAAAAATATTCGTTACAATGTTCAAAAGGCGAAACAAATTCCATTGAGAAAAATATAAATTTGCGTATACAACCGCGATCCATCGTAATTCGTAATTATAAACGTGGAAACGCAATGTGGTAGCGAAATCGACGCAGTCTCGACATCGAGTCGCATTCGTAATCGATTCGTACGTACGGCTACGTCGTTCCCCGGGAACACGAATTTGCCTTACGGACGATTTGTTTTCTATTCATGGACAATTTGACGAGGCTGCTGCCGTTGCAGCGGCGCCAGCTTTGTTCGCAATTCGGTATAATGTCGCATGTATTTGGATCACGTTCCACGATATGTCAATATAAAGGAGTTACTCGTGGGTCTCTGCATACCAATTCAGGGGCGGAGCAGCTTGTTATCCTAAATACACGAAATCCTTTGGAGACGCTGGGTCCGCCTTTGCTGCCACCCCTCCCTCCTTTCCTTAGTTCGCCACCCCTCTACAATTCGACCCTCCATCCTTTCCTTACGTTCTGGATAATGCTAGACAAATTGACGATTCAGTCGAACACTAAAGGACACACTGCGTCAATGCCAGCGTCGCCTAAAGGATCAATTTAAGCGTATTATAGAAATTGACGATCCAGAATATCGTGCATTACAGCGACGACGAAAGGGGATCTTCGAACTTGGAATATTCTAACGTCATTAAGAATTGCAAGAAACGATAAACGGGAAAGAAATATACTCGTCGAATTGATACACCTCCTTCTTTTCCGAGATCGGTGTAAGAAGCGACGATACGGTTTCGTATCATCCTACTAACAGCGATTATCCTACAATGAGAGTACCGCAGGAGTCTCGTATTTCTTCCACGCGTCTATTCGCAGGACGACTAGACCCCACTGTCCCAACTAAATCTCGACATGTAAAACACAAGCTAAAACGCTTGTCCCCGGTATATCCAATCGAGCAGAAGGTATCGCGATTTTTTAGTTCCGACGAAACTCGTCCTACGATTGATCCAAACTAAACAAAGAACAAAGTGAAGCTAAGCTTACGTTGTCATAATAATATCATCGACTTCGTTCCACGCAGACGTCCACGGTAAGAAGAAAGAGATTCCATCTCCGTGGTTCCCTTTTTTCATCTTTCAGTCAACTTCGCGGCAAGCACGGAAACGGGGGCGAAGAGGGTGAAGAGAGGCCGCGCGACCTATCTAATTTTTAACGCCGATCGTTTCACGTCGGAATATCGACGACTCGAGAGGACAAGGAGGAGCCGACAGTGGATATAAAACAAGCGAGTTGAAAAGTAAATCGGGGAGAGCCAGTGAAAAGAGAGATTCCTCTTTCTATTTTCTTTCTCTTCCTCCCTTGTCGTTTTCCGCTGCCTACGGAGCGAGGTCGAGCCAGGGGGTTCGGTCGAGGACAGAGATTGGAAGACAGGAAAAAGGAACTCGCGCTTTATTCGAGGCCTTTTTTTACATCGATTCCGGCAGCATCTCGCCTCCTTCAGATTCTTGCTCGAGTCGTCACCGAGGGCTCGTCTATAAAATATTTGCTTTGGTAATGAGGCCATGGTTGAGCAACGGGGGTTGTGCCGTTGCACCCCCGTCGAAAGGACTCAAACGGCAAATAGAAGAGTGCCGAGTTTGAGTTCCAGTAACACCTTCGAATACTCCGCGAATCTCGCCGACAGATCTACCCGATAGTCTTTGCCAAGAAACTCCTTCGCCACTTTTTTCGCAAACAAGACGTATACACCTTCGACACTGACCTTTATCGAATGAGTACTATTATAATACGAGCCTTTTTACACGAGAAATTCCACGGAGTAATCTTATCGAACGTAAACTTAATCGCCCTGATCTTTTGAAAAGGAAAAAGTAATTATATATAGGTAAATGAGCGATTAGTCAAATATTTGTAGAATAAACTCGACTCAGTTCGTGATAGCTCTTTTCATTCGTTTTGTTGTTCTAGATTCAATTTGGTTAAGGAAAGAAAACTATAACAGACATCGTGAAACGCTTGAAAGAAGAACAGAAAAAGTTGCGATGTTGTTATACGCGTTTTCAAGATATTTAAATATTTAAAGTTAATAGAAAAAATGTACGCTTTTCCGGGGCTGACGTCGCCTTTCTAATAATTAATTGGTTCCCACGCACGTATTAACCACAGGATTATTTTCCCTCGACGTACCCGCACGATCCAATTAAACATTTACATCGGCCACGAACCACAGCTTCCATCCCCTATTTGCATATGGTGGCTCGAAATCAATTACTCCGCATCTTCGACAACGAATCGAAGGCTCGTAAAGTCTCGCTCGGCCGCGTTTCGAGTGAAATAACGATCGGGCAGGGCCCAGGGTTCGTGGCAACGCGTTAACGCACAATACCGTAACGAGCTAATCACGATATCAAATTCTTTGCCTGTCAGCGCGGCATTTCGATGCTAAGATATCCGGGCGTAGAGACAGCGGGGGGTATGCTCCGTAGAAAAACGTTGGATGACCGATTATGATGAAGCGATTCTCCCAGTGTGGACCAAGAAGACAACGGGAAGAGAAGGATGGAAGCAATCCCAATATACCTCGGAGCGAGCCTTCTCATAATTGAAACACGCAATCTTGTACTTACGATAATGCATTTTGCCCGGGCGAGGGCCGTGCTCTCGCGTTAGCGAGAACACCGCGTGTGTCGCGGTTCGTTTCGTCATTTTTCTAATTAACACGTCTCACGTTCTCGCTCGCGTTTTTGTCGCGGCACCGCGTATGGACGACGAGACCGACCGACCAAGTAGACCGCAGGGGAACAAGCGGGGGATAATTGAAGCTCTCTGAAAAGGTGTCATTAACGTAGGATGAAACCAATTTCGGTCTATCAACGTTATCGAACGATCAGCAACAACCGTGGAAATTCACGAAACGATTCCTCCAAGGTCTAATTATCCCAGGACGCGCACACGCGAGCAAACACGCTTCACAGCCTTACGACTGAGACGCGATCGTTAGGTACAAGATCCTTTGGATTTCCATTGTAAACGCGTCACGATGCGTGGTTTGCAATATCGACAAACGGTTGGCGAACAAAGATAGAAAGAGGATCCAAGGCGAAGGGTTGCTGAACGAATCGAAGTACCAGGTACGTGCGACCAGACCACGGTGCCCCCACTACGTGTCAGATCAATCATACACCGTGCATTCAGACATCCCGCTGCGATACAGGACAACTAGCCCCGCAATTCGTTTCTTCTCTGTGGCTGCTGGCCTGAAAGAACGTGCCCGCAGCCCTCTCTCCTTCGGAACCTGGCCCCCAACTGGTATCCACGTTCGATATGTTACAATAAAACCACTATCCTAGCGCCGACACGTGATGACTCTATCGGACGGGCCGAAGGCAGACCTGGCCTTTTCTGAGAATCACGCGTCTCTCGTTCGCGTCTCTCGAGCAGGATGCACCAGTCATCGTCGAGACGTCGTCGACACGTTACATGCCCCCTTCTATGGGCCCCTCCACCATCGGCTGTTTCATCATGGAAATGGTACGAGCAATCGTTGCGTCGCGGCGAAAGGATGAGAAAGAGGTAAAAAGAGGAAGAAAAAGGAAGGGACAAAACACTTCCCCTCTAACTAGTTACGAGTCCTTACGGCACTGCTGTGCCCTCCGGGAAGATCGAGCAGGCGCGAAATGGATCTGGCATTTCGAATGGATTGGACCCCTCTCTTCTTTGAATTTATCGATAGTATCGGGATGATCCCGGCGCCCTCGTGTTTGCTTGCTTGCCTCGACAACGTTAGGCGTTATAATTTAAACGAATCACGGGCTGAGATTCTCTTCCGTAAGAATTATTGTCAGAGAACCGATTCCGATCTAGTCGCTCGAGAATTACGTGTTACGAATATTCGATGAGTGAGAATTATTTTTATATTCTTCGTTCAACAGGACGATATCTTTCCCCCTTGTCGTTGATCGTATTCGATACTAAGATGATTCTAGTAATTATCGATGTACTATTAATGGAATAACCGAAGACCAAAAGAAGAACACGATACGCGGTTGATCGATCTCGTATTAGTAAAATTGTCTTTTAGTTTGATTTCACGACGATCTAACGAAATATATCCTTTTAACTAAATACATCCTTTTCTCTCGAATATTTGAAACATGTTCCATTAGCGTAACATTAAATATCGATCCTTAAGGAAACTTCGCATCTCTTCTATTTTAATCTCGTCTTTAATAATATTTCAATCCTGTCTGTATCTTATCTTTAAACCTAGCAGACCGTATTAAAATACTATTTATGTCACATCGAAATACTTTCTGTTAATCGCGAAGTAAAATCAAACTCGCAGAATCGATTCAAGAGGAATGAACTCCTTTGGGAAAAATGAAATTCAGAACGGTTTGTTCCAGCAAGCGTACAAACGGATTAAAGCCGTATCAAGCAAACGGCAGAACGAAATAATCAAAATGGCAGAAAGCCGGCATTATACCGGCATCTAATTCAACGAGCTCGAAACGAAATGCAGTCATGACGAGAACTTTTTTCCCCCGCGGGAAGTTTCCACGGCGGAACTCCGTGCTTAAGTGGGTTCCGCGTTCGATCGCATGCAAATTAGATTTGGCGAATTGCACTCGTGAGTGCCGCTCGATTCCCTCGAATCTTATATTCCAGGGACTTTCACGTAGCTCCGTGGATCCGTGGCAGGTAAGGGCAAATAAATTTTTTCACGATCAATCGTATTACACCGGTTCGTTGTGTAACGTTATTACAAGCTCGTACTACATTCCTATTAGATACTTATCGCTCGAACCTCCTACGGTTGAGCCGGCTGCTATCGACTGGTTCGCTCTCCCGTTTTGCACTCTCCGACCATTTTGCCCCCTTCTGTTGTCGTTATTGCACGTGGCCGAGATTACAGGGTTCGCCACCCTTGCCAGATCGACTTTCGTCCGAAGATTATTCAAATTTCGCGTGTCTCGAATTTAACCTCGAAGATTTTCACCTTCTCACCCCAACTCGTTGCCAAATTACCGAAGAGCTTTGTTTCGACGTTCGGATCGTTACGTGACCGACATGTTTCGCGTCTTTCTCTCGTAATTGCGTCGAAACAGTCGGCGAATAAGTAATTTTATAACACGGGTGGTAATCGACGAAGGTCTCCGATATTTCTCTTCCGTTCGAAAAAGTAATATTCTACGCGATCTGATGCAACCACCTTACATAACCTACACGAGGTTCCATATTACGCGGTTACTAACTGGAAACAATGCAAAGATGTTCCATTTACGATCCAATCACGCATCCGCGAATCTCGTTCGAATTATGCAACGTCCAGTTATTAGTGCAAAAGAAACATCGGTCGATGCGACGTCCTTTAAAGACGTGCATTAAATTGTCCACCGCAAGACCGCAGGAATAACCGACGATTTCATCAATTTGACGTCTCGTAACAGCGGCGTTAAACGAAGTGCCGTCGTCTGTTTGCTCAAATCGTTCCCAAGAACCATGGAAAATCGTCACCGTGTATCTCGCGTACATGAACTGATCGAACGTTGCGCACAGGGAACACTCGATTTCTCCGTCGAGAATCCTTAATTCCCACCAGCCAGTGCCCATTTACTTTGCGGTCGGCATATGCAATTGCATCGGTCGTGCAAGTGAGTCCCTGATGCGTCCTGCGGTCAAACATCATCACCGTAGCTCACGCGCCCTGACGCAGGATGCACCTACCCTGCGGGACCTTCTAATATACGAAATTGCTCGTCCTGGCATGTTTATTTGACGTCGGGGCTGCCGTACTCGACCCGTACTTCCAATTTACCGGCTGACATTTTTCAACTTCCTCCGCCGCATCGCGACGTTTCTACTTTTCTTTCTTTTCTCTTCCTCCCTCTTCCCTTTTTTTCTATTTTCGTCAGCGTCCCTATTTCACCCATTTCTCTTTTACAGTCGTGTTTCTCTCGCTTCTTCGTCGTTCTTTTTCGTTCGCCTTTTCGGTCTTTTACGCTTCTTCGCGACGATTTTTCGTTGGTCGAAGCCAACAACTAACGGTTTCACAGAGGCAAAGAGGTAAGGCTCGATGAACGGTTAGGCCGATGGTTAAAAGCGTGCTAGCGTCCCCGTGCAAACTCACGTGCGCGTGAAGCTTGAAACGTTTAATTCGCCGATTTGTAACGGGAATAAGGTGGTGTTTTAACAAGCATTCTTGTCTCTTTGGCAAACTCCTCGATAATATACTTGAACATCTAATCTAGTTCGTGTTGGAAAATAGGAACAGCTGCGATACACAGAAGATTCGAAGTTTATCGGATTCTAATCAAATTAATCAACTATTCGTCGGTATTTTGTAGCCGTCGCTTTAAGAAACATTTTCGTGGCTCTTTAAACAAGCAAATTCTTTACACGCTGTAACAAACAGTATTTATCCATTTACCGAATTTGTTATTAAACAATTAGAGGATATCGTGTTATAGTAGCTGTCTACATATTAACGTTACGTTATTTACAAGACGTACGTATTTATTTGCTTGACTAGTTAACTAAACACATTTATAATACTAATCCTATCGAACGTGTCTTTTCATATTTAAATCTGATCCGTAAACCTTCTCACGAGCCTCGCAATGTGAAAGGTTAGCGGGAAACTATTCACGACACATTTATCTTTAGCTTCGTAATATTCGAGATATCGATTCGAATTTAATGTATTATACAGGGTGGTTGGTAATTGGTGGTACAAGCGGAAAGGGGGTGATTCTACGCGAAAAATGAAGTCGAAAATATAGAACAAAAATTTGTTTTTTCTTTTCATTTTTCCATCGAGACAACGATCTAGAGTGAGATCCGTTATAACGAGACGCGATAAAGTGCACGCGTACCGAGCCAAAATTCAAAGTCGATTTTCTCGAAAACAAAGCCTCGAACGAAAAATTTTTATTCTATATTTTCGACTTCTTTTTTCGCCTAGAATCACCCCCTTTCCGCTTGTACCACCAGTTACCAACCACCCTGTATGTAACGAAATACGAGTTGACGAATTTTTCAATCAAATATGTGACGAAGAATGCAAGAGACAGACTTTGCGAACTCGTAAACACGACGCATTATGCAGCGTACACAACAGTGCGTATCCGTTCAAACGTCCGCCGGCGATAAATCGGATAATGCACGGAGGCGCGTCGCACGATGTATCGGCAAACATATAATTAACACGGACCGGCGTTCTACACAATCATTCGCATTATCGTGCTGATTATCGTCTTCGGCTTGCATCATCACCTCTGGCCGAGCGGGAACCGCTAAATCGCTCGATACTAGGCCTGATTCAAAGGAAAATGCTACCCCGATAATTACTGCGACTAATCTCCGCTCTAACTGCGAATGTAGCTGCCAAAATATACTTACTTCGTGAGAAACAGCTATCCACTTATCTTATCCCATCGATTTTCCTGCGTTTTGCACTCTATACAATATTCCTAAGATATCGTCAGATAATTGTTTTTGTTGTAACGAATGATTTATTATTACTTTCAATTATTATTGCCGCTTCTCGTCGAATGACGTACGAATACGACGAAGCTGTAAAAGTATCGCCCATTTAATAGCACAGAATAGCATCAGACTAGCATCGACATATTCATATTATTGTAAATTATTATAAACGTCTTAGTCATTTGTGCGGGACACGTGATCATTTTTATGGCACAAACACGTACGCCATCTTCGCAGATGACGTGTATTGTTATGCAAATGTTAAAATTTGAATATCTATATATTATTTCAACAACGATGAATGACGTATTATGAAGAATAAACGTTATTCGGTTGATGCTGAAATGCTAGAATTCGAAGGATCGGTTAATCGGAATTTAATAAAGTTCCTCAATTGTAATGTATTATATGAAACAAACTCGGGAAGATACCGTTGCAGATAGACGAAAGTACCAGTTATATTATTACTTCATTTATTCAGTTACATTCAGACAATCTATATTTTACACGCCCATAAATGTAACATCGAAAGCAAATATTTTATACAACTATGAATCAAGCTTAACCTAACATGTTTCACCTCAATAACTATCTATCTATCTATCTATCTCTTCTATTTAACTTTCAAAAACTGAATTTTTCATTTTCATACATATTAACGAATAAAGAAAATTTTAACAGTGGCGAAAAGAAGTTTCGTACAAAAAAAAAAAAAAAAAAAAGACCAGAACGGTAAAACGTGAAACGAGCACATTCGAGTGAAGTGTTTTCCCGTTTCGCGTTGTAACGAGGATCGAGTCGATTAAACGGAACGCAGGCCGAACGACAGCTTGTATAATACATTTTTAATTCCGACGAACGCATTGTTGAGCCACGCTCGATATCGCTGACGGATCTGTGACGAGATATCGTATAGGTGCATCTTGGTCATTAAGCCCCGCGCTTTTTGCGAGACGAGCAACGATCCCTATCAGTACAAATGAGTGTCATTTGTACCCCGGACCCAGCAATAGGATACAAAAGTATGGACGCGTCTCTACAAGTGTCGTCATTTTTTTATATTCTCTTTTTTCTACCTAACACTATGTTTCACTACGCTCGCGTCTTTCTCTGCTTTTCTTTCTTTCCATTTCTCTCCCTCACGCTTTCTCTAGCTGGATGTTCTATACACGCACATGCACGCCTTGTATCGACGCTTCGTGCGTTCATACACGAGACAATAAGCGAATGCGCTCGGCTATACAAAATGGGATATTGTCCGCGAAAATAGAAAATATTAATTTCGATTCGACCACGTGACACGCTTTCTTTCAACGCTGCACAATGCAACGCAATATACCGCGGCAAGCACCAGACAATTAAAAGTCCGTTGTGGAAAATATTGGCACTCTTGACCAGCCAACTGTATCGATTAATGACGAAAACACGTTTCGTCTGGAAGCCGCGGCCACGTCGAACATTATCGGGCGAATATCAATATTAAATAAGCTTTTTCAAAACTACGATTAAACACGCGTTTCGAAAATCCTATATTCTGAATACTTTCCAGTCTTTCTTTTTCTGACTAAACTTGATCTGAACGTTATATAGATATAAATGGGAGAATAATATTATATAAATTTAGATCGTTTAAAAAGTTGTAAGAAAAATATATAAAATACGAAGTAGTTATTTGAATGTTATTATACAATAAGATAAAAATAGATCGATGTAAATATAAAGTATGTTTGCATAACCTCTCGTTTATTTACATCGTTAGAGAGTTCTCACAAAGTAACGCCAAAATTCTTGGATATCTTATGTAAACACCTGTTTCTAAACATTTTCTTTACGCGTACGCGTAATCAACGATATCGATGTAATTACATATTGCATGTAATTTCGCAATAGAACGAACGTATAATACGTTCGATTCCAATATGACCGATCTACGGGCATTAATTTCTGAACGTACGGTTCTGAGGACTGCGGAAGCTGTCTGTCACGATTGGTCGTTCCGATATGTTCCGAGAATCCATTTCGTTGAGGTTAAAATATCCCTATGCGCGGTACAGAGTTAGTCCCGAAATGTGCCTGTATTAACCACGACTCGGCAATTTGCGCTTATTAATTCGAATTATCGCTGCCAAGTGGGTGTCCAGCACAGGATATTAAAACCTCTGACCTTTGACAGGATGAATCGTGCCGAAGTTCACTCGGCTCCGCTTTCTGACATGGCGTATTTCTTTCAGCTGGATCGACACGCATGCGAAATTCACTTACCCGTTAAGGACACTGGGCTCCCACGATCAACAGGCAGCAGATCGAAGCCTCGACGTCGATAAATTACGACGCTGTAAACTCTACCGAATACACTCTCTCTCTCTCTCTCTCTCTCTCTCTCTCTCTCTCTCTCTCTCTCTTCCTTTCTCTCGCTCTCTCCCAGGGCCATGTGAAATTAGATGCCATTAAACGATCCGCACGAGAACACTAAAAGCGATTAACGTCATTCAACGAACCCCGAGCGCGTTGTTCCTCTCCGTTTTTTAAAAATATGCCCGTCAACGCGACCAACGTGATCGCGACGTTCGACGAAAATTGCATTTACCACGGAACTTTCAGCCACTTCAGTACTCTAAACGCACTCGAATTTACTCGCGCGATACTTCAGCCCGACATAGACCGAGGATAAAACGGCCGGTTTCGCTAATTCGTTGTAATTTTTATCGTTGTAAAACAAGAGCACGTCACCGTGCACCGCCGTTTTGTAACAACTATGAGTTACATAGATGGCGAGATGACCGTTAATTTTTTGACATAACCGCGGGAAACATCGTCATGAAAATTCCCATAAATGAACGTTTACATATGTGTATTTAATATTCGAATAACGACTATAATGAGAAACGTGATGTATTTTTCTGAAGATTGAATTAACATCTTACAGTATTAATATCTACGTATTTTACATACGTATCGTTATATGTGTATTATTCTACAAACTTATTAATGCAACGTTAATCGAAAGTAAAATAACCTATCCCCTATAAACGCGATAAACTCATTATTCTCGACAATCTGCCACAGTAATTTTATCTTATAAGAGATTTCAATCTTCGATAAAATCTACTTTTAATATCAAAATAATTAATAATCCATTAATATCAATATCGTTATAGATTATAAACATGTTTCTATCAAACGCCAACAGACATGTAACTATCGCCACCTAGCAGGTAGTGGCGGAAGCGCCACATAGGAGTAGCGTTACCGACGTTGCGGGTTCAGCCGGAAACTCATAAAGGTGTACGTCCAACGAACCACGATGATAATAATAATAATGATGACAACAGCGACAGATGTAGGACGCGTTTGAATCCCCGCCCAGGAACGCCCTCGAGGAGACTATTGGCCCGATAACCCTAGTCCGGGAAAAGGCTGCCATGGCCGGCAGTACCTGGCGAACGATCCAATCAGAATTCGTGTCGGCCAAAACAAAAGGCACGCACAGTCCTCGAGAGGGTTGCAAGTTTGAACAAATGAATACCGTGGTACCCCCAGGGGTGTCGCGACGGTAAGGAGGACCGAGAGGGTAGACGATGGATTCCCGAGTTTTTGATGTATTAAACCGTGGGCTCTACGTGACACCGAATGCTAAGTAGACCTTTGAAATAACCACACGGCGTATTCGAATCGCAGAGAGTGGCCCTCCACTGGCTCTTTATTATTACGACCGGCACCGTTATTATTATCGTCATCGTCATCATCGACCGCCCTTGTTCGTTCCGCAGCGTCGAAACCCGTGCCGAGTTATTATCGTCACGCTCGATAAATTAAACAGCCAACTCGAGTGTGACCCACAGCGTCTATGATCGCCATCACCGATAAGATTTCGATCGACCCTTAAATGTGGCCAACTTTATCTAGATACCATTTTCAATCGTTCCTCAAACCTAGTCGAACCGCATTGTGAACGCCTTTGACCCGCTAAATCGTCGGCACCGTTTCTGTCAGAATTTTTCATGTATATATAGCTACGTATACCGATATGTGGATATCGATTTAATTCGACAAATGAAGTTATTAAAATTTTAATTAGGCGAACAGAAGGGTGAATTTGTTTGGAATCGTTAAATAACCTACAAGTTTGTAGATATAGTTTCTCCTGTTACGTGTATGATTCGCAACGTGTTCTTCCTTTGCCGGAACTCGAAATTATTATCGTTTGTTTATAGTCTAGCGTTCGACTAATAATCATTATCCTTTCCTTGAGACCTATAATTTACCACTCAATTGACTGGCAACGTTGGTCAATTAGAAAGGAAAGGAAGCAGAACCAGCGGTGCGACGGTTGCACTTACGCTCCTCGATCTTCATTCTCCAACGTGTATTCCAAAAGTGATCCGTCACGTCCTGTGCTCGAGCCTTATATTCTGGCTACCGTTTCTAGTTCTACCAGCCATTTACGTGCAACATCTGTAGAGAAAAATACACGTTGCCCATGATCTGTTCTGAACAGTGAAATGACCTGTACCGATGGATGCTTATTTACCAGTAGAAATCAGTGAATACCATCTAACGTAATCTTTCTCGCTTGAAGTACGCTTAAAAGCCAGGCTCAGCAACTGAAAATGTTATCTTAGATTGCTTTCTTTTTTTGAAAAATACGATTACAATCTGTCATTGATAATTACGATAATACATGCCATTTAGCGTTATTAATAGTATCGACATTTCAGAAAATTTGATTAAGATCTTGATCGTTTTAACATATGTACTTATTTCGAAGCATACTTTAAGGATCAGTTTCAAACACTATATACAGGGTGATTGGTAACTGGTGGTATAAGCGGAAAGGGGGTGATTCTACGCGAAAAAAGAAGTCGAAAATATAGAATAAAAAAAATTTTTTTTTTTTTAATTTTTCCATCGAGACAACGATCTACAGTGAGATCCATTATAACGTACCGCACGCGTACCGAACGAAAATTCAAAGTCGATTTTCTCGAAAACAAAGCCTCGAACGAAAAATTTTTATTCTATATTTTCGACTTCTTTTTTCGCGTAGAATCACCCTCTTTTCGCTTGTACCACCAGTTACCAACCACCCTGTATATGTGTGTGTGTATGTATAGGTACAATTTTGTCCAATTTAGATAATTACAGTTCTTCTGTTTTCTTCTTAAAAATTCGATTACAGTCTCATGTTGATGATAATAACGGTATAACGAGATTGGAAAGACAATCACGCCTCGATGGGAGTAAAAAAAATTTGTCAATGTTCTCGTTATTTGCCAACGATGTTGCATTACCCAACGTCCGGCAAACGTGACGAAATAAACGTGTTGGTAAGGACACAGAGTGTGGAAATCAATTTGATAGACGAGTGTACGCGTGCCGAATTACCTCTACGTGATGTCGGACCGTTTCACCATTTTCGTCATTATATTAACGACGAGACGAACACGCCAGTCTCGACTTCCCAGTCCCGCTATGGTTACACGCGTATCGCAATGTTACCATGACGAACAATGGTAACATCGCGATCCAGGGCACGTTTCCACCCCGTGGTGAGGCAAATCGCGGAGGCGGCGGTGGCGGTAGAGGCACCGGCACACTGTACCTCGTTAATTGAAGTCCGGCGGAAGACGACCATTTTCCAAATTTCATACTTTAGGTGCTCGTCTTTCTGCGACGCGCGATAACGTTGCGTAAAAAATGGAATTTTTTTGATTGAATAATTGCCAGCACGGAATTGTAGAATTTTCACGAACCTAAATGCTTCCGTTTCTCGTTTCGTTCTGCGATCGAACAACGATTTATTTAAATTACGCATCGAATTGCGCCGGTGGATACGTGCGTCGATTTAACCGATGAATTAAAAAGGAGGAAAAGCAAGTATCTCTCGACGATATCGAATGAAAATTATTCAACTTGCTGATTATTGCTTCTGTCGATAATAAACACCGACACCGATTCTTTGCGTTTTACACGAACGCGGAATGGTCCCAGGAGTAACTTCATTAAAAGTATGGTGGCAGCCTGCTAAACTAGAAATATCGATTAATCTTTTTTTTCGCGCTCGATATAATCCTTGACGGAACAAGGCACTAATCCGGGCTCCTGTCATCCGTCCTGGGGTCCTGCTGCTCTATCCGACGGATGAGACGGATTACAGCTCGTACCAAATTAACCTTTGTCTCCGCTTTGCCCCGCTTCACCACCCCGGCAGAGCTGATATGTCGAGTTTACACGAAAACTCACTCAACCGGTCGCGATAACGCGAAACTAAAACTATCCTTGGTGACACAACAGGTGTCCATAGAAGCCGCGATATGGATCGACAAATCTTCCGGTTTACACGGTACGCTCCGTCGAATCCATTTGCCGCGATCAGTCCTGTCGTTTCAGCACTTCGAGCCGTGAAAGTGAATCCTTCCAGATGATCTTGGACAATTCGAGGAAGACACAAGCTCCGGTTATAGCAGTCCTTTCTCTTCTCTCATCATAGCTAATAGATATAGAAAGATAATAGCGAAAATAATTCCTTCGAACGTTTAAAACGACTCGATCTTAACAAACTCTTACGGACCGAGGTACTTAAGATTCCTTAGATCCTTTCGGAATATAAAAGACGAAGCAACGACGGTTGCCGTTCGAACGCAAGTAAAGATATTTCGAGAGATCTTGACTTCGATAAAGTCCACACATCGACGACCACGAAGGCCTGAAATCTTGAATAGAAAAATGTCCGTCCGACGTTCATCCTGAACATACAAAATGGCGTTTCTACCCTCGAGGGGTGGTAACGCGTGTATATTCCAACCCTCGGTTCCAGCCCCTTCAGATCCATGGGGTAACAAGCACGTAACGTTATGTAACCGTATACATGCCTAAGATCCTGGAGGGTTGGCAGAAAATCGGGCTTTGTCGCCTGGCCATGTGTCCCTAATGCGACTCCCGTGGGGGGTCATTTCTATTCTATTTCCCTTTCATGGGGTGTGTCGACGGTTCCCTAACCCATCCCGTACCGCCCTTATCGCGTATGGTAAATGCATCACGGAGACCCCACAAGGGTGCTCTCCACAGATTGACGTAAAATCAATGAACGAAGTCAATGGGTCTCTCGTTCGGTTATCCAAAGAGCAAGGAATGGAGAATGGAGGAGTATTATATAGGGTTGCAACACGTCCTATACACTGGATAATACGCTTGTTAATTACTTAGTATCACGGATCGAAAACATCGATGAATGGCAGGTATAAAGAAGTTCTCTCCATAGATTTCCATGATTATCGTGAAACTTTAGAGATTACGTTTCCTTTTAACGAGTTCTGAAGCACACCCATACATCCGATATTTGAATTAATATAAAAATTGTAATTTCGAATTTTGTGTGACATCATCAGAAATTTTCTTTGATAACTATTATCGATGAACGATATGAAGAAAGTGTCTGCAATTATCACGAGAATTTAAAGATCATATTTCTGTTTCTTTCTCTCGAAGAAGTCGTGAAAACTGTGCGAAAGTGGATGCGTTAAACGTTTCCTTTTAACGAGTTCTGAAGCACACCCATACATCCGATATTTGAATTAATATAACAATTGTAATTTGGAATTTTGTGTGACATTATCAGAAATTTTCTTTGATAACTATTATCGATGAACGATATGAAGAAAGCGTCTGCAATTATCACGAGAATTTAAAGATTATATTTCTGTTTCTTTCTCTCGAAGAAGTCGTGAAAACTATGCGAAAGTGGATGCGTTGAAATAAAACTGGTGTGTATAATTTTCTATACTTGGAAAATTTGTCACTTTCCGATTCTATTCGTTGATCGTTTCGAGCCAATGAAACTAAAATAATTGTTTAACAGCACGGATTTCCACTGTAGGTGGATCTCATTAACGAAAATCGCAACTGTGAATGTAGAAACATATGTTTTATTTTAATTAAAATAGTAATTTAAAAAATTACGATAATTACGAATGTAGCTGCAGAAGCTTTTATCGTAGCCAAACGTTTCGATGGAACGGAAAAAACATTTGTGTAACTGACGGAAATCGTCGGGCGAAAGTAAGTCTCTCGTTCAATTAAATGTACGAATAAAGACAGCTCGTTATTCGAAAACTTTGTCGGTAGTTAAAAATAAACAACTCTCCGCTCCTAGATAAATTCCATTGGTGGAGAAAAGTTTGCACGATCTCGTTTGGAATCGTGTAACGATTGTGAACGAGGTAAAACAGACGTAAAAAATAATTACTTAATGGTCGTATTAGAATTGAATTCCTTCCCTTACTAGCGCGAACGAACGAGACAAGCAATATAATTAAAGTGGAAATCATTGCACAAGCGTCTATTTAAAATTGTGACTGTCAGCGACGAGAAAGGAACTGACGGCTAATCCAAGATCGTATATGTGAAAGAAACGCTCCATAAACTAATTTCTACGCGGGTTTATTTATAACCACGGCGTGTGTAATCGACACTCGGCTACCGTGAGACGAAAAGGAATAGTTTCGAAGCGTAGCCGTTCGGATCTAAAAAGTGGAAGAGTCATCGTTGCTAACGAGACGACGACGGCCAACCGTGGTCATTATTGACGTTCTTCCTTCGAGAATACCTTCGTTCTTAGCGACAGATATTATCGCCATTGTTAAGATCCCATGATGCAGATCACCAACGTTATAATACAGCGCGATCATTACCGCTAAATTGCTCGGCCGCGAAACCTTTTTAAATATATAGTTGACACGTTGCTATCACGCGAGCCTGCTCGAGGTGAAATAATAATATGGCGGGTACTCTGTAACTGAAATAATATTTTTTTCATTAATATGTAATTCACAAAATATACTAAATCGCACAACCTTCCATTCCATATCACGTGTTTCGGATCTTACACTTCTATTTTCTATACGGATACACACATATCTATTCTTTGGACGTCACTTTGGTACTCGATGTATACTCGTTGCTAACATCCTTTTACTTACATCTAAACTTATTAGATCCTGATAATCTAAACTGCTCGAAACTAATCTACTCCGATCTATGAACCTATAACTGAAATAATATTGGTATATCGTATAAGAAGTATCAGTAGCTAAGATTTGAGAGTTCTACGAGTGAACATTCATAAGAAATTTCTTTTTATTTCCACGATTACGAAATTCTCGAGCCTAATAACGTCTTTATTTTATTATCTAATGTATATTAGTTACCTATTTATGGGAGAAAGGAAGTATCTCGCTGGTTACATTGCAATCGATCAGCTACTTCCTTTGTTCCATTCGCAGCAACATATTTTGTAAAGATATCACACTGTTTGTAATATTAATACTATTCTTTACGCTTAATGATATCGAACTACCTTGCTGGGAACATTTTCTTTCCTCGTCTCTTCTTGCATCGTTCTTATCCCATCTTCGGATGTCCGTGTAACGTAGAACCTCTTGTAAACAGTGCAAAACCCTTGCTACAAATATAGGAACTCGTTCCTACCAATGTTATTCCGTGCTACCAATATTTCCTTCGGTCGAAGATGTATCAAACGAGATAACCGCGAGCAAACAGCCTGAGCTGCGACGACGAGTGTCACGATCGTATCTCTTGACGATTTACATTTAGATAAAAAATCTATCAAAGTTTTACGAGATCAGGAAAATGCACATTCCGCGACATTTCCTCAATCTCCCGAGAACCGATGGCATCGCTCGATCGGCTCGATCGTGGCAAGGATCCGCCAGAGGATGTTCCGCCGCGCCGGTCGGCGAGTTTTCCGCGGAAATGAAATAAAAATGAGGACGAAATGCTCTCTTCCGAACAGGTAATTCCCGATATTTCACTCTCTCTCCCTCCTGCCTACCTACACAAGCTTCGTCGCGGTCGGCCCCATCGCGTCATCCCTCTATTCCTCCACCGTAGGCAACAACAACGGTTGTCCCCCATCAACCTACCAACCGTACCACCCCCTCGATGCTTTTCGCGCTTGCTCGCCCGTCGCTGCCGGATTGCTTTTTGTTTCGCGCTTTGTGCCTCGTCCTTTGTTTCCGCGAGTCGCCGCGAGGAAATGACAAACAAATGAGCGCCGCACTCTATAACGTCTACGCTCGTCGCCATGGCGATGGGACGCGGCCGATCGGCATTTTTAACTCGAGAGACGCCACCGTGAAACGCTTCGAACACCATCGACGAGGATCGTGATTGGAAAATTTATTTCTTCGAGAAAAGTTGTTACAAAGAAATGTCCAACACCTACGTCGATGAATTCTAATTACTGTGAACTGTTTCTTCATCGATGGATTTAAATAAATGGACTTGTGTCGTATATATTTAGCGTTCTTCTATTTAGTTACATTTCGAAGAGATCGTTTCGTTGAATTTACAAATGTTGGTATGTATGTAAGTTGGAACCTCGATGAGTCAGCTGTCTCTGACAGGGACGTGAATGTTTGAATGGAATGGTCCTTCGTTCGGAGAACAGCTTCTTGGGAAGCTTTACGTAAATTAGAAGAACCAATACGGATGTGTACGTAAGTAGCAGATACTCGAGGAATGAAATACGAAATGAATATTTAATTACTATGGTATATAAATATAATAATTCTTCGATCAAAGTTGAATAATAATGGAGATTCTTATTGAAAAATCATTATGATTAATGTAAAAGTTTCGTCATACACTATCGATATACGATGCTTTCGTATCGAAAACAAAATGGTGAACAGGACAAAGCTACCCGCGCAACGATAACGCTTCTATTGCAATTCTAGCGCAACCGTAGGGGGAATTGCTTCAACCATGGGGGTGGCTCCGTGTGTGCCATTCAAAGTCGACGAGTAGATGAGCCATGAATTTTTCTCTCGGTGGTCTCTGTAACTATCGATTGTGTTTCAAAGTCGATTGTGTTTCCATTATGTTGGCAACCGAGAGAGGAAGAAAGCGAGAGAAAGTAGAGAAGAGCCGGGTGCTCGAGAAACAGAAACTGGATGGGGGAGAGAAAGGAGAGAGAGAGAGAGAGAAAGGAAGAACCCCAAAGTACGGAACGTCCAATTGACTCCGCCATATTGAGTTTGGTTCTATGGGCTCTCGAGTATACAGGGCTCTTGGAATCGAGACACGTTATACGATGGTCCGCCCGTAGAAGGAGCTTCTAGGCTAACTTCGTTATGGGGTTTCTACGTGACCAAAATCCGGCTGGATATGGAACTAGCGTACGATACGCGCTACAAAAATGTACATTGCCAGAAGTATCGGATAATGTATTCCTTAACTTCGCTTCTTTTTGAAGATAAACAAGAGAGGAGCATATAAATGAAAGGGACGTACGCTTGCTATCTCGAAGTTATCGTTTTTAATATGTTACACTGAGTTACATTAAATTATACAGAACACGCATAATACGCAGAAAGATATAAAATATCCGAGACTGGAGAAGGTTTAGCAGAACTGAAAGCAATAATAGAGAGGAGAAGGGCAGACGACAAGAAGGAGCCACAGCAAGGAGGCTAATGACCAAAGTTGCGATAGCTTTTAGTCATTAGTTGCTAATTTATAGTTCCTAATTTTTAGTTTTTACAGGTAGAATAAGTAAGGTAGTGCAATAGAATAGAGTGGAAAAGAGGGGAGGTAGACACATAAGAAGAGAAATAGACATAAGAGATGTAAAACCGAAAGTTCGTCCAAAACCAAAAGGCACGGACTAAGCAATAATAATAATAATATAAGATATCCAAAGAACACGTTATAATTTTTAGTGGATGAAACAAATCTCTCCTCAGACCCCATTTCTTTGGTCGTAATCGTAAAAACACGAATTTGCAAGAAAGCATATTTTTAAAGCATTACTAAACATCCACGGTTTAGTAACAAAAGGTACCTACGATGTAGCATTAATAGAATTTGACCAAATAAAAGTATACGTCAATGAATGCGTATTGTAAGTAAATCTTTTTTAAGAACGGCAGCATCTGATCAAGATTACCGCATACCGCAACTATCGTATACCAAAGACGTATCGCCACGAATTTACCACCGGAAACTTAGGAGAATCCCGGAGGGACCATTGTGACACCCTGTTCGCGATATGTATCAAATTATCCTTATAATAGAAAATGGCGGCAACGTTACACCTACCAGGTGTTGTGCTAGGCGCCAAAGAACGGTCTACACTGTAAGAACACAATGAATTATAATGCACTCCGTGTGGCGCACAATAATATCTTCACAATGCCGTTTCTGGCTACAAAAGGTGTTGCTTTAATGGGAATCTGGTTACACCGAAACCTTTTAACCAACGTCGTCGCTTTTCCCGCGCGTGTAAACAGTCACACCGACCACTGATCGAATCTTTTGCCCTGAAAAACACATTTTTGCCAGTTAGGTCGAGAATATGATATTCGATGCTACAGGGTAAAACGACGGTTTTCGATATTTCTGTATCGTCTTTATCTGCGCTGATTTCGAAATATGCTCCAGCTACTTAAAGTGGAATAGGATTACACAAGAAAAATCTAGGATAGGTCGTTCCTTGGGGATCTCGTAAGAATATGAAAAACACGATTCGTATCACAACGTCGGTCACGAAGAATGTGGATTGTAATTGATCGTTACGAATTAATGACGGTTTCCGATATTTCTGAACAGTTTTTACCAGCAACTATTCATCCTCGAGTCTAAACACGCATCAGCCAAGTACTTAAGCCTGCTACGATCTTCGAATTTTTACATTTCAATCGTTTTAAACAAACACGAAGGATTTTTAATGTTTTAAGGTGTTTAAACACAGAATTTTGTTGAAACTGAATACGTTTTTTTTCAACGTTAGAAACATATAATTTGATCAAAGATGACTGAAAGAACGTAGCAAAGTTAGAGTAAGTAGAATAGAATTACGATGAAAAAATCTTGGATAGCTCCTTTCTAAAAAATCTCGTGAAAGTTTGACAAACACGATCCATGTCTTTAGCTGGCTACCAAACATAAAGGTTGTAATTGTAGGTAAAAGAACTTGACTTGGCTACCAGAGATGCAGATTATAATTGCAGATAAAAGGACTCGATCTGGCTACGAAAAATACAGATCGTAATTATAGGTAAAAGGAGGAAATTCGGATTGAAACAGAAGCTACGCGTTAGTTTGGCGATACATTTTTCTTTCCGTCGGATGAGCGCTTGTGCTATTGGATAACTACGGACGTAAAACATTAACGAGCGCTCGTCTCTCTTCGCCAGTTTAATTACGAAAATTCGTTTCGTTTCTCCGATCAATTAACTTAATGCTTCTCAAACGTGAAATCTACCGTATTATTACAAAGTGGCGTGCAGTTCGTTGCACGAACAAGAAAGGGACAAGTCAGTCCGAGAAAGATAAAAGAGTGACCGTTGTAGTAATGTTCGTTGGTTTGTGTGAACTTGCACTTTAAGGAAGCACAGTGAAGCACAAATCAAAATGCAGTCGCTACCGGAAGAGTACTCGAGCAGTTGAAGAGCCCTTCGCTATTACTGTGGAGGACTTCGCAGTGCTTGACGAATCACTCACTAATTGCGTTCGTGACATGGCCCAGAACTAACAAATGGTTTCTTCGCTTGGAAAGTGTCGATTATTTTTTCTTTTTTTTTTTTCGCAATCTCTTTCACCGTATTTTTCCAACCGTATACACACCCGTGAATTGTACGCGGATGTTACGAAACTTTGTGAAAAAAATACGGAAAATCCAAAAAATTGAGTGAACGGTTAAATATTATTAATCGTACGAAATCTGTTAATATAGGGAGAAGAAAAGTTGATGTTTTGGAATTCGATTTTGGAAGTAAAATTACGTTACTTTTCGAATGAAACGCCCGCTAGTCTGGCTTACTATTATTCTCTCTATTGTCCTAATGGGGGATAATCATAAGATTCTCCTTGAGAGTCTCATTACGAATCAAGGACCCCTTAATGGCTCCTATGAAACTCATTGGCCATTTAACGGCGAAGACGCGCCGATAAACGCTGAAGGATTGACGAGCTCGAGTGCGAATTTTCTCGTCAATCATTCTCTTCTCCTTTGCGACATTTTCTACTCGCAAACTCGCAAATTACGCGAAAAGATTATAATTACGAATTCAGAAGCTGGTTTAATCCGTGGTTTCTTCTGTTTTACGAATAATCGTGGGAAAGGAGCAACTGTAACATTTAGGGGAAGATAATAGAAATAAAATTAAAAGTATACGTATTAGAGTTAAGTATGTACACGAAGATGAGACACATCGCTCACGCTATGCTCACAACTGTATCGTATTTTCATTATCATCAAATTGGACACGTAGTACAGCCGCGAATTTTAACAATGGTAGCCTCACCATACTTGCCTACGTACGCCCGACACCCTTTATACGTTCCCCTTGCGGAAACGCGACGTCTCCATGGTTACAACATTGAAACCCCGCTAGGGGATGACAAAATGGAGAGGCGCAATACTCGGTCTGACAAAAGCGAAGTAGAATCGAAGAAGTTCTTCGGCTACGTGTAACTTGTACCTGAAAAGTCGAAATCTATATAGAAGCAAATAAGCAAACTCGCAAAGTTTCGCGCTAATGCATCCGCCCGATGATTAAAATTCTTTTAAACGAATTCGAAAAAGGAAAACATCTCTTGGTATAGGTAGAAATGGTCAATACCTTTACGAAAGTATCGATGATAATTATTAACAGTCTAATATGCCCAATAGATTAAACCATAAGTAACAGTTTAACGACTACGATAGAACTTTGGTCGCGTGAACACCGTTTATATAAATGAAATTTTAATTAGCGAACTGCCGATTCAATCCACTTACTTCGACGTAACTTTCTATTAATAATAATATTCCATAATATAATATAATAATATTCCAAATTTATAAAATTACAAATATATCGTACGAAGATATATTCTAATGATCGTTGTATGACTTACTAAACTCTATAGAAATTAAATACGATATATATTTTACTAGCGCAACCAGTTTCTTTATTTTACTAGTGCAACCAGTTTCTTTTGACAAAGGGAAACAGAATTACGATCGCGTCATGTCCACGCGTTTTGCTTTAACGTCGTTCAATAATAGCGCCCGCATCGACGCTATCTGTCATCGGAGACCATTCAACCCATGCGTACCCACGACAGAGCATCGCATTTGACGATGTTCAACCTGAAAAAGAAACCCGAAGATCTTATCTTCGCGGTTCCTGCTGAATGGTAGACTATCTTTTTGTCAGCTAAGTCTGATGGACTTCCAATGATTCCAATACGACACTTAATCTGATTACGTACGATATACAATATGAGGAGAAATAGAGTTTGAGAATAGAATAAGTGAAAGCAATAATAATATCGAAGTGTCGATGAATTTTACATAATGCTACAATTTAAAGGAGCGACACATTCGTATCTAATAATACGCGACAATTTATCAATATACAGCCCTAAATCAACTTACAACTTGCAACCTTAGAATATCCTCAGGTAATGTATAATATCGTCGATATTTCAAGGTTCTCAACAACATTGTATAATATTGAATATTGACAATATCGTATTAACAATACATATTGATTTTTGTACTTGAGAACATTAATATATATAGTCTAAGAGGATATCGCTCTTACATTTCAGTCAAAATCAGACTATAATCGAACACTGCTGTACGTATACACTGCTAACTATATTTACTGATTGTAAAATTTTTCTCTCTTGTTACGTGGATTAATAAAGTTCAGTAGGATAAGGTAAGATAAGGTAAGATAAGGTAAAGTAAAGTAAAGTAAACAAAAGGTAAGATCTATAAACAAAAGAGGATCATCGAGTAAAATGGCGACCTGATACACAAGCGTCTAATCCCGGATGAGACGACGGATGTGACGGTGGCAGCAAAGGATGACGGTGACGAAGGTGGTAGCGGGAGGCGACGCAGACGCATCTCTCGGATTACGTCTTAACAAGCTCCACGACGTTCATTTGTCTTATCCGCTCTCGCTAATGCGACAGCAGCTGTTGAAATGATTAATTCACCACGAGGATGTTCCTACGCCTTATTCAGACTCGTACACGCGGTCGAGCTTGCGCTACCACTGCTACACTCCGACTTTCCATTATGATTCCCATCTCGATTAATCAACTGCCTTATCGTTACTATAAATACCGTCGAATGTTTAATTAAACATCGTTCACGATGACAGTCGTTTGATATGAACGCGTCACACGTACTATATTTAGAATAGAGATAAAAGTAACATCGTGTACGTGTTTCAAATTATAAAATGTCCTTTTGATTTAGATCGGCTAAAAAAGTATATTTATAAATTTGTATATTACATCTAAAATCTAAAAGATAAAAATATGTACGTGGTACGTATCATCGGAGTAATATTTACGGTATTTTGTCGCGTGGTGGTTCCTCAACTCGGTTTCAAACAATCATTTCATTGCTTTACTTTTTGTGACACACTGGTTCACGAAAGTGTTCGAACACTTGTAAACAGTTCTTATGAATACATCTACCTTATTATGTGTGCCGGATTAGCATTAAATAGTAAATAGCAACGCATACAATCATGACAATCATGTCTCGTTACAGTGCTAATGAAATTTTATAATATTTCATATAACATAGATGTAGTATGTAATACAATATGGCCACAAAAGTTTTCTATGGTAAGTATACAAATACCTTCATGACTGACGCTTTCATTATTGAGCTAGTGTACGTCAAAATATTTGTAGATCCTTCGTGCTTTTTATCTTTCAAGTAGCTAGAGCTATATTACACAAGCTATTTATTATGAAATAACATCGGTGTTTCAAATAGGTTGAAGGAGAACGAAAATAGCACTATTATAAAACTTCAGTTGTCTCCAGTTTTGAAATGGCAAGAAGAGCAGTATGTACATAAAGAAACCTTATTACAACTGTTTATACTTTGTTAAAACAACGTTCGATCGTTGCGATCTGAATGGATTAACTTTCAATTTCCATAACTTATCTGTTGCGAAGGAAGACGGGGGATCGGTTATTGTTACCGATCGATGACTAATCCGCTCTGAAATCGTTAGTATTCGCTACGTAAGGGCGCTAACTGACTCGATTATGGTTCGGGGCCTGCGAGAACAAAGGACCACCAACGTGACAATTGAGCTTCATCGCGCTGATATAAAGTTACAGATGCGAAGGGAGAAAATGAGAGGCGAATATTAAGTCGGCGTACAAAATGGCCGTCGCGAAGTGTGGAAAAAAATAGGGATGCGTTAGCTCCTCTCGCTTCTGTGTACCACATGCTGGTTCACAGAATGCAATGCTCGTGGGGGACGAAAGACGTGACGCGCATGCGTCATCTACACGGATCGAAAGCTCCGCCCGGTGACTGCCTTTGTTTAATCCACGGTACCTACGCCCACGACATGTGGCCAACAAACTACGAATTTGTCTCTCGACGGGATCCTAATCTTGGATTGCAATACGCCACAGATGCTAAAAAGCATGACGTGAGTGGGAATTCGATGGCGCGAAATATGCCAGTAAGCTCAGGACATTTTTTGTCGTGCTAACCTCAATTAAGGTTAGATAATAATGTTTTATTTACACGTTGTACAGGCGTTTATGAGTGTGTCGTTGTTCTTTTTTTAATAATAAAAGAATATATATAATGATGAGAATGTACATTAAACGAATAGGTAATAAGACATTGTAATTACAGAGATTAGTAAATATGTAATAATTATGTATATATCGCGAATTTATAAGCTAGATTGAAACGAAACATAAGGTTTTGGAAGACTCAAACATAAATTTAGATAAATTTACACTCGTATTATTTTACTTTTAATAAATATGGAAATATATGAAAAATGTTGTACATATTAACTGCTTATAGCTATTTAATTGTATAAGTTGAACACAAAAATTAGTTATAAAAAATTATTTGGCATCTGGTAGCGTGGCCGAGCGGTCTAAGGCGCTGGTTTAAGGCACCAGTCTCATCTGGGGCGTGGGTTCGAATCCCACCGCTGCCAAATTTTTTTATATATCAGTCATGTAAAACAATTTTTTAATTGCCAATAGAAAATATACATATTATAAAATTAGCGCAGTTGAAATGAAAATAAAATAATAACCATAGTAGTTAATTGAGTCATTCTAAGCAGATATGTTAGAAATAACTTTAGTATTAATAGTGAAAGTATTAGAATAATTGTATATTTATTATACAATTAATGTAGAATTACTATGTACGTATATAAATAAAATAATAGAGATAATAATAGAGGTTCTACTTTACCGATAAATATATAGATATTATCTAGCATCAATAAGGAAGCAATCTGTAATAGCATTTACAGAAATGCTAAATTACAGACAGATATACAGCCATTGACCAAGAATAGGATAGACTTCTCTTGTAATGTAAAAATGTGTCACACGATCCGGGGGCTACGTAGCTGCTCATGCCATTTTACTGTCACATGCGACATTATCGATTCAGTATAAGATAAGATAACGACGCTATTGGAACAGTATAAATTACAATTAAATTAATGTTCGATATAATTACAGTAGAGAAGAAATTTTCCCTCTAATTACTATCGGAATCGATCTATGTTTTACATAAATCATTCAGTTTCACCTCAAATTCTTCACCTTCTAGGTCAGTATCCCATCCGATGTACAAATCACTGGAGGAGATAACGTGCTTTTAATGTAATTCATTTTTCATTCAATTTTGTTCATAGTTCATAGAAATTAATCATTGTATTATTAATTCTGAAGAACAATACCATTTTTATTTTCCATCCACTGCAGACTGCAGCAATGTTTCGTCATTACTTGAAGGCATAACTAGCAGAAAGGAAGTGTAAATGCAGATCAATCAGTAAATCAAAACATTGCTCATGTTGGAAATATGAAACTCCCTGTAAACGGAAATGTCCGTGCACCCTGGAAATCTGCAGCAGACGCAATGCACAAACGTGTAACCTGGTAATTGAAACGAAAATATATGATGAAATGACAAAAGAAAATATTTTATTTTGTCATTTATTACCGCATAAAATTATTTTATGATCTAATATTGTTATGTAATTAATTTCAGCTAAATTCTGATATTTTATTTAAAAAAATATGAATCTGAAAAGAAACTAAAGTAATTTAAATTATATTTTTATAACTTCATCTATATAATTATGTTACTAAAATCTTATTTTTTGTGTTCAAATAAGATGGTGATGTCAATTTCTACACTTTATGATCACAATATTTTAGAAATTAACTCTAAAAAATTTTATTTTTTATTATTTCTTTATTTATTACAACAATTGTTTTATTTACATAAATTTTATGTTATGACCAATAAGAAACAATCTGAAGAGTCCAAAAAAGTCCATTTTTATAAAAAAAAGTAATTCTGTAACTACTAACAGTGTGTTCAAAACCAGTTGAAATCGATTCAGAGTAGCTATGAAAAATTTAGCAGAAGGTCTTTTAAATTAGCATAAAAGATAGTAGGAGCAACCGAAGGCAAAGGTTGATGAAGTAAAGTAGATGGAAATGGGAAACACAAGTATTTGCTAATTTTATGTTCTGTGCTATTTTTGTGTAGAAATAAGCAAGGGACTTTGTTTGCTCAGATGCAAACTCTGTACAAAAAGCTTCAAGGTATATTTGATTAAATTAAATGAGATGATATGTATTGATATTGAAATATAAATTTCATTTTACAGAAATTGTTATTGTACAAAAAAATGGTCTAAGATATAAAATATAAAAGTGAGTTATAACATTTATATACTATATATTTATTTATAATTCACAGTCATTTATGTAATATACATATTATTTTTGTATAGAAATGAGTATTCTATTCTTAGTCAATGGTTCATCTAAATCACTTCTATTTTCTAATTTATTCAAAAGTGAAATAAATGTTTCCTTACAAATATTTTGTCATTATGAAACATGTATCTAAAACTTTATTTATCTTAGATAAGGAAAAGTATAACAGTCGAATATTAACAAAATATAAATCACTTCTGATCCTACTAATTCTAAACAATACATATGTACATATATTAGTTAATATTAGCTATCTTGTGAAACATATGATTAATTTCTTTGGATATACTTTTGTTTTAACAAAATCAATATAAAAATGTTCATAGATTTCATTATGTATTATAAAAGAAAATGAAATCAATTAAAGTAAACCTAATATGTACATATGTATTTAAAATCAGACTTAAAATAATTGTTTGACCAGAAAAATTTTAATAAATAATATTTTAGAGAAATATATTTAATATTATAAGATAATTTTGTACAATCGCGTATTTTAGACATTATACTACTGTAATATCTGACAAAACATCAAAATGCGAACTCATAGCTTTTCGTAAATATGTCACGTAAGCATTTTTAGAAGATATAATTTCTAGGAACATTTGATTGTAGGCTTTAGTAAAATTCATTTTGACGTTGAACACAGATCCGATAAGGAGTTATACTTCGCTTCTCATGATGACCTCTACTCTCATCTGTATGGAGATGAAAACTTTCGTCAGTAATACATTGTCAACTTCACTGAAAGCGCGGAATTTTATGTATGACTAACGTCATAAACGATATCGATTTATATCTTTAAATTAAACTTAAGAATTATTTGATTATCTTCTTCGGTTTGACTAGCACAACACGTATATTTTTAAAACGTACATTTGTACGTAAATATGTATACACACATATATACAAAAATTTAAAAGCCAAATTTGTTTTAGTGCATAATTGGAATAAAATTAACACGTACAAATTAAAAAAAAATTTTCTACGTATATTATTAATCATTATTATTAATAATCATGATTACAAATGATAAAATTGTTTATCTATCAGTTTTGGAGATAGTTAAATTACATTTTCTCTCTTTTGTGTATGGCTTGTATTTAATAGTGAAAAGATTTCCTAAGTGGGTCTGGGATCCTAAGAAGTTTTTTATGATGCAACAGCGAGATAAACCTCCACCTTGTCTTGTGGACAATAATTTAGGAACTCATTCTTACGTAAAAATCAAGGTAAGTATGTATATAATTATAAAGTCTGTTATAATTTAATAGGGTAAGTACATAACGTAAAATCGAATTTCGATTGTAAACGTTTAAAAAATGTATTATGGTCGACCTCTGATAACTCTTGGCAACCTAATAGTCTGATGCACATCCGATTTTGATTGATAGATACGATTATAATACATATATTTTTAACGGATATCGAAAACAGCTGTGTCAATTTCTTTTAGAACACAATCCAATTTATCTCGTATCAATCTTTTTCTTATCGCTGTTTGTTTTTATTTATCATTAATTTTTTATTGCTCACATCTATACATGAAAACTTAAAACTTCTTCTTGTCAGACAAAATGTATCTATTTCTAATTTAATAATACTAAAATATCTTTAAATCTTTAAAGAGGAAAATTTTCATTTCTCTTACAGGGTGTAAAGTTCCATTATGTAGAAGCTGGAAATAAAAATGATCCACTTATATTACTTTTACATGGATTTCCTGATTGTTGGTTATCTTGGAGAAAACAAATACCATGTCTTACTCAACATTATAGGTTCAAAATTCATTCTTTTTAATATTTTAATAAAATCATGAGACTATTTTTTTTTTTATATTAATTATGTCTTTATTCATCCAGAGTAATAGCAATAGATTTGAAGGGGTTTGGAGATAGTGATAAACCAGCAGCTAAAAGTTGTTACAAAATACAAGTATTAATTGAGGAATTGAAACAATTTATTTTAACTCTTGGAGTAAAGCAATGCAGTATAATCGGTCATGATTTAGGAGGACTTTTAGGATGGTACATGGTAGCCCTATATGGGGACATGATTCATAAATTTGTTGCAATTTCATGCCCACATCCTAATTTGTATTGGAATGGGAGACCTGGAGATTCTATTTTTGATTTAAAGTAAATCTATTATATCTATAAGTTTTATAACATATTTTATTTCTAAGATATATATGTTCATTTATTTGTTTACGTTAATGTTTAGATGGATACATTTCAGTAGATTACCATTTTTGCCTGAAATTGATGCTCTTAAAGAAGACTTATCAATAATAAATGATGCATTTCAACATCTTCAACTGAATAATGCAAACAATGAGAAGGATTATGTAGAAGCATATAAATATGCATTTAGTAGGAAAGGTAAATAAACTCAAAAAAAATTTAAATAATGCCTGTTATGTGTATATAAAAGATGACAAAATTAAAATGGTTAATTACAGAGGACTGGACAGGTGCAATCAATTATTATAGAAACCTTCCTTTAATAAGACTTAATACAGATACTCGTGATCAAATTTCTACTCAAACCTTGCTTATAATTGGAAATATGGATCCAATTGTAACGATAGAAAGTGTTGTACAAAGTTCTGAATATGTTGAGAAATTTAATGTGAAAGTAATCTCTGAAGCTCAACATTTTCCACACCAACAAAAACCAGATACAGTAAATGAAGCAATCTTGAAGTTTTTTATGGGTAAGTCATTTTATAAACTTTTACAAATACTATGTTATGCAATGAATAAATTGTGTTCTAGGTGCAATAAATCATATAGAAAAACCATCATCTAAAAACATTATGTCTTCATGGTTTGGATCTCTTGGTAATACTGTCAAGTATGGTAACCATATGTTTGATGCTGTCCATAAAAAGACCAGTGGAGTAGTTAGTGCTTTACCCAGTAAAGTATTTTATTTAGGTCAAACTACAAATTGAATTATATTTTTATCTATATTAAAATATAGGACTTACCAGAGCCTGAATTTTTCTACTTTCTTTATTTAAGTTTTAGGCTCTCAGAGCAACAAAAAATATCTAGTTACTTTTCATCATAAAACAGAAAAGACTACAAAATATGTTGCCATATATATAATAATTAAATGTTTTTATAGCTTAACTATAGCGTTATATATATACTATAGTTTAATTACTACAGAACAACTCAAATGAACCTCTTTATCTTAATGACTGTCTGTATCAACAAATGTAAAAAAGGCTGATTTATTTTAACATGTTTTGTCTAATATTATTTACATTTTATGAACGAGGTAGTTTTAAGTAAAAAGTTTTATCACTTTTTTAATAGACATGTATACATATTTTTTTCATTTAATAACGTAAATATACATATATATACATAAATTTTAAATATAGTATTAGATAACATGAAAAATCTGATTTTTCATAAAGTAAGTGTATATTATAAAGCTAGTATAAAAAGATATATTCAGAGATTCACATTATATTAAATACTATATTAATAATTGTTAAAATTATTTTTGATAAAATATTTATATATTTACTAAAATAATTTAATATAATGTAAAGAATAAATTAAATCGTTAATTATAAATCATTATATATTTATTATAATAAAAAAAAAGTATATATATACAATTACAGTTTTTAATATAAAATTTGTAAATTTATTGTTTTAAAAGGCAGGATCTGTTTCATTATTTTATTGTGGGCTTCCCTCTTATTGTTAATTTTAAATAAATATTATTTTGTTGCAGCTTTTTTACTCTGTTTTCTGTAATAACGATTAATACATATAATTTAAAATCATTTTACATTATACCAGAGAATTTCCTCTCTGTATATACTTACTTCCCAAAATTTTCACCATCTTCAATAGTTTCTGGTAATTCACAGTTCATTGTTTCTGGTAATAGGAAACATAATAAAGCACCAAGTAATGGTCCAGTTCCAAATATTAATGGTGGTAACCACGGTGCAACTTTTCCCTAAATATACATACAATTCAATATAACGTTATTATACTACAGTCATAAAATACATATGGATTAAGCATATAATATGAAAAAAAAATATTACCATTGTTGCAATATATGGAGCAATCATACTCCCAACCCTTGCACAAACACTTCCTAAACCAACACCAACATTTCTAATTACAGTTGGAAATACCTCACTGCTATACAGATATATTGTTGGAAAACTAAGTGACATTCCTGCAAGACCTAATGTAGCCAAAAGTACTGTGAAATTTGAATTTGATATCACAGCTAGTAATAGCAAACTTGCAGCAGATAGAAGATTTCCACTTATTAGAATTCTTAAACGTGATACACGTGATATTAAAAATAAAACTACTATAGTTCCAGGCAGTTCAACAGCAGCTGAAAATATTATATCAAATTTTAAATATGTATCTTTGTTAAATGAAAATAGGTATTATATAGACTTACCTGATACAGCAACATTTACAAAAATGTTACCGTCAATATAACCCATATATTGTGCTAATCCAAAAAAGCAAGTACCACACACAAACCAATTGAAACATACACAAATAGTTTTTAATCTTAAATTGGGAGTTCTAAACAAGTGTGTTATATTATATTTTTCTTTGCTTTGCTTATGACGAAGTCCAATATTGCTTTCATATGTTTCAATTGCTATTTTAACATTTTCTATTGGTATTTTATTTCTGCCAGCTGCTTTGACTAGAATTTGTTCTGCTTTCGATAGCTTGCCAACAGCAAGTAACCACCTTGGTGACTCAGGTATAATCCTACAATATATAAAAATGTGTTTAAACTCTACTCCAACTTAATGACACATAAATGTTTAATATTAATAATGTTCCTAAATTAATATCGTTAATGTTCAATGATTAATATTACGTACCAATAATATGATAATAAGAAAAGGGATGGTATGGAAACTGCCATTTGAAAACCATCCCACGTATGTGTTAAATATGAAATTAAAGGATTCATTAGGTGACCCAGTAAGAATGGCACATGGAAAAGGACTGACATAATTGAACGCCATTCTACTCCTACAATCTCCATAACTATAATTTATTACATATTAAATTATATTCTTTCATAAATCTATATATTATGTTACTTATATAATTTATCAATTATACTTACGTAAAACAAAACTAACAAGCATAGTGCCACCTGTAGCTACAGCAGAAATAAATTTAAATATCACAAATAATTCAAACCATGGAACAAATGCACTTATAAATCCAGTTAACGATTGTAATCCTATGGCAATCATCAAAGGCTTTTTTCTACCAATTCTGAAAAAGGAACAAAGATTATTTTTATTATTTATGCTTTTTATTACATCGTAATAATATTTAGCATACCGATCGGCCATTATACTGAATACTAAGTTACCAATAAGAACTCCAAACATTATACAAGATTGTACAAAATTTGCTAATTGTTCTCTATCACAGACCAAGTCCCACTGAAAAAAATTATGTGCAGTAATTTGTAAACTCATTTCTTGGAAGTAAGATAATAAATTCAAAGTTCAATTTACTTGAGTTATTATACTCTCTTTAAATGTGCGTCTATCATATTTAAAACTTGTACACTTCTCCATTGTACCATTCCCTACATCTATATAACATTTCATTATTGTAGATACATTAGTGGTTGAGATTGGAGCAGCACATGTAAAATTAGTTGGAGGTGCAAGAAATACAATGGAAAGTTGATGCCAAGCAACCGGAAATTTTACAAGAGACAATGCCACAGCAATAACAATGTGCCATGGGCCCATTACACCCATAGCATTCTGTATAACATCTAATGGTGCATGTTCTGAAACAGAGCATTCTTAATTATCAATTATTACATGTAAATAATTCTACATCTTAGTACATAATTCCATAATAATAAAATTGAAATTAGAACGATAACAATTAAATTAGATTGAAATAAAAGAAACACTACTATCATACATATGTAAGTGCACACGTATAATTTAAATTATGATTGCCGCCAATCATTTCTACATTATCGACGGATGGAAAATATTAATACTTTTGCGTTATATATAATGTCTATGGTAAAACTAGTATTTATTTTTAACTCATGTATATACATATTTATTAATTTTTACTACGAAACTCAATAATATTAATGAAAAACTGATATTATTAATAAGGTTAAAAGCGTTACTACATGTAAAAGTTATTAACAAGGTAAAACAACTTGCAAACATATTATAAAACCACAGAAAAGCTATCGTAACTTATCATTATTAAACACACTTATAACTGAATAATTGTAACATACAACTTTCCAAGTATAATAACGATATTTATATGACATGTATATATTACTCAGGTTACTGTAACATAATTTTGAAATCCGAGAAAAATTTATCTGAGTTAATAACATATTTATCAAAGTATATATACAAGTACAGTGTCTAATTATATCGTAAGTAAATATTATTTTTATACAGTAATATTAAAACGTTATAATCTTTAGAAAATCATGACAGAAATATGTATATATACATTTAAATTTCTAATACGCAAATTACGTACGCGTCTAAAATAAAATTCAAAAGGATTTGAAAAATATGTATAAATAGATAGAAGGAAAATAACAGCAAATTTTATGAATACATTTTTAAATATTTGCAATTCAAAAAAATTCTTTTTTAATTCTTTTTTTCTAATCACATCGATTCTAATGTATTCCAAACTATGTATTATTTGTAAATTAGTCAAGTAAGTCTTTACATAAAAATAATTCGTGTCATTAAGAAATAAAATTCTATCTGTTAATAAATACGTATTTTTTCTATTCTAATACATTTCGATCAGTTTGAAAATTAAGAAATCTGTTTAATTGCATAAAAAATATATAACTAGTAACATAGGTCATTTATTAATAGATCATAGATAAAGCATTTGAAAACAAACAGAATTTTTATATTAACTGCATTCCTATAACTTATACGTTATGCTTCTAAATTTCCATACAAAAAATATTAAAATGCAGAATGTTGAAATTTAACGGTTGAAGTTGAACGGTTGAAGTTCAAAATTGAAATTTTCATGTAGTGATAAATGTATCAGTTCTTAACAAATTTGTATCCTTTTTATTTTCTCAACAAAGAAATGTTATCTTTCGATTTCTAAATTATATTTTCTAAGGTGAAAGACATATATTTTATTTTATTTAGATAAACAAATGACAAGTACATATCGCAGAAAAGATTTTAGTTTATCAAAATCTAAAACATTAAAGAATTTCGCTGTGATTTTAAAACCCATATATTTCATTATTAATTATTATTCATAAGTGGAAACTGTAAAAAGGAAAAAGATATTCGCTTTTTGGAATTAAGTAAGTAAATCTCTATATTTCTCTATATTACGATATTAGATTATATGAATAAAACCTATGTCCAAAAATTGTGTCTCTGATTACTGATTTTTTATCTTTGTAGATTCAGCATAAATAATAAGTTTCAATTATTTTTTCACGTACACATTTCGATGATGTAATTGCAGACGTGCGGATTATACCACAAAATTGAATGTATATTTAGACTCACGTTGTGTTTCAAATGTTAACAGGAATAAATGTAGTAGATGTAACCGTGCTAAATATATATATTGCCTTACCTTTTATCGCCTTTTCAAGCATTGTATTTTAAAATTTCTGTCAATTTTATGTTAAAATTCTATTTTAATTTATGCAATTACTATCTACACAATACCACGCGTGTCTAAATGTTTAAAAGCTTCAACTTTTGTTGAGTGGCTGAGGCAAACTGAAAGAGCCTCGACTCTGTTCTTTATCTGTTTTATCGATGTAGATCACAAGCAAAACTATCAAGTTAATAAATATCTACCTTATCGATACTTTTGATCGTTATGTTATCACCATATCTCTGTATTGTATCTAACAGTAAGTAATGATTGTAATGATTACTACAATGATTGGGGTTAGGTTAATCTAACATTGTACTACAAATATTAATAGATATAAATAAATAAGCTCTTTTTAAAACAGGATATTTTTACGTTTATTTTGTATACATAATAAAAAATATTGATGGAAGATAATAAATATTAATTGTATAAAATTATAAAATTGTATTTTTTTACATTTTAAATAGGTATTCATTTGTCAAATGCAAACGAGCTAAGCATTTTACTTGAGGAACGTTTTGGTTTGTTATGTTGTTCATTCTCCAGACTTAATTTTCTTTTTTTCGATTCCGAGCTCTCCGAAGTATTGTTGTTTTGTGAACCTGTACTCTCTTCTTTGTATCTTGCCAAGGCAGTTTTTGTTAAATCCGCAGCACTCAACTCGGGAAATTCCTCCTGCAAACTTTTTTTATTTCTAGCATACCAACTGATAAACGTTTCTTTCTTTGGTCCATCTTTTGCCTCTTTTGTTTTCGACTTTAAAGGTATAGGTGTTAGTGCTGTTAACTTCTGTGGTTTATCTGGAGTTATTTCTAACCCAGCTAATCCTATTTTACATCAAAAATAAAATTTGAAAATATAATTAAACTAAGATAACTCTCCCCATTGCACCCCCCTCCCCCATTTTAGTAATAATACCTTTCGTCGCCGGAGAATTTCCACTTTTTAAAAAAGGATTACTTCTTCTTATTGATAATGATTCAGTCATAGATAATGGTTTAATTTCTATATCTGGCTTTTTCGTAATAGTTAATGAAGGTGTGGGCTCTTCAATATCATTATTCAATTCTTCATCGTCACTTTTATTGATATTTTCATCATTGTTGTCATTATTTTCTATGTCCTCCTTCTTTTCTTCTACCTTTATATCAGCAATCGACTCCAATTTATTCGATAAAGCTATTCGATTTATTCTTCGTGCATATTTAATTGCCAATTCTATAACTTTTTCTGAAGCGATTTGTTCGCATAATTCTACCGCTCGATACTCCAAATTACTTCGGCAAGCAAGCTAATTAAATAAAATTAATAAATACGTAGAAAGATACATCAATAATTTATAAATTTAATAAACCACAAATATTAAATTTACCGCAATAAGAGACAGCACTGCTTCATTCTCTTCTGGAGGACTGGTTCCTAACTTCCATAATTTTAGTTCTTTTTCCGTTTTCTCAGTTTCAGGTTCACAAAGCGGCAGACGTAACGATACTTCTGTTATTACTGGGCGAGGTGTAGTTGGCGGATAATGACTTCCCTTGCATAAAATGCAACGAGCGATACTTTGTTGTTCGTTTATCCCAATTATAAAATAATGATCTGCTTTACCCTTAGACTGTTCCAAATTTATTAATGTAATATAACGGATGTAATGTAGTGAAATATATTTCTTACTTGTTCACTCATATCACTGGCCACTTTCCATAAAGAAGACTTTTTATTATATACTCTTATAACATCATCAGCATCCATTGTTATAGGGGATCCAAAATCGGTAATTCCTAACCACATTAATTCTGATGATGGTGACAAAGGAAGACATAGTGTTCGACTAATTAAATTTATTCCCCGAATTTGAATTGACAGTAAATTCATACACTGATCTCCTGACGCCCCTATTTAAATATCTCATTTTTTAACAAGAACTTGTTAAAAAATAAAAAGTAAAAATGATCAAAATACCTGTTCCAGTATGATAAGCAAGTACTAAATTATTTTTCAGTCCATTCATTGCTACTATAGGACCCGGCAGAGCTACAATTTCACGCTGGGTGCCTCCTACAGTAAAAATTCTTAAATGTCTCCTGGACGTTGCAAGTGCTACAAAATTATCACCAGCTGCAATACAATGTCCTTCTTCATCTTCAGGAAGATCTAATGACCATTCTTTATTTCCAGAACCCCAACCTATTTTTCATTTAATTATACTTTTTAAATAAATTGAATAAATCTGGTTTAAGCAATAATTATGTATAGTATTAACCTTGTAATGCTATTACAACAAGTTTGCTTCGTGTATCACTACTTGATGGACAATTTAATGCAAATGCTTCTGGTGATAAAGCAGCTATTGTGTGTCTTAAGTAATTATTGATATGAATACTACGATGTACTGCCGCATCATGAAATTCTACTTCAATACTAGATTCGTCTCCATCTTCAGATGTAAAGCATCTTACCATACCCGTATCATTCCACACCTATACATTATGAAAACTAACATTTTAATATATGTATGTATATATTTGTACATATATAATGATACCATATTAAAATTTACAAAAGATTTTACCATAAATCGAGATAACAAATGTACTGGTGATGAACCAGGTTGAAATGGTGGTTGTAAATGAATTTCAGGTATAAAAACATTTGCACCATGTTGTGATTTTTCAGACACTATATCAGAATGACTTTTTTGGTCATCTTCAAGTTCTACTGATGCTTTAATTTTGTTTAAAGATATAACATTTTCGCCATCATCATCATCATCATCTTCTGGAATATCAACATTACTATCTTCGACATCTCCATTTGTTTCTAAAGGTAATTCATTACTTGTTGTCCTATTGGGAATTATCTAAACATATAAAAATGATATATTTATTTTTAAAGTTTTAAAAATAATATATATGTTTTACATATATGTACTTACAACATCAATACATCCCAATTGGCCTAAAGAATCACAGAATGCAATTTCATCTGATTTATCAATATTCCAAGATAATGCAGTAATTTTAGCATTCTGTTGATGTCCAATATAGCCAATTAATTCTTTACTTTTTACATCCCAAACAACTATTTCTCCTTGTACTGAACTAGCAGCTAATAATGTGCCACATTCGGAAAACTTACATATATTAATTTCCTTAAATGAAGATAATAATATAATAGAATACATATTATATTAAATAAAATATTTAAATAAAAGACAGCATACAGTTTTCATATTAATACATTTTAAACGGAACAATTCCTTCCAAGAAGATCTTTCAACTATAACTACATCTTTTGCACTAGGATATGCAAGGTAACTTCCATCCTTAGGATGAAATGAAGGTACATTATACATTTTAGCTGTAAAAAATGAATTACTTTTGGGCATAACATTGGCCCAAATATATGCAACACGTTTTTGTTTAATATTCCATACTCGTATTGTACCATCTGCACTTGATGATGCCTACATATATCAAATATTATAAAAAGTATCATTACATAAAAACAGAAAATGCATCGAGTATATATTTTACCACAAACTCTTCTTTTGGATCCAAAGACAAACCTAGTATAGGAGCTTCATGACCTATTAGTTCTATGTTATCTGATGTATTAATATCCGTAACTTGTATTCTCATATCACTACAATGTAATATGTATTAAATACATATTAATTAAAAATTATTAAAATGTTTTATGCATATTTTACATACCACCCTCCTGAAACTATAATATTACTATTTTTTGTTGTTGCTAATGCTGAAACAGGTGCTGAAAATCTGGTAACTATTCCTTCATATTCAAGATCTGGATAACTAAGAACTTGAATTGTATTATTATCATTGCCAACAAATATCTTTCCATTCTGAAATCATTGAAAGATTTGTAAAAAATTATGAATATCAGTAAGTATATAAAAATAGATTTCATAATTAATATTTTCGTTTAATATTTCTACCTTTGATACAACTGATATAGCTTGTTCTGAGACACAACATGCACTTGGATCATCATCCATTAGATTTAACCAGGATCGAACATCTCCATCAGATCCACAAGTAACAAGCCCTCCCCTAAAAATATAAATATTATTTTTCTAATTACATGTTTTTTTGTATTCTTAAAAGATTGCTTTGAATGCATTGAGCTTTCCTTTAATGTTTCTTTTTATATCACTAAAAAGTTCTAAACAAAGGAAATAGTTAAAAAATGTGCAAAAATTGCAAAAACACTTATGTAATAAGATATATTCATATTAAAAGTATTAACAAAAAATATCATAAAGTGTATGAAAAAATGTTGATTAGTATTTATATCTTTACTTACTTTTCACCAGTAAAATAACAAACATCTGTGTGTCCCTCTGGATGTGCATAACGCATAGGTTTTTTTATTAATGGCATTTTTCAATAGATTAATTAATAACATATAGTTGAATATAATATATTAACTAACTTTCTAAAATCTTTCATCAGAAAGTTGTGATCCTCTACACCTGTATTTTGGCGCGCATTCTCCAACTGTACACATTGTATCCCTTTGATTAGAAATTGTACAAGTGTAAATTTAAATATTATTTACATTAATCACTTACATTAACCTTACACTAATATTAATTTACTTAATTTAATTTAATATATATACAAAATAATATGTAAAGCTAGAATAAAGGCTGGTGAAGGTTTTCATAGGAAGTATTTATGAACTTAGGGAATTTTTTTATATTAATGCATCAGTCTGGAACCTATGTTAAAATGCTGTTTCTGCAGCTAAATTCTATACGTTTGATAGCAGACGCAGCCTTTTCTAGACTGGCCTATGTTCAGCAAGGAGTTTGTAAATTTCGTCATTGTAAGATATAAATTTCTCTATTAGGATGACCATGATTTCAAAGGCTGCAGTGGGTATTGCTGTTGGCATAGCTGGAATTTTTGTTGGATATTGCTTTTATTTCGATCAAAAGCGTCGTAGTGATCCAGATTTCAAAAAGAAATTGCGTGAACGTAAGTCAAGCTATTAGGTAGTTTTTCCAAACCATGTGATACATAGCTTATCCATGCTATTTATGATTCTATATAAAAAACACTTGTAATATTTGTCAATTATTTTAATAACAAACTATTCATAAAGATAATTCATTATTTTTAGAAAATTATATTTTTTTATTTTATTAAATTTCATATCATTGTTAATATTTTAGAGTCTCTTATCAATATACTTTAAGATTTGGAAATAGTATTTCAATATATAAATTACTTGGTATATTGATATTATATATACTAGATATATAAAGCTTAATATTATTATTTTATGCTTGTAGGTAGAAAAGCAAAGAAACAAGCCCAGAGTTCTACTTCAAAAATCCAAGATTTGAAAGACCATGAAGTAGTACAAAGATTTTTCTTACAAGAGGTAATATTATATTTGTTAACTGTTTATCAAATATTAGTCAATTAGTTTTCTTTTATTATATTACCATAATATGTTTTAAAGGTCCAACTAGGAGAAGAAATGCTTACTTGTGGTGATGTAGAAGGAGGAATTGAACACTTAGGAAATGCAGTTGCAGTTTGTGGACAACCTGCACAGTTGTTACAAGTTCTTCAAAAGACACTGCCACCACAAATTTTTCACCTTTTATTACAACGATTACAACCTATTAGTCAGGTATGTAACAAAACTAATCTTTTAATAGGGACAATGAAAGGGGAAAATTTGGTTTCTCACTTATTGTTACAGAAATTATCAACTCAAATTGCAATGGCTGAGGAAGATGTTGAGTAAAATACTATACAAATTGCGTTGAATATTCCAAAAAATAAAATCAAACCATTAGTAGAAAGTGTATGTTTTTTTTGATGATGTAGATATTTGTGTGTCTTTAATCTGTTCAAGCTTTTCAATTATATGTCTTGTTCTCCTTGACTAAACTTCCATATTCCTTAATTGTATATTATTAAGTAAAAACATGATTACTTATATGCATTTAAATTATAAATGGAAGAAATTCTTGTATTGATTTCTAAATACAATCTCTATTTAAAAATTTTCATCAGCTATTTTTAAGATTGTGACTGCCACAATAATGATTTATAGTGTGCAGACCAAGTATGTATTAATTAAAATGGCAGAAGATACATATATATAACACACAGACTCTAGAAAGATCTCTAGTCACACAAGATTTTCTTTATACGAAATGAATATAATAAATTGTTCATATTTGTTAAATGTTTCACAATTTTAAGAGTGAGCAGAAGTATAAAAGTAATTAAGGAGCGCATTGATCTTATTATAAAAGCTAATATAATTAGTGCTGTAGAAGTTTCAGAATAATTTTATGTATTGGTTGTTGTAACATGTTGAAATATTATACTCCCTTAAAAAGGAATTCATGTGAAATGTGATCCTAAATAACATGTTATTTCCTAGAAGCATTTACAAATGGCTAAAAGAATACTATTATGACTATATATTCATAATGAATATATTTTATAAAATTTGCACAAATTTATGCAAATATATATTCTACCTTGTGAATATAAAATTAATATCCTTGTAATAGATGTATCATTATAAGCATATGTACATGACATTATTTTCAACGGTACTCACTAGCATACTAAACACTTTATAATTATTTTTTGTATAAAAAAATGTTCTATTCTTATAAAGTAAAGGCAATAATAAGAAAGAATCTGTTTATATCTTAGTATTTAGCAACAACTGTTTTTCTTAAAAAACTGTATCATGCGGAATTAAATAAATGTTATTAATAAAAAAAGGAATACGTTCAGTAATACCTTCTGTATTAAAAAATTTTAATGAATATAATGTAATTTATGTAATTATTTAAAAAAAGAAATGGAATATCAAAATTAAGATTTGAAAGTATCTTTTATAAAGAAATTATCAAACATATTTTCTTTTAATAAAACAAAATATAATATAATATGTTATGTCCTTTAATTCCCCTCAACATAACTACATTATACAATGTTTTACAAATATTATTTCTATTAACTATAGAGTTATCTGATCAGTCACTACCGCTATACAGGTAGCTCCCAATCAATATACAAATGTCTTGCTCTTCAGACAGCAAAATGAATGAACACATGCCCTTGATATAACGAATAAAAGTAAAAGGAAGCAAAAAAAAATATCAAAAAAGTGCCCACAGTAAGAATAGAAAACGAGAAATACATATGTATAGGTGTAATGATCAAATGTTTGAATCGAGATAAATCGTCTTACAATGCTTTGCAATGATAAATTAACTCGTTATCATCGTTATAATCATTTAACAAATTAAAATATGAACACTAGATTTTGTATATTTTTCATGATATAATATTCTGTAAACATATTTCATCCTAATACCTATGTTAATATAATTAGTTTTCTTGATAATGATATTTGTATTAAAAAAATAGGCAATATTTACATGTATATATAAAGTTTCCAAATATAGCTCCTTTGTATTTATAATTTTATTTCAACATGTTAAATGGTGCAAATTATTATAAATAATGCAGTAACATTTTGCATAATTTGAAAATTATAATACGGCAGTGTATAGCTTTTACTTAAATTGTATTTAATATTATAATCAGTTCTGTACAATTCTTTTTACATTTACAAAGCGACAAACGAGATACAATTTGAGCAATTAAATATAGTTATCACAATGAACATTGTGAAATATATGATATATGATAAACCTTCTTAATCATTTTAAATTATGATAAAGTGTACAATAATATACTATAAAACTTTTATAAGTTAGGTTTTATATCTTTCTAAATTATGGAATTAAATAATGGAATATCAGAATTAAAATTTTTGAATTCCGTACTTTTTTAATTTGTTTTCATCATCAAGAAAAACTAATTTATATATCGCAGTTTATGAGCGCTATTTTGAGTTTAAAATTTCATTCCTTGCTTCCGCCATAACATCCAGAGCATTTTTTTGTATAAGAATTTTCCCAAGATCTTTACCGAGCTCTTCAGCACCCAAAAGACTTAAATTGCTTACTTTACCAGGTGCAACACTACAGTACAGTTGTGGTTCTCGATATGGACATTTTCTATCATGCAACAAATAAAAATTTTATGAATAACATAATATATTCATTATAATATAATCTATTTAACTTATTTGCTTACTTTGGAGGTTCTCCATCATCATCAGGTATATAAAGCTTACTTTCAGAAGTACATTTGACAATTTTCTGCCCATCTAAAGACCACACAGCACCAGTAAGCGTAAGAGTTTTGTTTTTTAAATTTGAAGAAACAGCAACTGGTGCTGAACATCCACCACCTAATGTCTTTAGAAAAGAACGTTCACATACACATCTTAAAGTTGTTTCCACATCATATAATGGCTCTAAAAGAGACAATATTTTCCAATCTGTCTCTCGACATTCAACCCCTAATGCACCTTGTCCAACAGCATATAATGCTTCTTCTGGTTCCAGTATCTATCAGAATAAAATGTAATAAAAAATGCAGAAATTTTTATTATGAAATTATTATAATTTCAATATATAATGAAAAATAAAATTATTATAATTTCATACAAAACTGTAGTAAAACTCACCTGATTTATTCTATTCTCCCAATTCAACCTTTTTAAACCAGCAACTGCCAAAATAATTGCTGCAAAAGGTCCATTTTCATCATCTAGTTTTCTTAATCTAGTATTTAAATTGCCACGAATATTTTCCACTTTTAAGTGTGGCATATTTCTAGCTAACTGGGCTGTTCTACGCAATGAACTAGTACCAATCACACTACCTTTTGGTAAGGTAGATAATGTTTCATTTTTGTACTTCTTAGACATAACAACTGCATCACGTGGATCTTCACGTCTATAAAAATATTTACTTAAAATATCAAAAGCTTTACTTTATCTAATGTAAACTAATGAAATGTACAAAATACACACAGTAAAATTATAAGAAGAATATTTTGAAAACATATTATATATTGTCAGATATTACAGTAACATTTTTTGCCATTAAACATAAACACAAGAAAGAGATATTAAAGTCGAATAATATATATGAAAGTGCTCCACTTAATAAAATTTAACCAGAATAATCTACATAGACTGTAGACAATACGTATTTTACATATGTAGTACATGCCTTTCATGAATATGATAATTTTATTACAAATTTAAATTCTAAATAAACCACCATTTTGAAGTAGCAAAACATGAATAGAATATTATATTTGCTTGCAATATCATTAACTTTATTTTATACTCACTTTAATATGGCGCCTAATGCCATTCCTTCTGGTAATGATGTTGGTAAATCTTTTAATGAATGTACCACAAAATCAACACGACCACTTTCAAGGGCAAGTTCCAATTCCTCTGTAAATAAAGATTTTTCCCCAATTTTAGGTAAAGATTTATCTAAGATTTTATCTCCTTTGGTCACCATTGTAACTGCAAATAAGATTCACAACTTGTCATTCAAAAGTTCATTAAAGAATTCCATAGAAACAAATTATCTACAGATAAATACATATACAAGAAGTCATATAGGTATTTCTTATATAAGTTTGTATATAATGTCTATTATAATTTACATATTATATAAGAGTTTTAATTTTAATGTGTATGTATATATTTCTGTGCATGTGCGTAATGATTATTTATTAACAATGATAATATAAAAACATTTAAAAGCATATATATACATGCTACGTATATTATAATAAATAAATGTTTAATAAATTATTAATAAACAAATTTTAGAATTTTAAATAAATAAAAATTTGTATATATAATTTTACTTACTTATTTTAAATTCTTTTGTTGGATGATATTCTTTTAAAGATTCTATTACATATTTTGTTTGTTTCAAAGCCAACTGAAATAATTATAATGATATTTAAAATTTAGTATAAAATATGCAGTTGTACTATATATATTTGATAAGGCATACTGCATACTACAGATTCAAAATACATAGTATGAAATAAATACTAAATATTTTCCAATACATAAAGCATCAGGATACAATATTAAAAACTGCTGACTAATGTACATTCAAGAACAATAATTATCTTATGACATTTTATAAATCATATATTATGTCATTTGCGTGTCAAGTATAATTTATAACTTTTTAAAATGGATGAGAAGAGCTATTTTAAGATAAAACTATGGAAAGAATATTGTTTTTTATCCTTTTTACATTCTGAAGAATAATAACAGAGCGTATTTATCTAATCATTATTATTATTTCCAACCATATAAAATTTTGCAAATTACAGCAGTAATTAATGGCAAGCTATAAGAATATAACAAAATCATACTTTTTCTTTTCTTATAAAAAATTAACGTATTTGTACATTTACCTCGCTTTTCCGAGACCCAACTCGGATTACGTCACGTGCGTCCGCACTCGTCATTATGGCAACTCAAATTTCTGTTCTTTTCGTATGTTAATTACCATATAATATTATCAACAATAATTATTATATAACAAGCTTATTTTATTTTGGAATGTTGCAAATGTACATTTATGCCCAAGGGACATAAGAAATTGAATTAGGTCAAAGACACGAACAACTTTCACTATACTTGCAAGTAATGTCTGACGCGAACATACAGCAACTTTAATATTTAAAAGAAAGAGTTGTATATTTCAGAATTCTCATGGCTATTACATAAATGTTTGGAATTTAATTCACAGTTACTGACACTGCAGCAGAAGGTGAATATAATTAAAAATATATATATGGAAGAAACTACATCCTTATGCACGTCATACTTCTACTACATAACGACACTACAGAATGTGAATAATATGACTTGAGTGGAAGCGACGATACACGACCGACGACTGACAATGAGTAGAAGCAGTGTTACCAGATTCGAGTTAGGTTCGGGTTAGGTTTGGGTTAAGTGTGGAAGTGGAATCCATTTATCAATAGTAGTGTATAATCGTGAAGTGGAATGCTTCTTAATGCGTATAACAAATGTAACATTCGATAAAGATAGCGCAATATTTGAAAAGTTTATTTAATAAAATTAAATATTTTGACTTTTAAATAAAAATATTTTTAATTTACATTTTTATTTCTGACATGTATTTATGAAAGATTAAACGAAAATCACAACACTGTTTTGGTAAATAGCATCATATATTTTACGAATTTTAATTCATAATATTTAAAAAATAAATTTAGTTTACATGTAAAAACAAACATATATACATAATTAGGTACATTGATAAGATTTTAATTAATGATATATATGTATACGTAATTATATACATGTATATATAAAAATTAGAAATAAATATTTTATATATAACATAATTGCACTTTTCTATATAGTTTTAATAAATATAAAACATAATTTCACAAAGTATTTTTCATTATGTACAATATTAATATTATATTGTAGATACATAAGATACTTTTTTGGAAAAATAGATTTCATAAAAAATATTTTATGGAAAACAACTATACTTTTTTATTAATTATATTTCCATGAAACGTAGTTTTTGTTACTATATTATTATGCTCTAACCTGCCAAACATTGACTAGCTTGTATAGGAATGTAAAAATTAAAAAAAAGAAAAAGAATTTTATCTCTAATATGTCTAATTTTTTATACAAATAAAATGATAAGAATATCTTATGTATTCAATATGAAAATGGGACAATTACATTACATGTATAATATTTTCGTATTTTAAATTGCACAAATGTAAATTATAATTAATTAATATTAGTAAAATAAAATAAAGATATTAGAAATATATAGAGATGTATTTCTTTTCATGGATGTGAAAATATTTTTGCTTATGTTAATATGTAACTTAGTTCGTGCAGGAATTTTGAATTAAGACTAGTTATATATATATATGTAATATTCAATGCATAAGCAAAACCAATTAAGTTTTAAATGCTAGTTGAATACTATATTGTCAGCTTGCACTTTACTAAACGCATAAGCTAATTTTTAAATATAAATTAATAGATTAATTTTATGATAACATTGTATGTTTCAATGATAAAAAAAGCTCTAAACTTAATTTACCACCTGTATTTCTGCATTAAACAATTTATTGCAATAAACATCCACTTGTATTCTTTGGATCTTTGGTAGTTTGATGAATTGAATCTTCTTTAACAGGAGGTAAATTTTGTTCTTTTTCTAGTTTAGCAGGGTTTAATCCAGACAATGTTCTATATACATCCAAGTTCCATATAGGATGATGCGATTGCATTTGAAAATCAATTGGACTCACTAAACCAAAAGTAGCTTTTGTATCCAATGTTGGAACCTCCCCTGGTATTGTATGATGATAACTTTTAAAGTACAAATTATTAAAATTAAATTTTATTCAGAAGTTGCTTCCTTTAATCTGAGAGAGTGAGTGAGTGAGAGAGAGAGTGAGAGAGAGAGGGGGAGGGGGGAGGGGGGAGCGAGAGAGAGAGAGAGAGAGAGAGAGAGAGAGAGAGAGAGAGAGAGACTTACATTATGATACTTACATTAAACCATTTTCACGGTTACATTTATCAAGAGTAAGTTTTACTATAGGTGTTAGACGTTTAAATACAGCATGTTGATCTGGCTTTACTCTAGGTGCTGGTCCATTTATTTTTCCATACTCCTGACATAATGTCTTTGCTTTCTTTAAACATGCTTCACTTTCCTGTAAGGCTTTAATTGCTTCTCCACACTTATCCATAGATAATAAATTCTCACCACAATAATTATAAGCCTATAAAGTTTAATTGTGTAAGAAATTTGTATTTTTTCATATTTATATTTTTTAATAATTTGTTTACATAGGATTGATAAAATGCTGCTTTGAGTTCCAGATATTTAATCCACTGTGCTGATATCTCTGCTTTAAATGGACGTAAGGTATTAGCAGCATCCAGAAATAATTTACTTGTTTCATTAGCTAGTGCTGATATTAAATTAGCATTATGTTTTAGTTCCACTGCTCTGGCTACTGTCACTATAACATAATGTGAGTAGAAAAATATACATTCATTAACATCTGAATAATGACAAATGATGTTGCATAATATTATAAATTTATTCATTGTTCAACCTTCCTGTGCTTCCGCTGTACATTGATTCACATATGCATTTATTATTCTTGGATCTAGATCACTTCCTAATGGTGGAGGATTTGCCAATTGTGGTAAAAATTCTGTTTGTACGAAAGTAAATATTCCTGCAGCCCGTCTTAGCATAGTATGTACATCTTTTGCTTCATTCATATTTATACTAAATTGTAGTGATGGTACTTCTTGTAATATTACTTATTTTACATTTCTGGTTATTTTATATCTTATTGCTTATACTTACTCATCCTTGGCAGCAATCATTGCAGCATGTTTCATGAACCAAAGTCCTACATTCATGCTCATATTAGCTGCTTCATAAACAGAATCAGCACTAGAACTATAATAGATATTTTAAATTATATGGTAAAACTATATTTTGGATTAAACAAATGTAAAAGAATATATTACTAGGTACTTGATCCCAATAAAGTGTGTGTCCACTTATATACAATAACATTTCTAAGTTTGCTAGGATTAGGTCTGCCAACATGTTCAGATTGTTCTGCAGCAGAATTTATTTCCCAAATAAATCCATACACTAAGCTTAAATAGCTATGAAAGGCTGGTTCTATAGTATCACTTGAATTATTTGCATTTTTTATTAACTCTAAAAGACGACTTCTTGATAATCTTAGATCACTATAATGAACAATATAATACAATGTAACATTGATAATATTATATTTTATTATTTGAAATAAATTTTTTATAATATAATGAAAATATTTGAAATATTTATCAAGCATATGCAGAAGTAAATGCGTTTAATTTAATTTCTTCATAAATATAGCTAACCTGCATAGTTTTCTTGTAGCATCAGTAGGATCAGTTATTTTTAATTCGAATTTTTGATTTGTCGTGGCTTTTAGCAAGTTACGATGAAACCAATGTGCCATTTTACTAACAATTTAAATTAACGTGTTCTCTTTGATATTATCAGAGTACTTATAACCAATCTCTTCGATATGACAGATAAAGGAAATCGAAGTAAAGCAGACACCACAACACAACTACATAAACGTTATACTCAATGAAAGATATTCCACTTTTTGCGCAAATCCTCGCACACTTCCGCTTTGTGTGTCAGCGTGTAACCAAGAGTCGGCCGTCATATTTATTTTCTAAAAAGGTAAAAAATATATCAAAAAACAATATATGTATAGCAGTAGATAACATTTTAGATACATAATAATATATATCGTATCTCATTATTGGTATGATAATTGTGTCTTAACAAAATTCACACATTTGTTATTTAACCTATACAATTTTGGTGAAATATATAACATATACAGTGGCTCGCGAAAGTATTCGAACGCTTACACTTACAAATTTCAATTAATAAAATGAGGTACTAAACTAATTTGTTAAAACAATTTGGTATATATAGTGATGGGAAAGTCTCAAGATTACATCAGTAAAATTTGAAAACGATTCAATATAGACAGGAGTTGTGATAGATTTATTAGAAACATTCATGATAAGTGTCTCACAAAAGTATTCAAACGTTGTAACACTGTTGATAGTTTTTCATCTTCCTTTGCACCGAATGTAAACATCGTTGCTAAATGAAAATATTGGTACGTTCACTTGATGTTAGGATATCGTTTCAGTAACAGTAACGTAAAAGTGTGCACAATAGTATTTAAAATGAATACCAAAAAATCTGAAACAAAAAAGTGTGAAGAGAAATAATATTCCGATTACATGAAAACGGCAGATCATATAACGAGATTGCCGGAATTGTGAACAGAAGTCCACAATGCATTATATAATAAAGAAGTCAAAGAATGAGGGAACACTTGCAAACAAAGATCGATCAGGTCGACCAAAGAAATTGACTGGAAGAGAGGAGAAAGTTATCATTCACGAATTAAAAAAAAAAATCCTACTAAATCCGCTCCTGAACTCGCAAGTATGGTAGCTGATATGTTTCATAAAAAAGTTTACCCGGAATTATGTCGACGAATCTTACGAAACAATGATTTTCATGGCAGAGTACCGCGAAAGAAGTCATATATTAATGCGGTAAATCATAAAAAAAGATTGACTTCTGCAAAAACCTATATTAATAAAGATATCAAATTTTTATTTATTAGAATAGCTTTTCTCGTTTTTAAATTAGTTATATTTTAATTTTCTTATCAGCTTTTCGATCTTCTTGTATTTCGTAAAAATATTCTTACAATATATGATGTCCTTGAAATCTAATGATATTTTATCTACAGGCTGATAAAATTGAGAGATATCACAAAGAAATGTAACTGCAGAGTTTCTTTTATATAAATTTATTATTATCATTAATCATGATGTAATACTTAAATAAATCTGTTATTATTTTTCTTTTTTTAGATGGGTGAACACACAGGCTTAACAAACTGTGAGGCTCGGGAACTTTGCAGAAAGCCTGACCCAGCGACAAATGGTTATATAATGCAACAAACAATGTATCGTATTAAAGATCCAAGAAAATCATTACCTTTTTATACTGAAGTACTCGGTATGCAGTTATTACAGAAACTTGACTTTCCTGAAATGAAATTCTCTCTGTACTTTTTGGGATATGAAGATCCAAAAGACATACCTACTGATAAGAGAGAAAGCATTGAATGGACATTTAGTCGTAAAGCTACTTTAGAACTTACTCAGTATGTTTAAAAATATATATAGTCTAACATATTAACTTAAATTTATTGGAATTAATTTTGGCTGCTTATTTGTAGCAATTGGGGTACAGAAACTGATCCTGATCCCAAGTACCATAATGGAAATACTGAACCTAGAGGATTTGGTAATATACTCTTTAACTATTATATAATTGTTGAGATACAAAACAAAAAATTATTATATACATGTACAACATATTCCCTTAATTTGTAGGTCACATTGGAATCACAGTACCTGATGTAGAAAAAGCATGTGAAAGATTTGAAAAGTTAAATGTGGAATTTGTAAAGAAGCCTAATGATGGTAACATGAAAGGAATTGCTTTTATCAAAGATCCAGATGGTTATTGGATTGAAATTTTAAATCCAGTAAATATTGCAAATTTAATACCAAATCAATAAAGGATTTGGCATAATGTAATTCTTTTGAATACTCACAAATGTATAAATTTCATCAAACAAAACAATCAGAACTAAACCAAATCATTTTTATGCATATGTATATTTAATTTTATATGTACATGTACATGTGCATAGTAAAATTGTAAGATTGTAATTATTCATATTTATGTATATTTTATAGCACCTGTACATTATTATATTACATTGTGTTATATGTATAATTTATGTATAATGTAACATCTAATTATTCTTTAGTAAATAAAATCAAAATATTTATTTTTAAACAATCAACTTTTTGTAAAAATAGATTCACATAAATTTTCCCCCGTTTTATATATAAGTATATATAGTTTTAAATATGATTTCATTCTATTTGACTATCGTTCATGCATGAAATCGAGTGAATGGAAAGTATAGAAAATTACTATCGGTTCATCTATGTATAGTAACATGTCAAACATATACACACATGCATAAAGGTAATACTATTTGAGTGGAGTATCTTACGCTACAGAGTTCCTAGTCATAGGTATCTTAGCTGTATACAACAGAGAAATGTCATATTACCGTATATGACTTTTAATTTTGATTAAATCATGTCTGTATAGCCACTTATATTTGACCTAAGTATTATTTGCAATAGTATCCTGTGATAATCTTTTCTCGTTTATATCATTAATATTTTGTTAGTCTCATAATTTTCAATGATCATCTATTACATTGAGGTTAGGTTTCGAACCGCAACATGATATATATCAGTATTTATTATTAAAAATTATACCCTAAAGAAATTAGAATGATATTTTTCGAATTATGCCTTTGAAATAAAAAGGATGTACAATTCAAATATATTTTATGATTAATATCATTCAAATTTTTCTCTTTTAGTATGGTAGAAGATAAAAAATATGAAATTGACAGCCGAATTGAGTGTGATGGACATCAAGGTACATTAAAGTACGTTGGTCCTGTTGGTAAAACTAAAGGTTTGTGGCTTGGTATAGATTGGGATGATCCAACACGTGGAAAACACAATGGTACATATGAAGGAGTAAAATATTTTAAAGCTAGGTAAAACCATACAAAAATATAATTATATAATTAATTTAGTTATATATAAATAAAATATTTTTGTTTTGTAATAGGCATCCTACATCAGGTTCATTTATACGACCAGGTAAAGCAAAATTTGGGATTTCTTGTCCTGAAGCTATTAAAATTCGTTATGGCCTTATCAATGATGAATTAGCTGGCATTGATAGGGACACCTTAACAAGCTTACAGAAAGAAATTAATGCACCTTTTTTGGAAGTTGTTGGTTTTTCCAAAGTAAATAAGAAGCAAAGCAAATTTGATCAATTAAAAATTGTGTGGTTAAGAGAACAATGTGTTAGTACTACTGGTAATCCTGGAGAATTAAAAGAATTATGTCCAAATTTGGAAGAATTAGATTTATCTAAAAATTTAATAAATAGTTGGCAAATTATAGCAGATATCTGTTGTCAACTTGACTGTCTTGTTCGGCTTAATCTGAGGTAGATTACCAAAATTTTATTTAAATATGTTAATAATAAGTAATTACCATTGTTAATATCTATTTTTATTATTTATTTAGCGAAAATTATTTACCAACTGAAGAAAATATGGAAATATTAAAAGATTCATTTTTTATGCTTAAATATTTAACTATAGCAAGAATGAACTATAATTGGTTTGACATTCAACGATGTATGAGTATGTTTCCATCTTTGCAAGAACTTTCAGTTTCTTTCAACATTGTGAACATCATACACAAGCCAATAAAAGATGAAAATTTAATGAAAATATGTAAATTAACTCTTGAAGGAAATTTGATATCTAATTGGGATGATATTCTTAAATTGGGATCGCTTCCACGGCAAGTTAATAACTTTGATTTTGTGTGTGTGTGTGTGTGTACCATTGATTATAATTTGTATTAATATATTATTTATTAGTAAGATATTTATATTGAAGATTTTTTACAGTTTAGAGTACCTTAATTTAAATTCCAATAAGATAGACAAAATAAGGTTCCTAACTGTTGAACCAACAGCAAAAACCACAGCCTTTTTTAATCTGCGGCAATTACATATATCGCAAAACAACATATCAGAGGTAAAATAAATATTTATATGACATAGATAAATTATAAAGTAAAATAATTTGATAATATAATTTATAGTGGCAATCTGTATCAGAATTAGAAAAGCTAAATAATTTGGAAGATTTGAAATTTAGAGAAAATCCTATTTTGAAAAATGAAAATTTAGAAACTGCACGTCAGTTAATCATAGCGAGAATTTCAAAATTAAAATCATTAAATGGCACTGAAATCTTACAAGATGAAAGACGTGGTGCTGAGTATGACTATTTGAAATTATTTCTATCGAAGTGGATCGAAACGGAAAATGATGTAGACAAGAGAAATAGGTTCATAATAGAACACCCTCGATATCCAACATTAGTTGCAAGTAAATAAAAAATACAATGAATACGTTTAAAAGTTAGTACTTCTTTAACTTTTAATCATGATATATTGTTTAAAATTTTTAGAATGTGGAATTTCCGATATTCCATCACCTAAAGTGAAAGTGGAAATGGTTTCTAACGTCATAACAGTAGAGTTTGTATGCCCAGATCATCCAAATCAACCTAGAGGAATTAAAAGAAAACTATTAAAAGATATGGAAGTTCAAAAAGTTATTGGACTTGCACAACGACTTTTTAGAACTGGAGGAAAAATTCCAAGACTTTCATTTATACAACAAAATGTAATTATAACATTTTACAATTTATATATGTATATTGGGGTATACTTGAGCGAAATAACAAGTTTGCGTTATCGTGTACTTTTTACGTGGAAGAAATCTTTTAAAGACACCCTACTCGGGGAGGGAAGACGGAGTAGTGTGGGATATTTACCCATTACGGTGGCCGCCGTCGGGTACGACAGGATAGCGTCGGGAACTCATATCGTGCACCTAAATGTATTTACGTGATCATAAACTTACGGGACTCATACACCCTCAATATATATTTGGATTTATTATGTATTTTTTATACTACTTTTATGTAATTTTTTAGCTTTCGAAAGATGAAATACTTCTTGATAAACCGCTTCAGGAACTCCGATATTATTCAATACAAGATGGAGACCAAGTTATTGTAAGATGGTGATATTAAATGAATTTCATAGATGTAATTGTATTTTGTACACTGTTAAGATTTCATCACCATACTTTGTTATTAAACTTTTTTAATTGCATAGATATATTTTCTGTACCCTTAGTGATTTGCTGTACTTTGTTAATTTTTACTGTTAGTTGTGGTTAAATTTTTAAATATTAATTCTATTAATTTATAAAAATCGTATATTATTGGAAAAAATATTTTTCATTGCAAAAATTAATACATTTTATATGTACTATAATATAAATACTATACAAAACACAAGTTGCAGTATGTTTTTATACACTATACGTTATCATATTTGTTAAAAATGGCACAAACTTTGTTATAAATGTCATATTAAATATCTAATTTTGTTGCGCCTTCTGTTCAATTTTGCCATATTCTTCTTTTTCAAGTTGTTCTCGTGTCAATAGGGATAATCCCAACTGATTTTCACGTGTAAATGGTTGGGCCATTTGTCGTAACCAACGTTTACTTATCTAAAAGTTACGATTAATAATTACTAATATTTATTTTAGGTGCTCTAAATTTTGAGTTTTACCTGCACAGCTTCCTCAGTTGACAAATTACATAAACTATCAGTTAAATGTTCTTGTATCCATTTTGGTAACTTACTTCGTTTATCCATTCTCGAAAACCTCTAAAAAAATAAATATTGTCAAAGAAATGATTGTAAAAAACTAGAATTATTTGTCATAATTTTTGTTACCTTGTCTGCAAATACCATTATACCGTAATCAGTTTTTCCTCTAATTGCTCTTCCAACGCATTGTGCTGCGTGCCTCATTGCATCAAAAGTTAAAAAATCATTTTCTCTGATCTGTGAGAAGAAAGAAATGGTCATATTATTGATACTATTAATATAAATATTTATAAATCTACAATTTTGTTTAATAACCTACTTGAAATTGATCACGAAGATATTCTAGTCGTGCTTTTAAAATACGCGATTGTGTATACACATAAGGAATTCCAAACATCAAAACAGCTCTTCCCAAATGATGATCAAAATCAACTCCTTCTGATACTTTACCACGTGCCACAGAAAGGAGAACAGCACCTCTTCCATTTTCACATGCTCGTATGTAATTTATAAGAGCTAAACTCGTTTCTGCGGAATCCTGAGTTTCAATAAATAGTAATTTGTGTCTTTGAAGTTGATCTACCACACCTTGGTCATACCTATAAAAATAAACTATAATTATATTATTATAATGATATTATCAGTATAAATTAATTGAAACAAACCATGCAGCAACGACAGATTCCATGTATAAGTAGGAGGTAAAAAAGCAGACTAAACCATCAGGAACAGTAGCTGCGAATTCAACTAATAGTTGACCATAATTTCTTATAACAGCAACATCTTCTCTTGTTTCATACTTTGACGAAATTGCAACTTGGTCGTTACCTTTCGCTACAATCTGACATTATTTTTTAATTAATTTTTTAGTAATTAATATTCTAAACAATATCACACTTACCATCGGTAAGAGACAAGGTCTAGCTAATGTCATAGTAAAAGATGACATTATGACTGGATGAAAATTTAAAATTTTAGGATACATGTCTAATGGAGACAATGTTCCTGAAGTAATTACTACTGACTGAAATCTATCAAATATAGGTTTTATTGCAATAGACGAATCTAAACAAACGAAATGAAGAATTGGATTTAAAATATTAGGTGTTTTGTCATCAAATGGCTCCACAATAATTGTAAATCCTTTTGTATATGTAGATACTAATGTTGCCAGATGTGTCACTAATATAACTGGTGAAAAATCGGTTAAATCGGTTATCTCCATAGTACGTAAAAGAGAAGCTAGTCGTTCTGCACAAAATCTTAATGGTTTACGTTCTATTGAAACTTTTGTTTGAACATCTCTCAGAAACGCAGCAGGTGATTCTTGAACTACGTGTTGCACACGTAGACGCGTTTTTAAATATTCTACAAATCGTCTTAAAAAACCGACAAAATGTTCTGCATTCCTAATATTACCAGGAACTACCTCTATAACAAATATATATAAATTAAATCCATAATTATTTTAAACAGATGTAGAATTAAGAATTTACCTTGCAAAATTTCATCTGGTAAGACAGGATTAGCTAAGATAATATCTGTTTCTCTTGCAACATGTGCATCTTTTAATCCTTCTACTAATCTCTCATATTCTTCTTTTAATTTATTTACATCATCCTCTCTCATCCTAAATCACAAATATTTATAATGGATTTATAATTATATATTAGTCAATGTAACATTTAAAACATAACTTACTCAGCCACTGTTTTTTCAAGAAGTTGTATATTGGCTGAACTTTTTTCTAAAGTTCTTCTATTAATTTTTACACTCATTGAATCAATGCATACATTATCTAAAATTAATTAAGTAGTTAGACTTTACTTAATTTTTGTCACGTAACTAATGTATTAGCTGCATTGTACCTATATTGTGAGCTTCATCAAATATTACTACAGAACTTTTGCTTAATTCTTTTGACACAGTTTCTGCAATCTTGGGATCTAATAAATAATGATAACTGTACACTACAATCTGGGCATGTAAAATCTAGAATAACATGATAAAAATCATTAGTACTTTATATCGTCTTAAAATAAACAACCTGCTTTCTGAAATGCTTACTGTAAACCTTGCAAGAAAATATGGACACCAATTGCGGTCTCTTCCATATTCTTTCAAATCATCAATAGAATATATGCCTGGTGGCATAAATTGTTCTTTACCTTCCATATCAAATCCTTCATAAAAATTACAAATTGGTGTTGATTCATCATAGTTATGTCTCTCACGAACATATGATGCTGTGAGAGAATGACAACGACCATCAACAATTTTGCCTTCACGTTCTCTGCTTACCTAATTTAAATCTATTGTTAATATACTCATTCATATAAGGTACATTTATTAAAAGCATTTAAGTTTGAAATTAATTACCTCTGGATGAATACACATATTTTTTCGTGAACTAAGAACTAAGCCAACAATTTTAGGTTTACTTTCTGTTTCTTTTTCATAATAATCCATAAGCTTTTTTAATTCTTCTATGACTTTTTCTATTTCTGGTACAGTACGGGAACAATAAATTAATTTTGTCACATCCAATGGATTTTCCAACATATATGCTACAATTAATGATAATAAAGTTATAGTTTTTCCAGTGCCTGATGGCATTTCCAATAAACAGTGCCCCTAAAGTTATAAATAAAATTTAAATGTTAATTAATAATCATATGACACAAAAGTGTCGAAAATACATACTTTAGCATCCAGGCCACGTTTGAGCTCGAGCATATATGCATATTGTTCTGGATAAATGTAATCGTAAGGAAAATATACAAGTAAGCCGTCAACGCTGATTCTGTAAATGTAAACATATAGTTAAACTTTATATTTTAAATAACTAAGAATATTGTTAAATGGAAATTTATGATTACTTCATATTTCTATATTTGTTATTAAATAAATAACAATTTTATACACAGCAAATATCATTTATTTATTAATATAAAAGTCATTAAGTTTCAGACAACGGATAAGGTTATATATATAACGTTATTTAAACTGGTCATTGCACATGAAAGCGAATACATTACGTTTATACGCTTCATAGATCAACTACGAATCTTGTGTTCGTAAAACAATTTTTCTTTTGAATATGTAACAAGAAATTTTTAATGTTCTAAAAGAATAATTGTTTAATTTATTTCAATACAAAACATTCTATATTTCAATATATGCATTCAATATGTTGTATAATTGATATTGTATTATTATAATATAATAATATAAGACTTAGTATATAAGTTACAAAAATTACATTGAAACACTGTAATATATTACAATTTTGAGATTTTTAATTATATATATTACATAATTTATATTTTATAATTTTATAATCGTTGTTTTGTACTAAACCGGAAGAGAAATAAACACATAAACAAATAACGAGCACTACAATATAGATATAGGTAACACATTAAAAAGCTAACGAAGTCCTACTAATGTGCACTTATGTAAGTAAAGATCATACTAGAATTAATAAGGTTTAGTTATATTAGGTTTAATTTATATTATGCGTAAGATATGAAAAAATATATAAATTTTTTTATGTACTCTAAAAATAATCAATATTTGAAATAATTATAATCGCATTGTAATCGTAATATGTAAATAATTTTAAATTTCAATAATATTTGAAAATTTTATACTAAATTATTCGTAAATTTTTAATATTTTCGAAGTGTGAATCGATCTTTACGTATCGATATATATTTAAATCGATGTGCTGATCTAAACCGGAAGATGTGTCGCTTCCGTGAGGATTTAGCGTCTGTATTGCTACACGTGTGTGGACAGTCATAACTTAAAATAAATTAGGAATATAAATTTATATACCTAATTTTAAAAATGGGGAAGCCAGGTAAATAGTAATCGTTTAAAAATATTATTCTTATATTTAATATCTTACAAAATGAAGGTTTTTTTGACTACAACACGATTTCTACAATATAACGCGTAAATAATAACTTATTTTATACTCATGGAGTATAAGATTATTTAATTTATAAAATATATATATGGATCTATTTGAACGTAATTAATAATTTTTTATATGAATATGTTGGACATTCAGTCAGATAAACTATAATTTTTGTATTTGTGTGATAGTATGTTACATTAACCTATATTTGTATATTTAAGATGTTTTTGAATTTATTTCCTGCTTCAAATGGTTTATGTACTGAAACAATTAAACTAATATAAGTTTTTATAACAATGCTCTCGTATATATATGTTATTTAATATCATGTATCGTATCAATATTTTATATCAATGCTACTGTATCTATTGTTACAAAATTTATTTCATTGCAGGGTTTTCACCAGGTGGTGGTGGATTTAGAGGAGGCCGAGGAGGTGGACGAGGAGGAGGTGGACGAGGAGGTGGTGGTGGACGTGGTGGAGGCAGAGGAGGAGGAGGAGGTGGTCGAGGTGGTGGTAGAGGTGGAGGTACTCCACGGGGACGTGGAGGTAGAGGTGGAAGAGGAGGACGTGGTGGAGGCAGTTTTAAAGGTGGCAAAACTGTAGTCATAGAACCACATCGTCACGAAGGTGTCTTTATAGCAAGAGGAAAAGAAGATGCATTAGTTACTTTAAATTTGGTACCAGGTTCAGAAGTATATGGTGAAAAGAGGATAAGCGTGGAGGTACATAAGCAAGTTACTATAATTTGTTATGTTAATATGGAAAATATAATAATTACTCATATATGAATATTACAGGGAGAGAATGGTGAAAAAATTGAATATAGAGTTTGGAACCCTTTTAGATCAAAGTTAGCTGCAGCTATACTTGGAGGAGTAGATCAAATTCACATGCCTCCTGGAAGCAAAGTTTTATATTTAGGTGCTGCATCTGGGACTACAGTATCACATGTAGCAGATGTTGTTGGTCCAGTGAGTTTATATAAATATTTTGTTTAATATGTATAAATTGCATACATTAGAGCCACTTTAGTGTATTATTGCTAATTTGGTGTCGGAGTTATGCTACAGAAATCACATTGCCGTTTTTCTGATTGAGTAAGATAAGTTATATCTTGCTCCAAAAAGACGTTTGTACAAAATTAACAGTTTACCTTTTTATTTAATCCTTTTTATTTATTTAATGCAATTAGACCCACATTATGCCTACAAATCATTTGTAATGCACAATGATAAATTTATTCCTTCTTCTTATTTTAGGAAGGATTAGTATATGCTGTAGAATTTTCTCATAGATCTGGTAGAGATCTTATAAATGTTGCTAAGAAACGAACAAATATTATTCCCATAATTGAAGATGCGAGGCATCCTCACAAGTATAGAATGCTTATTGGAATGGTAGATACAATATTCGCTGACGTGGCACAACCTGATCAAGCTAGGATAGTAGCTTTGAATGCCCAATATTTCCTGAAGAATGGAGGTCATTTTGTTATTTCTATCAAGGCAAGTATATTAATTAGTATTTTAATAGATTTCAAATATTGTATTATTTTTTATTTATGCCTTTAAGTTTATATAGTCATTATTTTGATTTAGGCGAGCTGTATAGATTCTACAGCTCAACCTGAAGCAGTATTTGCCTTGGAAGTAAAAAAATTAATTGCTGATAAACTGAAACCACAGGAGCAAATCACATTGGAACCATATGAAAGAGATCATGCTGTTGTAGTTGGAGTTTATAGGCCGCCACCTAAAAAAGCTACCTAAAATTATGCATATGTATATATGTTTTATTTAATTGTTAAGATAACATTATAGTGACTACGAATATATGCGATAAATTTTAATTACGAATGAAGATATATGAAAGATATATGATATACAGATTATTTTCATAATCTGTAATATAATGTAAAGTAGACAGTTATCCAGATGATTCGAACATTTTCTACAACAGAATTTATTTCATTATTGTACCTGTGCATTTTGTATACAGAAAAAGACATACACGTACGAATGTTTAATGCAAAATTTATATTTTAAATATCATATGATCAGTTCACTTATACTTTCATACAAATAAACGAATTTTAAAAGCCATATAGTATATTTAATTGTATACAGTATTTATTTTTATTTTAAATGTTACCCAACTTTAAGAGATATACTTTATATGTTTTTAGTACTGCAAAAACAAATGAAAATTACAATTACATCTTATAAATTCTTTTATTCAGATAAACTCTTCAAAACTAAATTTTTCAACTTATGTAAAAATTATTTAAATTAGTTCGTATTATATTCTCACATTTCATTATGTTACACATGAACTAAACAAAAATGACTCGTCCACCATTAAATACATCCAAAAGCGGTAAGATGCTTTCATGAATAATTATAACCATAAGTAACGGTAGAAAATTATTTTTAGGAAATGCTATCGATGAAAATCGTAGACCATCAAATAAAGCGCTCAAATTTAAAAAGTCGATAACTACAGCAAGCCGTAAATTTAATTCAACTGTGAAAACTCTAGATCGTTTAGTAGGAGGAGCAGATGTTCCCGAAGAAAGCGGAGACGTATCGAAACCATCGGAAGAAACTATAGAGCAAACTGTTGTAGTGGAATCAACATCTAGTGTGAAAACTGAAGATGGAAAACTTATTCGTACAGCTGGACCATGCTGTACTTGTATGTCACAAGTACCAGGATCAACCGGGTATAAATAGTATTTTTTCCATCCGATTTTTAAAAGGGAGTGAATTTATATTGGAGGAACGTTTAGACGAATTGAAACGTTAAGAAATCATGTTTATAAAAAATATTGTCTTGTAAATGCAGAGATAAGAAGGTGGATGAAATGATCGATTATGTGCATCAAAATTTACAAGAAGCGGGTAAAGCACTGGCTACCTTAGGCGAGAACTTTGAGCACGATTCAAAGGTTGAGCCCTGTACGCAAGTAGAACCGTCATGAAATTGGGAAAATGGGGGTACAATAAATAAATAAAGTTTCTTTATAAGATTGAATATGCGAATAAATAAAAATGAATGAACTAGACTGTCCTTTAAAACTCCCAATTTCGTAATACGAATAAACTCGTAATCCGTTATTTAAAGAAAATTTAGCTCTGTAATATTATAAAACATAAATATATATAAGGTAATACACGCAAATTGAATTTATTTTTACAAAAGTTAATGTTCGCTGACATATTTGGTCGAATACAACAATGGATTGGTTTGGTTCAAAATAAATTGGACATTTGTAAGAACGAGATCGAATCATTGCGTAAAGAATTGATAGCGCGAGCTTGTGAAATCGACAATCTGAGGAGATTATTGGCAGAATGCGAGGAACGAGAGGCAAGTTTATTAATTAAAATCTTTATTTCTCTGTAATTTTTAACATAATAATATTATTATAGAAATCAGTGGCAACTACTCAAACGGTTGAACCTAGAATAAATTGCGAATCACCTGAAGTTCCAGAAATAGCGACAATGGCAAATCCAGTCTATGAATCTGTTACCGAGGGAATACCAGCAGAAAATCCTGAAAGAGAGCCTACCGTAATAAAGGAGTCTGTCGCAATGAAAGAACCTGAAAACATCGAAATTATTTGTACCGACGTAGCTATTCAATCAATTTTGAAAGACAAAGACAGGATAAGACGAGAAATTGAAGTAAATTAATAATCTTAATCTTTTACATTTATCCTCGAGTTTGAACGAAATATATTCTTTTATTAAAATGTGAAAATTCAATTGTAATAGCTTGAAGCTGAGATAGCAAGGCTTCGCAAAGAAAATGAGCGTATAATAAAAGAACGTGCCGAATATGAGAATGCGATACAACGAGCATTGTTACGAGGTGTTTCCTCATTGAATGTCGAAGCATTGAGAGTTATGCGTTGTCCACCAATTCCATGTTGTACTCCTTGTGCACCTTGTCCTGCTTCTACTATGTAAGATTTTATATTTCATGTTCTACAATTAAATTAATAATTGAGAATTGAAGGATACAAATGAGAAAATTGATTTTAAAGGCATTAAGCAAAAAATGTTCTACGATGATAATCTGTATGCCACGCTTGAATACTTTTTAAACACTTGCGATCCTTTCACTTCGAAATAAAGAAAAAACATTTATTGATCTATATCTAAGCAAGGTCAATCTTGACTCATTCAAGTTTCACTCTCAGGGAACCGATTGTGTCTTGTAAGAAGGAAGGCGCGTCGGCTGCGATCGCTAAAGGTTGCGTCACTCAACGTAGTGGCACTTGTGGAAAAACGGCTGTTCGCGAACAAGGTTGTTATACTGTAAAACGACCTTGTGCCAGTCCTTGTTGTTCTGGAAAAAGTCGAAAGTCTGCATCAAACAATAGCATGGTTTTTCTTCTTCATCAGGGAGACACAGAGAATATTTGTGATTCGAATAACACGCCAATGTCTCGAGTTTGCGGTTCACCGTTCATGAAAAAGATTGAAATACCACCGTGTCCTAGATTCATTATATAATAACGTTCACAGTATATAATAGTAATAAGCACTTGCTTCGTGACAAAAGTCCTGAATTGTTTGAAATGAAACAGACGAACCACTTAAATTTAAAGTTATTGATAATTTTTCATTTTATGATGTGGAAATAATAAAGAAACATGATATTGAAAGTATAAATATAACTTTATATAACATCGTCAGAAAAATATTATAAATATTAAACATCCATTCTCATAAATAACATTAAGATATTTTCCATTATTCAATGTAAGATAGAATTGGAGGACATACCAAAGGTTGCGTGATATCGTATCGAACCTCAAACATCATCGACACATCGCAATCCAATTCCAATGATTTAAATACGAAGTTAGTTTGATTACTTAAAGCAATTAATTCGATAAGATGAAACTATATGAAACGACGACAAAAGTGAATGTGTCAAAACATTTCGAAGTCGTGCATTAATAATAATCATACATAATTCATTGAAAAAATTTCGCAATTTTTCTATCGATTCTTTTAGATTCTTAAACGTTTTTCGGCACACATTGTATGGCTGAAAAATTGTGTGTCGAAACCACTGCTTTCTTTTACGAAATTTTTTATACACTCTTAATAAAGATTACAGAGATATAAATGTCAATTGAGTATTAAAATTCGTTAAGTAACGAGTGGTTGCACTTCTTTGATAAGAGACTCAAAAATAGTAGAAGGAATCACGATGACAGAATGTAAAGACAGTACGAAACTTTTTAAAACGTTTCGTGTTGTAAGACGTATGGCTGTTAACGTTTTACAAACTGGAAACGGAAACGAAATCGGAAGAATTTATTATTTGTTCGCCGTGAGCACTTGCTTTCAAGATATAATAGGGCTAATCTGTGTTTCTCGATCAGCATGCTATATCACGATGCGAACATTTTTTTACACAGAATCGCTAGTATAGAATCTAAAATACGTATTGTCACGAGTCACGAGGCCATTGGTTGAAAGTGTCCTGGCAATCGTTCAGTTCATGCCGATCGAGAAGCCTCGATTTCGGTATTTCTTAAGTGCATTTTCATATTTGACGCCAGTTGCATTACCGAAGGACGCCGAATCGAATGTTATTCGCCCATTTCCTGAATACATCAATAACATTACAAAAATATTTGCAAAGTATAACATTAATCGAACGGATAATTACAGCTGATCCAGCAGCATGGTAATGTTATTAATATGTTTTTAGTGAAGTTTTGGGTTTCCTTAAGGAAAATATCACACGCTTTCTCAAGCATATGCGTTGTCGTTTTGCGAAACGATCTGTAAGTTCCTTTTTTCTTTCACGTACTAGAAGTATTACGAGCAGTTTGTAGAACTTACGTAAAGTTTCGGTATGTAACTACCATATTGTCTCTGTGTCATTCGTTCAGCAGTTTAAGAACGCCTTGTTCAAAGACGTCTTAGACAACATCGTCCAATCTGTGTTATTAGTCGTTCTGTTACGATAACTATGGTCGACAGTTAATCCTGTTAATTTTTTATAACGTTGGCGCATACAAAATAATGTTTTCCTTAAAGAAATAAAAGGAATGTTACAAAGAAGCTTGCCGTCAAATCAACAATTGTCTTTTCTTTTTTGGACGACTTTTGTAGTGAGGTAGCAGTATGACAAAAACGTTTGAACAAGAATCGTATCGGGGCCATTCTAGATTGGTCCCTTGGCCAATAACGAAAAAGATATATGCTTCGACGGTCCGATGAAAGAAGTTTATTTGTTGTGGATCAAATTAAGGAATTCCTCGCGAGTCTTTGGATCGTCCCGGAACACGCCGAGCATCGTTGACGTAACCGTCTTGCTGTTTATTTTCTGCACTCCTCTCATTACCATGCACATGTGCCTGTAACGTAAACAAAGTATTTTTAAGTTATTCACTGCTGCTATATATCGAATAATTACTCATATCTCACCGTTAAAAATGGCAGTAATTAATTCACCATGTATATATTAAACGAGTTTGAGATTTCGCTATAATCTATGTTAACAAAGATACTGTTATCTAATGGGCAAGAAATAAAATAAATACTATAATCAAGATACGTTACGTTGTACATTTTAAACACAATCTACGTTCGTTCTAATGTACATGATACTTAATCTCGGAGTTGCGAAAAAAGTATTGGTACTAAAACCGATTGGTAATCTTTTTATTAGTTTCCTCATTTTTGTAAGCTCTCAAGGCGACGCTTAATATTTAATCGACACAGTTTTTTAATTACCAATTATTGAAGCACTATCGCTCTCTTTTCCCCTCCCACTAAACCTGTTTTTCCTCTTTTATTGCACGCAAGTTAGGTAATTCGTTCGCAATTTATGATTACGTTGATTATATACAACACAAATTATGATATTTGAATTATTGAACATTCGGTATACGTAATTTAGATGATCACTAATGATTGCAACTTCTTATTTCATATTATAGATACATCCTGTTCACAAGAATCTTAATTGATTTGTTCGCAGCTAGTACACGATCGAATCGTTACGTGAACGATTTATACATAATTATTAAACGCCTTCATGTATACGTTCTTAAGTATGGAATGAAGCGTTTTCTATTGAGTGATAGCACCTTGTTAGTACAAGGTCGTATTCCTATATACGATTAATCCTTGCGAAAACTATTGCTCAAGATCCGAGCGTATTGGAACGAAACCGAAGGAAATATAAAAATATGAAGAAAATATCTTGCCAACCTATGTCTCTCATATTTCTTTGCTCTGTTCAATTGTAAGTTTATTATAAGAATAGCGAATGAATTTTTTTCGTTAAATTAAAAAATACGTACACTCCTTCGACGACCACAGCCACTCCCGCTGGTTGCACCGCTTTCGTTACAGCTAATGCAATTTGTTTGGTAAGACGTTCTTGAACCTGAAGACGTCGGCTGAAGACCTCTACGATTCTGTAAGACATCAGACAGGAAAACAGAGATGAATATAGTAGAAAAGATTTGGCTATTAAAAAGGGAAAAAGAAAGAATAAAGATACAAAGAAGACGACTTTACATAGAACGTAATATGGAATAAAGGATAGATAACGAAAAATGAAAGTTCCTGCTACGACCCTGGCTCGAATGTCTGAAAATCCACTAGTTGCTTACCGTTTGAAGGCTAATGTTAAGTTCATAACATTTAACAAGTAAGTGGACACCGGTCGATTAAGTCTAGCAGTGCGTGAAAGTGGTCGGCGTGCCAACGATCGGCGTATTCTTTTCTTCTCGCTTTAATATTTCTCTAATCAAGGCCGATAGCTATTGCCGGCTATTACTGCCAATGCAATTTGTTATCGCGAAATTGTGAAATACAATATCACAGTATTGCTTATTATTTTAATTAAGTTTTATCTATCAACATTTTAACGAATCTTTTTTCACCATGATCATGACCACGTAAAAATATCGAACTAAATTCGATAACGAAACTGTTTATACCGAATAAGATAATTTTTATTATTCTTATTAGTTATTGTAATGATCTACGAGAATCTATCCAAGAGCGAATCCGTTTAATCGCGTCTAAGCGAGAACTGTGGAGTATCTCATAACGGCTTGAAGTTATTGAAAAACTCAGCACCTTTCCCTCCTTTTATTTCATGGGGTTTGTTGCGTGCTATGATTGTTGTGAAAAACCCGCGGAATTCCCGTGCAGACCCTCACAGGTTGCTCCGTACTCTCAAGTGCCGCTAACGTAGGGGTGATCAGTTGTAGAAGAATTTTCATAAATCATATTGATCTGACCATTCTTACAAGCTCAAATGCATAAACAACCGATTCGTGTGTTCCTCCCTTCTCAACAACCCTCGTATGAGGGACTATGAGAACCTCATCTCGAATAGTTTAGATTTAGTGTACATCATTACCTCCACGTTATCGGAGTGGATCATATCAGACCATCGGACTATCATTTGAGGGAAAAGTCCTGAGTCTCTGCTCACTGACAGGCAGCTACTAATGATGAGGTAAATGCTTCATGGCTTCATAAGGTTATTGATGCTAGGAAAGTCAGAATTTCTTAGACTTATAAACGTGTACAGACATATAGGTATATGAAGACATAAACGTTAGAAACTATAAATGAGTAACAGAATAAAAACATAAATTCTGAATATAGGATGAGCATAAGGAGAAATTCTGACTTGGTATCTAAAATGTTATATATGATAAAACGTGCAAGATAGTCGTGCGTAACAGAAAACAAAGAAAGACCCGAAGCGGTGTTCTTGTGTCTACGTTGTCTTGATGTATCATACGTTACAACGTAAACGTGTAGGGAATGCCGAGATGAATATCGATTAATATATTAAAAAATATATGATTCTATTCAAAAAAGTGGAATTGAGCTTAAAATCTGCCCTGTAAAAAAATGATTTGCGCCATAATATGTCATCCTTCGAATCGATCGACTTTTGTTAAAACAGTTTTTTAATAACTTCAACCTCTTATGAGATATTCCACTGTTCTCACTTAAGCGAAACAGACTGTAGGATACAGCATGTAATAATTCTTATATCAAGTTAATTATGTCGACTATGATTAAGTTCGTTAATCTCTGTAGGAGGCTCGCTTTAATTACGTCAAAAATAAATCAGTACGTATCGGTTAATAGCGTTAATAAAACGTCGCGCAATGATGACAGTTCAATCAACGCGATTTAATTGATCGCTGGTACAAATAATCTAGCATCAATTAATCTCCATTTCCACGAGACAAGATATTAGCTGTCTTAATCTGACGAACGATTCAGCTGCTCTCACGGGATTCAATTGCACCGGCACGATGTCTCGTGTTAATTCAATTTACGATAAACGCTGCTTTCTAGTAAAGAAAATTCCTCGTTACCTGGCCAATTTGCTCAGCCCAAGGATCTTCTTGCATGGTAGGTAGCCGATCGAGACTTTACCGTAGAACGGTACCAAGTGATGCTCGCACATGGAGAACATCTCGATATCCTTCACTACAACCATCTCGTCGTGATCTTCATCGTATATCGCGTCGTTTATAACGTCTGGAATAAATATGTAAATATTATAAAAAGATCACAGGAAAAAAACATGATAAATATATATTCTGTAGCACTTGAGTGAAGTAATTACAACGTTATTTTACTATCAAGCAAAATTAGAATTATAACGTCATATAATTGAATATTAAAATAACCTGTTGATTCCAAAGGCGTAACTTCTTTAAAAACAGTTGACCAGTGATAAGTTTCGTGAAACTGGATGATAATACTAGGACGAACGACGTTTTTGTGTTTAGTTTCAAAAACCAAATAAAAGGATAGCTTTGATAACACGCGATTGATTGATAACGCAATGGATTGCAAACCTGTTCTTTCGTGATTTATCGCATCGACTTATCCTCTCGCAGCCTTCGTATGTATATAAGTAAAAAAAAAAAAAAAAAACAGAAAGTAGAAAAGATATTGCATGAAAAAAATCTTGTATACATATTTATAGACGCTGTTTCGTTTACTGAGATCGCGCGATCGCTACACAATTTTAATGACTCCGTTGGCGCAAAAAACAACCAACCTTGTACAAAGGTGGGAAAATGGTTATCGTTTAAATTGTTCTGCGAAAGAACATCTTGCACGTGGGTTAAGGTCCTCGCGATCCTAGCTGTGATTTACTCGATATTGACCTACTTACTACGACATTCATACTAGTGATGGTGTATAGGTATGAATCGGTGGTTGGTAGGTGTCGGTGGGAAATGGAGGGTGCTCTCCACGGTTTCCACGGCAACCTTAACAAGAAACACCTTCACAATGACCGGCAATGATGAAACGAATTCGCGCCCCGGTTAACCAAGTGTATTTTTCCATACGTAATAAGATGCTCCTGCCCGCTGTAAATAAATGACCCCTCGAAATCTTTTAACGCGACGAAACAATGATATATAAATTCCAAACGCTTTGACGGTGGAAATTCATTTCAACCAGCTTTTACGTGCACACCTCCATTTCTATACTAGACTAAACTCGAGCAATTTCCTCTCTTCTATACGAACTACCTTTGAAGGAGATGCTGAAAGCGTACAGTTTAATTTTTCCACTTGGTGATCTGACGCGATCAACCTTCCACCGAGATTTATGTTATCGATCAAAACAACTATGTAGAATATTATTAACAAAATGGAGCATCGTCGATCCAATAATTTTTATATATTTTTTTATTGGTAACCTCTGACAACGGTGGAATCATCGAAAAAGGGATGTAAAAGGGAAAGTGCAATCGCAAACATATGGCACAGAAACGTCAGACCACAGGCTATATCGATTTTGACACTGTATTTGTAGAACCGTGTGTTATATGCAATATCTTTTGCATAGTATAATCTAGAATTAACTATCACGTTAATTATCGTTAATTAGAGTATTAGCGTATTAAAACAGATAGTAGCACTTAAACATGATTTTGACTCGATCGTTGCTCACGATTCTACAAGAATAAATTAACGAAGAACAGAGGATTAATGGTTTCATGGAATGTATACTATAGATATACCACTATATGTCCTGATACATTATCGATAAGAATGAAAGGTAAAGGGAACTTATTATAGGGGAACGGTTCCGTAGGAGTTGGTGGTGGGTGACTAAAAGAGAGCGTGGGTTGAGCTTTCGTAGGAAAGTGCTCTGGACTCGTTTCAAATTCACTGGGGCGAGTAGAACTGCAGTTAACCAGGCTTATCTCGAGGGCAGTTGCACTCTAGGTGGATGGAGAGTTAAGTCGAAATGAATTAAAGGGACACCACCACCTGTAGCTGCTGTTTCAACTACATCAACGTTGTGTTAGATCGTACTATTTATCGAGAGCCATTTCGTACAAGCGAAAGTAAAATATCAAACGGGTTATATAGCGCATCAATTAGATCAATTCGATGGATTCTCGACATGACTAACAAATTGTTTCTTAATTAAGATTCTAATATAAATTATAAATTATATACGTATATCCGAACACAATATTATGTCGAGGAAATAAATTGAAATTTAGATATCGAATTAAAGCGGTATATCAGGGCATCTTTAATAGGCATGTCGCTTTTACTTTACTTAGCTATTCGTGGAATCATAATTACCGGGGAACAGTAGCATTTCTACGCGATACACGACAAATGGAAGAGAAAGATGAAAGGTATTTTCTTCGAGTCGCTGTACGTTCCTGAGACCCATTTATATCACGAGCTTTACGCCTTCTTTTTTTCGAATTGTGCTTAAGACTTCCTCTCTTTTCCCCTGTGACGGATCTCGAGTAACTTGAAGGAGGGAGGAAAGAAATGGACGGCACTTTCCTCGAGTGGGTATATTCATGGTTTTATCTGTTCTATCGACCCTATACCTTAAGAGAATCATGATTAAATGCCCGTATTATTTTCAGTTAAATAAAAGATCTTTTATGATTAAAAAATCGGACGACTTCTTATCTGATTTATAGAAAATCACGTTAGATTATATTCTCTTATCTTTATCTTGTTATCTTATTTTTGGTTCCTACTGTACGATATCTTTTTATTCTTAATTATTTAATTATTTTCGTTCAACTTATTTCCTCGTACATTTGTTATACAAGGTAATAAAAACGTGATAGCTAATGACAAGTGACTTACCATCGATGCTTTGATCGTAACCTTTGGTGAAAAACAGCATGGCTTTCGCAGCACGTTCCGGAGTCTTTAAAAGACCTGGTCGATCAGGATCCTCGCCAAGTGAGCTCAAAAGTAGCTTGTAACTTCGTGACATTTCCGGAAGTAGAGCCTCGCGCGTGGGTGGCCTATGGTCTAGCTCCAAATCGTGATGAAAGGTACATTTTTCATGTCCTGGTAAAGCAAACACTTTGAAGTATCTCTATCAATCGTTCATCGTACTTTTCAATATTTATTAAATTCACTGAACTCTATTTAAATTTAATTTTATCTCGCATATATGTAAACGTTAATGTTTACTAGATCCTGTTCTTGGCGATTATGAAACCTGATTTCATTTTTTTAAACATCATCGTTATCGTTGGCAATGACCCGCGCTGACGGAAGACTCACGATTCGATAGATTTGCTTGCGTGTGGTAACGAAAAACAAATTTGTTGCCTTCCTATGAGAAACACATATTCGATATTGATAACAAGTACAAGTACGTATTTGCTATTTTTAATACATACTACGATACCTCTGCCAGCAAACACCTGTTCGCAAATTTTGACGAACAAAGATTTTCGTAATGCGTCTTTTGTCTCTCGATACTCCTTGCAAAGTATAGAAGAAGGTGCGCAATAAGATTTCTAGACAAAGACACGATCGATCGGCAAACAAAGTTGAATCACGAGTTTAACGGGTACAAGTTTAATAAAAGTAGATGTCTAACAAAGTGACACGATTTTAATTGGCAAGTCGAACAAATCAAAGGAACAACATAAAAGGAATTAATAACGTAATAATGAAACGTAACGTAAGACAACCTTAATCCGTGCTTGTTACTTTGGACCAGTTCTCTTTTTCTTCTTCCTCGCTTCCTTTAACGGGTACGAAAGATTGTATATTCATAAACGTTAAATGTTTCCATTCACGATTAGCATAACGCTTTAATTCACATTCGCAAATGTGAATCGATCGATGGATCGATCGTTCGGCGAGGGTCCCACGTTACTCTTCGAACGATGCCTGTAATATTCCAAAGTGTTCTGATCCACGACGAAGTTTGTCGTTGACGGTCGTCTTGCATGCATTGCCGAACTTATTGCATAACGATTAACGATGGCGTTACATCAAGCAGAAGGCGAGATTTCTATCGATAGCCATAATTTATCACTTGTATAACGCTTCATTCGCGAGCAATCTAGAACGTATTAAATTAAAGAGAATCAGTTCTCGGGACTTCTCTCGGCATAGATTTGTTCTTGCAAGCGCGGTAGATAGAATCTAACACTGGAATTGACGTATTCAAGATGGAAAACTAAGTTAAACCATGCTCTTGCTAATGAACGGTATCGCGTAATTCAATCGAGTAACGGCACTGCTCCAATACGCTGTATCAATATGCACGCATATTGTACGCATTCCTGGAAATTGGTAGCCAGGTTCAACTTTATTATACGTACGTGATATAGTTACGTTAGTTATCTCGAATTGTATGATTTTTGTTTTATAGAAGGCTAAATATCGATTCGATAACTATACGCTGAATTACGAGGGCAGACTGAAAAGTTTCCAAAATGACAATGACAGTAAGACAAATAAAGCAAATCTTAGCGTGGATGCCGCAAACTTTTCAATCTGCTCCTGTAAATAGACGAACGTTAATGTTTCCAAATTCGGTAAATTGGGTTAATTATTAACGTTTTGGTTCTATTTGATTTGATCAAAATTTTTCGTAATCTTAAGACCTTTTCCCGAGAAAGGAAATTAAAGAAGGTTTAACAAGAAAGAGATATTATTACGAAACGTAGCATACGTTGCTTTGCACTCTACAGCAGAGGTGGCCAACTTCATTATATAATACATGACGACTATTTTTCTTAAAAATGTGTTCGCGATCTACCTATTAAAATCTTCACGTTTAACACATTCAAACATGTGCCTTGTGTACTAATAAATGAAAAAGAGAGAAGAGGTATTAAACGAACGTGGCATTTTATTAATATTAATATTTATCAACAAGTCGACCGACCGATCGTGGTCCGCTTGTTGGCCATTCCTACAGTACGTACGACACTTCGTTATTATGTAAATATTGATCTCTTCAATATTTACAATTATGTGGAAAGATTGCACGTGCAAAAACCCACCGATTCTTCGTAATCTATTTTAGCGAGCAAAGATATTATATTTGGAAGATATCGAAGAAGCAGGAAAGCAAATACACGAAAGCAGCGATTGAAAGATCATCGACGTACGTTTTATTCAAAACGATGAAGTCATTCCCGTTTCTAAAGTTGCAAATTCGTGGTGAACGAAAGTGTACGAAATTATGTCAACCTTTTTCACCGAAAAATAAAAGATGCTCTCTGTTCCTTCAGAAAGTTGATAGTCGCGTTACGAGGGATCGTACATTCGTAACATTACAGTTATGAGTTACGTTCCATCATAACTGTACCCCAACAGTTCCCAGGGTCTTTTATCATTTTACGATCAGCAGGTTACAATTGACCTGGAAACGGGAACTATGACCACAGTGCTCTCCAAATCTTTGTCACGGACCACGGTTTGATCAATGACAGCGACGCTGTCCGAAATAAAATTAAAAGTCGGTGAGATGACCGAGATTAGACTAACAACAATGGAGAGTGGAGAATAAAAAGAGCATCAAGTGTATGAATGTTTTGTCGCGGTCCTTAATACGTAAATAATACCGTAACGTAATTCCCTCTCTTTCTTCCTTCTTCTTTTTACGGAAAGTGCAACAGGCTACGGTTGCTTATGTTCGTGCAATCGATTAGGCACGCAATTAACGGCAGAAGATTCCGTCGTTTTGTGAAAATTGAAATAATTGTTCTTCGAATTTGCAGATAAAGCGCATAACAGAGTTAATAACGATCAATGTTACAGAAAAATTTAATGGCGCGTTACTGCAATTTACGGAGCGTAGGTAATATGAAAACCTGAATGGAAATTGTTCAATTATCACAAATGTCCAAGTCAACAAAGTAGCTGCCACTTGTTGTAACAAGTATATCTAATAGCTCGATAGAAAAAGAAGCATTCTAATAACGATTCGCGAGTATTCCGACGTATCAATTTCCGCTCCTCAAATTTTCCAATCTCAAAAAACGTCTGATCCGGCAAAGTTGTAAAGTCTCGAATCTGGGACCCTTTGCACGATCAACGTTATGAATGAAATTTAACGAATCAGGTGTTACAGATTCTTGCTACTAAAGCAGTGTTACACAGTAACAGGTTTTATTGGCAATGAAGTAGAACTTTTGTAAATCATAAACCCTACGCGACATAAAGATGTATCTAATATCGAAAAAGATAAATCTATAGCCTATCAGTTAACTATAACGCAAGTAGACTATAATGCAAGATGGCCCTGGAGAACAGAAGAAACGTATCTATCTATTTTGTGTATCTATCTAATTTATACAACTTTCAAACGATACATCCATATTACCACACTTGAATTATTTATCGTATGAACATTCCCGTTCCATCTATTACGCAAAATACCAGTACGAGAACCGCCTTTCAGCTAATAGGTTTCGCTATGTAATAATAACACCTAATATCGTATATATATTATATTATTTAACTCGAAAATTTGTAAATTCAAACGAACTTGGTAATCGACTAATCGTGGTAACACGATAACATTCGTAACATTCCACCGGTTCGTTACTCGTTATTAATCTCGGAAATTTCCTGTGACGCGAACGTGGCAAAATCCCTAATCGGAGGACTGCTAATCATACGTGGAAACGATACCTGGCGTGGTGGAAGTTCGTGGAGTTCTGGGCGTCCCCGGTACATCCAAATTGCTCTCCTCGACGCTCTCCGACCAGGAAACAGTTCTTATTGGTCCCGGCTTTTTTATTTTCATCTTGTGGTCGTCTTCGTCGTCGTATATGCTTAGGTCCTTGATTTTCGCGCATTGATTGGAAATCCCGTTCATGACTGCGTCTTCCGATCCTGTTCGCCACTTGAACTATAGTAGCAATAGTAACACGGCCTCTTCTCAATCCGATAGATGATCGATCAATGAGGAACGCAAACGCTCTATCAAAATCGGTTGAATGCGTTTTTCAAACGGAAGGCACACAGCAAGCAGAAAGTAAACGTAATAAACGGTAGAGAATCGAAGCGATTGACGCTGAACGTGCCGAGTTTATAATAGTAATTGTATTATTAAAGTATTTACTAATACATATACACATCGCCGCAATAGTGGCTTATATTCGTCGAATCGTGGTAAAAAGAGAATCTGTTCCATTTTTAATTCTGGAATGTTGATAATTGATACTTCGTTAATTGGCCACCGTTACCCCCACCAGTTCTTGGAACTGACTTGGAAGAGCTTCTGATATTACGTATGTAGAATAAATAGATGTGTCAGGTATATATACCGGGTAATTATTGCGACGGTGAATGAGTATTACCACTTTCTATTATAGGAGAACTTTTGTTGACGAGGAAATATTGTTCTGTCGTTTGACAAGAGAATCCTTCTTTAAGAATTGTGGAACCACGTAACAAATGACGCGCGATTTGCTCTTGATGCCTCTAGGTATTTCAATATGAATTTCGAAGCAATTCGAAACTTCTAAAATATCAAATATGATTTTACGTTTAAAATTTGTTAGTCCCGATGATTTTTGAATCTTGTGTCTTGATAGAGCTCGAGTCTGTTTTAAATTTTCGTGACTCATATAAAATATCGAAGATGGAACACACTGTACAGATAAAATATAATATATATTAAGATATATTAAGATTTATATAAGCACAGAGACTTTCAAGATTTATCAAGTTTCTCAAAAGCTTTAAATATCAAATCATATTCAAAGCGATTCAAAGTGTTTCAGCACATCCTCTACCACGTGATTCACGAACAATACGCGTGTTATGTGTATAGTACTCGGCAAGTTTCAGCGAATCGGGTTCTACCATCAAACTGATGAAACTTACTCGCAGTCGGATTGACTCTGTCGGTTCACGTGCACCCCTTGGATGTTCGTCAAACACCGGTACGAAAAAAGTGAAACGTCGTTAAAAACGTCCGACGTCGCTTTCCCAAGATTAAACGTTCGTACTCATGAGAGAACAATCGCGAATATTATTATATTCTTTAGACAAAATGAACGAAAACGAAAGGGGAAATAAAGGAATGAGACAGGTTTGAGACACGGGAGAAGACAGAAATAAGAAAATAAAAAAGAGAGTGGTCAACGAGTCCGAAAGGAAAGAGAAACGACCGCGAACTCGCTCGGTTAAGTGACGCAGTGTGACTGAACCGACGGAACTGTGGAGAGTACGAATGTTCCCTATGGTTCTTCCGTCTCTATCTCTTTTCCCCTCTGTCTTTGTTCCGCCCTAATCGCACCGTGTCTCCGTCTCTCTTTTTCCCAACAAGTACTTTTTTCCCTCTCGTTTTTTTTTTAACCTCTATTTTGTTTTATGTAGAAAACTGTAGTGACCGTAGCCGTTGAAGCGTGGTGTCACTACTCGACCCCCAAAAAGCAAATTCTCGCGACTGATGAGCAAAATCTCGCGTCACGTTCAGTATATATCGGGAGAATGCAAGTACTGCACGGTGAGAGTGACATAGAAGTGAGAATACCTCCCTCCAGGCGAACGATCCTCCCGCTACAGCGTTCGAGAGGGAAATACCCAACTTTGCCCGGACTACACACTGCGAGATGTGCAGTGTCGAGTGACAAGTAGCGCCTCGCCATAGGAAAGTGTCGAGATATCCGTAACTTGCGATTGCGAGGTCGACATGGCACACGGTTACGCTTTTAGCGTGCAAAAATACCGTGAGAATTATCGTTTCTAGATACATATAATTAAGATTCGCAATGAAATATACTAGATGAAAATAATATAGAGCTGCAATGATATTAGTGAAACAGTAAAGGTAACCCTTTCCATTGTCAAGCATATAATTTTCCAAGATATTTTTGCAGAGATTAAGAACCTCGAGCCATTTTCAGGGCCATCAATATCAATTTGGAATTATGTATTTCTTTCGAGAGCACGAATTCTAATTTTTAACAATTACAGGTCAACCTTTACTAATTATTGTTTAAGCAGAGGGGACTTAATACTGCAGGAATATAACTTTATTAAATAACTTCCATTAAGATGTATAGCTTCTTAACTCTAAAATAACCAGCGTCTATAGTGAAGATAAAGCAGGTATATTTTCCGATCCTAATAAAAATCAACACTAATTTGCTTATATAATGTTCTTAGTTATTGCAAGATAAAAAAGAAAAGTAAAATCCATCGCCACAAGCATTTTGATTTTTCTATGGTTTAATTTATGATTGATTAATTTATGATTTAATTTATGATACATAGATATATATATATATATATATTGTACTCATCTAATATGGGAGTAACCACAGATTGATTGCAAGGAAAATTTATGATGGAGCAACAGGAAAGCACAGAAGGAAAGGAAGCACTATCCTTTATGGGTTTTTAGAACGCGAGTCAGAATTTACGTCATTGTGATTTCCAAGAGACCGGTTCCTCGGCACTGATCTTTTTCCTTTTATTCGCAGGACTCCTTAAGACCGTGTAAACGTGTTTCATGCGCATAGATCTTTCTTAGTACACGTTTTACGCGTACGTCAAACATCAATTTCGCGAGATCATACTTAATTTTGACTTTTATACATTCTATCTTCTCTACGTAAGCATCATGAAAGATGCACGACTCGAAGAAACTTATATATTTTTATTTTCTATTTATCAAGACATTCCTAAAACGCTATGGAAATATAGTAGAGTTATTATGAAAACGCATGTATAATCGTCATTTTCAGATGCAAGCGATGACCTTGAAAACAGCGACATAACAAGATCTCGATAGCCCTATAAGTACTGTTGGTAATTAATAGCGACAATGATAAAAGCGATGGTGGTCGCATGCAACTGGCCATTCCCTGTTTCAGTAATTAAGTTTCAACGTCGATGAGGTTATCATGATATTCCGGCTAGGCTATTAGTCTACAAGGGGACCTGAAGGTGGAATGAGTAAAGTTACTATACGTCTATTATAGTTTGTGATAATATATTAGAATCCGTTAACTGACTAGCAAGTTACATATGACTTACACTTACTTATTGCTTCCTACTCATTACTTGTTCTATTCTCCTACTATTTCTGTTAATTGTACGATACTTTTACAGGACTCCCTTTCCAACTACGCTTTTTTAAAATAAGGAAATATAACAAAAATAAATTATGATTAATAAGTTAGTCAATTCAAGCTGGAATGACATTATACCTATATATATATATATATATATATATGTATCGAAAAGTATACTTTAAACGAGTCTTTGCACTTTGCATTACTGAATGAATAAAGCATAAATCTTTGTTTTATCCAAACGATCTGCGCGAAAAAATAATGCGTTAGCTCATATTATTTTCTGTACGACAATAGCGTATCTATCGAACTGTACAAAAGCGCGCAAAGTTACATTTCTCGTCCGTATTCATAGTTGCACTACTGAAACTCGTCTGATTGTGAGATCAACTGACCTTCACTACTTGCAATCAATACAAAGCTGCTGTTGGTACATCGCGAAGTATCTGACATTCCAAAAACCCCGCTGAATATGTTCGACGAAACGATAAAATTTCACCTTGTTACAAGAGTCTACTTGAAATCCATGAAGAAGGAAAATACTCTCGACGTTTCATTGTGCGGATTTTATTAACGTTCGTCTAACGACTTAACGAGCGTGAAGCTTTTTGCACCGGTTTAGCGGTTGCGTTATAAAGGGGGAAAAACTAAAGGAAAGGCGACGTATAGAAAACTAAAGTGTATCGGTGAAGAATTCGAGGTCATTCTCATGTAACAACAACAGCAAATCAATGCCAGAGGAATGTACGATGATAGGCACGCGAAGAATGGATCTACCCCGAATCATTTAAGCATAGAGTCACAAAAGCGAGAGCTCTCTAGCAAAAATCACTGTTTCATCATAATTTACTTCTGTATGTAATAGCAATAGATAGGAGATAATCAATACAATATCTTTCTTTTAATAATTATTTTAATTATTTAAAAATCGATCTCGGAGATAGTAAAATTTCATTTCTACAAATGATAATTTTTAAATAAATAATAAACAGTAAGGACCTATATTTTGTGATAACGTGAACTAGAAACTCTATATCCAAGTTCTTTGCTCTATCCTAATACCGCATGCTTTACCCTAATACAAAGTATAGAGTATGCAGATACTTGATATGATTATATAGTCTCATGTCGATATCGACGATATCGTTTTATCGTTATTTAATATGATTGGCAAATATAAATCTATTATAACATGACATCGAGCCGCATGCTGAAAAGAAATGCAATGAATATGAGAAGATATAATCCCTCATAGGTGTTATGTACTCGTTCTAGTCTAATAATTGAGGAAGTCGCGATGAAATTAAAAAGTCATGATAAATTTTAACTAACATATCTATGTGTATATGTGTGCAATAGCTATTAATTTATAATTAATTCATAAAATGCTTGTAATTACAAGCATTTACAAGCATTTAATTTCTATTCCGTTTATAAGACTGATTCCATGTTCAATACACTTTTTATCATTAAAGTATTAAACAAAAGAATAACTGAACTTAAAATGTTAATAAACTCTGCAAAAGTAAATATAAGGTTTACAACTTTATGTAGATATAAAGAGTTCAGTGAATTGGTAGAAATACAGAAATTACGATATTAACATGAGACTTACCGCTTTTTGCTATGCAATTCATTTTATCTCTAAGATGATCTTCGATGTATTTCTTCATGAAAATCGAGGATTACTTTTGCAGGACTTATATTCTTTAAAAAATAATAAGAAAGATTAATGTTTTCTCTGTACAATTTCTATTATATATATATATATATATATATATATATATATATATATATATATTATGTATTATGTATTATATATATATATATATATATGATAACTGTACAATGACGTCTCAAGGAATGATGAGGAAAAACGCGACGGTTAAGACTGTAGTATGAATCGTTCACTAACGACTCTCTTTCCAACTACAGATTTATATATCTCCACTCAGATCGAAAAACCTTTGTCAAGCTGATTCCCCTTCCATCTCTTGCCACTTTGGTATTACAGCAGGAAATACGAGCACTTCTTTTCGAAACTAAGAATAAAGAAAGTTGTAACAAAGATATTTTCACTATAATACAAAGGCGAATTATCTCTTTTTAATTTTGTAAAAATGAACAGTAATGAAATCGTAGATAGATGATATTAGAATTGTGAAAATCGTTTATAGTGTCGACATAACATTCTAAATTATGATCATTAATAAAAATAGAAAAATAATTTAGTTTTTTTTCAGCGGGAAGTTATATAAATGAATGACATACATTCATTTGGATTTTATGGAAAATCAAAACAATAATTAAAATCTTATGCAATACTGAATAAATACTTAACAGTACAGTTATATAAAGCAATTGCATCAAAATGTAATCTCCATTTGAAAAATGAAGTGACTGAATATGTCTATTGCGGACGATGAATAGTTATCTAAACAAAGTCAATTTTCATCCTATCATATAATGGTTTGGTTTAAATGTAAACGTAAATTTATTTGTAATGAAAAGCAGTTTTATTAAGAAGATAATACAAATGATTAACATCTATTAAAGTATAAGAAATAAAATATAAAGCATTAACATTAACTCATTCATCAATTAGAAATATAAAGATTTATATGATGTGCGTTAATCGAGCACATATACGTAGTTTCAGTAATCAATAAATATATTTTCTTTATGTTATACTTTATATAATGATACATTTATAGAAAATGTAAATGGATTATATATATATACATATGTATATATCACGTATTATTGTTTTTACCAAAACAAGTAGTTATTTTATTATATCAGCATTATTATCATATATTAAATTACGACAATTACGAACACTCATAAAAATAATTTTGTCAACTAAATACAAAAGAAATGCAGTGTTATCATAGATAAGTATGTTTTGCATTTTTTTCTTTGATATATATATATTTAGTTATATATATGAATATATTTTTATGTGCATATTCAAAGCACGTTTCAAATAATCTTTGCAAACTCAAGCTTGTTATTTAGTATTCAAAAATACTTAAAAAATATTTTAACGTCTGCAAATTGTTTTAAATGCGATTATGTAGATAAAAATATTTCTATAAAAAATAGCTATCTGTGGAGTGTCAATTAGTTGGAAAATTGAAAATATTAGTATCAAATTTAAATATAACTACAAAACAAAAAATGCAATGTTCCCCATTCCTATATTTTTGTTTTTGCTATAATAAAACAAAGTTGTACCTGTAACCTGTAAGTATATAAAAGGCTTTATGTTTCAATGGAAGAAACAACTTCGAATTTTATATCCTTCTTTATCAACTCATCGATCAATGATGTTTTATTAAATGCAGCACCAGCAGATAAAACACCACCACTAAAACAGTATAATAAAAATTATAAAATAATATGTATATGGAATAATATACATTCAAGTAAAAGTTATAAACGTACGTTACAGGTATTTTATCGGATTCCTTAAGTATTGTTATAGCAGAAAGTAGTAACATAACGCATGTAGCGCCATATGCAGGATCGGTTCCACTAACTTTAGTAATCATTACTTTGTTTGGTAAATTGTCATGTTTATCAGTAGGTTCAACTAATCTTTCAGTCCATCCATCTGCTTTAAAGGTTATGGAGAAACGAGTGTTATCCAGTATCTCCGGCTTAGGGCCTTCGCGGCTTATATATCCACCGGAAAAGAATGTAGGGTACTAAACAGAATCAAATAAATCTTGCAAAACTTGCATTACCTTTTGTTTCAAGTATCAAACTGATATGAAATATGTATTTTATAATAAAAAAAATAGGACATACCTTTAGTAACAAATTACGACCAAATTCATATTTAGATAACATTACAAATATTAAACCAAAAATAGCGGTTGTCAACACAGAGAAAAGAGATCTATCATTAAAAAAGAAAAAGGTATATTTAATATGAAATTTTTAATATAATTCTTATGATTGACTTTAAGTAGCTTAATAATAAGATAAATATAAATCTTACTTGAGTGTAAAATAAGTTTGAACTTGAGCTGGCCGTTGTTTATATTTTTCATACAAAAATCGCTGGGTACGCAGAGCTACAGAACGGTCAGATCCTGGAAATACCATAGACCAACCTTCTGATATAGAAGATTTGTGGAGGAAACCCCTAAAAGGTTATTAAGATTATTAGGATTAGAAAACATAAACAATGCAGAAATGTATTTAATATATTTATAATTAATTTATATAATTATAATTGTTATGTTTATTTTATTGTTAACCTTGGTTTAAGCTTTGGCCAGAATTGAGGTAATCTCTCAGGATAGAGTTTAGAGCGCAACTCGCGTAATTCATGAAAATTTGCAATACCATAAACTGCTGATTCATATGTTCCATAATGAATGAGAGCACCGCTAACTTTCGTAGTTACCCATGTATTTAGATAGGTTTCAATAGAATTGACTTCACCATTAAATTTTTGTTGTGTAAAAATGATACCAAGATCACATGGTATGCTATCAAATCCACATGCACTTATGATATAGATACCAGCTTCTTCTGCTGCCTTATTATATTTCAATTGAATACTTTCTATATACTGTAATACAAAAATAAAAGGATAAATAATGTAAAAATATATAATACAAGTAACAAGTAGAATTAATATTATTATTAACTTTAATAATTTTGAAACATTTTGAAAAAATTACCTGTGGTTCACCACTGACATCAACTTGATGAGTATGTGTAGCAATACATGCTTTAATTACTGGTTCTCCATAAAATCTATATGGGCCACAACAATTAACAAGCACTTTAGCTTGTGCTGTCATTTTTTTTAAAGACTCTTCATCTTTCAAATCAGCAATCAATATAGGTACATCTTCTAAAGTTAATTCATCATATTATTATAATATAAGCAATATTATGCAAGAACCTAATGATCTAACGTTACCAATATCAGGAGCAAATTCTTTAACAACTGCTTGTAAAGCTTGCTTTCTGCGTCCAGATACTCCAAATTTCATTTGTTTTTCTTTAGCTAGTTGTGCTGCTACTTTTACTGCATATTTTCCAGTATATCCAGTAGCTCCAAATATGACAAAGTCTAATCGTTCGTCTGTCATTATGATGACACCTAAAAATAATAAAATATATCTCTGGTTTGGTATAAGAAATGCCAATGTCATATTTTTGCAAAAATGAGTTAAACCCGATATTAAGTTTGCAAACAATTGTATATTATATATAACAAAAGACAATTTCAAATTCTATGTAGAAATGACTATAATAACATTTGTATATACCAATGTTAAAATGTTAAAATAAACCTTCTGTAGAAAATAGCAAAGTCAACATAAAAAAACGAAAATAACATAAATTTTATTGTTTCTTTCTATCAAAAAAGAAATTTGGAACACCGGAAACATCTGTGTTAGAAATTATTTGAACATAAATTTTTTTAACATATCTTTAAGTGCTAATATTTGAATTTAATAAATACTGAGAGTGGTACTTGCATCAAACCACAAACACGTATATGATCATATCAGTCTCTTATTAAGACTATAATTACCGTATGATTGATTTAACTTCTAAATATTCAAAGGTAAAAAACTAATATTTCGTGGTCAGACTATTTATATACACAAATGCAAATTTATATTTTTATGAATATAAAAAAATTGAATATGCTCAGGTAGAAAATTATTTTATAAATTATTATGTTGTATTATTGCATGTAATAATTTTACAATTATATAATGAATTTAAATAAAATACATGTTTTTACTTAAACGTTATCAGTATATAAATTATTATGAACTAGATCTGGTTTGAAGGTCTTTAATTAATAAATATGAATTATTTATATATACATATACATATATATATATATATATATATATATATATATATATATATATATATATAAGTGCGAATTATATATAAGAAATAAGATATGAACAATAATAATCCTTGAATATACTTCTTTAAGATGTGCATTAGGAAATATTAAATAAAAACAAAAGACACGCCTTTTAGTATACTATCTTGAATATTGCTGTAGACTGAAATGTCATTTCGCCGGTAATTTGATATAATTATAATTCTCAAGAACTTACTATATCTTTAGCAAAAGTATAAAATTTTTATATCTTGTCGACAAAATACATACCTTGTATAAACGTTGATAAACAGGATCACAACCTTTTTCCGTGCTAACTTTAGTAACGTTACAGTCTTTCTCACAATTACGTCTTTCTATCCGTATGTTGATAGAATCGAATTGAGCCTGACCAGAGTACATACATACATACATATACATATATATGTATACTGAATACCAATAGAGAGGGGATTTTATTACGTAATGTTCAATGGTCTGCTGTTTTTATACATCAAATACAAACTTTTAACTATAAAAATTATTTTCAAAAATTGAAAATATAATACTATCTTATACAGAGATACTTACTTCGACGCATTTGCATTTGGTAATGTGTTTTATTAGTACAATACGTATTGTATTTTATATATGTATGTACATATATCTATGAATTTACATGTCAAAACCGGCAATTATAAACTATTATAATTTCGTATTTTGTGCATTAATATTTATATTTTATTATTAATCATTGTAATTTAGAAATATATAGAATATTTATAATTACAAAATATTGTTATTATTATATTATGAATAAAATGAGTAAAATGTTAACAACCAACCGTTGTTATATTTCCATTATTTAAATACATATTTAAAGGATCTCCCTCGTTTATACTAATAAATATGTTAAAAAATAATTCTAGCAAATAGTCAAACGAATTAATTTTCGGAATGACTTGTATGTCATCAAAAACTTTCATTTATGTTTCTAAAAAGTAATAAAATGCATTACCGTAATTGTCCTATTTCAATTATACAATATTAAATTATTCTACTACATCATTTATTTTTCTTAATTTATATTTACAACAATCTTTTGTTTTATTACTTGTAGTCTGTATTTGGCTAGTAATAAATTATATGTAAATAGCTCACTGTTTAGAATATCACTTTGCAATTAAAAACCTAAACTAGCAAATTTCTATTGTGATTTAATTTCAATGTACTTTGTTTTATGTATACGTAAGACACGAAGTATCGTTAACGTGTGTACAATTCCGCTTTCTCTTGGCTATATATCATCACATGTATACACTATTATTTACAGAAATGCACGCTAAAATTATAAATTTTTACTGTTAAGAAATTCACCTTATATGAATAAAATAATCTATAAAATAATTTTTGTTATTTTATAGCACAATAAAGGCGATCCAAGCAATCTGAGATGATGAAAAAAAAATTACGTTACTGAAAAAAAAATATTTAGCGTTTACGTGATTTCTAGGTTGAAAAAAAATTAATGCATACATACAAAAAGCTTATGACTTTCATTTTTTTATGAATATAAAATTCGTAAATATTTCTTACGAAAATGAAGCGCAATTAATATTTTTGATAATGTTCTAATGGAAAAAGTGATAAAATACAAAGTTTTCGCAAAAACTTATGTACTTTACAAATCCTTATCGCAACTTAAGCTCGAGAAATATGTTTATACTCTTTTAGAGATATTGATCGTTGAATAATTAAAAACTCATATCCTTTCCTTTTAATTACAATATTATAGTTATATTCAATAACTTTTAACTGATGCAAGACTGAGGGGTCTAGCCTTTTGTTTATTCTTTCTACAAGAAAGCAGAATACTATTCCATTAATTCCAGAGTTAAATATACATCGAATATAACTATCTCCTTATTCTAATATTTACAATATTTCACATTGTTTTTGATAAAGTACAAAACTATAGTACTTTAAAAGAATGAACGGAAAAATAGAATTCTTATCTACCTATTCAATTGCGAAAGTATAAATTCTATAAAAGAGGAGAAAGTTAATATTTGTTTTCTCTTTTAAGAATGTAATCATCTGTTAGCAAATATCATATTTGTAGTTTTGTTCCTAATTTTACAATAAATACATGCGTAGTATGACAATATAGCTCACGTACGCTGCTTATCACCACAAAATGATGTCATTCTACATATTTCTTTTGATGTAAAATTTTTTTGGGTTTTCAGTTAATAGAAAATTTATATAATGTTGAATATATAATTTGTACAATTTTTGCAGACATCATATGAAATAAGACATCATTACTTTAATACCTATCGCAGTGCAATAAAATATCAGTTAATGTAAGATTAATTATTAAACGATAAATCAATCATTAAAGTTTGAAGACTTTTATGTTGAAACGTAGTATAGTTTGAAGTGGTGAACTGTATATAAGCTACACATCTATTGAACATACATGATCAGTATCGAAAATGCAAAATATGTTACATGCGATTTGGGAAGGCATACATTTTGAAGTACGTATTTAAACATCATACGTAATCATATACACTACAAACACATTAATTTGATCTTAGTTCGTTATCAAATCTTACAATAATTGCACTGTAATAAAAGGGACTCAGATACGTAAACATAATTTCTTACATATCGGAAATATTAATGAATAGAAACTTAAAATTTTAACATCACTTCTTTTCAAGAAACCCGATATATTTAAAAAAATTATTAACTATATGTTGAGAATATTTATAAACTCATTATTTTCACACCTCTCCTCAAAAATCTTAAAAAGATCATTCAATCCAGGTAGAATTCTTACATATTAAATAAGCAATGGAATACACTTTATACATAGGTACAAGTCACAAGTAGTACTAAATCACAGAATAAACTGTGTAAAGAACTTCACGTTTAAACAATAACCACGTTTAAAGGAGCATAATATAAAATGCTCAGTCAGGTAAAACAACACAAGGCTCCATCGAAATTACAGTTGCTCAACGACGCATTCAAGGACGGTAATGAGGAAGGAGCACTAGGAGTTAGCATTTGGCGGAGGTGGTCTTCTATCATAGTCTCGTCTATAATCTTTGTTTGGTCGCCATTCGCTAGGATAATTATCTGCAGGATAACCTCGACCTCTAAAATGGCTCGGAGGAATATCAGATGGAGGATAACCACCGCCACCTCCACCTCCATATCCTCCTGGACCGTATCCATAACTGGGTGGTCCTGATGGATATCTATAATAATCACTAAACACGAATTTTATGAATATTATTTTTATTCCAAATCTTGTTTCATTCTTTTAAATTTATAACTTACCTCCGTTTGTCATTCATATGGATATTACGGTCGCGATCTCGATCTCTGTCACGATGATATCCACTAGACATTCGTCCATAAGAATCAAACCGGTCACGTTTATGATCTCCAAATTTAGGTATTGATAATCTAAATCATATATTGTATTATACAAAAACGAATCTGTACTGTTTCTATCACACTGATTATACATACCTTCCATCTCGCATATCTCTTCCATCACGGGATAACCAATGGTCATCCTCTCTGCTTCCACTGTAGTGCCCAGTTATACTATAACCGCCGCTATCTCTCCTAATTCGCTCATCTTTACTTCCACTCATCCTGTCCATACTTCTATCACCATGCGATCTATCTCTATCCCTATCACGTTCTCGATCTCTCTTCATGTCTTTATGTTTTGATTCCTTCTCTTTGTGTCGCGGCGTGTCCACACTATTAGTGGTACTTGAAGTGGAATTTGGAGTCGACGTAATGGGAGTAATGGTGGTAGCACCAATAGTAACTGCAGATGTATTGCTGATACTGTTTACAGCAGATATAATCGAGAGATGTTTCTTACTCGGTGTGCTGCTACTATTTGAATTTTCTTCCATATCTTCGATTCTTCGTTTTTGTAATCTACTCTCTTTAATACTTTCTACTTGCTTTTCGATATGTTTTTCGGTATGTTTCTATAAAATAAATTACATTGATGATATTTCTTACATTGTAATAATATTAAAATAAGAACAAATCTCTAATTATACCTTTACATTACTTGATTCTTCTTTCTTTTCTGGGCTAGACGTAGCACTTGTATTACTTTCACCTCCTTTTTTCGTCGCATGTTTATACAATTTATAAAGTTTCTTCGCATCGAATTCAGTAAATTTAGACACAAAATACCATAAATTACTTCTCCATTCTTTTATTTGTTCAGGATCTCTATATTCTTCTAGACAAGTGTTAATTTGGTTTCCAATTTGTACAAGACACTGTCTCGTGTGAGCGACTTGTTCCGCTTCGCTCAAAGACTGGTCTGGTCTATCCAAAGCCTTAAGTGCCTTCTTTACTGGCCGCATCTTTTCTTTGCACTGCATAGTAGAAAATTCAATATTCAAACTATTGTGTAAATTTAATATATAAAAGTAACATTAAATTTTTAAAATAAATTAAATTAATAACCTCGTTAAATATAGAAGGATCCAAATCACCAAGAACATCAAGAGCTCTTGGTTCATTATTAGCAGTAAAATGCATCGGGCCCGCTGCTTGTTTTGCTTTTTTAGCTTTCTTATTTTCTTTTTTCTCCTTTTTAGCTTTCTTTTCCTTTTTCTTTTCTTCTACTATCTCTTCTACTTCTTCTTTAGTTTCTTTCTTTACGATAATCTCTTCTTCTTTCTTTGTAGATGGCTTTAAGTAAAATAAGCATGAAAACATTTATGTATAGAATATTTCTTAGAGTTAAATATAAATATGTAACACAAATATACTTTTAATTGTATATAAATTTACCTTTTCGACTTTGGATTTAGATTTATTGCTTTCTTCGCCTGAACTATCATTTTCCTCTATAATTTCTTTTGTAATTGCAGTTTTTGTTTCTTTTGGTTTTCTTGGTTTTCTTGCTTTAGTCTACAATTAATATTTGAACATATTAAGGGGGTATTCTGGTCTAGAGGCATGAATTTCGGGCGATTTTTGAAGCTCTGTACAAGCGAAACAAAAAATATTTTTGCTATCTTTCTTCTTAGCATTTGTTTATTAATATTTCGAGATTACATAAAAAATTCACTAAAAAAAACTCAATATTTAAAGAGTTATGAGCTGGCAAAGTGGATGCTGCCAAAAAAATGGAGTGTCGTGGCGTGCATGATATCAACCCTTCTGGTCATCCGAAACAAAAAATGCAAACGGATTCTTAATTAGTATGGATGCCGCTATCGTTTGAAATTTGGAAAAGTCAATACATTTTTTCACAAAATGACGGCAGTTTGAAAAAAAATTTCTTATTTCGTACATTTTTTTGACAATTCCGAACGTTTAAAAAATAGTAATATTAAAGATTTTGAGCTGAGCGTAATCCGGACGATAGAGGAGTATATAAAGAATATTCAGACCAAATTTAAAATAAATCGGTTTATTAGAACTTGAGATATCGTGCACGTCAACTCGAAAAAAGTAGTTTCGAGAAAAACGCGTTTAAAGTTTTGAGACGTAGCAGATCCGTCGGACCGGAGCAGATGCTGCGTCACAAAAATGGCTGTTGGCTGTGAAATTTTGAAAAATCCTTTTAAGGTCATATTCTTGAATGTCTAAACTTTGGAAATATGAAAAAAAATTTTTCGATTTTTTTCAAATTCCTAGACCAGAATACCCCCTTAAATACAAATATGAAATGGAAGATGACAAGGTTTAAGAAAGGAAAATGCAGCAGAGAAGCGCTCATAGAGGAAAAAAAGGCATTCAAACAGTGGTGTAAGGAAAGAAAGGGAAGACACGAAGAAGAAGAAATGGAGAAGATAAAGATGATCAAAACAGAATAAGAAGCGTGGAAATACATTAACAGATATAGAAGAAATAGGGAAGGCATAGATGAGGATATAAGCGAAGAAGAGTGAAAAAATCATTTCATGGGAATTTTGGAAGGGACAGAGCACGAAGAGAGCCGAAAAACGGGGGGGCATAGAGAGGAAGAGAAAACAACGGAGGAGAGAGAAGATAATATAAGGAAGGAAGAGGTGATTTACCAGCTAAGGAATTTGAAGGAAAAGAAAGCAATGGGGGAAGACGGGTTAAAAGATGAGGTGTGGAAGTATGCACCGAAGGAAGTGGGGAAGGTGTTATGGGAGTTATTAAGGGAGATATGGAAAGGAGAAGGGATACCAGAGGACTGGAAAAAAGGGGTGATATGCCCGATATATAAGAAGGGGGACAAGAGAGTAGCGAACAGCTACAGAGGGGTAACGCTGATGGATACTGCATACAAGATCTACGTAGGAATATTGGACGAACGTCTGAAAGCAGAGATTGAAGACAAATTGAAAGAGAGCCAATTTGGATTCAGAAAAGGAAGAGGAGTGACCAATGAGGTTTACATGATAAACCACATCATAGACAAACAGCTAAGCAAAGAAAGAGGAAAATTATATGCCTGCTTTGCGGACTTAAGAGCGGCGTTCGACAGGCTAAACAGAGAGAAACTGGAGGAGAAAATGAGGAAAATGGGGATTAGCGAAAAGCTAATCCGAAGGATTAGAGAAATATACGAAGAAACGAGGAATATAGTGAGAGTCAAGAACTACAACAAAAGAGAATTTTGGACTGTGAGGGGAGTCAGACAAGGATGCCTATTGAGCCCGACGTTATTCAACATCTGCATAGCAGGACTAGAAGAAGAATTAAGGAAAGGACAAGCCGGGAGCATAGTGGTAGAAGAAAGAAAGGTATGGTCATTGACATACGCAGACGGTATTGTGCTGGTGGCGGATAGAGAAGAGGAGCTAAAGGAGATGTTGAAGAGACTCAAAAAATTTTTGAAGGAAGCCGATTTGGAGCTGAGCACGGAAAAGACTAAAATAATAGTCTTCGAAAAAAGAAGGAACAAAAGGAGGCAAAGAAAATGGAAGTGGGGAGAGCAAGAATAAGAAGAGGTGGACGAGGTAAGATACTTAGGGTATATACTGCAGAAAAACGGAAGTGATGAGAAGCACATACAAGACAGGAAAAAGAGAGCAACAATTGCAATGAAGAAAACATGGAGTGTGGGAGAAAGAATATTCAAACAGGACTACAAAAGGAGAATGAAGATGTTTGGAGCACTGGTAGAGAGCGTGGCACTGTTTGGAGCAGAGGTATGGGGATGGAACATGGAAGAAAGACTGGACAGAGTTCACAAGGAATATGTGAAATGGATATTAGGCTTAGATATAACATCACCAAACTATATACTGGTAGAGGAATGCAAATTAATAGAAATGAAAGAAAAAGCATTAAAAAGAGCAGTGACGTACGAAGAAAAAGCCCTAGAATCAAAAAAGGAATTAGTAAAAGAGTGCATAAAGGAAAGAGAGAGAGAGAATGGGGGAATGGTCAGGAAGGAAAAAGAGCAAGAAAGAGAAAGAAGGGACTAGAAGAGGTGAGAAAGGGAGGGACACAGATAGAAGCAGGAGAGGAGCAAGAAAGGATGACAGCAGACCAAATTATAGAAGAAAGAAGAAAGAGAGAAGCAGAAGAGAGGGCGAAAAAGATAAGGGAATCCAAGTATAATATACACTACAAAAACATAGCCAAAGAAATATTACCAAAGTACTTAGAAGGGAGGATGAAGTGGAAGAACAGAAGAATACTGGCAAGATTCAGATGCGGAAACGAGACCAAAGCAAGGGAATACTGGAAAGAAGAGGGGGAAAAAAGATGCAGATTATGCAGAAGGAAAGAAGAAGACCTAAGACATGTAATAGAAGAATGTGAAATAACGGGAGGACCAAAAGACATAGGAAAAACGCTGAACGAGACTGGAGAAGGTTTAGCAGAACTGAAAGCAATAATAGACAAACGACAATGGGCAAACGACAAGGAGAAGACACAACAAGGAGGCTAAAGACCAAAGTGGCAATAGCTTTTAGTCATCAGTTGATAATTTATAGTTCTTAATGCTTAGTTTTTAGAGGTAGAATAAGCAAGGTAGTGCAATAGAACAGAGTGGAAAAGAGGGGAGGTAGACATGTAAGAAGGGAATTAGATGTAAGAGATGTAAAACCGAAAGTTCGTCCAAAACCGAAAGGCACGCACTAAACAATAATAAATACAAATATGAAATGAATAATCTATAAATTATAAATCTATATATCGTCACCATACAAAGATGAAAGCCATCAGGAATTTGGAAATTACCTTAAATTGATATTCAGGATGTGGGATAAGGACATAACCCTGCCAAGATAGATTACAATGATAAAAGGGATTTTTATGGGAATACAATAAAAGTAAAATAATATCTTACCACTCCTAATTTGGAGTCAATTTGTTTTTTGAGTACTTTTAGTAGATATTCGGCTCGAGTGTTTATTTTTTTTAATTGAAGTTTGCTACCATTTGGGAGAAGTTTATCACCCAGTTTCAAATTATTATCCATTTTTATGGCTTCCCATGAACCCATGCCATGTTGGTATATACCTCTTAAAAGCCTAGAATCATCTTCGAAGCTCCAATCACAATCAAAATTTGCCGGTTTCAATCTGTGTAGCAGCATTTATAATAAAATAAATAAGTATGTATGTATATAAATATATCTTAATGCAAAAATTCGATAAAAAATATACTCACTTAATATCAATATGCCAATTAGATCGTTGTTCCGAATCCGATGGTAAAGCTTGTTCTAGAGGCTCTAATTCTTTTACCGCGGCAGAGAAAGATTTTGCGTTCACCATAACTCCACCAATTTTAAATGTAGGACCTCTACCTCTCTTACGACCAGGACCTTTACCCTCTTCTTCACCTTTATTCTCTTTCGCGGTACTTTCAAACTCAGATAAACAAGCTTCGCATCTAGATTTTAGTTGATCTCCTAAGAAGCGTAATTCTGACATTGGTTTTTCTTGCAATTCTGCATCTGCCGCAATATCATCTAATCGTTTCAATGGCGCAGGGAATTTTTTATAGCTCTTAACGAACCTTCGTATCTGTGTAATAAAAGAGTTTAAATTTACTCGAACACATGTAAATTATTATAAAGTACAAAACTAAGTACATACCTCTGCATCAGTGAAACTTTTAATGTTTTCTCGCGGCGTAACCCTTGGTCTACCCCTTTTTTTAGGACGCTCATCATCGCTACCTTCAGCCTCACTTCCGGAATCCTCTCCTTCTTCACTATCATCGGCAGATACTTTCTTCCGTTTTCTTCCTCTTCCTTAATAATAAAGCAAACATTGAATAATATATAATATTATATTTAATGCGTTATATACCTTCTCCACTTTGATTAATTTGCTGCAATGTTTTTCGACTTCTTGGAGGTAAATATAAATCCTCCATTTCTTTTGATTTTTCTTCTTCTTCAACTTTTTTTCTGAAATTTTCAGGAATAATTTCGGCCTAAAATCAATCAGAATAAAAATGTTTTAGTTATTTTTTTATACATAGAAATATTATAAAGTATATTTGATACCAAAAAATTAGATTTACCCAATCTTTACTCTCATCATCATTATCATTGGGTTGATTAACTGGTTCGGACTCTTCTTCGAATGCAGCAAAACTAGCAACTTTGAATGCTGATAACAGTTCATCTCCAACTGTTGAAGGTCCTTCATCTCTTGTTTCCGCTCTCCTCAGAATTTCATCAATATCACACTAATTAAATAAAAATAATAAGAACTAATCTTTTCATCTGTACATATAGTCTTAAATTAGAATAATTTAAATTCTTTAGAATAATTACAGTAGGTTCTTCATCTCCATCCTCTTCATCTTTAAATAAATCTTCAGCCCCAAATTTTAAAATAGCATTTAAATCTTCTTTATTAAATGGATTGTTATTGGTCCCTGCACTTTTTTTATCTAATACTGTTCGACCAGTTGTATCCATTCGTTGAATTACAAGATGATCCAGAACCATTTTTTGCTTTGCTCTTTCTACTATTTCCTCCTCTACAGAATTTTTTGTTACTAAGCGGTAAATATTTACCTATATTAAATGATACATTCTTTTTAATAAAATGTTCACTATTTTATAATGATTATAATGTCGATACAAAATATTGAAATACCTGATTTTTTTGTCCAATACGATGTGCTCTAGCTTGTGCTTGTAAATCATTTTGTGGATTCCAATCTGAATCAAAAATAATGACGGTATCAGCGGTAGCAAGGTTGATACCAAGACCACCTGCTCTTGTTGATAATAAAAAGCAAAAATCTTGCGATCCTTCCGCATTAAAATGATCTAGTGCTTGTTTTCGTAGTTCTCCTTTTATACTTCCATCTAACCTTTGAAATGGAAAATGTTTCTTCTGTAGATATTCCCCAAGAATATCTAACATCCTGACCATTTGACTAAATATTAAGACCCTATGACCTGTTTCTCGTAATCTCACCAATAATTTATCAAGTAGAACTAATTTTCCAGAACCGCGAATTAATTGTTGTAAATAATCTTCATTATTGTCCTTCCTTTCACTTTCAGTAGGTTTTGTAAGAAAAGCATGGTTACAGCATTTTTTTAATTCAATAACAATATTTAAGAACGTCATAGTAGAGCCTTTAACACCTTTCCGTAATGCATTATAATTCTTGGTTAATATCCATTTATAATATTGTTTTTGCAAAGATGTCATTTCTACTCGTAATATTTGTTCAACTTTAGCAGGCAGAGATTTTTCTACATCTTTCTTAACACGTCGCAAAATAAATGGTTCTAATTGTTTATGTAATTTGGAATATCCCTTTTGAGCTGCATTATCGTGCTCTTTTTCAAATTCTTCCCATGAACTAAATCTATATAAACAGAAAAGACGGTTATAGAAAACTATTATGACTAATAGAAAATTTGTAAAATCATAAAAAGTTATTAACTTGGTAGGCATTATGAAGTGTAGTAAGGCCCATAATTCCTTTAAGCTGTTTTGTAATGGTGTACCAGTTATTAGGAGCCGGTGATTCGTATGAAATTCAGCGAGAGCTTTATACAAGAGCGAATCATCGTTCTTTAATCGATGAGCTTCATCTACTAACAACACGGCCCAATTTAAGGCACCCAGAAACGCTTTATCCTTAAGTACTATTTCATATGTCGTGAGTATGGCGTTAAATTTTAATCTCTTTGAGCTATAACACCACTCATACTCTCTAATCTACACATAAACAAAATTAAATTTTTAATATGTGATAAATATATTTATAATATGCAACTCTTTTAAATATTGCAAAAGAAATTCGAATTTATAAGAATAAGAAGATACTACATACAACATTACGGGAAGTAACGTCACCCAGATATGTAACAAAATTCATATCTGGTGCCCATTGTGACATTTCTCTTTGCCAGGAAGTCATTGTCGAAAGGGGCACCACTAATAAAAATGGCCCATAAAGCTGATGCGTGTGAAATAAATAATAAAGGAAGCATATTGTTTGTATAGTTTTACCAAGACCCATTTCGTCTGCTAAAATAACACTGTAAACGAATAAAATTCATTATAATATAATATGTATATTAAGAGATTAATTAATATACTGAGAGATTATATAATATAGTGAAATATAATCTACCTATTCTCTTTGCACCAAGAATGGATCATCCAGTTCAATCCATCCATTTGATAGTCTCTAAGAGTCAAATCCCGACCTTTTCCCATATAGTCTGGTTGTCCTTTTAATTGGTGGAATTTGGGTCTGGATTTAAGAACTTTGCAATGTTTGCTTGGTGTTCTTTTTGACTCTTCTCTTTCACGAAATTCTTTTATTTTCTCTGGCCATTTTTTAACAATCAGTGCTCCATCTTCCCATGTAGCTTCGGCATAAGGTAAACTTTCCCATTTACAATAATAATCTGGATGATCTGAATCAGGTTTGTTATATTCAGCAATAATTCTTTCAACATTATTGTAACTTTTTAGGAGATCTTGTTGAAGTTCTAATTGGCATTCAAAGTAATCTATATCTTCGGGTCCAGCATAATCCCGCCACTGTTTGATTTCCCGTTCTCGTTTAATAAAATTATCTAACTTTTTTAATCCTTTTACTTTTTGTGCTTTTAATGACTCTTCTGATTCCCATGTATTATGTATATGAGACCATCCCTTCCATTTTATTGAATATTGCAGTTCAGTTTCTTCATTGGACAAATCTTCTGGATTTGGATTGCCATTTTCTTCTATGGCATAAATTGTTGTGACATTTCCTGTAACTAAAAGAGGATATGCTATAGAAGAATATCTGAGAAAATAAGGATATGATCACGTTTGTGATTATTTTGCAATTTACAGTTTGCAATTATTTGATAGACTAACCTCCCTTTTTACCAACTCTTTGTCCCAAAATTCGTTCAATTGTTTCCGCATTATCTGGTTCTGCATTTGCAGTGCTACCTTCTTCAATTTCTACAAGGTCTTCACTATCAGTCCTCTCTTCACTTTCCTCTTTGTAGCTAATAGCAGTTCCAGTTCTTCTTGTAACTTGTCTAACACATTTGAATTAACATTAATTTATCAGTATTAAATGGTATTAAAGTATTTTATGGTATTTTATTTTTGAAAAATAAAATAAAATACCTCCTGTTATCATCACTATCAAAAGAAGAATTTTCAGATGATTCTGAAATTCGTTTCTTCCTTGTCCTTGCCTTTTCTTTGGCTTTTTGTGCCGCGCGTCTATTCAACGATTTACTAGGTGGTGGTCTCCTGCTTTCGACATCATCAGATTCAGAATCGGAACTGTCTGAGTTCCATGAATTATGTGAACTGCAAAAAAAGACAATGCTAGCACATGTGTATTTAATAATATAAGAAATATTATAATAATGAAAAAATGAAATACGTTTATAAATTTTATTGTTTGATACTTTTATCATATAATATAAGTTTATTATTTCAATGATATATTTAAATTATACTTATTAAAATCTTTCTTCTACTTTTCAATAATAAATACAGATTAATTCACATGCTTGATATAAAAATGTTCTCTTCTATAAAATATTAATGAATAATTAACTAATAATTAATACAGCAATTTACTGTGTAATTTATTAAAACTGTAATATATAACAAGGAAAAAATGTTCTTTTTCTGGTGTAATAATTTTTACTTACTTTTAGTAATAAGAACATAAGGTTTCTAAGTGGTATTTTGCTATAGCATATTGATAAGATTTTGTATATATACATGCAGGTAATCTAACACAAATTCAGGTGAAAGATTCCATACTTATTAAATGGTTCTTTTTGAGTAAAAGTTTTAATGAATCACATAGGTGCATATGAATAGATATATAGCACAAACTAAAAGTGCAATAAATAATAAAATTATTTAATGCAATGCAATAATTTACTCAACAAAACAAAATTGTAGATAAGATAGAAAACAAACAATAGTGCTATAGTGGAAAAATTTATTTGAAGCACTAAGCTTATTAAACACAAATATAAACATCAAGAATGAAAAATATAAAAGCACATTGATACACAATATATGCAATACAGAAAAGTGCATACATTATTAACATAAAAGCTTCATAGAATTATTATCACAGTTGAAATTGCAAGGTACAAACGTACTACATAACAGCTACTTGTATATTATATTATCCAAATTCATTTTTCCAATAAATATCACTTTTCTAAATTATAAAAATTAAGACTTATAATATTTTTGATTTTATGATTATGATTCTACACACTTTTGAAATACATTTGAATGTTAAAAAATAAAGAGCTTCATTTTTTATATTTGCTTAAATAGATATATCATAAATTTATAAAATACTATCTTTTAAAAAATGCAAATTCTGAATTACCATTGTCTAAATAATAAAACTGCATTTATTTATTATATGTAGTTATATTAATTCAATTCATAAGGAACTGGAAGGATTATAGAGTTTATAATTTCAATTTCCGATAATTACTTGAATTTTTTCATATTACTTACCCCTTTTTCTTAAATTTCTTGCGACTATCGCTATCGCTTTCACGTTGTGTAGCAAGCCTTTCAGGCTCTTTCCTAGAACGGCTAGATCTTCTGATCCCATAAATGTCAGGATTCTCATCCCACTCGCGACTAGACTCATTCTTAAGCCTAACTTTTGTTTCTGTACTGTGATTTGAACTTTTGCTCTGGAAGCTATCACTTTGTGCAGGTGCATCCGACTTCTCTGATTTATCAGAATCAGAACCTGATCCAGACCCGGAACCACTTGAGGAGCTAGAGTCACTGCATTTGCAGTTGGGCAATGTTTTATTTCACTATCATTGTTTATAATTCATAAAATATATAAACATCAAATTTTCCAAATATAAATATCAGCTGTTAACTTAAAACAACAATTGATTGCAAACCCAAATTTTATTGATGATTTCATTCATAATGATTACTGAATATTGAACTATAATTTTGTAATCTTTCATTATAGAATGGTCTGGAGTGAAAAATGTAGATAATAAACTCAAAGGCGTTATATATTTAATAGAGTAAATGTTGATTTGTCAATGCATATTAATTAATTGCAATAACTTTAGATAATTTGAAATAACTTTAGATACTTTAATATTAGTAATTCTGTTCTTGAGCATTTATATTTCAATATATGTATTTGTGAAAATATTCCCGTTTTTTACCTTTCTGTACAATCTAAATTAACATACACTATGTATAATATTATTAGGACAAATTATCATTAAAAGTAAAATGAGTAGAAGCAGTAGGATACTAGCTCACCTAGTGTTTAAATTGTTTCAATATACAAGAAAACATTGCATGAGTAACAGAAACTTGAACATTGTGCTTATATAAAATTCAAGGGATACATTAAATTAGCATGATTGTCAAAGCAATGTTAATGCTATATAAAGCTATAGCAATACACAAAGTTAAGTAATTCATGTCAAATAATCCCTTAAATATCAGAAAGTCAAACACACATTATATAAAGGAATAATATCTTACTATTATTAGCTGTTTTAGATTACTATTATTAGCATATTATATTGGTAACAATTGTGTAATACTATATTGGAATAGTAAAATATAAACACATAGCCTTATGTCTTGGACTTTCTGAAAGGAAGGGATTAGATAATAGTAGTTTCAATACCAACCTTTCTGATCCAGAACCAGATCCTGTATTACTTCCTGAAGAAGAGCTATCACTTTTACTTTCATTTTCAGAATCAGATCCAGATTCTTTACCAGACTCAGACTCTAACGTTTTCTGTAATTTAATCAGACAAATCTAACATTATCCTATCTTTAAAAATATATAAGTCGCAATGTGTTGTTTGGAATAGTTTTTACTCATTAATGCTAATATAAGTAATTTTCTGAATGTATTATTTATGTCTTTTAATATAGCAGTTCTTTAAATTTATTTTAGCATATTTTTAAGATAATAATACAACATCTTTCCCATATCTTGGCATATTTTTGATGTTCAGAACATAGCTCGCAGATAAATTAACAGTGCCATCTATCAGGAAGATCTTTCCTCCATTTTATAATTCTTGACCACCATTTTGCAGTTAAGAAATGCTTAATTTTCAGGGTCTTTAGAAAGCTTTCCAAGTACACTTCAATAAAATATTAGGAACCATATTTGATCTTACATCTTTGGATTACATTCAATTATATATTAGTAAAGAAAACATATAATTAGGTATCTACATTAATATAGATTAAACTACTAAAGACTAAATATCAAACAGAAAGATAGTTACATACATGTATTGAAGATTCTATTCTTTAAGAAAAATATTCTTCGACCAAAAGAAGGTTCATAAGCTTTGAACAAATGAAGTATTCTTTCTACATTTGCTATGCATTGTATGTAACTATCTTAGACCATGAATTGATAGAAGAGTACTGCAGAATTTCCTGTAAATGATTAATCTAAGGAACATATAATTTTCTGTAAATAACCAGTATAAAGTATAATGGGTAATTCAGGATAATGTAATTCAACATTTTAAGTACTATACAGATTTATTGAACATTTCAGCAAGTACATTATGCACAATACTTGACTAAACTTACATCTGTTTCTTGAACAACATATAAGTTAAGAAAGAAACTGTTCACACTCACTTCACAATAATTCTATAGTAGCCATCATTAATTTCAATATCAAAATAATATTTGTGGTCTGCACCTACAGTTAAATATTTTTAGCATTAAAAGATTGACAAAGATAAATAAAACCAAATCTATGTTGGAGACAACACAAAATACAACTCTGTCATGTGAAACACAATATTGTTTGAAAACAAACCCTATATTACATTCCATCTTATGAAAACAATCTATATCTACAGTTATACAGCAACATCATGTGCTTCTATATAACAGAAACAAAACTTTTGTAGATGAAAAGTACTGTTATTTTGACCAAGTTTTGTTTCTTCAATAGGTTCCAAAACTTTACTTTTTTCAAAACTGTCTATAAGATTAAGAAATGTTTGAAATGTTAAAATTGTGCGCATTTTGCTGCTACGTAGCAATATGAAAACCAAAATACAGTTAATTCAAATATCATACCATACTTAATTCATTAACGATGATATAAACGTCAACGAATAACTCTTATATATAATAAAGATATACTTCAGTATATAATATGTATGTAAAAATTATATCATATCTTACGAACTTAAGAAACAATAAATTTTAAATACTCATTGCATAGGAAGTTTTATATTTTACTTCTTCAGATTTAAGTAACACAAGGGGATATAAGCTTGTTTATGATATTTATATAATCAATCCTTGTTCTTGAAAGTTTCAGTATTATGTTTTGTTATGTAGATCTTGGTAAAATGTATTATCCAGTATTATATATTAAATATTATATAACTATAAAAATGTATCTAATATAGGATAAATGTAAGGCCTGCATTTATAAGAATCATTGTCCCCCTTAATTTTACACCTTATGTGTATACAATTCTAGTAAAAATGACATTCAAAGTTACAAATGTATTATCTTGCGGTTATTTGTAAACAGAAAATAAATGTATGATATACTTGTGCCCATACAAATTCAAATTTTATGGAAAACATATCATAAATAAAGAATCAGATATTATTCATAATATATAAAAATTCTTGAAATACAGAGAAAAGAATCCTCCTAAAGGAAAAAGCTCAGAATATATGAAATATTTTCCATGTGAAAAGCATGTAATTGTTAGAGCTTTTGCAGGTGATTGTGCTACACAGTCTCAACTATAATACAGAGAATGTGTATCAATCTTTGAGCTTAATTTGCAAAAATGGGTCTATTTAAAATTTTTGAATAAGCATGGACCCAAGGTAAAGGAGAATTCAAGGAATCATTTTTAACGAAAATTAGGGTGGAACAATGATATTTTAAGTGATAAATGTCAAAATGAATGAATGTAAACAAACTTATAGGTTATTAAGAAGCTGGAAACTATGTAAAATTGCAGAAAATTGTGATTTAGTGAAGACAAGTCCCTGAGCTCATAAGGTCAGTAAGACCCCGCCCTATACGCAAAAACCTTTTAAACAAATTTCCAGTGGTTTTTTTCGTTTTTACGAGGATTTTTCTCCTTGTAGATCAATGAAACGCATGTGACAACGCGATTTTTCCCTACTCCAAACAACACCACTACTATATCACGCAAATTGTTCTTTAAAACAACATTGACGCTCGTATTGGCAACGGAAACAAACAATTATTGCTAAAAAAAAATTGACGAAAAGCTGAAACTTAAACAATTTTCGAACCCGACCACTCACCTGCATCGTTCCGTCTGCGCGTCGCACCAATATCTCGATATAACACGCGGCACGCACAATATCACGTTAATTTAATAATTAAACTGTCGTGTATACACGTATCCGTTGTATTAATCGACTATTGATACACAAAGTCGCGACATCGTACAAAATTATCGAATTTCCACGTACTATATGTTCACGGGCCTGAGCTTGGCCGCCATTTTGTGAACTAGTCTCGTTCTTTCGCCCTCCCCGACCGTCCTCCGCCTATCGTTCCAACATGCAGCGCGCGCGCACCTCTCCCGTCCCCTTCTTCCATCTACATCCCTTTGTGAAATAAACGCCCTGTAAATCTGATAAAAATTAGATCTTTTATCAACATAATTTCAAAATCTGTAAAAAGACGGTCCTTTACAAAAATAAACATTTACATTCTACAATTTTATTCCCCAATTTTTCAAAGAAATATCGTTTTAATGAATTATATTAAAACGTAGTCTGAAAACGGAAATCGTTGTATGCCAGCCATTTTGATTACTCACAGAAATTTTACCCAGAATGCCTGGTGAGTTTTTCTATTGCTCTGTATATGCGCAATTATAGTGATCGAGTAATCATGCAATGAAATCCGTTTACTTATATAATTCGTTATAACAATTTTTTCTCATTTTATAGAAAATATCCTTTAAAATGTAGAAGAAAATGTAATTATTCAGTTGTAGTAGTCAAATTTAATGTTCACTTAATCGACTTTAAGAATAAAGATATTATATAGGAAAAATTTGGCTAATACAGAAATATGTTTTTATGTACATATAGAAATCATGAATATATAATATTATTTTCGAGCTCAGAGACTTAATCTTATTTCTTAGGACGTTATTATGAAGCTATGTATGACATCTTGGATACTGTATGAAAGTTAATGATGTTACCATGCAAAGTGAATAAGCAATTTTATAAAGCAACATAATATGTAAAAGCTGTCGTTTTACATCAGATTGGGTAGAGACAAAAGACAAATTTGATCGAATTGAAACTATAAAAATATTAGGTACATTAAATAGAAAAAAAATATTTTTAATAAAACAAATAGTTTTACCCGGTCCAATGAAAACCAGCTTGCATTTTCGCAGGCGTTGTAACTAATGTATTATGACGAGAATGAAAGACGAAAAATATTACCCAGACACCCGTGGCACGTCATATCGGAAAAGGAAGAAAAGCCAGCGGGTTCGATATACGATTATTTACGATTTCCGGTTGAAAGTCGATTTCTTGCCTTATCATTCCATTCCACATATCGATATCTCGTTTGGCGATGGGCGCGTAAAATAATTATATGAAATTGCTACATGTTAGCACAATACTAAATTATAATAAAAGTAATATATACATATATTTAAAGTAAATTCTTAAACTTAAAAAATTAATTCTTCATTGTATTTGATCTATGTGTATTATTAATATCCTAAATATGCTATATATTCATAGTTTTATACATTTATCTTTATTGTAAGAAAGAAATTAAAACTAAAATACGAAATGGATAAATTTTCGCGGGAGCGTATAAGTTATTTTGGAAATTCGTAAAAGAGACAGTGAAATGTATTTTCTTTATTTACATTACAACTTTAGGTTGTTTACAGTTTTCAATGTACATATGACATAATTCCAAGAAAAAGATAAAAAATATTTAAGTAACGCAACAAATTATGATTTATATATATATATATATATATATATATATATGCATTCTACATGCATTAGTACATATAAATATTAATATTTGTAAATATTCATATCAGAAGTAACTTTTAATTATTCAATTTAAATATAAGATAAAGTGCATCACGTTTTACTAGATAATTATCATGTTTAATTAACAAATTGTAATATTCACACCTCCTATAATAACTCGAAATTATGTGACAATTCAGTCTTAAAGTAATTCAAGGCATAACCATAGTATAATATTATTATAATAAGAAAAAGACAACGAAGATAAGAATGTTGTATTCATTGTCTAATGACAATATTTTATTGTAACATATTCACGATACTAAAGAATATATATATATATATATATATATACTTGCATAAATGAGTCATGAAAGTCAACATATGTAATTTACAGACACACGTTATTCAGGATTGGCCGCCGAGGTTTCTTCTACATCGTCCGCAGTTACTCCTTCCTCTATCAAATCTTTAGCTTCTGCATTGTCTGCAGCTACTCCTCCCTCTATCAATTCTTTAGCCTCTGCATCATCCGCAGTTACTCCTGCCTCTATCAATTCTTTAGCTATTGCATCTGGTAACCAAAGACCACTATCAACACATCGTTTCATGTGATAGAATGCTTCTTTTCGTGGCATCACTGCTAACGTTTCTTGCAATAAAGCATGATCTTGGGTTTCAAAGCATTTTTGTAGAGGCTAAAAATAATATATTGCAGTAAACACATGCTATATCAAAATAATAAGCAGAAATATTTACAATAAATTTGCTTGTACCTCTGGTAGACTTTCAAATACTTCAAGCGGGTCAAGGCCACCTGGACCTCGACGCGCTTTTTTCTCTTCTTCCTCAGCTTCTTTAAGGGCATCTGCTACTTTTTCAACAGCTCTCTTGCGTATTCTTTCTTTAAATGCTCTCAATTCATCTTCGAAAGAATTTCTATGTTCTAACTCAGCATTCTGAATACGACTAAAGAAGGAACCCACACATGCTCTTGGATCAACATCTAGTTGTTTTGATAATTCTAAAATATATTGCATACATATACATTGATGTGCAACGTGTTCCATTAAATCATGTTTCTGAAATTAATAACATATTGATAAAACAGATTCATGTCATTATCTATTATCTATTACAAACATTCAACTGTATATATACTTACTTCTTCTATTTCTAGGTTAATACACCAGATAACCAAGTAATTTGCAGTATTTTCGCATACTAACTGAGGATTATCTTGTAAAAATTTCTTACTATCTTCATACCTTCCCAGCATACCAAATTCTTTCAACTTTTTCTCGTTTTCTTTTGCAAATTCTTTCATTTTTTTTTCTTTCTCTTCATCTGACAACCCATTGTCATCTCCCTTACGTGGTGATCTCTTATTAATCACTGTTTTTGTAAAACCATCTTGTCCAATAGTATCAACATTCCAAGGTGTTAATTTCTCTTTTTTCTTTATTTCCTCTTCCCTTTCTTTAATCTTTAAATCTTCTTTTTCAAGATCTTGCAAAATCTTTTTTAGTTCGGTTAAATCTGCTTCCTTTTGTTCATTTTCTAATTTTTTAATTTTTTCCTCTGTTTCTTTCATTTTTTGTCGAGTTCTATAAATAATATCAATTTTTAAATTAATGATGGTAAAATATACATATTACTATTGTGGATAATTTATGTATGTAACTTTATGCTTAGAAATTAACATACTCTGTCTTTTTCCTCTGATGCTCCTCTTGCTCACGTCTCCTTTCTTCCATTCTTTCAACCCTTGCTTGATGACGCCATCTAAATAATGATGGTGTATCAATGTTTGGGTGAGTATCATCCTCATCGTCTGAAATCTGACAAGTATAAATTTTAGCACCATACATACATATCATTGCTTATACATAAAATATACTTCATAAATTATTTTAGGTACATAAATATACTAATTATAAACATGTGCACTCAATGAGAAAAATAGACAAAAGGACAAATATTAAAAAAAAAAATGATATTAGATTTAGTATAATAAGATTGTACTGAAGAATGTACTCCATTTTTTCTCAATTTATAAACAATAAATATCTAGATGAAAAAATTTTCTTCTAGACAGCTTCTAAATTTCATAATTATTTTATATTTTTGTCAAGTGTATAAATAAAAAATAGCTTCGGAATTTCTACTATTACTCTAGAATATTCCATAAGTATACTGGACCAAAACTAGGGTTCCTACCTCAATATCTTTCCATTTGCTATAATCCACCATCGTTCAGCCGGTTAAATGTGCTTTCTATTCAATAATGTATCCTGATGGAACTGACTATTTTATAAATATGACTTGTGTATAAAGTTTTTCTTTTATTTTCTTATTTTTGTAAAAGCAGAAATACGACGCCCTTACTTGTCGAAGTTTAATTGTCAACTACATTGGTGTGAACATAGAACATATTCGCACGAGATAATCGTTCGATGTATCATACCAGTGACTCTCAATTATTTAAATTGATTCGTACGGAATTAATAAACATATGCGATATACGTAATTAACTTTTATTAATAATATTAATAATATAAATTTCATGACATTAGTGATAATAAAAAATATTTGTATACCTCTTTACCACAAAAAATGCTTGTTAAAATAGTATACGATAGTTTAATTCAAAAATGCATGATTAAATACTGTAGAAGTTTATACGATAGCCGTATGCGGCAATTTCTTTAAATTTTATTGATTGTAATCCTTCATTCAAAGATATGGTTTTGCTTTCTACGTATAATATACGTAAAGATTAGACATAAGCACGTGTACTCCAAATACACTAAATTTGGCGTTATATACAGACACTCTAGATTTGTTGTTCTTCAATGAAAACGTTTCATTTAATTCTTTCTTATTCACTGAATTTTATACCTTGAAAATAATGATTGGTATGCGAATGAACGCGTTTAATGATACAGGACTTGGTGAACCAGAACAAGATGCAAATACCGCACTTATAGAATTAGATAAAGGTATGTTTATGTAGGTCTTCAAGTTAACCTCGAATCAATTTTTCTACAGTTCTTATTGTAGTAAAAGATATTTTTTAGGTTTACGATCAACAAAGATTGGCGAACAATGTGAAGCCATAGTGCGATTTCCTCGATTATTCGAGAAATATCCTTTTCCTATATTAATAAATTCTTCTTTATTAAAATTGGCAGAAGTTTTTCGTACTGGCAGTAATTTTTTACGTGTTTGGGTCCTTAGAGTATGCCAGCAAAGTGAGAAGCATTTAGATAAAATTTTAAATGTTGATGAGTTTGTGAGACGTATTTATAGTGTTATACATTCTAATGATCCTGTTGCTAGAGCTTTGACTCTGCGAACATTAGGCAGTGTGGCTGGTATTATACCAGAAAGACAACAGGTATAATTTTATTAACTTTTATACCTTAATTTGTATCTTATGATACGTACAAACTTTAAAGCTGAAATATTATTTAATTTATAAGGTTCATCATAGTATAAGAAGATCATTAGACTCTCATGATTCAGTTGAAGTTGGAGCTGCAATATATGCTGCCCAAATGTTTGCTGCACAATCAAAATTATTTGCTGTTTCCATGTGTAGCAAAATATCTGATATGATTAGAGGTCAAGCAACGCCAGCATCAATGAAATTACAACTTATACCTATTTTACAATATATGCATCATGATACTTTCACAGCTTCAATGGTATGTAAATATAAACTTTAAACTTTTAAATAGAATTCAAATATTTTTTTAATAATAAATTTGTTAAAGGTAAATGAGCTTTGTATGGAACTCCTTGGTAGCTATCCAGCCGTTGAATTTGTGAGAGTCACATTAAGTGCTTTAAGTACACTAGCCTCTGCAACATTAATTGATGTTCCACAACAAGTTGCTCTTTTATTACGTTACCTACAAGACGATCCAAGATTGACTATCAAACGCCATGCTTTACATCTACTGCATTCGTTAGCAAGAAGAGGAGCACATTTATGGCCGCAGGGCGCACTTAATAATTTGATAGGTAAATGTAATAAATAGATAATTTTATGTGATAAATAAAGATAGGTGTTTAATGAATTTTATATTTTAGAAAGTACTACAACACTTCTACAAGATGGTGCTGGGAATAAAGACCTTCTTATACGAACGTTAGACGTAATCGAGGTTATTACTCATTTATAAAATAGTAATGAAGGAAGAAAATTTTTTAAATATTAGGATTTATAAATAAACTTTTAATATTATTTAATTTAGGTACTTAGTCAGAGTGCAGTAACATGTGATGCAAACAGGGAAGAAGGGAATCCCCTACTATCATTATGTGTAAATGCTTGCTATTCTCCTGATCCTTTCATTGCAGTGAAAGCAATTACTATTTTAGCTAGAGTTGCATGTTATTGGTATGTAATTAATAACTTTTTTATCTGTGATGTTAGAATATAGAATAGCTTGAATTATGTATAACTGAATTTTTAACCCCAATCTTAACTTTTTACTCATAGCTATGAAGAAAATTTGCCAGCTTATGGTATACAAGATGTTGTATCTTGTTTGGAATCTTTGATTGTACTATTAGCTTTGGATGACAAGTATTTATATCAGTTGAAAGTTTGTTTACGTTCGACAGTAAAACTGTGTCAAGCTCAACCTAGCCATTGTTCGATATTTGTCGATGCTATAGGTAGTACACTCTTCAATACTCATGCAGAAGGTGGACAAAGTGAGAAACAAGCACTTGCTTTATGCGAAGCATTGGGTGCTATTGGAAGTTTAGGTGAAAATACATTACTTCCACTTTTACCAGACATATTAATAAAACTTGAACAAACTGTGCATGTACACACGAAGGTAAAGTTAAACGAAATATATATATGCACACTTCATAAAAGGTGAATAAAATAAAACAAGTTTTGTCAAAGGTAATGTTATGTACGCTACTTTTTCAAATGATAACGGGAGGATATGAATGGAATTCAGAATGTTTGGAAGCAGTAGAAGAGGTTATTAAAAATGTAGATGGTTGGGCCAAATACCGAATTGCACGTAGTGCCGCAAGATATGGTCATCATACGATAGCAACTCAAATATTTAGGAGTTTAAAGGAAACAGTTGCGTCTGAACAATTACACTTTTGGTTATGTGGTTTGGAATTAGTTACGAAAGCTGAAAGTTTTCTCATGTTAGTTTCTATTTGTTGTATATAACTGATTTTATGGAAGTATATTCCTATTTCTCAAATCATTACAGTGAAAAAACAGGAGAAATAGAGGGCAGAGAAAGAATTCATACCGTGGGGAAGTTAAACAAAGCTATTGCGAGTTACGCGAGTGCATGCGCTTCATTAAAAGCTGCTAGTACGCCATTACGAAGTTTACAATTTGCTAGCGAATATTCGAAATTACGGTGTGAATTTCTTCAAGCCATCGTGCAACTTTTACATTCATGCAGGTGCTTTGAATAAATATCATAAAATTACTGTCATTCTTAATTTTTAACAATTACATAAATATAAATATGTTTTAGATCTCTTTGCACAGCTCCACCACCTGCTATTACATGTACAGTAGTTTTAACTACAAAAGATGACCTACAGCGATACGGACGTGTTACTAATCAGGTACTTTATTCTATCTTACATTTTCAGACCCATTTTGAATATAATACTTACAAAATGATGTATATTTAAAAGTTGAGGAAATCAGCTCAAGAACTTAAAAACTGTGCGGAGAACTACCAGAAACTTTATCAATCAGCTTTTGATGCTGATCCTGGATCATTAATAAACATACGAGCGTATCCTTTTCAATACGTATTTGATTTTTAATTTATAGTTAACTTTAGTATGGTTTTTGACTTGACCTACCATATACAGATTACAAGAAATTTGTCGTTTGTTAGCGAATAGCGTCGAGCGTGTTTGCGGCGGTACAGGAATTCAAACGTATCAACAAAACGAAGTCAATTTTAATTTTGGCGATACCGTAGAAATGCGTCAACTGGCTCGCTGTTGCACCGAGTTACGTCGTTTAGCGCCAAGCTATATAGGTGAAAATAAGGCAGCTGCACTTAGTCATTCGAGAATAAACTGCTTAGTCTCACAGGTGATGTTATTAGCTGGGACAAAAATGAGATTACCTATACCTCGATATTATTTCCAAGCTTTGCAAGCAACTAGTGTCAAGTTGTCTGTCTCACCACAACCACGTGTTCTTGGTGAACCAGTATCCGTTCCTCAAGGAAGTCAATTAGCGTTAAAAGTTGAAGGAGTGTTACGACATGGTCGACGCGCTTCTCTTTATCGTTCTGTCGCTGCTGTTTGTATTTCTATTTCTACTTCGCCTCCATCTAAGATTAATTCGGATCAGAAGGTATGAATAAATATATTCGTTATGGTAAATTTTTTTTATACATATCTATATTGATACCAAGTCCATAAAAATAATGTTTACTAGCAGGATTCTAATACCAACGAACTACAGCAAACGGTTACGCCACATCGCGATTTCTTCGCTTGTGAATTCTTACTTTCATTAGGAAGTCCGGGTACAACTATAACACAGTGTGTAAGTAATACAACTAATGTCAACAATAACGTAAACAGTAGTGGTGGACAATATCAAGTCACGGCAAGTGCGAGTATACTTGACAAGGATGGCAATGTGTGGAAATGCGGACCGCGTTCCACGCTTCAAGTCAGGGTACACGAAGAGCCAGCTAAAAGAAAGTTACCATAACAATGTGATCGTGTATTTTTTATTATACAACATTGTGCATACACAGCATATAGAATAAAAAATTGTTTTACTTTAATCAAAATTATCATAGTGTTTTATTTTTAATTATCCCCTTGTAAAAAAATGTCTTATTTTTTGTACAAATTGGATTTGTTTTTGTAGCACACATGGCGTTGAGTTAGATAAAAATAATTATATTAAGTAATAAAGTACAAAGTTGCAAAAGCTACGATTCGATGAGAGGTAAAGGACCGAGTAGAGGAGCAGCGATAGTCGATGTACGAGTGGACGCGCCGTGAGAAAGCCCATGAAAGGGAGATTGCGAGGGTGTTCAGCGCACAGTCGTGCACCGTCTGCCCGTTAGTACGGTACGCGCCACATCTTGACATTTGTGCTACGCTTGATTCGAGCATCATCTCGAGAAGAGCAACAGTTATGCCCTCAGATCATTGTGTCATTGGCTGACAACGTCCAATATTAAATTTCGTCACGCGTTTAAGCGCGGTGAGTAACGTGATTTTTCTTTTCAATTTTAAACCGTTTTTTCCTACTTATACGAAAAAGAAGTTTGATAGTTAAATTTTGGCGGATAGTATACAACTTTTCAACTAGTATACAACTATTCAAACTATAAACCACGAATTGTTTATAGGAGGAAGTGCAATTTTTGTTAAGAAAACGTTATTTTATCGTAACAGCCATGATAATATTGCACACTTTTTAAATTTTATTTTTATAATATAACTACTACCTTAATAAATTAGAAGTTGCGAGAAAAAGCATATAGAAATCCAAATATGGCTCGATAATTTATACCGAATTTGAATCAATATGCGCCGTTGAATAATAGGTTGAAAAAAGCGCGAAGGAGGAAGAATTGAAATTTTATTTCTTATAATAATTTACGTCCTCTTATTAATTACCCGATTACTTCTTGAAACTCTACAATGATATTTAATATCAGGAAACCCCAAGAACATATTATTTTCGCTAGGTAAAATTAATATACCGGTAGCGAGGGGTAATTAATATTTCTAGAAAGACGTACTAACTCCTACATTTACGGTAATTAACTAACATAAGAGTTGCTTTTAAGGGATTACGCGTAACGTGAAATTGCGCTCTTTTCCTATATCAAAAGGACTGCGTGGTTTATTCGAATCTGGCTCACTTTTATACCTTCTTAAAAAATTACAAAAGTCATATACACGCGTGTTATCATACAGAATATCATTAATTAAAGATAAAAGAAAGAAGACAACAGCGTATTTTATTAAATATACAACACGTATTTATTATCGCAAAAGTTTCGTTGAGCGAAGTTTTCCAATAAAATTAGCTGTCACAGGATATCGATCATACCTTATTCAACTAGCCAATCTTCTAATTATGCATGTTGAGTACCGTGGGCATCATAGCTTTTACAGTTTTTACTCTTATCGTCCTCGCTGTATGTGTACGGTACTCGATTCTTTTTCCAATTATCTTCGCGCATGTTCCGCGAATGCTATTACACGCTTTGCCACAGTGATGAAGACTCGCCAAGCATAATGTACAATAACTGTACCGGCGAGCACTACGGTACTAAGTATTGCGGTTTAAGTTGCACGCCGATGCATGTGCTGTGATTCGAACTACACTCGCAAGCACCGAGTAGTTGTGCTAAATGGTTCGCAAACTAATGTTCAAAATTCGGGCAATGTCGCGATGATAGTGGAAGTGCGAGGCCGAGAATGTGGAAGGGGGATAGAATGAGAATAGGGAAATAGAAGGGACGATGATGGTATAGGGTGGAGAAGGACAGAGAGAGAAAGGAAGGGTGGCAGTAAGCGATGTCTACGAAGTCTTCCTTAGTTAAAAGTTTTCAAGATTGAATTAAATAAAACTGCTACGATGTTTCCGTTATCCTGTTTCTCTTCGCCCGCCTTTTTTTATCGCTCTCTATCATCAAGTAGCGTTGCAATGGAACGACTTCCGAAATAAGTGGCACATGGAATTCGAAAATCTATGATATTCAGGAATTGACATTAACGGTGCTAATGATCGTGTCGTATTCTGTTTTATCCGTTCTCCCTCTTTTTACCACATTTTTCATTTAATTGCGAAGATTGGAACAGGATTGAGAAGAATTTGATATTTCTATGGAAACGGATAAATCCCTACCATTCGAATACCGTTATGTACCCTGTTGAACGCCTATTGGATTTTATATAGTTGTAACAGGAAATGGAAACAAGGTTCAGTTTATTTTTCTATGCATAGCAAATCTCATTTCCTTCGTACGTATGTGTACGCGAAACAGATATCTTATTCCTATCCCTGCAATCAAAATAGAGGATTCCTAGATATTTCTCGATCGACATATGCAATACCATGAATGTAATTCTTTTGTTTTACATTAGTTGTACGTAGGGATAATTCGTAAACAGATTTTAAATATACTATGAATGAATCTTATAGATTTCGACTTTAACATTTTTTTGTATCGATTGTTAATTTTTCGTTTCTTAAAGGGTGAAAGTAGATGGAAACGTAGTAGTTTAAATAGTTGATGTTTTAATGTGAGTTTCAGCTCACAACAGGTGCCATTAACGTATTCTGTTCAACGTCTATGCTTATCCTTTTTTCTAACCAGTCTTCTATCCAGTAATAGCTTTTGTATGTAAACCGGTGTTGTTATACATTCTGTAAACTGAACTCATTTTATTAACATTTCACCGTTCGTTGTATCTTTGAACAAAAGAAAACGTCCAGAAGATATATTAAAAACTAGACATAGTCCAGGGGGATTGAATAAGAATGTGACTACAGGGATATTGCATTTGCACAGGGGTGAGTAGATATTACACGGGCGGGCGGAAAATTTCTGACCATTAGAAAAAAGATCTAACAGTTATAAACAGGAAGAACGTAAAACGTATGACGTGAAAAGCTTTGAAAGCTGTTGTAAAAAGATAAACCGTTTTTTTACTTTTGTTTCCTATTTTCGAATTGGCTACGCTCATGGTTATTCTCCAATTAAAGGGAGCTTTAGTTTTATCGAGCTTCGCTACGATGTTTGTTCCGATTCGATCACGTTCATTGGTGTAAACATAAAGTCCTTCAAAAGTTCCGATTCGGGTACTCGATAAAAGAAATTCAGGAAACGAATATCGCAGGGATAAGCAAAACTGTAGCGAAGAAAGGATTTTGAAAAAGGAAATGACCGAAAAAAGAAGCAGGAAAAGAAGAAGAAGGAGAAGAGAAAATGGAACAAATCTCTACGATAATCCACGCTTAATCAACGAGGTTTTCCCCAGTGCACCGTAAAAATCGAACTGCCTTATTGCAATCCACTTCTAATTTCAACAGTGGCGCGCTTGTTTCTGCACCCTTTCATCGTGGCACACGTTGCATCGTGACGAGGGATGTTATATGGGGGAAGTGACGAAAGTGAACGACAGGAATAATGGACAGGTTTGGCTAGAGTGGCTTTCCGTTCGGTAGAGGCATTTGTTCCACCGACAGTAACTCGTGCCCGTAATAAACATGCCGTGCCAGTAGATTGACTGATGATACCGTTCTCCGTTAGATGTTATTGGTATGCCCCTATTACCTTTCACCATCGACTGCTATTCAATATATCGACGGATGTCGGTAATTATTATAGTCACACCTCTTCTTCTTCTTCTTCTTCTTCTTGCCACCCTTAGTCAGCCGTACAGATTTATCTTCGAGACACGTATACTTGCCCGTAGTTGTAAGCGTTGAGCGTCGAGTGGGCTTGGAGAGAAGATAAAAAAAGAAAAGATTGAAGTCAACGGAAGTAGAGGTTCAGCGAGGCAGCTGGTTCCATGGGTAAAGTGACGATAGTTGGCCGGAAGTTGAGACGCGAGAGCAACTAGTCGAATTCAATTTCGCCCCACGAAAGGGGAAGAAAATAGTGAAATTTCGCATTACAGAGTCGTATCGCGTCTGATTGAATAAGAACGACAAGCACGTATAATTAGGTTCTAACCAACGAGAAATACAATTTTTCTTGATATCAAGCTTCCTATGTGGCGCGGAAAACTCGAGCGACTATATTCTTGTACCGAAAAAAGCGGAGAAAATAAAGATACAAAGAACTGGGAAAGTGAAAGAGAAAAAGAAAAATCTCTACGCGTTTGTGTTTTTTACGCTCAGCTCTGCCAATCGAATCATTTAGAGGTTATTTATCTAGAGATAGAAATCCGTGGTTGGCGATACGGATTTATATCGTGGCTGTTCGAAATTTTTTATTTAGCCGGAGAGAACGGTTGAATGCTTTGGCGGGGCTTCGCCGCTAGGCCAGAATAGAGTCGTCTCGCCCGGTATTCGAGGGAAAACACAGTGAGAGAGAGAGAGAGAGAGAGAGAGAGAGAGAGAGAGAGAGAGAGAAAGAGGGACAGAGAGAGGGAGAAGAGGAAAGCACTCGAATCTCGGAGAAAACGCAGTGCGGAAATTCCCTCGGGCACGATCGTCATTATCATAATTTTTTCTCAATGTCGCCTAACGAAGGTGACACTGAATGCGTAGAAGGCGTGCGTCGCGCATCCAGGCAAACAACAGACCAGGCGAAACAGGTGGGGATTCTTCGAGCGTACTGAAGGGGGTAAAAGGGGCACCTGGTGTATCTCTCTGTGCACGGCTCAGCCGCGGGGTGCAACTTAATGAGCTTCCTGTGTTGGTTCCGCTTGTAGCGCATAACTCGCGTCTCTCACTCTTTCGTTTTCGTCTTTCGCGTTTTCCACCATTGCTCCTTTATCCCTCGGGCTCGGTTCCGTGTCTGATCCTTTCGAAATCCGAGTGCTAAGTTGTTGTTTAGGATGCAGACGTTTATGATTGAAAGCAATTCGCGCGTAATGCTTATTAAAATACAATCAGCCCACCTCATCCTTCTTTGGAAGATAATCTTTGTTTCTGCGAATTCGCCTAGTATGTTTTTAGTAGAAATTTTTCATCAAAGGGTCTCTTACTCTCGCTTATTTCGCTTCCCTAGCAATTATCGGTGGATTCTGTCAGTATGACTCGTGGCTGTTTCGGCACTGCATTACGTTCGCGCGGAGCCGCTTCGCCAATAATTTGGTCGCCACTTGACATATTATTGTATTAGAATTCATAATGGCCTATTTCCACGGTTGATGTTCGCTAAAATCAATTTACCGCATTGTATGTATGAAAATTCGATCGATCGATTCTATGCGAATTGATGCCCGAATGTTGCAAAGTTACCGCATGAAAATACCTGAAATCATCGTATCTTCTATAAGTTTCTCTCTAACCGCAACCTGTTACGAATCCATCGAGTCTTATTACCACGGGGGATCGGTAGAGCGCATGAGTAGAAGCATACTTGATGCTCAAATGTTAGATAAATCCCTAGGCTCCACTTATGGCAAGCAGGAAAACAAGGATTTTGCGGTCTTGCAAAGTGCTACGATGCACTATGTGCCAAGTTTATCGCTTCTAAGCCTCTTTACGTATGTGCCTTTTTTCCTGCTAATTTACTCTAAACCCTGTTTCGTTACTCTTCAGCAAGTTGACCTGATTCGCCGACTTGTATCTCTGATCGCTGTAATCTCTAGCAAATTTACATATAATTAAGGATAGTCGTAAACGACAGGGAATACATGCTGTTGCATGTTTTTATTTTAAACTGAAGCTACTTTGGAATTCGATCGTAGAAATTGGAATTCTCTATCGTACGTGTCAATAACGCGACTGAACAAATTTCACATGTTTCAATAATTCACTCAATTCAGTCTGATATTAATGTAACGTTGCTTAATTACTTGTTACAAACGAACTGATTTAGCTATTATTCTGGTATTGAAATGACGCGCGTAACAAATATTTGATGACGAAGAACAGCCAGCGTTAACCGCAAGAATTCTGCTACCGATATCGAATTTTTGTCAAGTCATTTCTACACGTCGAATTAGCACGTTTCTACATAATGTACGACATAACGTGCAGCGTCAGATAAATTCTTATTTAGTAAATATTATCTCCGCGCATTATAATACGTCGACAAATTGATCGAATCAATCTGAATGAATAATATCGAACGTTAAATAATTCATTTAACTGCAAACAGTGCCGATTGTGCTTTCCGTTATTTAGATCTGGTCAATATTATCTACTTAGTTATATTTTAAATTTATTTTTCTACGACGTATGCTATCTCGATTATCGAAATATAATTTTCCATCGATCTACAGAGAATACAAGATGCGGGTAAACATTTTCTTCCGTAAGCGATCCTTTGATACAATGACCGCAAGATTCTCCCCATGGAGATAACTTGGCTCCACGGAGAGTAGGAGAGTCGGAGGATCTTCGAACTCTCGGAGAATTTACAGCGCTATGCATGCACAGTAATCTAACCAGTGTCATAATTGAATCTATGAGAAACACAGTGCGAGTGAGATTAGAAGCTCTACGATGTTTCTGGTACATCTTGACCGGTTCGCGTGCTTACACATCGTCATTGTTCGACGCTCCCCTACGCAGCAGTTTGGAAACTGTTCCTTGATAAACATCAGGGTTCAGTCAGAGAGCACTACGCGTACAAGTATTTCAGCGTGGAAAGCGGGAAGAACGCATCCAACTGACACGAAACGCGTCCTGCGTATTGACATCTTCATCTCGAGTGATTAATGAACGCGTCAGACCTAACATTTGGCGCCATGACAAAATACGAAGCGAGGCTCCGACTTTCCAAGGCAAAACGTACCGGAACAAAACGGTGTACAGTATAGAACAAAAACCGATGTTAACGCAGTTAGACCGTGAATAACAAACAGTATGAATATTTCGTGCTTAAAACGCATTCTCGCCACCGAGAGCTTATTTATTCACGAATTCATCAAGAAAGAGTAAACATACAGACACAATGGATATTACGACCCTCGTTAGAAAACCGCAAATACACGACGACTGGTTTACCAACACGTGTCATTACATCAAGTGAGCGCCGTTCTCTCTTCTCTCGGCGAGATTGAAGCATCAATTCTTAAACTCTATTCATCCGATATTTTCCATGCTAGTCCGTGCATCCCAGCTATGGAGTCCAATGTCACGATGTTGGAAATTCTTGGTCGAAATTCCACGGACAGTCACGACCGCCGGAAGGAGAGATCGGCAGCGACGCATGGCAGCCAGACCTAGGGGCGGCATATACGACTTTAAATCCCTGGCTCGTTCGTAATTCTATCAATCTTGTTTGACTTACTTTTCTATCGGCCTCGATCGCTGGATTCGCGTCTAGTGCATCGGCGAGACTCTTCCATATCGTTGCCGTCCAGTGGTCGTGTGCCTCATTTCCCTCGATTCAATTTACGGCATGACGGAAGTGCATAAGTGAATTTTCGTCCCCGTCTAGCCGGAGCTGCTGTAATATTTTCGCGCCACGTTCCGCTGATATCCATGACAGTGGCATGGTATATGCAACCGGGTGGAATCGTTCGTGAAAGTCTCGGGGAGCGAGTATCGCGGGTACGTACATACGCGGGTCTCGAACTATGGCCTGTCGTTGCTTCAGAAAGCCATAGGAGGCGAAGTCAAGGTGCAGCCAACTTTACAGACAGTTTAAACCACAATCCTTAAGTTCTGTCGTTCTACTCGAGGGAGAAGAGAAGAGACAGAGAATAGGATAGGAGAGAGTAACCCAGCAGCAGCAGCAGCAGCAGCAGCAGCACAGAAAGCAGCACGCGGAGAAACTCGAATTCTCGTGCAAACCTAACTGCGGCTATTACTCTGGTGGCAGTCTCTGCTCATCGATAGTCAATTTGCCATTTCGTGGTACGTTACGTGTGCTTCTGCCGCGTTTCGTTGAACGATCCGCGGTACTACGTAGATACCGTGGGAGCCAGTTCGAAGACGTTCGATCGATAAGCCTCGATATATACCTAGGCTACGTAAGACCTATTCGAAGATCCGATTTCACGCGGGGGGAAATCATTTTTCATTTCTTTCTTTCCCGTTCGATTTCGACGGACGCAGACGGGAAGAAGAAAATGATTAAGGAAAGATGCCTCCGCGGAAGGAAAACGATGGCAATTGAATGGTTTTCTGGAACGCGGATGCCACCGTTCGCGTACCCACAATCCCGCGATATCTCATCAAAAATGAAATATTACCGGTCTGGCTATTAGCAGGAGCGTGCGAACGCGTGCATGGTAACGAGGATGAAGATAAAATTGCTTTTGAGTATCTGTTCGGATCAACGGGTTGCCAGGAAAATTTAATAAAGCGAGAATTTTCTCTGTGCGAAAGTTAGGAAGGCCTGACTCTACGCGTTCCCTTTTTTTTTTTTAACGCTACCTGCTAGTGCTAATTATTACTTCTCGCGTGAGACGATGCACGCGTGCAAAATTTTAACGATTCACATCATCGCACCCTGTTTCGTTAACAAAGGAAGTTGATGGATCTCTCAGCCTCTATCGGAGCACGATTACGTTTGCCCAGAAATCCGACGAGAGTTTGAAGTATCGAAGTTCGCCGATGAAGGGTGCCTCTCCCGGTGTACCGCTGTGTGTCACCCTCCTCCGAGTCAGGTAAAAAAAATGTTATTTCTGGACACATGTGTTACGCAGTAGTGACTCGTGTTAGCACAGATTAAAGGGTATATAGGATTCGAGGACGTTCGAGGTCTTTCTTCTTTTCGGACGTGTGACGCTGCTTTCGTCGAACGACTCTACATCATCGAATCGAACTTTCCTGATTTCCATTGACCGTGCCGTTTAATGGCTTATAGAAACTTTCACGGTTATCCTCCGCCCTCCGTCCTCGTATACAAGGAATTTCAAACGTTCTCTTAAGTGACACCGAACTTTTATCGCGGATGAACTTGCGCTAATCGATAATAAAGTCGAGACTGGCTGACTTTTTCGAGAAAAGAATCCCAAGTATCCATATCGTCCGAATAGACCGATCGCTTGCTAAAACGCTTAGTAAACGTTCTATCGGAATTCCAATGCAAATTGGAATCCATATTTCGCGGCGATATCGATCGTTTCTGATCCAGTCGAATTCGATGGACGATTACTAGCGAATATACGCGAAGACAAAAGCGGCTGTCTCCGGCCGCCACGGTAGATTAAATATAAGGATGCCACGTGTACCTTTTATCGCGAACAATCAGGTTCCAAGTAACGTTAAACCAACGCGTATGCAAATACGTATCGAGTTCGGTCGAAACTGCGAAAAGTTGTTTGCATCCTCCGGCAACGGTCGGACTCTCATCGATAGTCAATCGCCATTTCCCTGTACCTTTTCGGTACATTAACGAGCACTGAGCGTTGAAGAGGGAGAAAGCCGGGAGCGTAGGGAAAATGGAGGGATAAAAGGAAGGAGAAAGGAAGCGAAAAGGCGAGCCTAGGAGATGGGAAGGAACACGTTCGAGAGGACTACACAGTTGCACTTTCCCAGATCACTGGAGAAGAGGGGAAAATGAATATGCTAGAGAACTTTTGTTGCTCGTATTCCGGGTACGGGGGCTTTTTAAGGAATAAAAATTTCCCCAATTAAGGATTATAGGTCGACTTAAAGAAGGCAAATCGTTAAGATCTTTTGTACACTTCGTTGCGATGGAGGCATGTAATCGATTTTCGTTTTTATCAGAAGGATCGGTTATGCACGTGGCAACCGCTTCACCGTATTCTATGCAAATTTCATAATCATCCGAATGCTTGATTATAACGCACCTGCTTGGCCTTAAACAACAGCTTTCACATCGATCGAGCGTTACATATATGGGTATGCCCAGATGGCGTTAAAATCGATCGAGATGCCTACTTAAGTCGTATTAGCCAAATGCCTGATTCACAGGATAGTCTGAGTGTGGTATTTAGCTGGAGCTCTAGCAAGTGTACCATGTAAACTGGCCTAATGGAGGCACGCTGCTGGTCGTGCAAAAGTGCAGGAATTATCTATCGGGAGTTGCTCGAATTGCGAACCGAATTGAATTACGAGTTTGTAACACTTTGTGACGGGTTTTGCAGATACCCCTGGCTCTCTATTCTTTGCCCGACCTTTTGACCCTTGCTAATTCAACTACGGTTGTTCTCCAAGTAAAAGGCGACCGCAAAAATCGATCCTTCAGGAACTCGTAAAAGGAGACACTGTTTTGTTTTTCTTCTTTTCTCCCGGTTTTCCACCGCGGAAAGATTCGTGGCACTTAGTTAGGACGGAGGTTGCTTGTTCTTGCTGGCAAAAACGAGAAACTCGACGAAGTAAATCCGGTGAGAAGATTAGCTGAATGCAAAGGAACCGGCGCTCGACGAACCTAAGGAGCTTCGGCCGACGGAATTCGATGAGAGTGCTCGAAAACTGTGTACGGTTTTTAACTGTACGGTAGAACGATACCTGAACGAACGAGAGAAAGAGGTCAGGGATAAGGGAAAGAGGAGAAAACGGGAAGAAAGTGGAAACTCGTAAGTAATAGCTCCGACAGCAAACCTGGTAAAATGAACGGATAGACGATGCCATGGAGCGACTCTTATTTCCTTTCGCGCTTCAGAAGTCAGGATAGCGAGGGAAAGAAAAGAAAAAAAAAAGACAGAGAAGAACAGCGAAAAGCCAGTAGAAGAGTAAGAAGAACGGGTATTAGACAAAGAGGCGGAAAGAAACGAAAGAAAAGACGAGTCGTAGCCGCTGCTGTGTGTGGAAGAACCGAAGTTACCTTTCTCTTCCCTCTTCCTCGTCTTACTTTCTTTTTGCCTACACATCTTGGTACTCTCTTACCGTGGCGTTCTTCTTGTACTGCTGTGGGTGTCGGTTAAACTCTAACGTTTAAGACCTCCCAAACAGACTTCGAAGCTTTCCGGACGCACTTTACGTTCAGGGAACTCCCAGTCGTTCTCATGCGCGAGACATTTTTTACCGTATCTAAGGGACGTTGTCCAGCTTAAATACCACTCAAAATTAACGAAGACGAAATTAATCAAACTCTTCTAGAGACTTCTTTCGTCCTAACTTTCGTATTACGTATGAAAGGGCCAGAACGAATTTTGAACGAACGTTGTTCTCTATGTCCAGAGATATTTTGAATGCAATGAAGCGCGTACGTGTATCGTTTGGCGTATTAAACTCTTCTGATGTGCTCGTATCTGTTGGAAAATACATTAAGGTGTTGATATACGGTAGTAATTGTGCATGGAAAGATTTTCCGTGATATTCAGACGAAGAAAGAGAGAGCGAGAGGAAGAGAAAGACCGAGGGGCGGGAGGGAGGAAGAGAGAGATGGACTTTATATGGAGAATCAAAGACGCTTTTGGTTAGCCAAACCACGTCCAGTTTCCTTCGAGTCAAAAGTGACCAACAGAACAGCTTATTGGACCTCTCAGAGAGGCACTCGTTGCCTGTTATTCATTCTCTCGGTAATACAGCATGCAATTCTCGTGCGCGCGTTTATAATACTCTGTGCATACACTTTGGATAGATGTGCAAATGTATGCTCTGCGCGGAAATTGGTGTTTCGATGTTTAATTTGCTATGGTACAGCTAATGACGGACATTCAAAAGATCGCGTGATACTGTTTTGCATTTAATTATATTCACGTTCCAGATAAATAGCAACGTTCAAAACACCTAGATTCCATATTCTCGACTGCGATACCAGCTCGCGAGATGCTCGGAAATCCTCTATCAAATAATCGAAACAATTGTCCAGTTTAATTACAATAAAAATCGAGTCGGTTTCTACAATGTTGTACGCGTTCGCATAAAAGCAACGATGAAAAGATTCGTGCAAACTAATTAAAAAGAGAAACAGAATAATATTTACACGAGCGTAAAAGTTTTAAGTTTACCCAGACTACACTACGACTACATTCGTATTTATTAACCGATAGACAATCGTAACTTTCAGTTCGATTAATTGCTCAGTTTTGCAGCTCTGAAATTCTTCTCGTCTTTCGCTTTTTTCCATTGGAAACCGCGAGACGATCGCTAATTGCGCTTAGTACCTCACAGAACCATCCTTCTTCGCAACGATTCGCCTTCTCGGAATCAACACGCGACAATGTAATCGCTAAAAGCTTTTTTCTCCTGTCATGGTTACGATGTTGTCCCCATGTAAATATTGTAAAAACAACGAAAAAGAGGCAACAAAAAGCGGTCGCCGGCTGATGGCCACCACTCGACTGCCTCGTATATCCGCCTAAAAAGCAGCAGTCCAGTGAAACGCGATGCACTTTCGCAGGACTGTTTAACGGGAATATGTATGCATGTCGGCCGTCGTGGTTCACAGCGTCGGCGCTGCCGTAATTTTCGTCGGTCCGAGTTACGTACGAGGAAAAGCGCGGACGAATTTTTAGAGGTCTAACTTCGTACTTTCTAGCTCGCGCACATTCGTTTGCTTCTCTCCATGATTTCGTCAAATATACGCGTGCCGCTGCATTTGACATTGACGTAGCTTGATTCCTTGACCCCATCTGTCCTGTGTTTCCGATATGCATGAAAAAACTTTTTTTAACGTTTCAGACAATATTAACACCCTCGATGCGTGGGATTTTTCGAGGATCAGTATCTTACTCTAGTACGCTAAACACGAAACGCGTAATTCCATAAATAACAAACCGAATTTTAGAGTTAATAATAAAATAGCAATTCCTCACCTGTCCATATATAATAAAAACCAACGTGCGCTATCATTGGTAGATAAAGCTCGAACTAAAACATTCGCGAAAACGGCGCGGTACCAGGCGTGTTAAAGTCTGCGATAATATCCATCTTGGGGGTGTTAATAACACTCGCTCTATAAACGATCAATTATACATTCATGTAGGTACCTATATCATAATGCTAGCCACTTAACGAACTTTTTATCCTCTTTGTATAACTTCCGGATATGTAGCCCAGTAGTCTTTCTTTCCGGACAACTGGACCGGTCATCGAACCTTGAAAGATATTAAACGCGTATCGTGTTTTCCCGGGGGTCTCTATCCCTCCCAAAATCACCCTTTGTCTGTCTTTGTCTCTTGAAATTGTCGGTTAAAAGAGGGGATAGGGGGATGGTTATTTAAGTTAAATACCGCAGTCGTGGCGTAATTTTCGGCGATGCAAAGAGAACGTGGCCCGAAGTCATAAAGGCCAGGCTTCGGCACGAGCGAAATTTTCATTTGACCGGCCTCTAGTCGCGCGAGTGTGCGTATTTCGCGCGGGCCTCGCTTCGCCTCGGCTCGTAGTGGGGTCGCGGAGGATACTCGGCGAAGGGTAGCGGCTGAAAAGGGAAGAGCAGAGGCGGCAGTCACCCACTATTCGAGTATTATTGCGGTGCTGGCTGCAGGAGGGTGAGGATGGGATATATCAACGGTTGGCGTTTATGTGGCGACCAACTGTCGAGTTAATATTCACGCGATTCAGCTTGACCCCGTGCCACCCCGTCAAACCCGCGCCCATGAACGGCCATGCGAAATTCTTCACTTCGCCTTACCGACCAAAGCATTATGCGTCTTTCCTTCACTGGCTCTTTTCCGACCGATTGCCGTATATTGGTATATTGTATGTTTCTGTATGCTCTCTCACGAGGGACCAGGAAGTTATGGTAATCGCGGTAGACTATGGCCGAGTCAGAGAATTCGATAGATTCTCGTAATAAGCTATTGTGTTTGTTAACCGAATCGATTGATGCAGTTAGATCGGGCGTGATTCTCAAGTACTATATCTCTATTTATAGTTATGTTTTATATTTATTATTATTTATATTTATTTAGATAAATGCCATTAATGACGAATACAAACTGCATTTAAATACAGCAGAGCTCTTATCCGAGCTAATAAGGAAACAAAACTGTTCGGATAATGAATCACAGAATAAAATCACTTTTCTCATATGAAATTACATTTATTCGAATACAGATTAATATTAATCGATAGTTTCTTTAAATACTGATGCATTCCATATCTTTTTTGGCTACTAAGTCACCTAATCATTTCAGCGTAAGTAAACGTATAGAGCCATAATTTTCTTGTGCTTCGAATCATCCGAACGCTTTTTCGAATATCGCGGATGCTTCGGCTTGAGGAATACCGTTTCCACTTGTGTAAAATCGTCGTTATTATTGTCCTTATTTCAACGAAACTACTTCGTCACATCGGTAAATTTAAGGTTGTCCTGCCGTTGTCAACGTCGGAGGAATGTACGAGCTTTGGATGATTCTCAATATTATGTTTTTGTTTTATAATCCTTGCGATTTTGGCTTTCCCAATACCATGTATTTCTGCTAATTCTATTGCATTTATATCATCTTAAAGTTTTTTAATTATGTCGTATTTTATTTCGCTCATTAACGCTCGTTATTCAACGCTCATTAAACGCTAAAAGGAAAGAATACCTGAACACTGATACAATCAAATATGCATATATTTGAAATGGAAAGGAGCATCGGTTACCGAGAAATATTATGTTCGGTTAATAGAATCTACCGTAGTCTAAAAATCATGTAAAATTAGGTAATCTAAATTAAATTCACATCAAATTCCATTATAATTGTTTATGAACTGATCGATGGTTGATATTTCAATGGGATCATTTCTTAACCAAAAATTTCTATAATTAAAAATCGATCAAAACAAGTTAATTCCAATTAGTTTAATTTTAATCTTTGCAAATGTAAATATGATCTAATTTATATTCAACAAAAATGATAAGTATTAAACGATAGCATTAAAACGTATTAAACAATAGGATATTTATAAATAGAGAACTCGTCATATTTTCAAGAGACTGGGATCTGAATAACGAGTTAATTCGCTCCCCCTTTCTCGTTTAATAGGTTCATTAAAACTTTTTGGCGTTCTTGTATCTTTTTTATATCACTAAAAACAGGATAGATGAAGATTTTTACGTTCGCAAGATAAATATACTGATTCTGAAAGATTACTTTTCGTCCAAAAAACGAATAAATCATTTTTGTTGCAGTACGTATGGCGTATGGCATTGCTCTATGGTATGGCATCGCGGGACATTGTTCTCTGCTTCTTCCTTGCTGCCTTCCTGTATTCGAGTTTCGGTAAGAATCAAATGAGATATTCTCGCTCTCCTTAGAATCAAAAGTAGCACTCTTCATCCAATCGTAGCGGCGAGAAGAGGCGTAGAAGAACAAGTTTGAATTGGTCGGAACACGGGGCGCAAAAGTTACAAGTTTTTTAATCCGTACAAAATGATACGAACGAATCTCTTGTATCGTAATAGCATCGTGCCGTAGCTACTTTTCCTTCTCTCCGTGTTTCTTTGCTCCACTTTTCGGTAAGAATCAAATAAAATGCTCCTAAAAGCACTATCGGAAGTCTCCAGAGCTTCCGTAAAAGCATTCCCGTTCGCAAGGTGAACGCGAAGCAGAAATTACCAGAGCGAAGCTCGGCTAAACGTTACTCCGTCCTCTAGTTTCTCCCGAAATATTCGTTTAATATCTAATTTCTCGTTTCATCGTCCGGTAACGCGTGACAAAGGCATAACGCTCTCTTCAAATTCATCTTTCCCGCGCGTCTCACCGCAGGGAACGTTTATTATTTAATAAGGTGTCAGAGGCTGCGACGCTCTGATATAATTTACTCTGATATAGTTAATAAACATTTCTCTACGCGACACCCTGGCCTTCCTTGTCTTTTTTCTTTCGTTTCTTCCATTTCTCGCCGATGCGATGCTCAGACGACACGCGTCACACGCGTACCTCTACGGACAAAAAGCTCGTTGAACGAAGGAGAGAAACTAAATCTGAATAGTTCAGTGGAAAAAGAATTATTGCCCCATAACTTTGCCTCGTACACTCGCTATGAATCTATAGAGGAGCGATATGCATGACGAGCTAGATTAAGCTGGTCGTGTTAAGAGAGATGTAAAAGATTAAAGAAATCAATATCGAGCCCGGCAGAATATATGGAGAAAGGCAAACGTCCAATGAAATTGTAGAATTCGTGACTGTCATCCGAACGCTACGATGCATTCTCCCGTTGAAGCACATTGTTTTCGTTCGAGGAGCGTAACGCTTAAAATTAATTAGATGTAACGTTGCTGGATCATTAATCCCACGATCGTTAATTATACCCGGTATAATTCCCCTTGGCCTAGGTCAAGCGATGCCAAAGTCCGAGATCCAGCCAGAATTTCTAGCACTTCTGGAGAACCATACGGTCATTCAAGGTCGTGACGTCTCCTTCACCTGCGTCGTTAATCATCTTCAATCTTACAAGGTAATTGCATTCACGTGTCGGTGTAATTAGTAAGTCGATTAGGAGCAACGCTTCGAAATCGTAAGTAATGACTTAAATCGTATTTCCGTAAATGTTTGGCCACGACTCGAAACGCGATCGTGCCAAATCGAACAACGTAGTTATGGTTGCATAACCAAGCTGCTTAACAGAGTATAATATTTACAAACGTTCCCTGATATTTCCACTTTATACATGTTTGTACGTAAAAGAAATCAATGGGGCATATGTAAGCGGCGAAATACAGTTGAAATAGACACGTATGATGTCGATTATGGTAAAGCACGTAGGTTTGCACTTTCGTCAGTCCACATCCAGACTTCTGTCCGGAGCCCCACGCGGGACAGACCTGCCGAGTAATTCACTTTCGAGAAGAAGTCCAAGTTTGATTGCGCGCTCGAATCGACAATCGCTTCTATCGCGAGATGAAACGCTCTTGGCGGGTGTTCAGAGGATTTCGTCCTGTCGGATTCGAGGGATGGAAAAGGACACAAGAGAGTGGAGGAAAAGAAAAAGGAGAAGCAGAGAAAGAAGAAGAAGAAAAAGAAGTGGAAGAAGTGGAAGCATAGGGAATTCGAATGTTACAGCGAGCAGGCGAGTACCCGGAGAAAAGAAAGGAAGCTCGAAAGAAGAGACATAAATCAGAGTCGCTAATATACCGTACAACGTGAATGGGTCTGATTTCTACCAGTCCAAGAGCACCGTATCCTTTCCCTTTCTCTTCCCTTCGCAGCATTTGCTTCTGTTTTAAAAGTGCAATAACTCTATATGAGATTTTTCGTAGGGAAAGCGAAATATCGCGATGCAAAACAATTTATCGTGTCGAATATCAAAAATGGAAAAAAATATGTTTGAAGAGGCCATAACGAAAACAACCCTTGGCGAATTTTGTTGATTTTTTAGATAAATTCTAGTAGTCAGACTCGCAACATGATGAAACCGATATCGTTGAAAACGATCTGTACTCTGATTTATTGCGGAATGAAAATTGACCGGTTTTACAGAAATAACTTTTTTTTTTTTTTTGAACCGTTTCTCACCAAACGAGCGGATCTATTTCTTCCGTTCTTGTTAATAACACTTTTATTTCAACTTAATTTCCAACTTCATAATTTGACTAGATACCATTTTTTCGGTAAAACATTACAGAGAACAGTTACGATGGTTATACGTAACACGATGAATATTCTGTTAAAATAAAATGGAAATCCATGAAACAAAAAATAAACATGCTGCGGTATATCTTTTTCTCTGCTGAAAAAGGGATAAAAATCGGTAAGGGTAATTTTGATTAAGAAAGCTTCTATTTCACAGATTCTGCGTATACCATAATATTTGACGGCGTGTCACAAACGTATCGAGATGAAGATTCGTTCAAATTCAGCGGAGAAACGATGCGTCAAAAGTAATTACTCTAAACGATCGGAGCATCGATCGGCATACGTTTTAGAGTACCATCGAAAACGCGAGATGTATGTATTGGACGATTCAATGTCATTCTAAACGCGTGAGATATAACAGATGCCATACGCGTAAAGCCACCATTCGATCGCTTATTGTTTGCGTAGAGAGAAAAAAAATTTTTTCCCGCCAACACGTAGAATTATTCTGTCGGGCAGAACGGTCCATCAGCGTTATTTATGCACACCTTAAATTCCATTGCCGCTCGATCAAAACGCCGCTTTTGTTCTACCGATTTAAAATCCCTTTCACCCGTTCAATAGAACCGTCGTTTGAAATACGACAGATCGAGCACGCAGGACGTATGTTCGTACAAACGGGACCAAACGGGGAAGTACGATCACCGATCGGAATTTGAATCCTGGAATCCAATAACAGTGTTCATTCACTCGCGTCAGGATACTCTAGTAAATAATTACGCTTCATTGGGGAGTGGAAGGGGGTGGTGAACGTACAAACGAAATTTCAAACTCATACAACGAGCAGATCGCGATTGATGCTCGTTTAGTTGGCGAAATTCGTCTAACGTTACCCCATCGTTTCATTTTCCTTTTTTCCTTCACGAGACAACCGCAGAATACGTTCCTTTAATTTCGACATTGTTCGTTTCCAGGGAGCAACAAATGGAAAATAAGAGTTGAATTACGCCGTAATACGACTCTTTTTTCTCCAGTTCCTTTCTTATTGCGGTATAATATTTACGTTCCGAGTCTTAACGGGCGCATTTATGTCGGAATTCATGAATGCAGAAGGAAATCGGAGAGAACATTTTACGTTCGCGCAGGGAGAAACTTGTTCTCATATATCGCTTGAAATATATAATTCGCGTGCGTGTAAATAATATTCTTTTATCTTAACGTAACAGCTTGCGAAAGGTAAATTATCTGCATTCTTTTCCTACCGTAATTTCCCCCTTTTTTTCATGTTTATTTTTTCGTTCACGTGTGACCATAACAGGGACAACACCAACAGAAAAAAAGATATGTTAAACAGAATTCTATCCATTCGTATTCCTTATTTCCTGCCTTCGACCCACTGGAACACTCGTCCAACGAGAAACGTTTCTTTCGAAATTTATTATTCATACCTCGTAAACGAGTGCAAGGTCCGAAAGAAAGGCAAAGAAAAGAGCGTAATAAGAAGAATACCTTGAAACGAAGAATGCCTTGGCCGCTCTAACCGGGTAGGTTTAACTGCCTAATCAAGAAAGTAACCAAGGTAATACCTAGGAACGTTCAATAGACAGTAAAGCGGCAGCATTTACAACTCCAGTAATCAGTCTTGGTACATTCGAGCGAGGAACGCATTATTCTTATTGCAAGGTTCGCCCACGTGAACCTTATTGAACCGGAGAATGTATTACAAGCGAAAATGTACATATACATATATATACATATATATACATATGCACTATGTTATATTCGCTATGTTACTGACTAGGCAGAACAAGATACATCATTCATAACAAACTAATTCTAAAACGACGGTATTATAAGGGGGTGAGCAGTGTAAGTAATGCGGGCAGCGAGTTGCGGTTTATAATCGGTTGCTGAAACTGCGAGAACATTCATGCTCCGTGATTGTATTATGCAGGTCGCTTGGATGAAGTCCGACTCGAAAGCTATCCTGGCCATTCATACGCACATGGTCGCTCAAAACCCACGGTTGTCTGTCACTCACAATGGACATAACACGTGGAAACTGCACGTGACCAACGTCCAACCGAACGACTCTGGCACGTACATGTGTCAAGTTAATACGGATCCTATGAGGAGTCAGGTTAGTACGTACGTTCATCTTCGTACGTTCATTCGATTATTATTAAACCAGCGTACTTGGTTCCATATTTTGGTTCTACCTAAAAGTAGATATATGTATCTATATACGTGATATGTTACAAACGATTATTATTTTTGTATGTTGCTTTTATTAAATCGTCTCGATATCGTATATACGATACAATACGGACGAAGGGAGACGAGTTAATAGATAACGTTTGTTGCATTACCGTCGATTCCAGCTAACACGGTTGACACGTCAAAAATATTACTATCGAAGGGATAGCCGTTGATAAAATCGACAAAATTGAATATAAAATTTCGTCGCGAAAGGGCGAACGAAAACACGCGAGATAAAACGAAGCAGATATAAAATATGAGACGATTCGTTTCATTGTATTTTTCAGTGTTATCGTTACGATTGGTCAACTGGTATATATCGTATATATATTTTTTCCGATGATAAACCTAGATTAAAGGGAAGTCTCAATGTTGGAACAGCCGTATTTGTTGAGGTTTGAATCCGCGAGTTAAGCTTGATTTAAATGTTTCGAGGGAGAAAGGGGGAAGAGTAGGTTGGCACAGTATGGTCAGACTAGACTTCTCCGCATACAGACAAATGGTGGTATACGATAGTCTGTAACGATCTTTGCGTAGATTGGTCACATGAAGGTAGTGATACCGCCCGATATCATGGATTTGGACGATTCGGCCGATCTCCTAACGGCGAAAGAGAACAGTGATCTGCGACTACGGTGTCGCGCCACAGGAACACCGAAACCTGTGGTCACTTGGCGACGAGAAGATGGACGAAATATTACTCTTCGAACGGAGCATGGTGTTCAACGAGGTAACATTTTCCAGAATTATTTCTGACAGTTTATATCGACGATACTACCAATTTCGATGATCTTGATCGATCAGTGATTCTAACAAGCTTTAGGTCCGACATCACCGATGATTTTTATCTTTAATCGCGTAGATTATTAAAAACTTGGATTTTTCGTTGGAAACGGATGAATATTTGATATTATAGATATACACTTTTGGAAGGAGATACTTTTGAATATTTCTATTATTCTAGCTGCGATTACGGAAATTCTTACGCTGTATTAAAATAATTTCGAATTGAAATGTTCTGTAATGTCGGAAATTTACTTAAACTTTACCGTTTGCAAAACTGACAGTAGAACAAAAGAAGCTTTTAATAAATCTGTCGAAAGCAACAAAATAGTGAACAATACTATTTGTTATTTCTTTCATAAATCATAAATATTAGGAAACACAGCAAACTTTTCAACAATAACGGAGTCACGATCGTTTTAAAGAGAATCAATATGTATTTTTATTATTAAGCGGTTAAGGGCGTCTGATTTGCATGAATTAAATCTTGTTTCTGGTGCTTATAAAAAAGATGCATACATGAATAAGTACATAAGTGTAATGTGCCTCGAGTATTTCAATGCAGTTCCGTTCCACGCAACCAGATATTCGTTGAACGTATCAACGTGAAAGCGCGATCCTGTCTGGTCCATCGCGTTCCGCAGAAAATCAACCAGCCGATTAGCCTTTCTAACAGTGAGTGATGGATGTTGACTTTACATATATTTCCTCTTCGCCGACCCCATCGATTCGCATACCCGATTGCAATATTCGCTGTGTACATTGCGCCGCAAAAGTGTCTACCACTCAGAATCTATATCGTGCCGGAGTTTCGACGATCTTTCCGTAAAACGCATCATAGGGGAGTATTCCCGTTGTTTCGGCTTCCTTAATGAGCTCAATTCTGATCCACCGTCGTTCCCCATACGTTACGTTCCCCGGAAACCGCAATAAAAATGTTATATGGAATATTCAAACGGGATACGATTCGTATACAACAGGTACGCAATATGACCTGTTGGGAAATTTTCAAAAGGACAAAATATAATAGTCTACAAACGAAATACTTTGAAGTTATTGAGAAAGAATGGAATTAACTTCATAATGAGGGTAATATTCATCCTTATGCTGTATACATATCATAGAAAGACGTTATGCTTGTAGGAACATGTAAAGAATTTTATTTATATTTCGATTTGTTTATCATAGCTAACGTTATAAATAGACATTTAAATGTAACGTAAAAAAATGTGATGATGCAAAAATACACATAATACGTAGGAAAGCATGAAATATGCATAATACAGTTTTTTTATAATATTAAAGAAATAAAACGAATTTCTTAAATCCTATTTCTTTAATCGTATTCACAAGAATATGAATTGCCGTAAACAGTCAAATAATGTTCAGAAAATTGCATCCAATCCATTTCGACATAAAGTAGAAACATGAAAATTACATGTGAAGTACAATATCTTTCAAATATCCTTCCAGGCTTCTAAGGATTTAGAATAGAAATATCAATAGGATTCCTGAAGGAGATTTTACAATCGTCGGAATAGGGTAAAATTATCGTCTAAACGACGGCAGTAAAATAGAATAGGAATATCGATATAACATATATGTGCCTAGAGAGTCTGACCCGACGTTTCATATGACCCGTTGATAATGCTTGACGCAGTAAAGTCGTACGAAGGGGAGCAACTTCATCTGACGGGCATTCTGCGGCAGGAGATGGGCTCTTACCTTTGCATCGCCTCGAACGGCGTGCCGCCAACGGTCAGCAAACGATATTACGTGAACGTACGATGTAAGTGAAGCGGCGGACCCGTTAAATTGGCGGGCACCTCGACGAAGAAACTTCCAGTGATTAATTATAGTTTTCTCCGATGCAGTTAAACCGCTGATTAAAGTCTCGAACCAATTAGTAGCGGCACCTGTTAACAGCGACGTCGTTCTTCATTGCTACGTCGAGTCCTGGCCGAAAGCTCTGAATACATGGTACAGGGAGAATGGTGAGCATTATAATATTGAATCTCACGCGTTATTTCTCAATATCGCTCTCAGTGTGACCATTATCCCGCGTCTTGTTATGTGAATTCTATCGTCTATACTCCAACCAATGTTAATGGTTACATAGGTTGGTTCGTATTATCTATTCAGACTCAGAGCAGTAACAGCATGGTTCCATTCAGACAAATATATATATACATAATATACTGGCTTTTTCAGATATGTTACGCTGACCATCGTTCTCAGCAAATTCAAATAGTTCAGATTCAATCGATTCGAGATAAACCAGAATTACAGTCGGGTACTAGAGAGCCAGGATTCAGAAGTTTTAGTTAGACAAGCTTTAAGTTATTCATGTTTGAAGTTTGAAAATCAGGAGTGAAAATTAGTATGTACTTCAAGTTCTCTTCTCCTTTTTCTCTTCTTTCTTTCCGTTTTTACCTTTTTTTCGTTGTTTAATAATTTTATAATCATTTAAGAAAAAATCCTTTGATAATAAACGTGAAAACATTGTCAAACGATAGTTACTATAAGGAAAGATATTGCTCTTATATCCATCAGACATAGACTGACAATATAAACACTAAAGATATTGATCCGAATGGGATCGTTGCCGTTTTGTGTTTGAACGGATAATATTTAAACCAATCTTACGACGGACGATTGTTATAGGTATGAAATTACTGTCGGACGAGAAACACGATCTAACGGAGATTCCGTTGAACGATTATGCGTATCAGTTGAACTTGACCATCAGAAGACTGAATAGGGACGACTTCGGTAGTTACAGCTGCTCGGCGGAAAATTTGCTTGGCAAGGCGGAAGGGACGATAAGACTACAAGGTAATCTTTTCACATTCGATTACTATATCGCTTCATATATACAGTCAGTTATCAAATGTTATCAAAGTCTACGCACTTCATAAATTTGAAATATTTTGATGAAAATACAGTAATTCGACCAATCTTTTCGAAATTTTGTATTAATTCTACATGGACACATATTTAACGCTAGAGGATTCTTCTTCGCTTAAAATAATAGCAAATTATTTTCATCGGAGAAAGATCTTTTCCACGATTGTTTCGGAGGTATAAGAAAAACATATTTAATAGAATCGAACGATACATTGATAGCTATATCTAGCATTAAAAAAATAACACTATTTATTTAACTTATTAAGAAGAAGAAATATATATAGTTAGCTTTGCGCCGTTCACGCTTGAAGAACTTTACCGCGGCTTTTTCTGACACGTACCCACGGAAAGCAATTATATTCGTTGATATATGTTCCTCATATATAAACCGATATCGGTTCGCCTCCATGTGCTAGACCGAGGGAGTTGTAAAGGCAAAAGCTTGCAGAAGCTTAAAGATTTTAAAAGATCATAACCGTATATTCTTCAAAGTATTCTTCGTTTATATCATCGGAATGTGATCGAAAATTTAATTCCTCCCGTCAGAAGATCGATGTAAACGCGTTGTTTTTTTTTTTTCTTTCTTTTTTTCGGTAACTCGTTCAATCGGACACGTACGACACATGTTTGATCGAAATGTGACGACGCGATACCTAAATTATTATATTTTCTTTTCACTTTATATTTTTTGCTCTTTCAATAAATAAATATACCGTTTCGTAAATCGAATTCTCTACATCGTTGACAAATGATATGAAAATAAAATGGTTACAGAGTTGCATTTGACACGAACCACGTCGATACCTATTCGCCACAACACGGACTTCTTAGACAAGTACGGCTCGAAGAAGCAAATGGACAGAACAGGGAACCATGGATTCGGACGGGAAGGTGGTTCATTGTCGAAAAATGGAAATATGGGTCACACAAAGCCGATGTTAAGGAGAAACAGTTCGAACACGTTGACGGATGTCACAATGAAAAAATCGAAAGTTTCATCATATCCGGCACCTGCACCTGCGCCAGCGCATTCTACACCGACTCAACTGAGCGTTCAGAATAGCGTCACATCGCTGCGACAACACTCGCGATTAAACTGCGTAGGATTAATGTTCGCTTTCCTAGTGATAGTGATCTGTAACTCGTAAACAATCGGCTGTTTCGTATGTACGGAAGAGTACAAATCACCTTTCACGGGGATTAATCGAGAACAGGGATTAAAGAAAAGGAGCTAAAAGAAAAAAAATGAGGGAAAGGCAGGAAGCAAAAATATCTTTGGAAACAAGAGTCCATTTTATCCTAACTAACGTTCGTTATGTTTTACGTTAAATATTCATACTTTCGATTCATAGACAATGTTTTTATATTCTTTTTTATCTCCAACGCGGGAAATGGTCAGCGACGCTTCTATCGTGTAGAAAAGTACACGCACAACCTTTAGGACTACAGATGTTATCGTTCACACATGTGTGATTATGTCAAACGCATCGATATACATCGTTTTGTGGTGAAAAAAAATAACGAACGGTTTTTTATGACAATAACTGTAGTTGTATACGGTAAATCGGTAGAACAATCATCCATCACCGATAAAACGCTCGCGGACTGTTGTCGTTGCCAGATACACGTGTAGAAAGCGTGTATGTGAATTTACCGAATCGATGGATGTTCATTTTTAGACCAATCTCTCGTGTCACACTGCCGAACACAGATATGATGTACAGTTATTTTCGAATATACGTTCGAACGCGAACGTAGACGTTAATTGTTTATACATATTTTGTGCGTGTGCATGTTGGGGGAACCGTTATTCGCCGCTTTCCACAAATTTTATTTCGAAAAATCGGTTGCTCAGGCATGAATGTGATCGAACGAACGGAACGAGATCTACTTTTGCACACCCGATCATCGGTTCATGAACGTTCTCATTAGTAACAAATGAATGTATTGTTTATCGATGTTAACGTCTGAGTTGTGTATCTGTGTATGTATGTACGACAATAAACGTTGTTTTTACCAATGGCTTTTTTCACTATCCCTTCTAGTGAATATCAGCGATCCTTTCAAACAGTGCAACTTGTCTTAAAAGGAAAATTTGTCCATCAAAGTAAGAATCAATACGTTCTTTGCAAATGTATGAATTTATTGTTTTGCAAGAACGCGATATTTTTGCTGTTTCGTGACAACTTGGATCGCTTTATATCCGTAATGAAAATTGATTCGAAAATCGTGTCTCTAGATGTTGTACTTTGAAAGAAATAGAACACGGTTGTCTTAGGAATATTATCGAACCAGTAAACTAATATATAACTTAATATCTCGCGTATCTTACCATTAATATTTATTATTTAGTGACGCGAGATTTAACTAAAAATCAATTTGCAAGGCATCTTGCCGGTAAATGCAAGGAATATTCCTAAAGTAATACTACGTAAAAGATGTGCTACATTTTTAGATACAAAATTTTTTAATTTTTCTTTTATACGAGTATCGAAAAACCGAGATTTCTCATCGAATGAACGACAGTGCATCGTGAAATATTTTATCCGTAGACGCAAAGAAGATACACTCGAATTTTTTTAATTATCGACCAACTTTAAAGCGAAAATAAAGAGGCACGATAGCGTGTTCTTTTATTTTTCATAGAGTACGAAACGACTTTTTCGATCGGTTACAAAGAGTCCGATTCTCTTATCAAAAGAGGAAAACGTAGCAAGAGTCGAAGGATACGCCGCACCGCCCACACGATTCAGTTGCTCATCGCCCGAGATGTCAGAAACGTACAGTTAATTAAACGCTCGTGTTCAACGTCGGTTCCTGTCTCGCGTGAATCATGAAACGTCTGCTACATGCACTTTTCATTTTTAATCTATTGGCAAACGTCGTAACGGAGCGGGCCAATTGTCGAATCATCAACAAATGGCAAGATAAGAGAGTCACGTTGATCTGCACGGGACTCACGAACTTAACGGTATTGAAGGAAGGGTATAGCAATAGTACGTCCATCACGATTTCAGATTCGAGAATATATAATATACCAGGGTAAGAAAAGGTCATACTTCAGAACTACAAAAGTCATATTTGAGTCGAAAATGTTCGAGTTTTAGACATTTAATAATCTGAAAAATGTATATTTCTATTTTATCGAAACAGAGATATTCTGGACTCAGATTGAATCTATAAATATATGTAGTTGCAATCGCTTTAGAAACTGCGAAAGTTTAGGTCAATTTATTACAAATTGTTTATTCGACAGATGCTATTCTTCTTTATAATTGGACAGTATAGATATAAGATTTTACAACGATAGGTTTTCCCACATGATTATATCCTGACGTTGTTAGGTCATTTCATAACAAATGTCGTTTTTTATTTTTCTTTAGATAAATGTGCGTACCATGTTTCGCTGATATGTTTGTAGGAATTTCTCCCTTTCTGTGTTTCTTAAACAATATCCTCTTGATGGTTTTTGACACGAGTCCGAAGCAATTAGATCGGCTTTTTCGTATTAAAAGAAGTTATAAAATGAGTGTCAACGAAAAGAATTTGCGGCCTTGTATGCTATACAAATTTAAAAAGGCAGTACAATTAAACATACTGTTAGAAACATTGGTAAAGTGTACTTTCAAAAAATCAGGATGATCATCGATGATTAAATATAAACGTAAGTATTAATTTTTTTCACTGAAAAAATGTCGCTTAATAGAGTCCAAAAACGACATTATTTATGAGATGACCTAATATTTCATTGAAAATATTAAGTATGAAATTTGTAACTAGTTGATATCGAATTGTGTTGAGACTATTGAACATTAGAATCGTTACGATGTCAGCTTCCTAACAAGTACGTATTTGATAACATGAAAGCCAGACAGAAGATAATGACGACAAAAATGAACTAAAATTAAGTTGGAAACTCTGATGAAACGTGTCGTTTGTTTATAGATACAGTTTTGAAAGATTTGGCGCGAGTCTCATAACTTTGGATCTACACGGGTCAGACATACAGACTATAAGTCCTGCTGCGTTCGGAAATCTCGCCAAACTGGAGAACTTGCTACTGTGGGGTAACAAGTTGACCACCGTAAACTATGAATGGTTCCTGAACATGAATGTATACAGTTTAAAAACCCTAGACGTGTCGTTCAACAATATCTCTATGATCTATGATATGGTATTCACAATGCTTCCCAATTTGGAGAACTTCTATTTCGATTACAATAAAATAGAAGTCATCAACTTTCAAATGTTCGACTACTTGAGAAACCTTAAAAATGTAAAGTTTGAGAAGAACCCGTGGTTCTGGGGGTAAGTAATTCTGGAACTTTATCGTTTGCGGTTTCTAGTTTAAATGAGTTACGGAAAAATATAAGAGGCAGTCGGCTCTTTTTCGATCTCACTGTCAAGCGTATTCTTAAAAGCTGTGCTACTTATGTAGATACAACTACGTTCTTAAAATAATTAATGGATAATTGATCGACGTGATACAAAATGTGATATTTAAAAGCAAATTCCTTAAATTCTTATCTGTATTTCAATAGTAGAAACTCGTGGTTTTCCAAATCAAGATTTCCGTATAAATGCTATGCTAGAATTCTTTCGTAATATTGTAAAACTATTTTTCTTTTTGCAATGTATATATACATGTGAAAATATTGATATTTTACACACGAGACGTACTACATTCCAACGTGTATCTATAAGGAGTAAATTATTTTAAAGCAATTAATTTGTTTTATAATATATAGATATCGTGCACATTTAACATGGAAGTTTGAAACTATGAATGTGAATTATGGTAAAGATTGGGACGAATGGGAATGGATGAACGCCGTCATCAAAGAGTGCTCCCAAAATGGCTACGGAGTAATACCGCAAGATACAGTTCTCGATTGCATCGTTGAAAACTTACTGAATTACACGTACGAACTGTTTTCTACAGAACAGCAAGACACCAAATGTATCAGGGAAGCCCAACAGTTGGTACGCTGTATGAGACCTAAAAATATTACTGGGAATACGGACGACGAGACTGCGAGAAGAATACTTGAAGATTACACAGCGATTCTACCGACAATGTTCAGATCAAACGTTTTATTTAAACCACCGCAAATTAGAATTCCTTAAATCTATGAAGCACTTAATTAAATCCCAAAATACATATATCTATATGTTTCTTCTAAACGTATATGTAAGTTATATCAAAGTAATGGGAAGTTAGGTACGAGTAGAAAATCTATTTGAGTGCGCGATGTACCTAATTTCTTGTGTATTTTAACCCTAATAAAATTATTCAAAATTGTAGTTTACGTGAATTACTGTAAGCTGCTTGTGATTCAAGATTTTTTGTTACTAAAATTGTAGTTAAATGGATTACAACTAAAATTGCATGGCATAATGTCCCGTAAACATGGTAATAATATGTAAACCTATTTTCGAATGATAAAAAAAAATGCATTCTTTTTATGTAAGAAATATTTAATTAGCATGCAGGTGTCATCCAATTATAACAATATATAGGCTAGAAGGACCACGACTGGAAGTTCCAATTTCACATTCAGAAACGGTTGGATATTTAAAGCAAATGATATCTAAACTTTTGGATGAGAGAGATCAAAATTGGAAACCGGAGAGAATGAGGTTATGGCTTCGAGGACTTTATATGGAGGATAATCATATGATTTCTGATTATAAATTAAGTTCTAAAGATCGAATAATGTTACTTCTTAATAATTGTTAATATAAATTTTTGAGCTAGGTAAACGCGTTCGTGGTTTTTCGTTTTTTAAAACGTTTAAGGAAAAGGATCGTAAACAGACGATTAAATGTGTCCGTTTATTTGAACGTTTATGTAGATACAATTTTGTGAATTGATTGTGCAAACAACTAAACATAATACATCATTATCATTACTAATGCTTCTGTACAATTTTAAAAGTAAAAAAATTATTACGTTAAATCTGAAAATCGAACCAATTAATATATACTTTTATTGATTTTCACAGATTATTATCACATATTCGATTAACTTTTTAACGAGCAGTACGTATATAGTTTAACTCGTACCGGCAGAGTAAAATTAACTTAATATATATTTAAACTATATATTTAACGTAGAGAACCTGCAGTTGCTAGATTTTCTAAATTCAATCTTCTAGTAGATTACTTTAAAAAAATATGCTTATTGTTCAACTTCATTTGTGATAGATATTACAATTAAAATTTTCACAACATTTCACGGTATTTTAAACGATCATTAAAAATGCGCTTTATATCATAATTGAATAAAACTGTAAATATACTCCGATCGATCTTTTTGTACAAATATATTTTGAAAATTTGGTTAAAATTCATTTCAATTGTAAAAATTTACCGTTAAAATCTCAATTTTATGTCAGAAATGCAAAAGTTAATTTACATTTGAAATATTTCCTTAATACTTTTGTCATCATGCTTTCGGATCTCTACGTTATAAATAATATCAATGATCTTTGCATGTTTCGCTATAAAAATCATTCAACGAAAGTAATTTCTTTAATTATAATGTATTTCCCTATTCCAGCTGACTGGCGACCCAACCACAGGATTAATGCCTAGCTTTTGTTCCATGCAATAGTGCTCATTTTCCCGTAGCACTGTTTGAAAACAGACAAAAAAATATTCATAAATCACAGCTACATACTTACCACCGTCTCTCTTTCACTAATGTTTTACAAGCTTCCAAAATATTCGTTAAATAAAATTTGTTAGATTATCGTTAATTAATTATTGATGCAATATTCATGTTACTTGTTTCTAAGTCCAGTTACGAAACAAAGAAATACAGAAATAAACTTTCATACATCCGAAACTTCGAGAAGAATGGAGACATCAAGATAAAGAATTATACGAAACGTGAAATTGATATCAATTACATTCGCGGAGAACGTATCATGTATTGAATTACGTTCATTCGTCTCCCCATGAATTCGAACGCGAAAATTAGCTGGATATATATGTTATTTTTAGAAAATATTTTTATTTCATATACTCACCGAGATCCTGGAACGTAGAAGCTATGAGCTGATACATCTTTGTGCACGCAGCAACAATAGCGTTTTGCTTCGTTGGCATTGATTCTCCGTGATATTCGAACAGAATAAGGGCTTGTCTAACAATAGTTATCTAAGAAAATGAAAGAAAAGGAAACAGACAATAAATAATCAGAAACTAAAAAAAATATGTTGAGAAAATAAAAACAAATATAAATGAATATAATCATATACACTTACTTTACACATAAAAGTGGACTCATTCGCTACGCGCAAACAGTTAAAGTAACAAGTACCGCCAAACTTTTCTCTAATGAAGTTTTGTAAAGCAGTTGTGTGTATTGAGGTTATATCGAGTATATTGTTGGCGTTCACGTCCACGATATTCTTAAGATCAGACTTTTTCACTGGTGTGCGTTTAACGTAACTTGGTTCGAGATTACGTGAGTTTGCATTTGCTAGAGCTTCGTTGATACATCGTTGTCTTTCTAAGACTTTCGTGGCTCCGATTGGTTTTGCCCAACGTATTTCCCATCCTTCAGCCTCAGCGACGCCATTATGTCCTATTTTGTTCTTATTTTAATAAAGTGTGTACAACGATTAAAGACGAAATGAAACATGACATGAAATAATAAGCATACTTGTCATAATATCCATTACACTCTGTGCTGCTTTACGATTTTCATAATGTACGAACGCGAAATGATTAATTTTTTTTAATTTTAAGATAGGAATTTTTGTATTTTTCTGAAAGATATCTCGAATTTTTTGTTGTGGCATGTTCAAAGATAGATTTCGTACAAATAAAGCAGTAACCTATAAATAATAGCAAATGCTATAAATACTTTTTCTTATATTATTAATATAGAAAATTTATGTGTATTTTTCTAATAACATAAGATTCTACATTTTTTTTTATTTTTCACACAGCTTAAAATAGCTTACATTTTCCATAACTTCTTCGTCGATAGGATCACCAGGTTCAGGGTCGGCCCAATCAACCGCGATTTCATGGTCCCATAACATGACTCTTCCAGGTATTAACTTTCGTCTTGCCATCGCGGCTGCTCTGTGATCTTTGAATTCGACGAATATGAAACCACGATTCAGCGTCTTGTCATGTGCACTTGGATACAGATAGATATCAATGATGCCCTCAAGAATCTTATTCAACTCTTGCATAAATTCTTCTTTGCATTTGTTCTTGGGTACACCACCGAAGAACAATCGACAATTATCAACCGATTTAACGACGCCGATACGATGTCCATGTCTGATTTCGTAACCGTCAAGTTTCGCGCACGCGCTTCTTGCTATTTTTGAATTTTCAAACAAGGCGAATGCATATCCGCGAGTTGATCCAGAAAAATCGAGCATCAATCGTAATTCAATCAAACGACCGACCGTTTCCAGCATCGGCATTAATTCGTCCTCGTAACAATCTCGCGGAAGACGGCCAAGAAAAATTTCAGCACCTTTCACGCGTTGCTTCTCGCCACGAATGATTTCTGGAGCAGTTAAACGGCGTTGTCCATTTTCTTGCACCAATTCGTATTTCGTTCTTTGCAACATTTCCAGCAATCTGATCGTCAACTGGCACTCTCCCACAGCATTTTCCCGCGTGTTCTTAGTTATATCCATTATGACGCAAAGTGAAGAACTTTTATCACAAATTTATGCACAACGAAAAGAACGATCTAAATAAGCGAACTGTCGACAACTAACTGATCCTCCTAAGCTTTTTTCCTTATCCCCTTCTTTCTTCTGCTTACCCCCACAACCATACAGAATTTGTAGATATACTCATGTGAAACGTTATTCCTCAAATGGACCAATCGCAGTGATCGATGTGTCACTGCCAATACAGCTATATGTTCTCAGGTAAAGGAAGATAACGAAGCATCTATAGTTGACTCGGGTAGAAAATGTAGGTACAGATATATATCTCAGGGGAGAGAACACGCATCCTATATTATATTTCATATTGTCTATAGATTATAGTGTTAAACAAGTAAATAGGTTAGCTGTAGATTTACTTATGCTTACTATGGAATTACTGTGGTAATTAGTATTATGGAAATATGAATGTAGTTCTGACCTCTAAAAAACATAAGAATTAATGAATTATAAGTAGATAATTATAATAAGAATGTCATTGACTGTGACAATGATAACTTGGTAATAGTTCTCTATTTCTGTATATATGAACTTCCGAAAATATTCGTTGCAATTTATATAAACAGTATCGGAAATTGTGAGACGAATTTATTTGCTACACAAACGTTGTATCAAATAAATTACAAAATTAATTAGCATAGTTGTAGAATATGAATAGAATGAACAAGGACTATTAATTAGGGTTCTTACCTAATCGACGGTCTCTGTCCATTTTATTTTATTATTTTTTTTTATTTGCCTCTCTATTCCAAGTATTTTATTACCTGATTATTAATAAGTACTGAATATTCCTATGTTAATTTGAATATGATTATCTGATTTCAAACATGAGTTCGATTGCCATGACTTTTATGACAATCGTGCACAAGATAAATAAATTTTGATAATCTTTCATTAGTTTATTTGAAAGATATTTCTTTGATATATTTATCTTCGTGTACAAACGTGATAGAGAGATAGATTTAATATTTTGGTTTTATCAAAATGGATTTCAATTTATTGTAGCAACTTACAATCATAAAGTAGGTGTATCATCAACCACTGAATTTCATTTACACGTGTCTTACCTGTAAACCAAATATGGCACATGCAACTGTGTAGTAGCATTTTGACATGTGCCTTTGATCGTCAATTTCGTGAGCAATTTCGAGCATCAACGACGCAAAAAGAAAACAACTGTATTTTAAAAATGTATACTAAGAAATATTGAATATAACTTATTACAAAATAAATTTTATTCCGTTTTTACGTAAATTTATTTCATTTTAATACTCTCTTTCATTGTTCCATGAAAGAGGCCGTCCCTGAAACAATAGTTCTGGGCCTCAAGAACTTTAATTCGGTTCTGCTGATCCATCGTCTTCGGACAATACGCCCGCACCATTGCACGCTTGCGCGGAAAGGTCTATATACGGACTTCGTGAATTTAAAAAATTGAATATACGTGGGTTATCAAAAATAGAAGTATTCATGTAAAATTCAAATTGTGAATACTTTAATACATTCAATGCGGTATGCAAAATCAAAAGGGGCCCGTGGTGGCAGAAATCAATTTTTTTATAACTCGTAGCCATAGTAATAGAAGTTCGTTTCGAGGGCGCCGTGATTTTTATTTAATATTCATATTTTTGAATCTACTTTTTAAAGGAAGTTGAGCATTTTGTGGTTATTATATATTTCTTTCGAAATTAAAGAGATCAGTGTTGCGGAAGTAAAGTTATATGTATAGTTCAGTATACCGAACCGAATATTCCTTTACAAGTTACAGAGTTCAGAATAGTGTCAATATCATAATATTCTTTTTTCTTTGTTCTAAACTAGATAAAAGTGTCTTTTACACGGAATGCTGCTAGTAGGATTGCGGATTGATATATAACTTCCTTGTAAGATTCCGCTGTATGGAGATAAATGTCTCGCAGCTTAGATTACGAAATATCTATTTCTTTATGCAGGTTTATGATCAAATAGAACTCGATGTTCTTGTTAATACCGTGAATTTCGTGATTTATATGTAATGTCGAGTGGCTCATGAGCGGTTCTCATGCGTAGTCATTTCTACTCGCTTTACATTATTTTTATATTAATCGATTAATCTTTGGGAATTGATGCTAAGTTAAGAATTAACTCTCTGTATACTCGAGTCTACACTATTGAAAATTTCCATAGGGGTTTTGGATGATCTAGATTGGATTGTAAATACATACTCGTTAATAAGTGAATTATTAGCATCCTTCATAGGATGTCGTTGAACATTGCAAGGACATCATGGGATGTCGTACGTTTTTGTTTTAATTAATTATAAAATAGATGTACATGTAGATGCAATTAGAGAAATATGTTTTAAAAATAAGTACATGTATAGAATCCAATTTTATCCTACTTTATCCTATTCTATCGTATTCTATCCTATATCTATGAAATTAAAAGCAATAAAAAACAATTAGTATACATAAACATCTGTATAAATACTTACTTATATATATATAATACATAAGAAATATATAAGATACATACATATAAAATATGTATAATTATAATTTTCTAACCTAAGATATATATTATTTTATTTCAAACTAAATGTTATCATCTTTTCTATTTTTTAACCAATTTTATTTAATCAAATTACATTATGACACGCGTGCTAATTTTTAAACACAGATATCCAGGTTTCGAATTCATAAATTTTGTTCATCCAGATTATGTTAGCTTATGCTTACAACCAGTTTAACGTATTAGTTTTTTATTTGAAACATAATACCCTCCTATGGAAAATATATCCTTTCCAAGAATTTAACGATTCTTATCGCATAAGTATATATATGTATATGTTCGACTTGCCAGAGGGCCCCCACACTTCTTACCAACTGAAATTGCTTATGTAAACAGAGACGCGGGGGGTTAGTCTAGTGCCGAAAGTCGAAAGTGCCTTTCAGTATCACTCCGTAACAGGTGTCGATTTGTGTGATAAATATTTTATAATCATTCTTTTACCACTGAAACGCACGCTACTGTAAACTTCGTTTAACGAAGGTACATTTTTATTCCATAATTTATTAAAATCTTTTGTAATCTAATATTCGATTATCTTTTTTTCTGTTTATTCCAGTAGCTTTGTTCCAGTAGCTCGTACATTAAGCTTTCAAGATGCAATTTAGGTTTGATTGTTTCATTTTCGTACAGTTTGCTCTTTTTATACATTTATTTTAACACTTCTTTTTTGGTGCAGATCGTTGTTTGATTGCGAGGGAAACTTCGAAGTATTAGAGGGATGCTGCGAAATTCAAAAAAATTAGACGAATTGTTTCGTTGTTTCCATCTACATATATCTTAAATAGTATTCTGTACAGTTAGAATGAATGTTCTTGATAAACGTTTCTACTTCTTTCGTACTTTTTTAATTTAATTTAATTTAAAGTCGATTGACTTGATTTTATTGTATATGTGTAGTCTCCTTTAAGAGATTGCAGTTAGTTGTACATTGTTGCATTTCCCGCGTGAATTTTCTATAGCACCGCCATCTCACGACTTTTATCAATAATTTTTATTGTTTCTGAAGAAGACGCCATTACAAGTTCAGCCTTTGGCGCGTAATATTATTGTGCTCTTCAAGCAACTGTTTTGCCAAGGAATTCTTGATTTGTTGCAAAGATTTTCGAGTATTTATAAAATGTGATACGGTTTATTGCTAGAAGATATATCTCAGTCTCCGGTAACACAATATAATCTCTAAAATTAGATATATTGCATTTAGAATATTCGTTAGTGTTCAGTATAGAGATACATTTTTATAAAATTAGCAAATAAAACTTTACCCTTCTGTAGACATCGTTTTGATATGTAACTTTAAACATGTTTTATTTCTTCCCCTACAGCTCCCCTCCCCCTAACACTTTCAGAGAAAGTTTTTGTGATCTCGTGCAATGCGATTAGTTGAGTCAGTGTGTGTTTCGTAATTGTAATTTCAATATTTCTCAGAGCAAAATAGCTCTTATTAGTATTAATTCTAATAGTTACACGCGAAATTAGAGTCAGTGTTTGTTCGCCGGTTTATGTATCGGGCGCGTTGGTAATTTTTTTCTTTTTTTTGTGTTATCTTTTTTAAATATTCGTTTTCGGTATTCGAATCAGTGCTCAAGAGGATGAAGCCTCTCCTGCAGCTTAGCAATGTAAGTATTTTTGCACATTATTCATGAATTTAGTTTATTCTTTGTGTATTGTTTGAATTATTTGAATATCTATTGGAATTAAGTCTCAAAGTTTCAATATTGAATTATGATATCTAAATTTCAAATTGTTCTATTAAAGTTCCAATTCTTATAGTAATTACAGTTTATTAGAATTTCAATTTTGATTATAATCAAAGTTCTAAGTTTAATAGAATTTCATGGTTCATTATCTTGAACATTTGGAACACTCAACACTGTGATTTTAAAAGTAAATTATAATGTTACATATTTTGTTACAGATTTTTCACAATCTCCATTTCCTCCTGTTCTCTGGATAGGATCTTATGGTGCTTTAAAAGCCAAGAATGTAAGTATTGTACTGCAGTTAACTGTATTTCTTTCTTTTTTTCCTTAATCATAATTGATCAAGAAATAATATTTGCTGAAAATTCTTATTTTTCCCTATTACATTGATAAACTATAAAATTTTGTCCTCAACAATAAATTATATATATACACACACACACACGCTATTTTATCTTTTGTTACAGATATTTCACAACTAATACTTCTACCATAAGGTTCGATGATTCTTCCGAGATGACGGTCTTCATGATGGTTTGTTATGAGCTACGTTGACATTGTCCACATCGTTCTTCATATGTAACTGTGAGTCGCATGCTTTTTTGTTTCTCCAATCAGTCACTCATGCCGTAGAATGAAAGATCCGAATCGACACGGGAGACTGGTTGTATTACGTAGAATTTTTTACAAGCATAGTGACCACGGGTATCTAATATACCCGTAAGTGATAATACATATTTTTATTGTATGTGTTTTATTTATTAGTTCAGGATAGGTCTTCTTGCATATTGCATTTTTTATTAGCATGAATAATATTACGTAATGTTAGTAATTGATTAATTAATTATGAATGATCATGAGTGGATTTATACGGATGTAAGTACGCGTATGAATAAAATATGAATGTTTCGATAAATGATAAATGTTGAAATTACTTACTGAATTGATTATTTTGAAGAAGTTAAATACTCTAGTATCGTGGAAAAATCATTTCGAAAATACTGATGAGCTGCAGATAGAAAACAATGAAAGTGCTCGTGGCCCTTTAGGGCAATGGATGACAATACATATTATACATAACTGTAAAAGTATTAAAGTCCACTTCCTTCCGGACAAAAATGTATTTTCTGTGTGCAAGAAGGAACTTCGCGGTAGGCAGATTTTAGAATCAAAGCAACAAATTTTGAATATTTTTTCGTGATTTCGAAAATATGCTTTGACGAAGAGATCACCTTAAATTATTTAACATTAATGTTTAAACTGCAGTCCATTAATACATTGCATTGAGTTTTAATGTTTTCTTTCATAAATAAATTCCTTCTCATAAATAAGTTCTTTGCCCACTTTTTTACAATACTAGAATTTCAATAGTTTCTTATGCTATTAAATTCAGTAAATTAATGTAGATTCACAATAATTTCAAATATAATGAATAAATGAAAAATGAAGATCCGTTAGATGCATACAAAGCAGATATACTAATCATCTTTTAGATCAGGATTTTCAGGTTTAATCCTTTCCGTACCCATTTCCAGGATCTTATTCGCGTGCCCAGGTGCTACGCGGGTGAAGGAAAGGCAATGGGTACGATGACCATAAACTTCATAATTTATTAGCGACTGACGATAATTGGTGTATCGTGAACGACGTAATTTCCACATTGTGTGCGTGTGTGGTTAGGCTGTGGAATTGCGTCGTCGTTTCGATTCTTATTAATATTCAAAAAATTCACAAATATAGATAATAATATTCTTTATTCTACAATAACATTCAAATAACAATGTAATGGTACCAAATTTCGTACCATTTGTTCAATAGTCGTCACTTCTTTAGAAAATGCAATACATATATATCTTCAATTGTAAATTTATTTTTAGTTAAAACTAAAATGTGTATGTATTTGTATCGCACAATGGTCGCTAACTATCGTCAGTTGATTTCAGGAAAACGGTACGTAAATTGGAGTGTGAAAGTTGAATGTCAAACTCGGGTGTCGGAGGCGTCCCGGGACGTTCTCTCTAGTGTAGGCTCTTGCGCCCGGGTGTTATGTGTGAGAACCGTGGAGCGAGTGTGTTGGTGTACTTGTGTTGCCATTTTTTAAATATAGGGTTAGGTAGGATAGGTAGTATTCTTTCTGGTGTGTCTGTTAATTATAAGTAGGTAGGACCGGGCAGGTTGGCACAGTCTCTGGTCGGGTAGACGCGTCTTCGTGTGACAAACCTGTTTCTGGAAATCTGATTTGAAAAATCGACGGTGAAACTGGCACGGGTAGAGCATGCTCTCGTCTCTGGTTTTGCCTATCGATTTTTCGAATTTCGCGGTCGCGGTCGCGAGTAAGCTCGAAACGAACGTTTATTGCTCGAGCACGCACATGCGACTGGGCAACGATCATAATGATCGTTCGTCGTCTATGTGCACGGGGGAGATAGCATCCGCGATTTATATTTTTATTTTATCCTTATAAGTTATTTTTTATTTTGCGATTAGAAAGACTCGAGCCTAGGTTTAAGTTTCAGCGGGCATTGCGCCCGAAGAAAGAAGAGGCTATGAGCCGAAGAGGCCCGACAAACTGTCATTGAAGAGGGCAACTACTCATGGCTCTTCATCCTCTGGATCATCCAGAGCATGGAAAGTCATTCGTATTATCACTTTGTCACTATGCTCCTCTTTAGTATTTGTAGTAGTAGTATGTACTTCTCTTCTGGCCGATTTACGATGTCGGCTCATCGTTACATTGGGCAAATCTTTGTTTTTTCTTAGTGTTGCGAATAATAATACCGGTTTGAATCAGAGTTGCGAGAAAATGGTGACTACGGTTTGAGTTAGCGTTGCGACGAAATATCGATCGTGTTTGCTGTAGTATTGCGAACTATAATAGATTGTTCTTAGCATTTCTTATTATAAATTATTAGAATTTCTTAAAGTATTATATCTCTTCTATTTAAATGTTAATTAATTTTTTACTATTGCGATTTTTAATTATTGCGAATAATTAAAGTAGCTTTTATGATAGTTCGATCAGAAATAGTAATTTTTATTTGATTCAGTTTAAGAATTAGTGTTGCGATATTATTCAGTCGCGACTATCTTGCTTACTTTTACAATTAGCGTTGCGTTGATGAATAGTCGCGTTTCTTTAATTAGTGTTGCGTTGATAAAACGCGATGCCCAAGCCTCTTTCACTGTGAGTGTGGAAGTACGTTCCCGATTCCTGGATCACTTGATGCAACTGATATAGTTGTGTTTGATATTACTAAATATCTTTTAATTTGTTGTAATATTATTGGTATAATTTTTAAATAATTTTATTAACAATTTAGTTAATGCTTAAATATATTAGTCTGATAGGCATCCAAATTACCCGAGAATAGTTAAAATTGTGTAGAATCGATACGTGATACAATTATTTATTATATAAGAAATAATACGAGCTGATTGGTTGTGATCGCGATTGTAATTAGCTTCACTAAATATGTTTCATTGCTTTCTATATGAGTAAAGATGGCATAGGTTCTTACCTTCTAGTTTCTTTTTTTTTTTTTTTTTTTTTTAGTAAATATCATTAATTTAATTTTAATAATAGTTATCATTAATTTTGTGTTAGGACGAATAAGTATCGCGAGGACATTCATATCGCAATTTTAAGATACCATTCCTTGTATATCGTTTATAATTTCATAGCAAAATTAATTTTATCTCAAACCATGACTAGTGTTGTAATTTTCTTCTATGGACGATTAAAAGTTCATGAATTCAAAGTTAGATAGCGGCTTCTGCGTTACCGCTTTCGATTTAAGTTGAATATAATTCCTATTTATGCCGTAGCAAATCGTAGAGGGCGTAAAAAACACTCTGATTTTTTGAGGTCGGTATTTCAGGACATTAGGCAGAAAATCCCATACACTGTCGGTATCTTGTACTTAATCACTATTAACAGCTTGGGGGATCTCGTGTCACATGTTCTGAAATACCGGCTGGTGAAAAGAAGAGATGTTTTATCGCTAATTAGATACTGTTAAAAAATTGGATACGATATAAACGACGAAATTATGGAAGTAGAAATATATAGTTTTAATATATTTTCAATGAATTAACACCTTATAAAATATTACTAATTATTAGATCTAAGTATATTAAGTTTCATTTTATTTATTAGTACCTCTATATGAGTAAAAAAATGTACTATGCAAATAAAATATGTAGAACCAGATAGAAGAAAACGCTTCATTGGGAGATAAGGATATGTCCAAATGCTTTTTGTAGCTATCGTAGCTTTCTTCTATTTATCGTGTAGCATTCGTTTAATCGGTTATCAGATCCCATAGGAAGTTTTTGGGTATAGAGTGTAATACAGTAATGGTTCGTTTTAATTAAATGATTTTATTGGTCAAAATATCTTCTATTATATTTAACAACCTTGCTTTACAATAAGTTCGATAAAAGAATTAGGCAACTGTCCAAATCATATGGAATAAAAAAGTAGTTACATATTAAGTCTATTCTGTAATTCATCTGTGATAATAAAATCTTACGCAAATAAAACGTGATAAGGACATAAAATCGAGTTATCAAAATCGGAACTAATAAATTTATTTAGATCGTCCAAAGGTAGTAATGAATTTCTTTTAAAAATGTCGAAGGAGTATCCGTATAATGCGTTTAAAATTATGCAACGAATTTATTATCAAACGAATAAATGCAACGAACTCTATACAAAAGTAATATGTAGTTGTCCTATACAGAGCGTCAAGTTAAGCGTGACTGAAATTCCTACGCGTAAACGTTTACATAATGTGCACCATTTGTTGGAACCGACTGTATTTTTGTACAATATTTATTTGTTAATCTATTAATTGTAACGGTTGTTATAAATCAATGCAACGACGTGTCTCTGTACTAGAAGCTACGAAGCTATTTTGGAAAACGATACATCATTTCTTGCATTCTCCATCAGGCATTCATTTCCACTCATAACATTATTACATTGAAGTCTGAATTGAAAGCACATATAGGAAATTTGTAATATTATAGATTTTGAAAAGGTGCCAGTGCGGTATATGTGCTTCCAACCCGCGTGTTTTCGTCGACTAACTACGGCGGTCCTTAATAACATTATTTCTTTGCTATTACACATTAGGTACCTACATGTCCTTCGTTCGCGATAGAAGGATGGCTTATCAGTGCCAGTTTCTGTACACGATCGATAGTTAAAATAAACCTGCGTACATGGCACTAAACAACATTATAGAACACGGATCTAGTAATCTTAAGCATACAAAAATAAATTATAATAATAATCATGTATCTTTGAACTTATACATGTACAATGAATACTATATTATGTGTACGTATATATATAATATATATAGATATATAAATATATTTTAAAGTACAGTATCCCTTATAATTATTCTTGATTTAGAATACAACGAAAATGCTCTTTTTCTTTTTTAATAATACGTACCAGAACATCTAGGAGAATTACCTAATGCATGTCAAATAATCTGAAACTACCTTTTTATACACAAGGAATGCCCACAATTAAATTTCGACAAATTTTTGTAAAAAAAAAAAAAGAAAAAAAAGGAAGCGGCATACTGATATAAAACAAGTATCCGTGTTCGTTGTACTTGCATAGAAATGACGATATAATTCTTTTCTTTGTACCATCGTGAAATTTTACTCCAGCAACAAGCAGGGATAGAAATCGTAGATAACGTGCTATCGCAAATATTATTTTCCTACAGGGAACACATCGATCGTTTAGCGCTTGCTTAAAACATTAATTAATACATTATTTTAAAAAATATATTACACCAGCAATTTACAGTTCTCCTAGACATTCTTGTTTCACTAAACCCACCATTGCATTTGCTGGTGTATGCTTTGGCTGCAGCAAATTACCTGTACACAGAAAAATGTTTATGAAATGAATTTTTAATTAAAGTCTATAAATATCTTTTAACGTAGAAAAATCAGATTGGAAATATTTGTAGGAAAGATTATTACACAGTGAGACAAAATATGTATTTTCTTCGGTAAAAGAATAATAAATATTTCTATAGATTTTTAAAGAAAACATTTCCAAAATCGTCAGTTTTGAAATTCTTGGATCCATTATTTTATGTTCCTGAGAGATACGTATATTTTCGTAAAACAATATTTCTGTCTGTAAATTGCATACGTACCTATTATAGTTTAAGGAGTTCAGTAAATTACAGACTTAGAGCATAGGACGAAACGACTAGGAATAAGGTTGTAATGTCTAACGCGAATCGATATGCGCTTGATGACGATCCTTTAACTGAAAACGCATTAAATATTCATAAGAATCATGCTCATTTACAAAGAGATGCTATTACTCAATGTATATATTGCGATATTTACCATTCTCAGCTTGCTCACCCGCGTATACTGTAAAGCAACGGAAAAGAAACTTTAGTAAACCAGCAACTTCATTATACAACGAACGATTACAAAAGTCATCTTTCCATCTTCTTACCTCCTACAAACATGTGTGGTTTTGATGGCGGGGACCATCCGAAATCGTTTCTGGCCATAAGGATCGCTTCATACGATCCAGGTTCAAGCCCTTCGAATTTATATTCCACGGTAAATTGATTTCCTTTACCATTCGTTACCGTCGGCTTCAGAATTGTCCAATTATCGTCTCCTTTGCAACGATATTGTAGCTATATTATGCAATTAATACATTTATATTATCATATGAAAAGAGATACTAATAGATACGAAGATAGTAGAGAACGGTAATACGCATTTAATTACCTTGTATTCGGTAATTGGCGAATAACTCTCCAATTGCCATTTTAAAATCAATCCCGAATCGGTCTTTGTCATCTCACCACCAAAAATCATCGCTTGAGACGGAAGACCTGTAAAGCGAATTAATCGGCATTTCATTGTAGCACATTATTTTCGAGTATAAAATATCCAAATTCTCGAAATTTTGGCTTTACAAATTTTCGAATTTCCAGATCTCTAAATTTCCATACTTTGCGACTCTCAAATCCTCGAACTATCAAATTTTCGAACATTCAAATTTTAGAATCTTCTTCATTTTCAAACTTTTGTGCGTTAAAAATTTCCAAACATCGAAACATTTCAGTCGCTCTCTAACGTGTTTTATTTTATTTTTCAAATTTTCCCTTCTAATTGAAAAAAGAAGAAGAAACTCATACCGGTAAGGGAAATAGTTTTCTCTGCTCGTCCTAATTTATTTTGCGCGATGCACGTATAATTTCCCAAGTGTTCCTTTTCGGTATGCAGAATCTCGAGGATATGCCGTGTTTTGTTCCCCTTGATCTCTATGCTTCCTTTTTTCGGCATCACTTCCTTTTCATCTTTCATCCACGTCACTTTAGCATGCGGATGAGCGTGCACGTTACACATCAACTGTGATTCAACACCGAGACCGGTATGCACCCATTTCCCCTTTGTCTCTATTTCGGGAGCGTCTACGAAAACAAATTGTACACGTTCTTTTATGTTTGATTTATTCCATTGAGGCAACATTTAAATATAGAATAGTAGGTCACTGTAACAACGAGAACGTGTACCACAAATTCTTACAGTTAACAACGACGTTAATGGCTTCTACAGGTGGATTCTCCAAGCCGTTCTCCATCAAACACTGATAACGGCCACCATCGTGTTTGTTAATATTTATTATAGTTATACGGTTGCCACTGACGATTACGTTATTATGCACTCTTTCGTTCTGTAATAAAAAATAAAAAGAAAAAGGTGAGAAATGTATGAACCATATTTACTAGACTTTCGTCGAATAAATGTCTTAATACGTTTTATAAATAAGAATCGCGATTTCTTGCGATCATTACTTTTCCTTAATTAAACGTTCCAATGAAACTTTTTCATTTATCTTTAACCCATTAAAGACTAAGCAATGAAATGACACGTAAAAGTTGTGTAAACGCAATATTATTGAAAATGCGAATAAAGTAATTTACATGCTGTTTTCTAGAAGTAGAACAAACGTATTGAAATAGCGAATACTTCATAAAAATCCACTATATACAAATCAGGGAAACTAAAAAGTAAAAAGATGATCGCGTTAATTTTTCCAATCTTTACGAGAGACTACGTTCTAGGTAGAAGCATTAATCTAAATATATCATATCATTCTTCTAAAAGGATAATCTAAGGTATATTATTTTATTTTTGGATCTTAAACATTATTCAAGTTCCTCGACATCCTTCACGAAGCCATTCCTCAGCCAGTTTTTTAACAATTTACTTTTTGAAATGTATCGAGCAATATTTAATTTGTATCCTAAATAAAGGGAAAATTCAATTATTCTGGAAAATATTTTAAAAATATTTCTCTTTACAAGATACAATTCTTTAGAGTCTTTTTTACAATCAGAATGTTAAGACGTCCTGACTTCGGAGAAAGATTGCAAATGAAATAAATTTTTGCCAGAGTTTGTCACGTTCCTTCGCGTACAGAATACGAGTAAAAATATTATCTTACCTCGTGATACCACTTTATCTCATTTATCGGTTCTATCCTTGTTTCACAACCGAGGGTAATGTTTTGACCGACGTTGACTTCTACTCTTTTCGCAGGGATGACCTGTATCACGGGTGCTTTATGCTGCTGCGTTGGCGACGATGTCGATGGAACCGGTGCTTGGTCAGAAACTAACACTCTATGCTTAATCGTAATGGGCGGCTTGTTCAAAATACTGCACTCGTAATCGTTGGAAGTATCATTGACCGTTGCATTGTAGATCACTAATGTATTGTCCCATAGTCGAACCATCCTCTCCTTGTCTGCGTTCATCGGATTCGAGTCGTAGTAGAGAAATTCGTCGTCTTTCTTCCACGTGACAGCGAATTTTTCTAAGATATTACAATTTGGTCAAATCTCTGTACACATTTAGATTTAACTCCTTGCACTGGAGAAGCATTTTAACGTTTTTGTCTATCAATTCGATAATTAAAAATTGAAATCGCGAGATAAAATGTTCAGTTACTTGTTTTGTTATAAAATAAATATTTCATATTTTAAACTGTGATATTTCTTGTTAAGACAATGAATCTTACAATGGTATCATTAAAATTGATAAAACGAAGCATTTCGTGAATTTCTTATTGAGAAAATCAAGAAAGCTGATTAAGATTACTCGATCGTTTACCATTTTTATATTTAATTTCTGATTTCTAAATACAGTGGAGAACAAATTTATATTATACATATGTAATAATGGATCACGAAGAATATCTCTGATGAAAAAAGAAGGTACTTTTTGACAAAATATTCACGCTTAGCAATTTTGCGAACTGACACAATACATTAAAAAGATCGTATCAGAACGCTTGTATTCCGGATGCAAGGGGTTAAGAAAAACATTAAAAATGTAGAAATTCTACATGTTGATTTCGTACCAACCTGCATTTTTCAATAGACAATGTAGATATATGGTGCTTCCATTTCTCACGTGTATACTCTGTGGCTTAGATATGATTTGTGGTGGTTCCTCAAGAGCTCCAGTATCATCTTCGTCATCGATGGTATCATCGTCGTTATAATCAGACGGTGGATCGTCTTCGATGTAATCGACACTCTCGGAACTTTTAGCCGGTTTGCACCAAGCTGTAATCAAAAGGAATACGTTACCGTAACACGTATTTTCTTTCTGAATTTCGTTTTAAAATTCTTTGAACACGCGTCGTTTTCTTCGGTTCCCGTGAATCTTGTACGCTTTATTAACATGGCAAAGAAAATGCTAAGAAGGCGAAGAGAATTTTTATCCTCTATTCAAACACGAATGCAAAAATCGCGATCTCGCGTTCACGATCGCTAGTAGAGTAGGACCTTTAATGTCAATGTTATTTACGATTTACCGAGTGAAATCTGTTTGTATACTTAAAACTTTCGGTTTAGTACTTTCTTGTTAGTACATAGTTAATACATATATTAATTTGGACTCGTTATAATAATGACGCCAATAAAGATAACAATATCGACGTTAAAAATTAATTGCCTCGATTATGCGAATTTTTCAAAATTATCCATTGTTCGGAAGGTTAATCGTTCGAATTCTAGCAACTGACGGTATAGTAAAAGTAATTAATGAAGAATGAAACGTTCGAAATACCGACAGTACACGCACTGATATTCCTAATAATATTAAAAATTAATTACTCATGTGTAACTGCTTCAAAATTTAATCCTCGCTCGAACGATTAATCATCCGAAATCTGGGCACCGACCTCGCGTACCACACAAAGAAGAACGAATCTATTGTTATAGACCGATCGCTAACAGCTGTTACCTAGTTCTTTCTCAAAGGAAACACCTAAGATTTATATCCAGGAGAGGCCTCGAACAACGGTCGAAAAGAAGGACACGCCAGTTGCAATTAGATTTCTAGTGCACGACATGCGCTTAATTTCAGGCCAGCGTATGTAAGCACACAGTTTTCTAATAATACACGGCCCTATACTTGTCTGTCTTTCCCAACAATGCTCTTTTCTGCTTGTTTGCGTGTGACTTGCGTGTGGCGGCGGCTATCGGGAGGCCACGGTTTAACAGGATAAAAAATTTCAGGGTGAACAGTGGAACGAATGAAATAAGAGGTCCACACCCTCGTTGGCTGCGTGTCTATGCTCACTTTGCCCTATTTTCAGCCACGTTCGTTTTATGTTCATCGTTTACGTATCCACGCTACGATCGCCTTCGATGTCAACTAAAACCACCACACCTCTGTCCATGGACAGACGAAGATAATAGCGAAAATTTGAGATGAAATAAAAGTAAAGTATGCTACTAAATTTTCTTCGAAATCGAAGAATTTTAATAAACGTTGAATAATTTTAGACCAGATTCTTTGGACCAGAAACAGCACATCATCGTCGATGGAAAGATGAAGCGATGTTGTAGCCGAGATGGGTCACTGGATGAAATAAAAATGAAAATAATTTTGATGAATTTTGAATAATTGATCCATGTCCTTTGGAGCTTTTGATTTCGTTATCGGACACTCGAGAAGCAGGTAAAAGCGTCGACGGCTGACCCACTTCCGGTCCCCACTTAAGGTCCACTACGCTCGCGTGAGCTTCGCATTGTCGATACGCCCGAGATCTCGCGGTATCCTTTACTTCAGCCTTCGTGAATTTATGCTTGATTCGAGAATAGCTAGTTAGTCTAGATCTGAAAAGCTTTCAGATTTAGGACACCGTGAACGCCTCTTTGATAAGCTTTGATTACATTGCGAGTTTCAAAAGAACCTTCAAAGTCTTTGTATTCCGATGAAACTTGATTACTTTTGCACGATTAAAGACATTAAGACGTGATATTAATGAAAGATGTTCGAGATTGAAATAGGAATTTGCAATTCTTGCGAATGTTAGGTGTAATTTGCTGCAAGAACGTTGAAAGAGGTGAAAAACGTTTATACGAGTATTATTACACGAAAGGATTGAATTATTTGGAATAATAACTGCGATTATATCAAGAACGACCTATAAATCTAGGTTAATGGCTGACCACTACGGTAGCCAGTTCTGTTTCCACTTAGCCTGTAACCCCTTGCTAGCGACTCAGCGTCGACATCCCTTGGCAACGGCCTAGAAAAGTCGCCACGGTGTTCCATTGCTTAATTTATTCTCACCATGGGGTGCTTAACGTACTCTTCCCTTTTTGTCGACCTTCGATGACCAATCGAAGCGAACACATATATTTCACTTAACAGACATCCTTGAAAATGGAAATTCAGGTTTTATCAATAGTAACATCGTTCAATTTTTATAATTGTTTTATATCATAAAGTTCGATGAATTCTTTTATCAATTAATTTTATAAATAGTCTACGGTTCTTATATATTTATGAGAATATTGAATGTGAGAATAATGTGAGAATAATGAATATTGAATTGTATGTATTGAATATGAATATACAACGATGTACTGAGTGTACGTAATACGTAAAAATAATAAAATTGCCAAATTATTCGTTAGATTTTTGCGTATCTTCGTAGTTTCTTGAAATTGAGTATTTCGTCAGTCGTATCTGTCGAGAATTTGGCAAGAACAAAGGGAAATTTGTTCTATCACGACGTGTTGCGATTAAACGTCACTACAAGAAGTCCGATAAAGCGACGACTTTAAATCTTTTCTCGCAAAATTTACGACTGTCCTTGGCGATTATATTGAATTCTAAATCTTCTCCCTCGAATTTCAGCAGAATGACAGGGACAAAGGTAAGGACATCTCGGCGACGATCTGGACATCCGGCGTCCAAGGTGAAAGAGACTGCAATACGCAATGCATCATAAACCAGGCATTCGAGCAAACGCAATGTAAGACGCAAGCACAGCTCGATGCATTGGTTCATCGTGGAGATCTTGCGAAATCGAAAAGAAATCCAAAGAAATCCAATTCCCCCTTGTTTCTTTCTCTTCGTCGCCCGCCTTCCTTTGTTCTCTGTTTTCTATTGGAATTCGAACGGTGACTCGATACAAACACGAAAGAATAACGGACGTGCTTGAAAACCGCAAAATCGTTTTGCATTAGGCGCACGCGTAACAAACGATGATGTCATCCCAGCGACATGTCCAAAAAAAGGACCTGCCTCATGCTCGCGATTCATCCTAACAGTACACGTCATCCTGTTTATGCGTTTGCCCTTACGTGATCACGTTTTCTTACGTGTTTGCGCCGTGTTCCGCGGCCGACCGCCACCCCCACAAATCAAAAGGATAGAGACTGTAAATCGACCGGGTGAGATCGGCTAGAACTGCATCGAGTGGTCGATGCGGCGTGCGAAATGTCAGGGTGTTGTTGCAGGCTGCAATTACGTTCACGGCCCTAGCCGACACAAACTGGAAGGAAATTTATTCAACTTGTAAACGTAACATCCCACCTTTTATGCCTCATTTTATAAATGTTCTTAGCGCGAAGGAGCGTACAGACGATCAATATTATTGTCAGTACTCAGGATTCTCAGCATTATCGTACGTAAAAGAACCTTTACATGTTCAATATATATCGTCGGTACAATATGGGGAACCCTGAATACGTCGAATAATATCGATCGTCTGAACACTCTCTTAAAGAACGACGATGATGTGTTTCGAGCGTATAAAACGATCGGTCACTTTTCCATTACCATCGAATCTGGAAGCACAACGTCTCTTACTCCGTTGTGATTTTAAAACCGATGTGATATTGTTTCAAGAAAAGGTAATATTTGCAACATTTAGAACGATCAATCTAGATCTGAGGAAGAAGTAACAAATAGTTGAGAACTTTATAAAATTAAATTATCGAATACTATTTCGCAGAATTGTTGAAAGTGACGACTGTGTGAGTAATACTGACTAATATTATGGAAGTAATCGGAATCAAAATCCCAGCTCTCGTAAATGACGCATAGATGTCAGATTAATGATGATGTTACGTTCGAGATACATTTCCTGTTGAATGTAGCTTGCATCAATTATACTGCAATAGTAACAACTAAGATTTTATATCTCATTCGTTTCGTATCTCTCATCACGTACGATCAAACCGCATACAAGTTTCTTACAACATAGGTATCCAGCCGGATTTTCCGCGATTATTCATCGAATTTTAATTTCTATGCCAACAAAACATGGTTTCGTAGAAACGAAATATTACCAGAGGATAAAGACCGACCACGCATTGACATTTCGAATATTTCTCGGTGGTCATACTACCAATTTAGATCGACGTCATGTTCCTCCTATACACAGACCTACAGCTTCTTTTCGTGTAAGCAGAAGTATTCTCGATTACACTGTTCCCATCTGCACAAACGCAACGGAGCCGTTTTTGCAATTACACTCTGTATCCTTCTTTTCCTGCTCATATCCCTTCAAGTAACTCACACACGCGACACACACAGTGGATAATAGTAACAGTAGATACAAGAAGACACCAGTAGCTAATTCCGATGAAAACGTTTCGAGAGAAGAAAACGATGATGGACGAGAAACCGTAATGCAATTACAACTGTTCTCCGCTTTGTACATCGGCAGTTACAAGGTGCAAGGAATGCCGGTTGCATCGATAAATCTCAATCGGCCATTTCTCATCGATACTACTCCTCACTTACGAAAGAAAGGTCATCGGATCTATGATACATCCGTTTCAACGAGTTGCCCTTTAATCGTATCTTCCCTCTCTGTTGTAGAACTAAACGTGGAGTTGAAATGTTAAGCCTTTGTGGTTTTCTTTCAGGTTTTAATTATGAAACGTATCTTTCGTATTGTAAATTAATTTTACAGAAATTATCGGTTACGAAGGAAGAATTTTAAAGAACTTTTCCAAGTAACTTATTGGCTATAAATTAGTTGGAATTAAATGTCAAATTCTGCTTGGATCACAAATTGCCAAAGAATGTAAAAAGCTACCTTTTTAGTAAGAACGATATAAATTCTACGTGAAATGCGATAAAAAATGCTATGAGCGGTAAAATAATCTTTCTTAGCTTCTGCAACTATCAAACGATAGAACGTACGATCGAGTCTCGAAGAAACTAGATCCATCAAGGATAAATAAATACTTAATTCGTATAAACTTGAATATTAACAATTGCGAAAATGAAAAATTCTTAACCCAACGGAATATCTCGTTAAGAAATACGAAGACGAGACGGTATAACCATCTCGGGTTTTTCCCTCATCGATCGTTTTCCTCCCCTATGAAACTTGCGTCTGTTTGCCTCGGCGAGCCTTCCTTTCCTCGCGGAAGTGTCGTCGCCTCATAGGGTAGAAAAGCCACCATAGCTTTCCCCAGTTATCGATGGTTGGCGTCTTCGTAAGGCAAACACGATCGCCCTCTTCAATTATCATAATGCATCATGATGTCTGAATCATCCAGTCGTGTTTTCCTTGAAAACTTTTTACCTACCTGACTCGCAGCAACATTCAACTTACATGCTATATATTTTATGTTAAAACCGACCGCAAATGTAATGACGATCGAACGAGGAAATCTCAAGCATGGTCGTTAATTTTCTGACTTATTGCGCAACTACTGTCTTATATCATGGTTAACGAAGAATCAAGAGGAAGTCCGGGTTTGCAGAAATTCTCAAGAGATTACCATACAGAACGTCGTGTTGGAAAACGATCGAAAATATCGACGAGATATTAACATTTAGAATTTATCGTGCGAAGGCTGAAGTTGACAGTGTTCGATGGATCACGAATGTTGAATGGGTTGACGTCACCTCTCGCATTCCCTCACGCCTTAATGGTTATTATTGCTAAGAGGCACGCACTCTTATTCCAAGAGGGAACCTCTCGTTTCACGTATGCCGCGTTGAACACGTGTGCGCCTGTAAACATCGGCCCTCGCATTCGTGGGTGCGCGTAAAATACCACGAAAGGAGGTAGGGGTCGTTGCGTGTCCACGTATGTATACACCAACGATGTACGTGTGTCATGGAATGTGCAACACGACGTGCATTGTACACTGGTGTTGGAACATGGATAATAAAACTGGGAGTGCCATTTGGCCGAATTGACCCATGTTAGCACACAACGCTGGCGTATAGCACGAACCTCCGAAAAAGTCTTTGGTCTCCCAAAGAATCAACGATATCGTTCGTTTCGTAAATATCGAGGACGATGTTTTCGAGGCGAAGAGTTTCATCCTACTCCTTCTTCTCCTTCGCGCATCGCCGTATATGGCGAATGCGAATCTCTTCTCCTACGAGTTAACTATGGAGGATCTGAACGAAACATTACGGCGTAACGATTCGAAAGCGGTTCGACAAGTTTGCAGTCGCCATCGATTAACGTTGGCACGCGGCGAGAACAACGCTTTCCGAAGTTTCCTCGAAGGGGATGGATTCGTGATTAATCGTCCGTATCACGTTAGCTTCGATAAGACGTTAGATCGAGTCATAAGTTATTTGTTTCTCTCTTTTTTTTAATCTTTCAAATGCTATTTGCAATTTGCTTTTGCAAAGTATTATACTTGAAAAATTGATTTAGCGTGTTGATAACAATGGCATTGAGGTATTTTCGAGTGATACGTAACTTTAACGAGTTAGGCTAGGTTATTTCGATCCTTTTTGCGTGCTCTCCTTGAAATAAGCTTTCCAAGAATATATAGGTATCTATTAATGTTTTTCGAATGAAAGTCTTTTAGTTCTTAATGTAAGGGAGACTTTGATGAAAACGCGTTGTATTCAACGTACAACAATGTATGTATACTAGAATTAATAAAAGACAATACTTGGAAACATCTTCTAGGATTTGCTTGAAACATGACATTACTCGTGCCTAGTAAAATGTCCATGTAAATTCAGATTTGTGTAAATGTAACGAAAGAAACGAAATTCAAATATGGATTCATTTTGTTCCAAACATTATTACAATCACGGTACTTTGTTTTAGATACTTTGTAAATTCTTACGTATTATATTCATTCTCTATACCTTTTTGCGCATTTAATTGCATATCTACTTATGACTCGATCCAATTCGTTATATCCGATAAAATACAACTTATTATCTCCGTACAACAATTTTCCCAGTAGCGTGTTAGCGACAATTTCATAACCGGAAATAAAGACACCTTGGTAATTAATACAATTCCGTCTAACAATAGCTTGGAAAGTTCTAAAGGGCGACGTTCTAATTCGCTCGAACTAACGACTAATGGTCTAATTCTCACAGCGTCGTATTTCAACTAATGCAACGTCGCTCCTTCTCTTTTCTCCGGACTAATGAATTGCGTCACAGTTTTTCGAATGAAACAGAGAAGAAGACTCGCTGCTGACTTGCCCCTCGACGATGTCATCTTTTCCACTCTAGAGGAAGCAACTATGTATTGCGCAACCTGGCCGACGAAGAAGAGCCATCGCTGCGTGGAGAAACGGAGAACGCGATTCGAAATAATCCGTAGATTGCAGCTGGTTCTCACCACGCGAAAATAACCGTGTGCGGCTGCAAGGAATATAACGTCCCGCGTGCGGCGAAATGGCAAAAGGGAGGACGAGACAACGTGCGGATGGCGAGCTGCCAAACGGGAAGATAACATAGGATCGCAGATGCTCCCTCTTTCCCCTGGCTCGGGATCTAAGAACTGAGCTAAACTGCTGTGACCAGAGAGAAAGAGAGAGAGAGAGAGAGAGAGAGAGAGAGAGAGAGAGAGAGGAGAGCGTGAACGGAGCGGAGCAAAATGAAACCACGAAGAAGATACCGTGACTACGCCCGGATTTTTTACCAAGTCCCAAAGCCGCCTGATTTAGACGCAGCTCCGTTGACGGAGCAACGAAAGCGTCTCTCGCTCTCTCCAGAAACCTCCGCAGCGTTGCTTAGCCTCCTCTGCTCCGATTTCGCCTCACGCCTCTATACGATACAGGAAGGGAAGGAGTTTTGGGGGATAGCATAGCATAGGAAATAATTTATACCGAGCGTCTAAAGATAATTTCCACGGAGAGGGATATCTAATAGAGAGAGAGAGAGAGAGAGAAAGAGAGAGAGAGAGAGAAAGAGAGAGAGAGAGAGAGGCAGTCTAGGCGTAAATTGAGTTGTATATAGATTCGATGGATATTTTCTTATGTTCGTTTAGGTATACGCTTATGTTATTATCGCAGTGGATATGTTAATTAACAAATACGTCGGAACAATCAAATATTTAAATTCTTTCGAGACATCGTATTCACATGTTCCATTCGTTAGAACGATAGATCAGATTTTTGACGTTTTAAAAATATCGAAAGTACTCCTTGTATAATATTTAGTAGGTACGACAAATGTTTCTTTAATTTCCGCTTCTTTTGTCGTGTTCGTACAGATATAAATTTGCTTAAACATCCGCGATGTAGTCACGGTGAACTATCATAGAAATAGAAAATAATTAGAAGATATAGCCTACAGTAGACATTTCCCTTTTAAATAATTTAAAGAGAGCTTCTTTACAAAAGTAGCTAGGAGAATGTTTTTAGAAACCATGCGCACCATCATAGCCAGGCAAACTTGCATCGAAACGAATGGTGATCATTCCGACTGATAACCTTGCAATTTTCTTCGTTATTACACAGGCTAATAAATTCTAATTAGTCGCATATCGTAACTCTTTCCGTATTTTACGATTATAATACGTATCTGTAAAGGATTTACGAAATATTTATTTCATCATCATTCACGTATTTGTATGTTTATACGTCGTTAGAAGTCGGTAGCTCTCGCGTAATTTCACGTTTATACTTCGCTGTAAGTAAAGAATCATTCGCGTAATTTTACATTTACTATTTTCGCAATGTAATGTACATTTATTGTTTTTCGATATAATATAATGTGTCTAAGTGTTGAGCAGATACAAATATGTAACAACGGTGACCAAAATATTAAAAAATTTCAATTTCCTCCATCTTCACGTTCGATCTATACGTTTTATTTCGGAGTAAGGAAGTCACATATCGTAGAAATTATGAGAAAAAGATGTGACACGGATCGAAAAAAGGAGATTCTGCGCGAAGCTCTGTTAATCGGCAATACCAAACGCAAAAAGTTTCTTAATAGCTTAAAACGGTCACGGTTCTCAAGACCTTCGGTATGGCGGCAAGCAGGATGTGGTAATTATTATTTGTTGACCGCGTACTCATCTTGCGTTAGTAGACGAATGTCAACAGTTTATCGTTCATTGTGTAAACGATGACTACCTTTGCTCATACAGCGTAATGAGCGAACTTGAAGCGGAATTTACATTTAGAGACATATAGCTGAAAAATATTCGCGAGATCGAGTGCTAGCGTTTTAACGTGTGCAGATGGAATGGAATTAAAATATAACGCGTTTACTCGATATTTTTCAATATTTCTTGCGTGAAATTGTATAGAAAGCTATTATAATTATATTATAGAAAGAAAATATAAGAAAAGAAATATAATTATATTATATATTATAGAAAGGCACAAATTCATTTTCTTGCAAAAACGAGAAAATAATACACGAGATTTGCACAAATTTTTACGACCTTGAAATCACAGAGATTCTTCTGTCGAAGCTTTTAATTGTATTTAGTATTATTTAGTATTATTTTATTATTTATAAAGATTTTATCTTTTGTACCATATATATCCTCCAAGCTCCTCTACTTTTGACATTAAACATAAAAGATAACCAATCGTAGTAAGATAAAAATTGTATACAAACTGTCTAAATAGATAGTTGCGTTGATAGTTAAATCATGGAGTTAAAAAAATAAAATAGAAAGAGAAAACAAACAAAGAATTAGTTGTTCGCTAAAGAAGGATGTAGATTCTGTGTGCGATAGTGCACGCCGTAAGCGACAAAATAATTTGTTTTAACCTTTAGAACGATCCCAGGCTAGCGCTAAAATCGCACGATGCACGTAACGAAATTAACAAACACTTCGTTCTTCGTTCACGCTAAAAGTCCTCACCTCTGACACCGCCGACATCACCAAGCACGTCGACTCTTCGACGATTCTTCGTATCGTACCAATGGAATTAAATAAACATCGTAGAACACGACTCGAGAAGCATCCCCCTTCACCCTTTTACTTGGAAAAGTCATGGATGCGAGATTTGGTAACGCGATACGTATAAACACGAGAGGGAAACCAATCAAGGGTTTTCAACGCTGATATTCGCCCTCGCGGAACGACGAACTTGAACCACGGAATCGATCGTGTAATCCGGTCACGTAGACATTTAACCCTACGCACGTTCCCCCGTTGCAGGATCTAATACTTTCCCTTGTTTGGAAACGATATTTCTGGGAATCGTGTTCGCCTCGAGAGAAACCCACGCGTGCATCTTAAAAAAAGACTAAGAAAAAGAGAATATCTCTCGTAGCGAAGCATCGAAGCATCGACTGAACCTATAAAAATCGCCGTTCGTTTGATTTATACCGACGATTACACGGGGACGAAGCCACATGGACCATTGTGCGTTCCCCATTCTCGATCTTCGTGTCGTGGATCATCCGACGACGCATTGTGCGAGACGACTCTCGGCCACCAGAGGATCCTTCCTCTGTGGACACGGTTAAACAGTCGTTAAACGATGAGTCACGATCCTAAGCTAGAAGGTGATCGTGTTATGCAAAGTTTGTAGGAACTTTGTCGAATGTGTTTGATGGACAGAGAAAGTTTTGGAATATCGTAATCGTAAATACGATTAATCGATCGTCAGATATGACCGTTCTTTCGCACATAATTCTGTAAATGTATGTTGCGAAGATGAAGTATCGGATAGTGTCGTGGGTAGATGGCTGGTGTGTACACCGCTGACACGACTAACACTCCGTGTAATGGCATTATATCTCGTTCATTACCATTGATAAAGCCTTAAGTAGTATGAATGTCGGGTTACCGTGAAGCCTATCTTTACTTACTTTCTACCTACCACGTAGGTGAGATAGAATTATACCTACTCCGCAAACCAATTTCCAATAGCTCGTATTAGGCGAATTTGTGCGATCTTGTTTGCCAACAATGTTGCAAATCTTACTGTCAGAAATTTTCTCTCTACTCGATGCTACATTTAAAAGAGTAGACAAAACGAGATTAGTCGGTAATTTTGTATAGAAATTTTATGCATTTACGACGGTGTATTTTTATCGGTGCCAGTTTCCTACTCTAGTCATACACTAGTTAATATTTTCAATATTACAATATCCTTGTGATTATGACGGAAAACGTGCAGTTTATAAAATTTATCGTTGCTACCTATCGAGATTACTCGATTCGGACATTTCCAAATTTTTTGCTGGTACTTTTCAATATAAAATCATTTTTAACGTTCGTTAAGTTTTTGTATCGTTGTTGCGTGCAATTTTAGAGAATATCGGACAATTTAATAAAATTATCTTCCAATAATCCTTTTGGAAATATGAAAATCGCATTTAAATTAATAGGATTGAAAGCATATATTTGTGATATGTAAATATGAAGATATCATGCCACCATTATGGTACAGCGATCTGACAATTGCGTTATAGACAAACACGGGCGGGCAGATTCCTTTACTCTAGAAATTAGTGGCGGTAACCGATAATAGTTGTCAGTGTGCTTTCTCCTACGCAATATTGACAAGTCGTCGGTAGACTCATTTGCGCTACCTCACTGAATCTTGACCACGTGCCACACGCTGTATTATGGCCATCGTGAAATCATCGTTTCTCTGCTTAGCTATTCCCGTTTAAGTATAACGAACGCGTAATTACTCTCAATTAGGGCAGCAGGCGTATCGCAGTCTACCGTTTCTTCGTACAACTTTTTTATCCATCCTTCATTCATGATTTACGTTGCTTCTTCGCGGAGTTAATCGCAGCTCGTTCCGTTGCTAATTAAAGATATAACGTTATCAGAAATGTTTTTCGTCCAAAGCACTTCGTTTTAATTCACAGAGTAATCTCGAGATAAGCGATTTAAGCTAAGAAATAGGTTACTCAGTGGTGCGCCAGTGTCGTTCGAAGAGCTATTAATTGTCGATAAGTTATCGATAATTTTTTGATACTTATTAATACGTCGATAACATTATCACTGTATCGACGCAACGAATAAAACAGAAAGATACAACTCTCTAAATATTTTGAGGAAAACAACTGAATGAATTTATCAGTCAGGTTTGAGGTTATTTGTATACTACGAAAATACACAAATATACACGAAATACACAAAATTACACAAACATAATGGAGAAGAGAGAGAAGTACACGATGCGTGCTGCGATAGTAAGCTTACAGTCCTCCTATTCAAATCTAATCTTACATTTGTAAGAATTGTATAAAAATTAACCGAGTTAAATTCTCTTTGCGAGAATGTTTTTCATCTTTAGATTTTTTAGGATATCTGAACAAAAGAGTTAAGAGTTAAATTCAGCTTGTCAATATCGAACGAATAAAATTGTAACAGTATCGATATTTATCAATAATGTTATCAATGATAACACCTTTAATAAATCCAAAGACGAATATTGGAGTGCGTATGTCATTTCCAAGAAAGAAGGAAATGCCATGACCCAATGGTACTCGGTATGGTAGAGCAACATACGCTTGTAATACCGTGTGACGCGGGCTTTTCACTTATCGTGACAGAAACGAGATGTAAATCGTGGAAAAAAGCGGCGACCACGACTCAATAAACCTACAGTTAGTCACGGTTGACCTACTTACGAGTGTCTTCGGTAAATCATGAGCAAGACAACACACGCCACGGAGAACACGGTGGATTTCCGTGAATCCTCAATGAAGCCGACGAGCCGTGACTGGTGTAGATAAGCAGCTGCGGTTCCTTGACACTGCGGAATCGACGTATGTTGCTCCATGCCACTTGGGCGTATCGTGGACTATATTAATTGATCGGTTGCCTGTTCTCTACGTAACTATTCCAGTTTATTCACGATCTCGTCGAAAGTTTATATTTTGATGCGTCTTGGGCGCAATTAAATCGAGATCATTAAACAATGAAAAAATTACATACTCGAAGAAAGGCAAAATAATTAAGTAAAAAGAGGACACTGTACTTCTGAATGTGATTATCTTATCTAGGTTCTCTTCAGCTTTTCCTTTTCATTGATTCTAATTCTCGACGTTCTAATGAATCCGTAAAAATTCAAAATTGTTTGACGTGTACGATACAATGCACAATTTTATTAAGATGGATTCTCTTTATAGTCATTTGAGAGCATTATTTCCACTTAATTCGATACTACGTACGGTATAAACACGTTATTTCATTCTTCGAGAATTACGTATAAAATGATCGATTGTTCATTATATTTCCATGATGCATCCGACGTTTCAACGGAAATGATTAATCGATTAAGAAACTAGAGAAAAATATGATCAAATACGTCACATTTGACGGTAATGATTCCTAAAAACATGTATAAAGCGAAGAAAATGACATACCGTCGAAACAGTCACCAATGATATTCTAGATCGAATAAAATACCAAAGATCAGGATGCCGACATTAAACAAATCGTGCGTTTCCGACATAAAGAAGAACGGCGAAGGCGAGCTTTTACCGTTTCCATAAATCTCGATGGATTCTTATCGAAAGCCGCGTGACAGATTCTTTTTTTAATTCAGGTAGCTGGCCTGTTACACGAACACTTCTCCACAAAGACTCAATCGACCAGTTTGTCGAGTTTCGTATATGGAGAGGCAAGCCTTATTGGAGAGAAGTCCGGGCTCCCTCAGAGGAAGGATAAAGAGATGTCCTGATACCGATCGTGCCCGTGAACGCAAAGAGTTTCATTGACCTTTTCCCGATCCGTGCAAACCAACACACAGGACAATGAATCGAACTTGCTCCTACGAGGAACGCGATCGTCTGTTATCGAACGACTGTGAATAACTTGCGAATCTTATTGATCCATTTAGCTCTTTACAGCGCCAAACCGTTCGACTTGTTCTGGGTACGGGCCACGTTAATTGACTAGTCAGTCTGGTTACATAAATGGTATGAACGCGTGCACAAGTTTCTCTATAGATCGTACAAGCGAGCAGTCCTCGAAGAAATGCAAGCGTCTCTATCGATTTACGATCGCGCGTCGACATTGACCTTTACGCCATCGTCGTCGCTAAGAATCTTCTCGTGGGTCTCTAGGGTCTCTAGTTGAATCGAGACGGTTTTCTCGATCCGTTCGTTGCTATTTCCCGTGCATCGTCCGTACACCTTAAAGTATTTCGTCCTCATCTTCGATTAATATTTTTTTGCTTTAGATATGTATATGATAATATTCATACGTTAACTATAGTATCGCATATTAGATAATTATAATTTGAAATACCTCGGGGGCACTGATTAATCAAAGAAACGTTAAATCAAAGCCTGGATTAATAAGTTTAATTGAACGATAAGGCGGCTTGAATTTAAGTAACTTGACTAATTTGAACAAGGTTTTACACAGACGCGAGACAAATAATCAAGGAAAACACATCGGACAATACTTTTGAAATGCCATTGCTGTATTATTCATGCCATACGATGAGCAAAATTACGAAACAATGTGTTGGTGCGTAGGATCGAGCTGTGTCATTTTTTGTCTATCTGCGTTTTATATATTTACGTTTTTTGATATGTCTTACTCATACTGTAATATTTCCAGCGCTCGAATAGCTTCCAAACGACGATTCTATGTATATTAGTTTCGTTAACGACACAAAGTAGTCATAAGATTGAGAAATTGCCATCGACGATTAGGCGAAGCGCAGTTTTGCATCAGAAGATAGCGATTGTCTGGGATATATATCTTCGTGTTAGTTTTCGCGATAAAAAGTGTTGGTATGCTTATACTCGGCTAGGTCTATCGAGACTGATAGCACGTTTCAAACAATTATACTTCATAAACAGTACAACTGCAATGATAAATACCGCCGCGGCGTATCTTTTCAAGGACAGATAGCTGATAAAGTAGTAAGTACGGTACGAACCAACAAAAATAATAGTCTGCAATTTTTAGCGAAGTTTGACTCACTCACTGACCTTTTTTAGCCATTTTCGATGTTAGATCCTTTTAACGACACAAAGTTGAAACAGCGTTTTAAGCAGCCCAGCTTTTATCTTCGTTTTCTTTTGTATCATATTATTTATTCTCAAGTAATATTTTAATAGGATTTTAATGCAAAATTCAGAGCGTATCTGAAACAGTACACGAGGCGCGTAACGCGTCAACCACTTTCCATTCTCTGTTCGCTGCGCGAAAGGAAAGAAGGCGCCAGGTTCGATGCGGAGGCTGGTTTGTTTTCTTCTTTCTTTAAATCTTAATCTCGACGGGGCTTGTTCAGTTTTTCATCCACCCTTGAAACGAAAAGGTCCGCAGCATCTTTTGTTCCCCCGAGATACTCAGCTCGCCGCTATAAATCACCTCCGGTGTACTCCAGTGCATATATTATCCGGCAACAGCCGAATGCGCTTCCGCTTATGCAACCAGTTGCGCTTACGCGCCGGATCCATTGTGCCGTCTTTTACATTTACATCTTGAGAATTCGTCCCGCACTCTTTGGCTCATTCACAACGACAAAAACGACCAGCATTCATGGATCGAACTTTCCTAATATGCTCGCGACTTACGTAATGCTGTCCTTGAATTATGGAAGGAATATGACGAGTGCGGCGTTAGTTCGTTCACCGTCGATCGACGCTTGTTCTATTTGTCATTCGAGTTACGTATACGAACTTTTTAATGACAATCTTATAAAGCTGTACAGGATATTATACAATGTCTGCAAAAAGTATCTGCATATATTCTTGTTTATCAATGAAGCATTCTTTTATCAGCATCAAATTGTAGACATACGAAAGTACTATAAATGATACGAAATTTAACGTACTTGGACTGAATCGATTTAGTGTGTAAATGTTCTACATACAATGACGCGCAAATACTTTTTGCAACCACCGTAGGTACTTAATAATACATAATTTTTGAACGAGTTTTATGTTTTAGAGCACTTGATCAAAATTCTTATGGATAACAGACTTTACAGAGATACTGATCTTACGTAATTCAATGAAACTGATTACTGAGATTATTTCGATTGATACGAAAGAAAATAATCTATGAAATTCAAAGATAATCTACTCGTGTAATATTGTATAAATGTACGGTAAAAAAATCACGTTGAGACAGGAAAAGGAAATATGTCTTGAATTGTAAACGATAATAATTAACAGATAAAACAATCGATGGAAAAAAGGCATTTCTATTGTACCTACTGTAATTAACATAGATCCAGAACGGGAATAATTAAATAATTCCGTCGAATTTTTACAGAAAATTGACAAATACGAGGAAAAGTGATATCGAGTTTAACAATTTGCTTACCCCTGTACATCTCGAAGTATTCTATAAATATTTGCCAGATATCAGGTTCGATAAACTTATCGAGACGCGTAATGGACTGGAGAAAGAAAGACACGATCTGTAAATGAAAGAACTACTCTATCCTATTGTATCGTGTACACGAGATAAATCTTGCACGAGTCGCTCGCGCTTCCATTTAAATAATTCGTTCAACGAGCTCCTTTAATTCATCCGCTTGAAAGCTCCGATGGTCTTTTATATACCAGCAGCCTGATAGTAGTTAGGTCTCTTAAGTTTCTCTTTGAGCCGAAGCCTGCCGAGAGCGAGAAGCATTCTGTAAATAATTTTTGAACGCGTCGAGGATTCAGGACCGTTTTTGCTCGCAAGACCGTTCGAAATTTCATTATGTGAAACGTTGATATTCGGTTGGCCTCTTCTCGAAAACTTGGTTGACCGATGAATAAGGTTTGCCATTAAAAGCGGGCAAATATTTGCCAGCCGTCCTTAAGTGCTCTTCATCGTCGTATCTCGTAACATCCTGGCCCGTTCAGGTAGAGGAACGGGTAAATAAGAAATGATTTCAGAATTCTAAGGAGCTAGTCACCAAGTTAAACAGACATTCTCGATGGTTCTTGCCACTTCTGGTTATTCATCATTGAATCGGAGCTGGCTGTACAACTCGCGGTTAAATCAAGAAACTTCGGTGTATAAGGCGAACTGTCCACTGAAATTTGAAACGCGACATTCGTCTTCCTATAGTTTTGTAATTTTAAATCGCTTCAGAATAGGATGGAGCGACATAGTAGCAATTTTGCGGCAGTGACTTTACACGATTTCGTAGTTTCGTATTTTTAAAACCTGGTGCACACGAACATTGTTGCAATTTGGTAGTTTTATATTTCCAATATACGAGTCGTTATCGTGCAACGTTCGGAGTGCGCAATTTTGCCGGTTTATATTTATAACGCACGCGAACATACGATCTCGTTATTGGAAAAGTTTTCTGTTAACGAACGATGCAATGCCGATGCAATTTTTTGAATATTGACATTGCACGGATCGGCAACTTTACACTTCCGATAGCAGCATTTCACTTTCTATGTACATCGTCGTATTAGGAACACGATCGCTGAGTCGCGCAGCGTCAGCGCTGCGAAATCACAACATCGAACCGCCCCTCTGCAACAAGCTCGAAATTGCTGAATCGCAGTGTCACCATTGCACGATCGCAACGATGTTGTACCTCTCGTCTGCTCGAACCTTATTTAGAATCTCGAATACCGTCATTCGTCGAGAACGATTATTTCGAAAAGATCGAGGGACTCGTGACAAAAACGACCCTTGCCAAGTGACACAGAAACTGACCTATAACTTGATTCGCGTTATCGAATGAATATCAATCGGTTTTATAAAACCCTTATCGCAAGATCCGCAACTAAATTAGATATAGTTGGTCTGCGTTGTAATTATCCATTTATAAGAACCGTGTAATACGATGAATATTTTGTCTGGAAAAATTGAAATACACGATTAGAAGCCGATACTTTTGGCGTTAGAATATTCTTTCTTATACTTATGTATAATAAGTATTAACTTATTATAAATAATTAACCATGTCACCGCGCCACACCAGAAAAATTACTGAAAATTCTCAATGCGAGAATTGATTGTAAATTTCAATAAATAATAAAAAAAAGAATATTCTTTCGCTCTCTCTTGTTTAGTTAAAATTGCTGGAGTATCGTTTTGCCTTCTCGAAGAAAGGCGAGCCCTTCGACTTTTCCCGTTGAAACGAACATTTTCTTCGTCCTGTGACGAGGCACCGCGTCAGCTTCGCGATCACCGTTTATAATGGTGACGTAATTATTTCGATCCCACGCACGACATCTCGTAAAGCTGCGCGAAACGTGCATGCCATGCCGGCATACACACGACGACAGACACGTATATAGCTGGTAAGCATTGGTACGGTATCCACAAACCACAGGGAGAAAGTTATGCGCTCTTGGAATAGAGGGTCGCGTCATACTGATATCCGATACCGCAAAAACGACATCCGCAGTACATACATACTACGTCCTGTTACTCCGATTTAGGTTGGGATTAATTGGTCCTGTGTTAGCCATTGATAAACCGTCTACGCCTCTCCGGCAATAAAGCGCACGAACGTAAAAACCGTAAAGGCTTGATATATAGAACAGGAGTTACGTGTTGCACTGCCGACAGTTAGAAAATGATACGCTTTCGTCTTGATGATACGTAATCTCGAAATATTTATCCAGTGGTTCATCGAGCTACACCGATATCGCTACAAAATACTATTTTTTCTTCGCCAGTATGATCAAATAACGAAAGGGTCGATAATCCTTTGCTTCGCGGTTTTATTCGTCGTTATTTTCAGCGAAGACACAACCAGATATCGCAATTGTACATTTCTTTTAACAATTTGTTTTGTTCTTTGTTGAAAATGACAACGCGAGTTCGTGCTCGCCGTCCATATGCAGATGCGTTAGTTATAAGAAATAATAACTAGAAGATAGTCCTAGTTACAATCGATAGGCTTAAGATGCTTTTTTTATTTATCCATTTATATTTTATTTTTAAATATTTTATATTTATCCATTTTTGATTTATCCATTCGATAAAATAATAACTATCGCGATCCTACCTCCGAGTATAGAAATAACAACGTTCTTTAATGACAAATTCAAAGCAAAGTTAGAATTCTTTGATATTAGAATTAATAGAAATTGAAATAGCGATCGTAATCCTATAGCACAATTTTTGGCTCGATATTAGAAGGCGAGAGGCTAAGTTACCCAGTGTGAAAGAATTTCAAGGAGAATGTCAGCCGGACAATGTTCGTCAGTGACATTGCACGACAGCGTAGCTCGCGGATGGTTTATGAAACGCGACAACGGGTTATCGATATACAAATCATGATATGGTACAACGTGGCCTGTCAAACGCGTTATAAATATTCATCTGACGGTTATTCTATGATTCACGTTGCCTCGTGTCTCGTTACTCTTTGGTTTCAGCGACGATTACTCTTCGGTAGCGCGTCTATCGTTTAATTGACACTGAGGCGCTAAGAATTTATGACAAAACTACTTAACCAAATGCATGAGTCACCAATTAAACCTGTCATCGCTCGAGGAAGCCGTTCTGCGTGAGCTTTTCGAGTGGCTCACCGACAACTTTCACGACGCGTTCCCTCTTTCGCGCTTGTATACACCGTGACTTGTCTCTCGACACGTGCTGAAACTTTCCCCGTTCTACCAGCACGCCGAGGAAAATGGAGGAGGAAAATGGAGGAGCAAAAGAGCGTGGCACAAATTGACGCGTCTTCCACTGTCGGCGTGTCCTTCCTTCCGTCTAACACACGGCATAAAATGGCGCACCGTACGAAACACGTTTACTGGAGAGTAAAAGGACTCGCATAATAACGCCGGCTATATCTGGTATACGGGGGCTTGCATGTTATTTTCGATGGTAAGTGCGCCCGGCCCGTTGTTCCGCAGGCCATCGACCCGAAAACCGACCAACTAACGAACGAGTCTCGTTTATTCTCTTAATAACGCCGAACTTTGCGCCGATTGTTAAACAAGTTTGTTCGCTGTCTCAGCGTTTCCATCAACGAGCCTCGTTGTCGGCAAATTCGCGCGAACTCGTTGAGTAAATACGAATGGAGGAAGTTAAACGGTATCGTGGCTCGATCGATTTAATTATTGGCTGTGTAAATTAAATCGGTGCGTTTGTAACTAAAATTTTGGTTTTGTTCGCGAAGCGTGTAATGTAACGGTAACATTGTACCTTAAGCGATGAGTTTGGAACAAAAGCGATGGAACGAAAAGGGGTGAGTTTGTTTTAGAGCAACGTGTGATCTCGCCGCGATGATTACGAAGCGCGTAACTTTTAATCCTAATTGCGAAATTCCGTTACACGCGTGTATTCTCCGAACTTGGTTCCACCTGATTTTTAATCTTTTTGATTAACTTGATTTTAATTTAAATTTTACAACAATTTCTAAAGCCCAGTAATAACGAAAAATTTGTTTCGACAATGTCCACGAATAAACTTAAAATTTCACTGAAAAATTAGAAAAAAAGAAACACGTAGCGCGCGATATCGTATTTACCTTCCCTTTCTCGATAAAATGCAGCGTTTTAAACGAGTAAACCAGACTTACAGAACAGATGCGCCGCGTGTGTATTTTGATAATACTAAATTTACATGTCTCGTAAACAAGTGGCTAAACTAAGCAAGTCATATAGACGTAGATGAAATTCCTGTAAATTTTCCATAACGCGGGAATTTAGCATAGCCATTACTAAATTACGGATCATTAGAGAGCGAAGAGAAATGAAAACAGAATAGAGATTTATTTCATCCTGTACATATTAATATCTCGTAGTGAAAGGAGAAGAATAGGCTGTAGGAATAGAAAGGAGGGAGCGCGAGAACAAAGAAAGAGGAAGTGAAAGGAAACGAGGAAGAAAATGAATACGAGTATAGAAAACCGAAACAATGCAAATGGAATGTAAAATATTTGGAACAACTTATAACGAAGTATTTATTCCTTGGCTGAAATAAATTACAATATTTATCTATCTATCTATCTCATACATTTTCTATATTTTTACATGTTATTTGCATTCTGTACATTAGAATTCTTCCATAAATGCATAAATATCCTTGAACGATTAAGACAGATTAAATTCTAAACGAACGAAGGAAATAAAAATTAAGCGACAATCAGTGAGTCACCGTCGGCACGTTCGCGTTTAAAGACGACGTTAAAAGCGACATTAAAAGCCGATATAACAGACTGATCCCGATTAATTTGACGAAACCTAACTCGTCCTCGGACAACAAAGGGTACAATAGAAGCGCACGGTAGCCTTAATTGATCCACATAGAAGCACACATGGGCAAAACCGTTAAACACGGCCGTGCACACCAGTATGAAACCGATGCCGACGCAACAATCGGATATGGGACGATTCGAACAAGAGGCCCTTTCATCGTTGATTTCCTTGTTTTCACGTGGCGGCTGTGTTCCACCCACGAGGTCTATCGTACACCGAAAAACTCGTCGTGCGTGACGCCCTGCTACGCTTTTTTCATTTCCTATCTCTTTCTACGTTGTACGTATATCGTACGCGTATACGCATACACGCGTGTAACCGTGTATCGTGGAAGACTCGCTGCATTTTTAACAGCCACCACGCGAGTGTACTCGTGGAAATAGGCCCTATTATTAGAAGCGGCAGAGAATTCACAACAAAGGAAGCGGAGCCACCCCCTCCGGCGTTCGATGTTATTTCGTTTGGGGAAAATTTCCTGTGAAACAACTGGCAACTCGTTTACGTTCGTGTAAATGTTTCCTCCTCCGTCGAATGGGAAGTTTACTCGCTTAGCGTATAATAACATAAAAGAGGAAAAAGAAATCGATGATAAAAACAAGTGACAGTATCGAATCGTTAAAGCTTCTTGCATGAATAGTCTGTGTGGCGTCGAGTTTGCAATTAATTCTTGCGAATCACTCGCACGACGCAGTCTGATCGAAATTGATGAGCACAGACGGTAAATACCGAACGTCGAGGTCGTTAATTAGGTTCGCACGGTTCGACGTTACTTCGAAATTCCTCCACGAGGAAATTCTTCTCCATCGTTTTACGTTTATCTTACTGTCTTTATCGCTTTCCTTCTTCTTTTTTCCGAATATTCCTATATCTTTTATGACTTTTGCCCGCCCGATGCGCGCTTTCACGAAGAACGCCCACGACCGGAATTCGCGATTGACGATCCACCGTGTACGGAATGGTTGGGCGAGATCGTTAATTAGCCTACCGAAACCGACAATATCCTCTTAATTGAGAATCGTTCTCTCCATAGGCGACGCCTCGAAAAGAAGAAGAAGAAGAAGAAGAAGAAGATTCCTCCGCAAAAGTAGCTCGCTATTGCGTGCGCGTCTATGTAAATTATGCGCGCACTTAGACCTCTGGCGATAATGCAAATGAGAGCATCGTTGCCCTGCCAATGCCGGAATTCAGTAGCGGCAATAGTTTCACGTATTATCTCGAATGCATCCTCGAGGCTAAATCCCTGCCTATCCCTGAGTCAGATCCTGTATCTACGTACATTTCTTGATCGTAGCATTACCGTATTGGATACACGTAACGATATAACGTTAACCCATTTCCGTTGGACTTTTTATTTCGCTACTGGAAATGTTACTAGAAAATTACCCTCTCATCTACGACCACTGTAATTACCACACCTGTGTATTTTATCACGTTTGGCGCAATCTATCAATCATATTGATCACGCTAATCTTAAAACATATAAAATACTTTTCACCATACTATCGTTACAACGTTCCTTTCACCAACCGATGACCGTTCGATAAAGAGGCGCTACTATTTAACCTCAGTACTCTTGTCAACACGCAACGCGCAACGATATTTATGAAACCCGCCACGGAATCTCCATTATACGAGCTCCTACTATTCGAAAAGGCACGCAGACACCCGTCAAAGATCGTATAACGGGGAATCCGCGTTGGCAATGCTAACAAAAGTTTCGTGCAACAATACACGGACGAGCCCTGAAATTTTAAGCACACGTACACGCCTAACTCCGTAACGCCTAAATTTAACGACCAGAAAAAATGTTTCAGGTAAGAAATGAACGTTAGCGTAGAGATGTGTGTGGTGTGGGCAGGTGCCCGGAAAAGCGGGTTAGAACCCACGCTTCCTTCGAAAAGATCGCCCTTGTCCAGCTGTGGCCTGATTCGTGATCGCTGCGGTCTCTAGAACGTAGAATGTAGAACATGGACGTATATAACAGGCACACGCTGTTAACGTGTAAATTATTATATCGACCACGTGACACGCGAGTTTCAATTTTCATCCGAACTCTTTTAGGATGGCCACGAAACCACGTTATCGCGATAACGTTAGTCCGTGATAAATTTTATCAGCGAATCCGAACGTACCAAGGATCGATCGATCTTCGTGTTAGCGCCAGCTAGTGATTTGACAACTATCTTTTTTCTTCTTTCGTGTAGAGTTACCTTTTTCTATTTGGCTTTTTGTCCTTCGTTAAGAGTGTCCATCGAGAAACTAATTGACTCGATATAACGGCTCCCACGAGCGACAGTTAATTTCCGTATTTCGTGGCGAAGGATTAAATTGAATTACAGACTACGGGTTTAGCGTGATTACTGTCGGGGAGATTGGAGTTCTACACGAAGTACCGTGATTATTATGGCTCGTGTTAGTAGCAATCTGTGTGTTAAAAAGGTATTAATTTGGAAAGTTACATTAACCTATTTGGAGACGAATTTTTATTAAGGTCGAAAGAAGATAATTATCTGTTTTCTTCGGAGTAATAAATAACGTTAAGATAGCATAATTTAGTTTCATGGTTAGCCAAGTTATAACTTCGCTCTATAGCGTATATTTTCACGACGTTAAAAGAAACGTGAAAGTTGTCGTAACAACTGTGGAAACACTTTACGAAACGATTTTCCATAAATGCCAATATTCCACGAGAAACGAAAGGATATTTTTTACCAAACGTTTTCGCGCTTTAATCTTTGGTAAGATTAATCAACGGAGAAAGATGATTTTGCACATACACGTAAGCATCTGTGGTAATACACTCGGCGACGCCAGTTGCGTGTTTACTGTTTAACTTCGACACGATTGAGTATACGACAACGAAAGCGGCTTTAATTCACCGCTGACATAATTTTCCCTGACCCAGAAACAGCTAAAATATTCAATGTGTCGGCGACCCTCTTCTTGCCTCTATGTCACCATTTTCCAAGCGTTCCTTTCCGAGGCATGCTTGAAATATTTAATTGCAGTTGACGTATAAATCTCCCCGTCGTTCTTTTTTTTTCTCTCCCCTTTTTTTAAACACGCGGTTAATCCCTTCCAGCGATAAAATCCTGCATGCATATATCTCACGATTGAAAGAGAAGAAAAAAGAAAAAGAAAAAAAGAAGAAATCAGCGACCCGTTACGGCCAGCCGAAAAACTGTCAGATAAAAGCAAGCCGATAAAACACGATGTCAAGGAACATCAAAGAAATCCCCGAGATCTTACGGTCTCGTTACTCGTGCAGTCACACTTGCAACCAGCCGTCTCACGAATTATAAAGCCTGAACGGAGCTTGTGCCAAACTTACACGCACATCTCGAAGCATTTCCTAGTATCACGTGGTCAACGAGCAACACGTGCTTTCACGCGATGTACGTGCACGCGTACGAAGAGAGACGGCTGCTCTGTATTCGTTCGGTGATCCATCGTCTACGCCTAAAAATTCATCTATGCGTTCTCGAGGTCAGAAGAGAGGGGTAAAGCAAAGGAAGACGAAGAAGAAGAAGAAGAAGAAGCAATACGACGACGGAATGCCGCGGCCAGTTCAACGCCCTGGGTGTCTTCGTCTTCCCGTGATCCCAATACACCGCATCCTTTTGCCGTTGCAGTACGCCATCGTCTTGAAAATAATGGCCGTACTGTCGCCAAACCCGAGCAGCCAGGGCCATCGAGTCTCCAGCTACATGGAAAGGAACAAGTAGGCGGACAACGATATCAAGTGCGAGCGTGCTCGTTGATGATTTATGGAACTGTATCTCGCCGCTGACACCCTATCGAGTCCATTGTTGCTCCCTGATGAATTTTCATTCGGAACTCTCGTCACACGATATCAATTTTTGATTAATCTGTCGCGGCAAAGTTGAGGTCGTTGACGATTAGGATTTTTCTAGGAATTTTGTCACTCTGAATCTTTCTCCTCGAATGTTTATTTTGATTGAAAGATAAATCCGAGGGTTGTGTAACGTATACATCGATAGATAGAATGGAATTTCTCGAGGCTTTTTGACAACTTACAACGGAGAATTAACCCTTTGACAATGAACGCGATTAATCATAATTTTTCAAATTGGATATACATATGTAGTTCCATTTATAGCGGGATCTTATGTTCCAATAAGGCTCGATGGTATTACAAAAAATTATAATTCAGTAATTTTGCCAAGTCTCCTCGAGGCACCACGATTAATAACAATATAAGGGTTAAAACTCATCGAGGATTTTGAAACACAACAGAGGTTCGTTTATTGGAGCGAAATTTTACTAGTTACCGCTCAATTAACCAAACCTAACCCAAACTCCTGCCAATTGAATCCACTTATTTGACTGTGAACTCTCATTTGAACGAGAAACCATAATAGATGGAGCCGAGAATCAGTGAACTCCTATTGTACGAACAATTCAGTTACATAAACTTTTTATCTTCCATGGATCCGAATAAACGAAGTTGTACCGTATATAAGAGAAACTCGCGTAGGGTACCTCTGCTAGGTGCTCCCATCGATATTTTAGTAATGCGAGTCGCTCAAGCGGTGGTCTCAAGAATGATCTTTCGTTTCGTTTGTTCGCAACATTAAAACCACTAGCTGTTGTTGAATATAACGAAGGAAAGTGTGGTAAAGATTATTGCTTAGATAAATGGTTTCTTATGCCACCACAATTAGAAAAGGAATCAAACGGTACAGAAAACTTGGCACTCGATTCCTTCTGGGAATTTCCGTTGTAAACGCTTTGACGGTTTACAAAATTGCAACAAGGAAAAATATAAATATTAGAATATTTGGACAATTATTGGTTGCAAAATTATTAGAGTTGTCTGAAAATAGAAAAAATTCTTGTCTTCGACGGACTCGGCATAATATCGCCGTTCGGAAAAATGATTCCGGAAGAAGCGTTAGACGCGCGTGCAAACTATATTATGCAAATAAGAGACGTCGAATGGACCGAACAAAGGCACAAAAGAATTTGAAGAAAACAACAACTTATTGTCCAAATTGTCCCGTCCAACCTCAGCTATGTATAGAATGCTTTGAAGCTTTACATTCTGAATAATTTTTTTAGTAAACCATTTTCGTATTTATATTTTATAACAATTCAACTATTATTACAATTTATTATTAATTAACGATTTATTATTATGGAATATCTTTTCAAATATCTACGACGATCCTTCGCAAGTAGTCAAATAAGCGACACCCGAATATGGGTTACGCGGCCTGATCAGAAACTTTGCTGACATCCGAATACGAGTGTCGTGGCAGTCAACGCGTTAAAGAACGAAGGGAAAATCGAATTTCCTTTTTCCACGGGTAACGATGTATTTCTAGATGACTAAGAACGAACGCCTTTTTCTTCCGAGTCGAGACAACGAATGTGACTGGAAACGGCAATGCCGATTTGGAATGGCGCCTGTTACGATTCGTGACGAAGTTTAATGAATCGAGAGCGTTGTTCACGAGACAATTCGATAGCCCGTTAGAAGCGCGCGTACATCATAATAATTATTCATGGTCGTCGGCGCGGTTCAATACCGATTTTGTGCTCACGTATACGAAACCCGTGAAATATAACGGGGCCGCGAAGCTCGAGAGAGACGAGGAATACTGATGTAAAAATTTGAATAATTATCAATAATAAATTCGTTGGAACTATGTGCACGTTGTTGTCCTTATATAATGAGCGACGCAGTCTCGCGAGGGATTATGATGTGCTAATTTCAATACCAACACACGGATTTACAATTCAATGTCGTGCTTGCACATAACGAAATTCAAATGACGACGACGCTTTAGAGAGGATGTTCGCAACGAATCCCTGTTCGATCTTTCGCGCTGATAAGTATACCTTGACACTTGTTAACCCTAGCAATTACGTAAATCACCATAGACACGTCTGTAGGTACGTACGTTTCTTCCTATATTTTTCCCAGTCAGATTGGTAACCTTTATTTGGTAAATGACGAAGCACGAGAAATAACATTTTATTTGTACGAAAACGTTCGTATAATAAACAGATGCGTAAAACCGTTATGTTATTCGTATTTCTTATATCAAGAAATGTGCTTTTTTCCTCGTAACGTATAAGGGAAACACGATGGAGCACTGACATAAACAATTGTCGCTATAAATCAGTCGCTATAAATGAGTCGTAATACCACTGACAAAATCAATCAATAAAAATAAAATCTTGATGTTAAACCTGCTGCGATAAATCTTCCGATAAGTCATCTAATCGATTTAATTTTCGCAACAAAATCGATCCTAACGAAAGGTACTAAATATTTTACAACGAGTACATTCAAAAATTTGACCATTGACGATATGGGCCAAAGATAGACCCAAGCACAGAAGGCTAAAATAAAATCCGGAAACTAGACATTGCCAGGACAAAGAGATTCTTTGCACCAACGAGTGAGCTGTCTTTCAATTTTATCGCGTTTACGATCTACGTGGCCAGGTACAATGTTGAGAAAAATTTAATACCGAGGCTTGTTAAAAGCCACAAAAGAGGGAAGAAGGATGATGAATTATTGAATGCCGCTACGAAAGTGTAAACTCGAGACGGCGAGGTGAGATACGTCTCCGCTGTCTGATGACACAATATGGCCAGGTGCTTTAAAAATCCCAAGCTGGAGAAGAAGCGAGCGTGCATTCTTTCGAGCAGGTGTCCCAGCAGGTTAAACGTACCTGAACCTGTATCCAACGAGAGAATGGTCCGTTAGACCCGCTGGACTAATTAATTGCTGTTCACCGATCACAACACTCTCGATGCTCCTGGTGTTCTACGATATTACACGACACGACAAATCTCTCGGTCGAAATGACGTGAATCTTATCTACGACTTTCGATTAAAACCACTGTCGGCGCTGCTTGCTGACGATGAAAATTCCACGATTATTCAACGTCGAGCAATTAAGGTTCTACGGCAAAAATTTGTTTTAAGCAAGAGAATACGATGCGAGTTTAATATATCAAACGTTGTATGCAACGAGCCAACGTTGTATTAAAATTGCACTATTTTATTCGTCGGTTTTCTTTCGGTCAATTTACTTTGCTAAATTCTGTTTTTCTCTCTATTATATTTCTTTGTAACAATTTGTTTCTTTTCTAGCTGGTATTAGGGAAATTTGAAGAAATCGGAGAATATTTTAAATCGTAGAAATTTTGTTGCATCTCCGATCCGTATAACGAGCTTCTGTAAAAAAAGATCTTTTTTTCTAATAAAGCAATAAAAATCAAAATGAAACAAGATTTAAAAAATCTTATCTAACTTTCCCCTACGTGGCGCCACAGAAGATTGAGAATGTTTCGTGATAAACTCCAGATTATTCGAATGGTAAATATCAAACGACGTTTTAATAAGCCGCAACTTGAGATTCTAGAATTTAAAGTCCCTATTCCCTAGAAATTAAACTGTAATCCCTTATGAGTTTATCGCGTAATGAAGAACGGTCATCCGGAGAGTTTAACCCAGAATCTCACGCGACTGCTTTATCAACGAATTCTAGAAAGTCTGGAACGAGAAACTGGTGCAGTTTTCGAATAACTTTTGCCTTGCCGCGGACATATGAGACGTATCGAGAATTCACTAACGCCAAGATCTCTATTCAGGACATATTTTTATCGTACAGAATGTTTGCCATATGAATATACATGCATGCCCTATATAGGACACGATTAATTGTAAGGAAAGTAAAATTGAAAATAGAAGAAAATTGCAATAGAAAGTTTGGAATGGAAGATTGTCAATTACTCAATCTATCTAGGCAATAGAAAGATTTTTCTTGGCAGTTTAATCACGATACTTTCATCCATGCAAATAGCTCGCTTACAGATTTAATTTCTACAATCAATTAAAAATTAACGAGGTTTTAAATTTATCACTCTTCTAAAAAAAGCCGATGATATAGAACAAATTATATATACACGTAAGCAATTAACTGACAAAAAATGCGGGTAATTACAATAAAAGCCAAGTACAAGACAACAGTGAGCGCGTTCGACTTTGCCCTAAATGACAGACGTACCTTTACCGTCGTCGCGATCTCATTTTGCATCGATATTAAAATCGTGGTGCTGAAAATTGTTTATCGCAAAAATCCAGCGAACGTTGTACCCTCGATCGAGTTCTAATCACGTGCCATCGCTTGTGGAACTTAGGGCGAGAGCGACTATCTTGAAAAAACCTCTAGTTTGTAGAACTAACAGGTTCGGAATCAAGAAATTGACAAGAATGGATTTGTCATGTTTTTCTCGCGCGTTGTTCGATAAAGTACAACCTCGCTGACTCAAATTCATATTTTCGTATTTCAAATTCATATTTTAAATGACTTATTTCGTCATTCTTCATATACTTTTCCATTCACTGTACTCAGAAAAACAAGTTATTTTTTTTATTCTCTCGTTAAATACCGACAATGTCTTCACAATGTGCGACGTGTTTGATTATTCTTACAGAAAGTTGAAGGTTAAAATTTAAAAGGTCGAAGCGTAACCAACTCGAATGGACCTATAATCCTACAAAGAAGACCGCCACGAGACGCAGGAAACTATCGCATAGTCGAGTAAACGGGTAGAATCGTTTCTCTGTGCTGGCATTCATCCCTCGAAAGATAATTAGTCTCCTTCCCTTCTTCCTATCCGGCGCCCTGACACTGATAATAAATCCCATGGCATGTGAGTAAACGAAAGACTCGGTTGTCAACGGACGTAGGTGATGTAGGCATTTGCTTGGGTCTGTTTTAACGATTACAGGCTGCACCGAAAACACCCATAGACGGCAGTGCTCTGTGAAAAGTCCACAAACAGACCTAGCCGCGGGTTTAGAGAGAGGGTTCGTCGCCGCGAGAGTCTCATGGAACACGTTCTATTCCCAGACACGAATCGAAAGTGCTAGCTTACAAAAGTTTCCGGCGACTGTCTACTGTTCTCGCTGTAAAGATAAAACGAAGGTGGCGAGGTATGACCCGAAGATAGAAAATGTGGCCGATAGATCGGATGTAAAGGATGCACGGTCCCAAGCGAGGAATCTCGGAAGAGGAAGGACGGATTCTGACTAATGTGCTTGTCGATAGGATGCCCCATCTATTTGCATTCTCTTCTCCTGCACTTTGTCAGCCTGTATACTTTCCTTTAAAAAAAAAAAAAAAATAAAAATTCGTAAGGATAACGGATGGTGGTAAAGGGTAATGGGACTCGATAAGGGAAAACACAGACGGCGAAAGTCCGTTTCACTTGGAATACCAGGAGAGATATTCGAAAAATGATGCTAAATATAAAGAGAGTTTGGTAAATTGGAAAGGAGCACTTAGGACGCGAAAGCGTTGGAAACGTTTCACTTGCAGCCACGTATTCGATAAGATCAGCCGTCGCATTCCGTCCATCTATTGTTGCGTCGCGTCGCGTCATTTGTTAAACGTTACAATGCGGCAGAGGAAGGAACAGCGAGTAACGACACAGAGGGGGCGGCGCGAAAGAACCTCTGGTCCGCTTACGATCTCACATCGTTATCTAGATAACGATATATTCCGTCGAGAACAGCCACGGTTGTATATATTATGTGCGTGCCTTGAGTTTCGACCAGTGAAAGTATATACATATGTACGTACGTACATGCGATGCCGCCGCCCTCGATATACTTTAATCCCTTCACAGAATGATAAAATAAAAAGGGAATCTAAAACGAACGATTTAGAGGAGAGAGATTTATATACGATTATCTTTCTTTATTTCTTCTAAAGATATTTTGTTTCCGACGAGTATTTTTCAATAAGCGTGTTACGCGTGGTAATATTTAAAACGCGTGGGATTTATAATACCGTATTTAACAGATAATCATACGAAAGGATTCAGTCTGATTTATGTTATCTGTTGAAGCGTGGGACGATAGCGAGACGTTTATTATTTGAGATACTACGTATCAGCTCACATGCGACAGTAGTTACATTGTATATAGAAGTAATACAATTTTTATATCTCAGCATTTTTCTCGTTTTAGCAAACAAGAACACCTTTTATATCCGAGAATAGACCTTTGTGTATTATTGTAATTGAAACAAGCCACAAGTACGTTAGATTTATCATACGATTCCTTCAAATTTGTCTCGGACTTAGAGAATTCCGTTAACGATGGAAAATCAAAATTCCATCAAATACGATGCGAAGAACGTACTAGAATTAATCGTGTACGATAAGGTTGGTTTGAAAGGAACCGCGTTGTCGCTCTATCACTCGCTGTCTCAATAGGCTCTGCAAAGTAACCTTAATCGTGCATTCCTTTCCACCGGCCGAAGGCCTCTTAGATTCAAGCTTTTTAAATTCCCGCTCGCGAGAATGCGGTTTCGTTGTATCCGCGTGGATCCGCCAGCCATCGATCCGTAGCGTGGATGCTCGTGCTTTAACGGCTTATCGCCATCGACGACTCAACGAGAGAAAGAGACCAAGAGAAAGTGAAAGAGATCGCTCCTATTTCCGACACGACAGCCGGTTTGCGGTGCAGGAAAAGTTTGGATAAGTCTGCAAGGTGTGCGTCTCTCGCATATGCATGACTCGCGCCTCGTGTCGGTAATCTCAAGACGCCAATAGGATTGAAACGGCTGCATATTCATAATGCCTCATCCCCGAGAGCACGTGACGGTAAAAGCACTTCAGAAGAAGGCCTGTAATACACGGGCATGTAATGCACACGTTGAAGAATAACGATGGAACAAAGAGAAAAACGTCTGGCAAGATATTCGGTACGAATACGTCGGAGTCCTCGTTTGTCTGCGGCTTCTTCTCTTCTTCGACGATTACGGCCGAGCCTTTAACAATGTTTTTGTCTGAACGACCGACCGTTGATGGCGCATGGATTGTGAAACCTTTCGCGCCGTGTTGGTTAGTTATCGCTTTTTCGACAGGTACATTTGTACAGGGTCAGGTTTTAACCTTTGCCGCTAGCCAAGTGAAAAACGTGGAAACGAAACACCTGATATTTAACTTGTGCAGGCGTGTTTCGTACGAACAGTTTGACGTACATTTAAATGCATAGAGGTTTTTCTGTCGATGTAGAAATATATTGGTAACACGCGGTGTCTATTTGAAAAATATATCAGATGCCTGGAGAATGGTTTATATAGAATTCAGAGATTTATACTTTTCCTCTTTTCTTTTTTCTTCTGCTTTTTTATCTGCGAAATTGTATTGGAAATTTTTTTTGTATTTTTCTTTGCGATATAAACGCATGAGATTATTCTACTTGCTCTAATAAAAGAAAAACAGAAGGTTTGATCGATAACGATTATTCTTTTCAATCGAAAAAAGCGAACGTTTAACACGTTACAGCGCAATAAAACGATACTGGATATATTTCAATACCTCGAGTTTAAATTAGTCATCTAAAACGAATCGGATAAGAAACAGATAAAGGTTAAGAAACACAACGGCGGAAATTTATTTTCTTCCTATTTATCTAGCATCGCTCTATCTTACTAAACCTGATTTTAATGATACGTTCGCGGAAAAGGATCTAGCCGGATACTAACACTTTCGTTGCAAACTGGCTTACAAGCGTCACGCAGAGCAGAAACGAACCAGCTCGAGTGGTCGGCTTAAGAAAATAATGTATCGCGATAACCACTGAAATAATTCCTCGCAGACTCGTTTTAAACGCCTCGATGGTTAACTTATTTGCACCGTAATGCACCCGGTTTGTAATCGATCGATCGAACAACCGCTGTGCAGCTTGCGATATTGGTCTATAGAGCTCGCAAACTGGAAAAAAACCTCGATTTCCACGAAATTCAAAAGGGACGAATCGTTCGCTGTAGCGCTGGCATGCTACGATATATCGTCAAAGTTCAACTCGTCAAACACAGTTCAAATTTCTTCTGACCTGCGGATGACAATTTAATCGCGAAAGAGCATCGGTTTATTTGCGTAATAGTTGCATAAACGCGATATTACTAAAAAAAAAAGTTTCGTCGAGAAACGTATTACGGAAATACACTGCGAGCAAACAAAATAAACAGCTTGGTAGCGACCATAGCGCGGCACAAGATACTCCAATTTCCTCGAAGTTGATAAAATCGTAGAATTTGGATAGAAGGAGACGACAAAGCCATTGAGCATTCTTGGAATTCCTTTCCATAAATTTTTTCTATATTTATCCTAACATTATTATCCTGTCGTTTAACTCATAAACAATTAGAAAATCCAACGTGCTCTAATCGGTTCTTTGTATCTCCTCTGATAAGCGATCGAGTGAGGACAAATTAATTAAATCGATCGCCCGGTTGAGTAAGTATCCGCGCGGCAACCAAGAACTCGAAGCTCGCCCGCATGTAATCATAGTAATTTCCTGGTGTCAACTGGTTAGCCCTGTCGTTCTCTGACTTTTTAACGACACGCCGACCGTGGAATCTTTGGATCGTTGCACACGCAATCGGCACATGCAACCGACTAACGCGACGTAACGTTGCTGCCATCGGTGCATGGAGAAAAAAGGAAAAGGGGGAAATATCGTCGAGACGGAAGAAGACAAGGAAGAAAGACTTTATACCATGATTTAAACATGCGAATATTTGTCAAAGAGTTGTTGGTTAATAGGCAAGTTTGATTTTGTAATTATAATTGTCAAGGACCATTGCACTTCGTTCTACAGAGGTTTAAAGGTAATTCAAAGGTAGAAGACTATAACAGTCACCAAGAGAAACGAACAATGGTCAGTCGATGTATATAATTCCTGAAATTGATAATTTTGAAGGAAAATATAATTTTGCATCTTTTTGCAACATGTATTTTCTTTCATATTTTAGAGTATTTCCAAATCAGTCCCTCTATTTTCATTTAATATATCGATCAAAGAGTTATTTACGCTGCACTCGACTCCGAAAAATATGATCGCAGCTCTCGTATTAATTAAAATGTTATTTACCCTTCGGAATATCTACAATTCGTCTGACGAAGTGTTAGATCACGTTCTTTAATAATAACGCGTTATATTTATATTATAGGCGTGTTATTAATCGGACATTAAGCATTTACTTTCCACGAAGAAAATTGCTGACAGCTGCTTCAACGAAGATAATGATTTGAATACAGGAAAGAGACTCGTGAGTCATTCGTTTAATTATTCCTATTAATCGACGATAATAACGCGTATATAAATAAAAAATAATTCGACTCTGTGACCATTTTTTCGTCAAGCATCGCGCATACAGCGAAGACCGTATAGATAGAGACAATTTTTATACCAAATTTCATTTAACTTCTACGTTTGTGAGTTGTAAATTATAATACTTCAAAAAATAAGAAATATATTTTCAAATTCTATATTACAGAGAAAAATAGATATAACATTTTTTTATATTACGATTCGTTGAATTTACGGACGACTATTCTCTTATTTGTACCCTCGGCGCTATACGTAATCATGGCATTAGTCACACAGAGTACTCGTTATCTCGATCAATTCGATAGAACATCGATCTGGAAACCTGAACTGTGTTATTAACTGGAGGCAAAGTTCAACGAAACCTAGCGTGACCTCACGAACATTCGCTGGCTAGGAAGTCGCCTAATTACCAAACTGTGTTGGGTCGGATATTTGAAATTTTACTCGATTGCGTACACGATACCACGTATTCTCGTGTATGAATCACGTGAGCCAGAAATACCAATGAAAGATCGGCTTACTATTGGACGATTCTTCGAAATGTGGGTCAACGTTGCCTCCGTTTGACCCACCTCTATGACCGAACAGATTTAATGTTCGACAGTTACGAAATTGTTTCGACGGTCGACAGAAGCATTATCGATAGCTGTCGGCTGGATAACGAAAAAGACAAAGGGACGATTTCCGTTGTTGGTGGTTCGCAACGTGTGACCAGAGGTTGGCTCGCGATTCTATGACATGAATACCAACATCCACTGTCACGAGTCACCGTTTCAGCACGATTACGTAACATCCACGTCCTGCACGAAGAATGGAAGAAAGTTACAAAGTGGAATTCCCTCGACTTTCAGTTCCCACGAGACTGGAGATAGTACGTACCGTGGATATTGGCAGATATCTCACTGGCAAAACGGCCAAGCATATCGCGTTGCGAACATCGTACCAACGATCAATTATCCTAATAAAGTTATTAAGTTACCTGCAATCAAACGCAATCGTTCACCGAGAGTAAAGTAATGCACCCTAATGATTTTCCAGCAAACGCCATTATACAGATTGTTTCAAAAAGTTGGAACTAAATCGAAATACTTGCGAAAAGAAGCCAAAAGTCTTGATAGACGTAGAGCCAGATATCGTTAGTTTCAGAGTTATAAAGTGTTTCGAAGTATGAGTCTGTAACAGTTTGGGAGACTTTATCGCAAAAGTATTCGTCATCTCGTATTATACTTACTGAAGAAGCTTTCCCAAGCAGCAAACATTCGACCAGTAACGCGTTCTGTGTTACGCATTACCAGCTAAGAGAGACTGGTACATCGAAGGGTGACTTTCAAAGTCGTAAAAGATCGACAGCATTTCGCGCCTACAACTTCAACAAGGTAGTTTTGCAAATAGTTGAGAGACCGGTTTTTTATCGTATCTATAACACTCCTAAGTATCGTAGATAATACTTCAGCGATGAAAACGTCTTGTAACTTTAAAGCTAAAACGATACCTGAATCCGTGTTTCTCGAAACATTTTTGCTTCTTTCGACAAATACTACATGCTGCCGAAGTTTATCCCTAGCCCTTTGAAACACCGTGTACACTCGTTTCCCTCGAAGGTGAGCTTTAATCTTGATTCCGATCTCATCGCGAGAAGATCGTAACGAGGATGACCCGAAAGGTTTACCAGCTTCCTCCTCAGATGTCCAGGACAAATAGTAGCGATTAATCAGCGTGCTCAGTTAAATTTCAACAGAGAAACCTCTGCAACTGTTAGACAACACGCCACAGAGAAGATAACTGGCAAACTCGATCCGTACGGGTAAGAGGAAAATTACCAGAGGAATTCTATAACCACGATTCGTTCTCGAGGAATCTAAGCTCGATAACGTTAAGCAACCGCGATTAATCTCCTTGGTGCATATATAAAATTTCACGGTACATATAATCTTGCGTTTGTTGCATGCGATGCACCGTTGTGCACAAGGGTGTGTTATCGTCCAGCCGAGCCTTCACTGTATAAATATCACACACTCGACATTTCCTGGATTCATGATAATCAAGGTAAACAACGGCGCGACGAGGTGAAATCTCGTGATATCTAGACCTCTCCCTTCGCCCTTTCCGACACCGTCGCCTCCCTCGACCAACTTACAGCCAGGCGTCTGTGGCCACTTGTCTGTGTTTTCAAGGTGCACGTTGCACTTTTTACGCGGTCGTAAATTTAGCGGTAAGATACGCCTTGAGATCGGGCCGCGAGATGCTCGCGACCACACCGAGGAGAACACCGTCGCGTTCACCTCGCAAGTATATAAGTAGAGTTTGTTAGATTCGGAGTATACGCTCTCAACGATACTGTTTTTCCGAATAATCGACAGCTAAAGCAATTTGTATCTCTTAGAAGCATCTTGTCAAATTTCATTACGTAAGTTATATCCTCAAACAAATAACTTACTTGCTTAAGTTTGTTTAACAAATACTGAATGGTTCGTTTAGCAGCTATAGCTATATCTACTTATATATTATACCACTTAAATAGCTACAGTATTTGGAACGTCAAAGGCAAGAAATATCGCAACAGAGAATTAAAAACACGATCTTCGCGGATCGATCGATCACGATATCGATTAAGCGGAAAAGAACGGTCAAACGTTTCTGCAATCTCGTATCGTAAACGCGTATACCGATATTCTTGTACTGTGCGTTATATATACCTGAAAGATTACTGTATAGTAATAAATAGCAAACGAGTACGCAACAAGAGGACCATCGAACGCGTAACAATACATTAAATAACTAGAAGGCCACGACAAGGTCCATCGATAATTTAAGTTTCATCGTTTCAATTTCAAACGCTGCCGAGGTTGAATGAAAACACGCGTTTATTACGAAAGAATACACCGGTTAAAACGGCGAAGATCGCTCGACCTCGGTCCACGTTAGCAGCTCAATTTTACGTTATTTGCCTGTTAACTTTTATGAATTATTCGCGAGCCACTTGTCCTTGATAATAAATTCTATGATAGGCCTATGACGGTGGTCTGCTACGTGTTGGTCCACACGAACATTGGATAACGTCGCTCGCCAGTTCCTCCGCGTTCTGTTCGGATCTTACGATGTACTTTCGAAACAGTATACGCCTTTGTGAAAGTCATCGTTGATGATGTTACAGCGCAGAATCATACTGACGGAGAGGAAAGAAGGTTAATAAGTGCAGCGAATGCATAATGGTCTCGACTTTCCTCCTCTCTCTTTCTCTATCTCCCCCCCCCCCCCACCTCTCCGTTCTTCATTCTTCACTGCATCCGTGACTACCCTCATCGAATTCTAACTCGGATTCTTAATACCTAGATTAAGGTTGTAGAACGTTGCGTTGGTGCTGGTAGCTTTCGACCACCCACAGCCACTAAATCCATCCGCCCAATCATTCATCTCGACAAGTTTAAAGCGAATCACGGTAGAGATCAATTCTCGTGTATCGATTCTGAAAAAAGTGAAACTCCGTTCGCGTGTTTAAGAGGAAAGGGAAGGTGACACGAATCGTAGACGATGGCAGACGGTGAAAGATGGATTTTCTCTGTATAGATGCACGGATTTAACTATAGCGGTATTCTTCCCTCCGTAAGGAAGCCGCAAGAAGCAATTTATAGTTAATTAGCAAGAGTGGCAATAAGGGCACACACAGTGGCTACACAGTTGTTGGCCGCGTCGAGGCTCGGAGGAGAACAGAGCCGCAGAAGCGACCACGAAGCGTGATGTGCGCCAAATCACATGTTAAGGCACAGTCTGATTAAGTGCCAGCCGTGGAATCCTTTTACTCAACCGGTTTATGAATGAGACATGTTTTCTCGATGGAGGTGTCGGAGACCATGCCGCGGCCAAGATAAAAACCGCAACATCTGGCTTCAAATGTTGGAGCTTACGTGAAAGTGTTTGCACGTTAATCACCGTTCGATGAAAGAACCGTTATAACAGCGTTTGTTTTTTTAAGAGGCTGCATTTCAAGGAAATTGGGACGCAAAGAGAATCGCGTTACAATCGAACCGTGAAGTATCTCGGTAATACTCGAGAGAAGCGGTAATCGTAAGAAAACTTCTCGAACGATTCCATTCAACACCATCGAGCATGTAACCTCTTGGCCTTATTGTCTCTCATCGATTGACATTCTGATATACGCATGAATCATTCCTGTGCCGTAATACTACGAACGCAGTATCGTCGATAAGGAACAATGGAGGACGAAAAGTAACATCGCACCACGATAATATTCGATTCACAATGCGTACACTCGTAAATGGAATTTTATACCGATATCAACCACGGTCGAAACTTCATTCATGAAGCCGCTCTCAATGTTAAATGATTCACGTATTACCGTGAAAAGCTACTGCCAGATGCATTAGTAGACGAGAAGCAGTGACGCAACCCAGTACGAGACGCCATGTTTTTATCCGATGATCTTGATTTTATCAATCGCCCCATCCGAGACACCGATGAAATGTCTCACGACTGAGTTTCGACACCATAATATTTCTTTTCCCTCGCTACCCCAGCCTGCGTTTCGTTTCGAGGAATGCACATCATCATCATCATCATCATCATCATCATAATCATCGCCATGCTCGTCGGCTTCCTCGTCATCCTCGTCGTATCCTCGTGGTTCGACCGAACCTCTCGACTTGCATCTCTCTAATCAAAGCTAGCGAGCATCGTTAGATCGATGAATTCCACGAACATCTACGCTCCCTTCTATCCTTTGCCCGTACCTCCACGTTTTTCCAGCTAACCCTCGTTAACAAAAACCCTCTGGTGAACCTCCCATGGCGCTGCAAGAGAGTTCGACAACATCATAAATGTGAACTCGACTGTTAAAAGTTCGGTGCGTCTCGTGAGCGTGGAAAATGGGAATGTTAACCTATCCGAGCGAGGAAAACACAGCCTCGATATTTTACGAGGCAGCCACGGCTTCCGCTATTGGAACAATGAACGCGTCTATGAACGCAATTACGCGAAATTGTACGCGGCGACGCGCTTGTCCAAGTTGGAAACACGACGACGAGACGTAGGAACAAGGGGAAACCGTGGTGCACGATTTTCGCCGAGTATACGCGAAGCCAGCGTTCAACGGTATTTATAGACGGTCAGACAGAAAATGGCTCAGAGAGAAGAGAGGGTCCGTGTTCCCCGTACTCGACTGAATTAATAACTGTCGAGGAACCAATGAAAGCGAGACGACGCGCTGATAATCGTCGGTGGATACACCGCAGCTTCTTCATCCTACAAATCCGTCAAGGACACGCGTCGATAGATACACGCTACGAGAAGCTGCACGATCAGTGACTCGTTTAGAGATTGCTTCATTCATTGTTTTCTTTGATCCGTTTCTTTAGCCCGGTTAGGTCGACGAGTCGAAAATAATCGGACTCTTTGTGAGACGCTATTAATAAGGAGAACTCGTAAATGTGGAGCAAAAAGCAGAGGCAACTCGTTGAAACTGAAACTTTGCCGCCAGAATCGGATCGACCATCTGACTCCCGTTCCACGCGATTTGAACGCGTCATATCGACTGTGAAAACCTACTGGGAATTTTTTAACGTCGCTTTAAATCGCCATCGAAATTGGGACGGTCGACTTTCCTTTCAATGGAATGGGAATAAAAAAAATGTCCCACGTTCGGTTCGACCGTGCCACCTGGGTCCCCGATAAGACCCTTGGAGCGATCGCATGGTGTCGTTTGTTTCTGTCCATATCCTGACGCGTGAAACCGCAGAGAAAAATCTGGACGATGCAGTCAGCTCGATGGCGAGACGTGGTTGAAGCTTTTTTTCTTCGTCATCGTAGGCACCATGTGCGGGTGCTGCGGAGAGAGCCATGGACCTTGATGGGCTTGGCAACCATGGCAACCATGGTACGACGCAGCGTTGCCACGAGGTGAACGAACACGTGAATGCAAAAGAGCTGTTGGAGCTTATTGGTCCTTGAACTAGCAACAAACAAATGGATCGGTAAACATGGAGCAACGACCAAGATAAAGACTTCTCTCTCCCGTTCTTGTCCCTTCTTCGTCTTTTCTTTCTTCTTTTTTCCATTCTTTGCGAACAACGCGTCTCAACAGGCTGATAAAGGGAATTCGTCTTTTTCGATGGTCAAAGCGGCCTTGAACTTGACAACCTTGACCTTTGCGGTATGCCAAGACAGAAACACGTCGACTGCGTGGCCGAGGAAAAATTCAACGATGGCGAACTATCTTGGCGTTCTCAGAAACACGCGTTTCGCTGCCTAGAATCTCACGACCTTCGAGGTACAAGAGTTAAAGGGCGATGCTTCTCTTTCACGGTCGAACTATGTTTATCTGAACCTGTCGACAGGTACAGTTCACGCAACTGCAACTTATCGATTCTTCGCTTTATCGATAATCTCCTATTCAAATAATACAACTTCGTATTTAGGTAAAGTAAAGCTTCGTTACTTGCGTGAACTTGGTCTTATGTATTTTAGTTTATTTAGGGCATATTCCTCGAGTTCTTTGACTTCAATAACGTCATAGTTGTGGTGAGAAGAACTTTTATATTACGATATAGAAATCCTCCTTTTCCAGTAAAAATCTAAATTAGGCTATTTCATAGTAAATACAATAGAACTGCAAATCCAGATAGAACAAATAATCCTATTATATGATAATAATTGCATATAGTAGTAACTGTTACATGCAAGAGAACTTGATCTGTTAGAACGAATTCTACCAATTAAATCTCTTTATCTGTTCCCATTCTTCCTCTTAACTTTCATTATTTGAAATTGAAAGAATCGATGAACTCTTGCTATATAAACCGTTTGTCCTCCGATGGTTTTAGATGATAAATGGAACTCTACTGTAATAACAGTAGAACAGTAGTACCCCCAATAACACTAATTGTCTCTATTATCTATGATTCCTCGTTCAAATAATAGAAGTTTGCATTCGGATAAGATGATTTAACCAGTAGAAATCCAGTTAATCTGCCACTAATTAAAATTTCGTTTCAATGAACAGAGTTGTACCTCATACTGTGAAACAGTTACTAACAAGAACAGGTTAGACTTTGCTAAAATACGAGCAAGATCAGCTGAGATACGATTCGTACGAGTTACTTTAGCTTGCTGTAAGACGGTTAAGCCGGTTTCCATGTAAAGCACGATACATGCTGTTTGCACACACGTTCCATCGAATTTAGACGATTCTTCGCGACATCATTCTGCAACAGCCTACTATTTACCGAACGATGAGAACATTGTCCAATTAGGCCGTGCCAGACGATAGCTCGATATCCGGTTTTTATCGTCACACCCAGCAGATCTTGAAAAGTGACGCGTTCGACTCGTCGACAGTTTGATAGACGGATTGACATTGCAACCATGTAACCTTCGTCGTTCGACATTGCACTTTCTTTAGATCATACGATCCGTCTGAGTGGTACGTCGAACGATAAGCTTATTTTCGAATCGATTAAAGAGGATATTCGATTATAAGTCTATCCTGCTAGAAAATTAACGATAAAATAAAATTAATGTCATATACAATATATCTGAAAAATAATGAGATTGCTGTAGTAATTGTCTTGTTTAGTGTACGTATAGTATATTAAATTTGTGCGTAACGTAGCGACGTTTTCAAAAGTTACGTTTGGATGTGCTGATAGTAAATTTTTCATGCACGTCTAGCGTAATATATATCATCGTATGAGTCGTAGCGATTGAAGCAACAGTATCATCATAGTACATCTGATTCCTTTCATACCACAAGCGTATATTTTTTGCCAAAAATAAAGGAGCGCTTGCGCAATCGCCATGTTCCCCTACTTGGCTCCCAGTAATTCCTTCCTATTTCTAAGACTAAAAATTTCAAGAATAGCAACTCGCTAGAAAGTAACGAGAAGCTTACAAGCAGCTGTGACGAGGACACTTGAGATTATTTCGATCTTCAAAACTCTGTCTATACATCGATTCATAAGTCTTGGTATTATCATTTCACAGGCAACTTTCTCCGTGAACCAAATTAAAAACAATATCGCGATGAAAACAAGTTTCATGAAAGGAGAATAGAGGAATCTTAGTAAAAGCATGACAGAAGAACATAGCAGATGGTGAGTTATCGATGTATGAAAAAACTGCATTACTCGCTACAGATTATCTAATATTAGTATCAAAAGGACGAAATGAGTCATTTTTATTTGTGCGACCAATGACGTTAACTGATGCTAATTCGAATCAACGTATTGCCAATCCTGTTATTTTTCGAACATACTATATATCGTGTATACATGTAGTTTAATATGGTGGCAAGATTGGTATTTTCGCATTGACGTTTAGCTTTGTACGCTTACTTAATCACTTAGCGCTAGCTCAAAGCCAGCGACTTTGTTAACATCGTTGACCGAGAAGCATACAAAAAACGACCTAAAAGCTTGTCTCTAATAATGTGTGACTCACAACCTATTCACTTATCTATCTAACCCAGAGGTTTCCAGGCTGCGACCCTCAAAGATATAACTATACCTAAGCAGTTGTTCCACCCTCGACGATGCAGTTAAACGCAGTTGCTACGCTCCTGCGAACCGAACAGCTTGTAATCTACCGTATCATTTAAATTTAAATGCATCAGGCGGCAATTAAAAAGGTTCTCTAATATGGGAATAAAAAAGAATTTACGATTCCAATCGAAAACCTAGATATACAGTTCTGTAGCTTGTTAGAGTTATAAGCTAGCTATATTCTCTCTTCTCTGATTGAAAAGACTTTGTCAGCTTTATCGTTTTCTCCCTGCCTACGTACAATCATATTAATAACATTGAAAATATTTAGGATACGAATTCCTATTCACTGGTTTTCGACAATCGAACGTTTCGATCGCGAGGAATCTTCTACTTGACCCAGATTCCATCGTTGTCGCGTGAAAAGCGTAGTGTCCACCTCGATCGCGAGGGACACGACGAAATAAAAGAGAAAAAAGGGAAAGAAACGATTAATCATAGGATATTATCGTGCAGAAGTGGAAATAGCGTAACGCAATCGAGACTGATAACAGCTCGGAACGAGATGCAAACGTACATTTATTGACCGTTATATATTAATTAAACTGCATCATACGCTTTATACAGGGCATTGAACGGTTGACTGCTCCTGTCTCCTCGGATAATTCCTCTGTCTATAACGATATTGATTCGTTAGTGACAACGGGTTACGAGTGACCGATTAGCTCATGGACGCTAAAGATAACCACCGCTTTCCATCTTAATACACATAATATACTTTCTTTGCTCGGCGGATTAACGTCATCCGTGAAATGACGCGCTTTCTAGCGCGTTATTAAACTGAAGATTCTAAATCGAATTTTCCTCCCATTAGATAGCGTAAGATTCATAAAGCTTGGAGAAAATTATATCACAGCAGGCGTAAAATTATTCCAAAGGCTATATAAGATTACGTGCTACTAAGGAATGAATCCAATTACCGGTCTTGCACGCGTATGAATGAAGGCTGCAACACAATTTCTGCTTTTTATCGAATTCTTTCGTACGGTGAGTTCGCTTTTCAACCGATATAATTAACAGCCTATCGAGAAATTACCTCTCCTGCAAGGATATTTCGAACGTTGCGACTCTGGCAACGATTACCAGCCACGCTATTAAAAGACAAATTTATTACTTTCCGACTATATGCTAACTTTCACTTATATAACTCGATATAGGGTAAATGTCCCTATAGATGCCATCGTAAGCTTGTAACGTACCGCGTCATCTTTCGTCATCTTTCGTCATCTTGGATGTCGTTTCGACGAAAAATCGTCTCACTTTGAATTATGATATTACTCGACGTCTCTTTTATGAGACAAGTATGTTTTTATGCCTTCGATGTAAAAAAGTTAATTATTAATCGATTCGAATCTGCAAAAAATTCCAATGTCTCTATGTCTGTCACTCGGTCTCCTTAAACGTAACCAAGTGACCGTCAAAGCCTTTTACTAATAATAATAAATTTTTTTGGTGCTCACAGCTACACTTTCATTTTGAAAAATTAATTTTTAGATACCAAAGACGAACAGATCTATGCCGCTTCGTCGTCTTTATGTTAACTCGCAATCCTCATTTCCTAATGAAATTTTCCTGTACGCGTCTCTCGTTACGTTACTTTACCATTAAACAAAGTACGTTAAACGGCAATTATAGAGACAACGACAGTTGCAGAGATATCTACTCTATAACAGGGTGCACGTACACGCCTTTGGTCTGTCTAATTAACCAAGGACACGAACTTAAAATTAGCCACTCGGAGCGGTAGTGAACCGAAACCGGCTCGTAATTTTAGGACACATTGTCCATGCTTCGTGACATCATCATCCCGATACTCGTTATTACTTGCTACGCTGCTCCGACTCTACGTACGTGTATGTATCCATACGTGTACATACAGAGAGACGCATGGACGAAAGAGCTCCAGTGACATCATCGCCTGCGAAGGGTTCGTGCGGCCCCGTTCGAACGATGATTGCAAATGTCCTTCGAAAATAGATTCGTCTTTTCTAGTCGCAGCAAGATGGTAACACGACACCGATAAATATCGTCTTCATGAAGCGTAGGTAGCCGAACGATCGATGAAATCATCTCCGTTCGAAACGTTTCGAAAAGTAGGACTTGCTCCGAAAACAATTTACATCTCGTTCCTCTGCGATTCGATTGTTGTCGTAGCGATGATGTTTTTAACATTGAACGGCGTCATACCTATGTACGTATTCTAGTATACTTGACCCACTTGATCGAGTGTTACAAGTGAATGAGGATGTTCACGCTTAGCATCGGAACGAGGATGTTCACGCTTAGCATCGGAACGAGGATGTTCACACTTAAGCCCGTCGGTAAATCTGATAATACAGGCAAATGTTCGCCAATCACGGTTTGCACGCAAGACAATAGACCGTGTTTCTAAGTTCAGAGAAAAAAACAGGTATCTGCACGCAATCGGCTATTTTCTCTGCATAGGTGCATCGTAGTCTTGGCACTCGTTTCATTCTCAATTGCAACGCTCGACGATTCGACGATCACATTTTTATCGCGATGAATCGTTACGTGAAAACCAAGGTACGTATCGTATAAATACGTGCGGGCACGCGGTACGAAAGAGCGGAAGTGAAGCCAACCGTTTCGTATTAGTAGTTTACGACGATACAATCGACCTACATGCTACCAAGGACGGGGTAGAAGACGATTGTAAGAAGCTGATGGTGGTGAATGACGGTAGCGACGATGGTAGCGACCGTTTCGATGATGGTTTAAGCGGAAATTGTAAATTTTCGTCGCAGAGTTGATCTGGATTGCAGTAGTCCACGGGTGAAAATAACATTCCCTCGTGAAAACGGCTGGCTCGTCAAGTTTATAGCATGACGTCATTTACCCACCATCTGTAGGGCACTGTATTTCGTTGCGCCTTGCGCTTCTTTTTGCCCGAAATCCTGCTCGGCGCGTTCTCTCTCCGCCGTTTCGCCTCGTGTGTTCGCCGATCCCCGTCCGGTTTTATCCCGTGTTCTCATGCCTTCACGTTCGACCGTGCCACTAACTTTTTACCACGATCGATTCAATTACGAAACCTTCCCTGGCTCTCTCTTTCCTATCTTCCGTACGTACGGTTTGCCCGTTTTGCAGTAATAATCGTGCAAAAAGAGATCGTAGGAAAGGTCGAAGCGGGTGCTGTAACGTTCTTGTTAATTAACTTGTCACGAACAGATGGTACGAGAGAAAGAAAGCACAGTACGTACGCCTCGTGGTTCCCATAAGGAAAGAGAATTATACAAACGAGTGTCTAATATCAATTACGAATATAACAGGTCGCGAAACAAGAGTGAACGAACGACCGCTTCTATCGTACCTCGTTATTTCGGAACGTGATGAGAGACGAGCATACTTGACCCTACCTAACCTTTCTCAATTGCCACGCCATGAGATAATACAACACCCGTAAGCCCCTCTCTATTTTCTATGGAATTTTTTAACCGCCCACGTGGGCGCGGAACGAGAAACGCGTATCTCTTTTCTGCGACTGTCGACTACGAAAATACGTCTTTATTCTGCTCGCGAACACACGAACGTGCTCGAGCTTACTTCCGTGAGAAACGATCGCCTCGGACACGATCGATGATTAATCGCGCTGCAAAGAAACGTGACAGTTTCGAGATTACGCGCGTTTAACCGTACAAACAATCTCGCGAGACGTGATTAATTGCGGAAAAGCGAAACACGATTTCGTTAATGTTTGGAAATTAATCGCTCGATTCATTCACCGTTGGTCGAGTAATTCGTCGTTTGAAACCGAGGAAGAACGACTGTAACAACGATCGTATCGATCGAGTCGTAGGGCGAAATAAAAAACGATGATCGAAGAATATTGGAAAGCGTGCACGTTATAGCGTTCGGTTTGTTAGACGTCACCGAGAAGAGAGCCAGTCGCGGGTCGAGAGCCAGACTACTCTCTCTCAACCCGACGAGCAAGAAAACCGTATCATCGTCTCGCCTAATAACGGTTCTAGCGTCAAAGCAGCGTCTAGCGTTGCTTCGTGATTTCAAAGGCTGCACAGGCAGGCACAGACTCTGGTGGCGTAGCAATCGTGAAAGCCTGCGTCGAGGGAGCACAGGGGAGAGAAGACGGCGAGATGAAAGGGTACTGCGGTGCAGCAATTGCGCGTACGTTTCTACCAGTTGACCTATTCAACTCTCTATTAGATGGCAACGCCGAATTCTAAACGGCACCCACACCACGCTGCCTCCACGAAATCACACGTATTTTCGGAGCAACCAACTACGCCCCTCGAGTCCTTTTAGACGCACCAGACTATACAATTTCGCCACTCGCTAAAATTTTACCAGAAGATATCGACGTACAATCCTGCTCTGTGTGCAATGTTTCCACGTGAAAGAATACTCGATTGTATCGTATGAAACGTGATAATTGATATGGATTATAAAGGAAGTCGGTCAAGATTTGTATTTACGTGAGATAATTGTTGTTATTTCTATACTCAGAGGTAGGATCGCAATAGTTATTATTTTATTGAACGGATAAATCTATCGCACCTTTCCGAGCCAAAAAAACTTTTATTGAACGCGCTTACAAAAACTAGGGATAAAAACAAAAAAGCATCTTAAGCCTATCGATTAAATCTATCGACTGTAAGTAGGATTATCTTCTAGTTATTATTTCTTATAACTAACGCATCTGCATATGGATGGCGAGCACGAACTCGCGTTGTCATTTTCAACGATAATTCAAGATACAATGTAAGAACTCGTCAAATTTATTTGACGTGAAATTACGAACAGAAGATGATGCGTCGATGCCTACGATCTGACGATTTAAAATCGTCGAACAAATCTGCAACGAATCTCGAAGAAGCTACTCGAAATTCAAATATGACGCGTAGAATGATTTGCGACAGGTATGGAATCGAATAACGAGAGTGCAGAAGAAAATTTAATAATAGAAATAGCTAAAAAAAAAAGTAGAAAGATTTTACTATAATATCTACAATAGTATAGACTTTTCACGATCGAAAATGCCGAAGCAAATAATTATTCGTAAACGTTTCTTGAAAATTCTTCGGATATAGTTTTTATTTCATCGTGATATTTGTAGACGGACGTGTATCTACTGGAGATTTGAAAGGGAAATTACCAGGAAACGAGTTAGAAAGCTCGCAGTCCCTAAGAGATACGGCCTTCAACAAGTGCGCTTAATCGAGGACACCGACATTGTCATCATGGAAAAAGTGGAACGTTTTATGTAAACGAACCCAAGGTTCCGAGTCGTAACCAAGCGCATTAGTCGAGATAACGAGGAATATGTATAACACACGAATCGTCGTATAAACCTGTAAACGTTGCCGATCTAACCAGAAAACAATGGACGTCGCGACGCGATGGTCTCCTTGCCACCATTTACTTAACGCGTGTATACACTGTATTCGTTTTACGGTAAACGATTGAAATTTCACCGCTTGATTCAAAGTAAACTCGGTGGATAACTTCTAATACCTGGGGACGTGGACGGTCGCCGGCAGACACAACGAACCAGTAACATATGGGATAAAAGCTGACAAGCGTTGCGCGTTCCAACCTGATGTATGCGAGATCCTCTGGCTGGTGTTAGAAGTCCACCGACTAGATGAGTATCTAGGAAAACTTTTTACAAAGAAAGAGAAACAGTCAACCAGGCGGCGTTTCCCTCCACTCTAATCCGATGTAATTAAGACCACAGTGGCCTCAAGAGCGGCTCGACCGCTTGCGTTTTAACGTTTCGAGCATGACTTTTTAATTTACGCCGATGAGATAATGAATCTTTATGGCCGACGATACAAGTATGAAAGTTTTCGCGGAACGTTTGACATTCTAGAGGAAATGACTTTGAGCTTCGTGGCTAGTAACTTGAAACTAGTGTAATATCGTAAAAGAGTTTAATTTTAGATCGGTCGAAAATAGAAAAAACCGTGTATGTCGTCCTTCTGTGGTTCGTTTGCATTTAAGAGCGCCTATGTGACTAAAGTCACCTAGTTCTTGCAGACGTATGAGAAAAACGATAAACAGCGTTAGAACAAAAGGACGGTTTCGGTTTTCAAGGAGGGGTGACCGAGAAGTCAGAGTATGCGAGTCGAAAAGCGAGTGTGTTGCGAGAATCAGAGTTGATCGAGACATCGAAGAGTAGAGTTGAGAGAGTTGATCGAGTTGTCAGTGTTGTAGAGTTGTTAGAGTTGCTGCTGAAAGAGAGAGAGAGAGAGAGAGTATTAGATTCGTTGTGACGAGTATCGCATTTAGTTTCAGTTAAACAAACGTCGTTTTCTGTCCTATTAATACTTGTATATTTAATTCGCTATTAATAAATTGTAAGTAATCGGGAAAAAATTTATATCTTAATTTCCACGATACTACACTAGTGGCGCCAACGATCGAAATCATTTTCAGAGAGAATTTAATGAAAATACCCGAGAGTTATCGTAGATTGTGGAAAAGCAATGAAACCGGAATTTTAACATTGTTAAACGACGAATATTTTCATTTGAATGTAATGTGTGGGGATATTAATTCGAATGATGGGATTGCAACGTGGCGCCTGCGATGATAGTAATCTTTAATGCGAGTTGAACGAAGCTATTTGAGAGTTATTGTACCAAGTTGCTTGAAAGCATAATTACAACACAGACAGACTGACATATATGTATATGTATTTTACTTTGAATATAGCAGCTGGGAATTGAATTCGAATCGGCTCTTCAATATGCATGCGAATCTTTATGCAGAAATGATTAACGTATGGATGAGCCTACTCGAATGTTACGTTAATGTCAAGGACGTGAAAGGTTATTTCGTGCATGACAATATACGGATACTGTTCCATGGTTAGGAAACTTTACGGTTAGTTCGTTGTTGCACGACGATTTCGAACCACTTGTCCGGTCCAAGCACTCGTTGAAGTGTCTCGAGCACGAGTAGTCTAAAACTGTTGGAATTAATCTATCTCGTTCGAAAATAACGTTACAACCTCGTTTCGGCAGTAGATTAAAAAAGAATAAAATACGATTGCTCTCGAGAGTTATATCATGCGAAACACGTGTATTCGGATACAACTATAAATCCCGATTAACGAACAATGATAAAAGAAAATATCGTTCGCCGACACAGTGGTCGAGAAGCGTTATGTTTCGAGATTCAGGATAAAATATGATCGAAACGATTTCAACGTATTAGGTGCTGACACGAGTTCATGCGACTCTCCAGCGATAAGGCAAACACGGTATTCACAGATAATTTCATCCGTTAACCCCGTTAGATCGGTTCATTTATTTTCATCTGCCGTCACAAACGTGGAACGAGAGACGAAATAGTTAGGACGAGAAAGGACCGTCCGGCGAATAAGACACTCCAATTAATTGTAATTGCGTTCCCTTCGTCGATCTTCGCGTCTCTCGATAACAACTGTCCACGCGCTGCGATATTCGTTTAACGTTGCCAGAAAGAACGAGTAATTACTTTCCCTGCACCCTTTTTTTTCTCCAATAGCCTATCGAAAATGATAAAATATCCGTGTCAACGTTGTATATAAATATACTCATCGTCATTCGTCCCTGTTCTTTTCCATTTTTCTTCTTTTTCTTTTCGATATTTCAAATGACGCGTAAATCCGGTTATCGGCGAGAGTAATATACATATCGCTAATTACACGAACCGTTCGACCGATATCTCGGTAATAACGCCGCGCGTCGTCTTATCGTTAACGGACGTTCGTAACGAACACGACAGAACCGGGACAAATCGTTACGAGCGTTCCGCGAACGCGAGTTCTCGCGAACGCTGGCTACGGCAGTGGATTTCTTCGATAACTAACCAGCCGAGTTTAACTCTGAATGGATCCGTTGCATTCAAAGAGACACGCGTTTGAATCGTAGGTTCGCTTGGATAACAAACGGCCAAACGAAGACCCAGCCTCCACGCGCGCATACAAAGCGAGGAAGAGAAGGAACAGCGACGAGGAAGGTCGATATCGATGGGAAGGCTTAAGCGCAAGCCGTCTCGTAATTAAAATAAAAACACGGCATTTGTATTCTGGCGAAAGAAGAAACGAGACAGAAATAGAAGAGGAAGAGACAGAGAGACGTATCATTAGTAGTCTAACGACTTCACCGGTGACTGGCGTGCCTTCTCCTCGCCAGTGAAAATCATGCTGGAGAACTGAACGACCTATGATGCGTTTACTGCTCCTTTTTATTCATCCTTTATTCTTATTTTTATTTCTCCTTTTCTTCTTCTTTATTCTTACGCGTGTCTCGAACCGGGTTATAGTCCCGAACGAGCCATTCTTTCGTTTACACGAGAGCAAAAGGGAAAAGATAAAAAGGCTATACAGTGGGATCGAGTAACTCGCTCTCTCCATCGAACTGGTCTCGGGCGTGGAAAAGGAGATAGATGATTCGAAGGGTATCCGAACCGACGCGACGTCTCAGCGCGACGAAGCTTTTGTAGCGGTCGAAGAATGAATTTGTCAACGTCCGTTTCCTTGAAATCCTTTGATGCAAATAGACTCTCGGCCGACAAAGGAATATAACGCGCAGGAAAATGGAAAGCTCTAGGTGGTTCCGGTGATAAAGAGTAATAGCTTTCGGTGCGCGTGTCAAGAACGCGATATCGTGCAATCGAATTCTTGATCTCGATGATTATCGAGCGTGTAAAGCTTTCACGTAACGCTCCGGACCGATAGCGGTGAACGTTAATATAATTTACCAAGTTCTAACAGCGATTAATATCTAAAATCGTGTTTCCTGTCGTGCTTTTCAGCAGTTTCTGCAGAAACTGTTCCGCCGTTTAATTTGCCATTTAAGTCCTATCAAACTTGTAACGTTTCGACACTTGTTTATCGAAGTTTAAAAGCTGCGAAACTCGAATATCTAAATCCGAATATTTTAAGTTTCTTAATTTTCAATTTAGAAAGCTCGAGTTTCGAAATCTACTTCGCAGTTGCGTCGATTGTATAGATTGCTAGCGTCAGATGATGATCGACCCACGCAGTCCCGAATCTTTTTGATCCAAAGATGCAACAGTCAGTCATTCGTCGTTAGCCTTGAATTATTTAGAAGGAAATATTCGCAATTAATCGCGTAAAAAACGCGATATCATATTGTATCGTTAAATTGCGCGAGACATAGGAGAGCCAGAAATGGAATACTATCGCGAACAACCGATTTAACCTTTGTTTCGCCTTAGGCACTCGTACGTAATTCCTTGCGATCAATTGCAAAGTCTCGACCATCCATTCGTCCATATAAGTCCCTCTATCGAACTTGATCTACTACTTTCGAATAATCCTTTCGTCCGTTACTTTCTTGCACTTAAACGAACAATACGCGAAAAGAATACGTCGGAGCCTAGTTCACCATGTAGAGCAAACATTTACTGAATCCAACTGGACTATCCACAGATGGTAAAAGTTTCACCTTTGCCTCGGAATAACGGTACTAGAATCACTATATCCGTACTATCCAAAGCAACTGCCTGCCCAACCTTATTTCGAACTATTATCTCTTGTTACTTTAACTTTTTGATTGTGTAATAAAATGACGACGAACTCGGAATATCTCTTTATCTTTGACGACGTACTGTAAATTTTAAAACTTTTGTAAAAAAAAAAAGAAAATAGGTGGTATAATATCTTGCGGAGTATTTTTTTTTCTTTCTTTTTACTTACCGAGTTTTAATCGAATTCTACCGCCGAAGCGTGTTAAAACATTATCAAATAAAGAAGGCTCTACGATTCATCGAACGCGACAAATCATCCTTCTTGTCCAAGTTACTACGCTAAAAGCGTCTGGTGACTCATTATAAACGATCACAGTCGACTACATAAACCAATAGAGAAAAATATTTGAACAACTTTCGCTGGAGCAATAATCCTGTACTCGCGCAGAACCAGTCCTCTTAAATCGATGCGTGTTCGCATCCTTGCGATAACGTTACGATCAACCAGTTATTATCAAAAACTAACAAACTGCCACTTAACATTGATAGATTAGAGAAGTACGCAGAACAGTTTTTATTTTTTTTTTTTTTTTTTTGTTTTATATTCTCGCGTATGATTATCCTTCTTTAGCGTTATACTCACGTGAGACAGGCAGAATGTAGACTAAGCAAGATAAAGTACAGAGGAACGTTATCGCAGCTGGGACCGGTAAACCAAAATAAAACCTGCATCACTGTTTCGCATACCATTAGCTAATCCCTATTTATAAAATATTATGTTCGCTCAAGTATGTACACGTGTGTATATCATGATCTAGGCTAGAATGAAAAAGACGATGAAGAAGGAAGAGAGAAAGAAAAAGAGAGAGAGATAGTTGTTCACATATGCGTAGCACGCGTAAAGCATACGTGGATGGTTAAAACGGCACGCATGAACGAAAGTATAGCGACTAAAAATATCCGAAACGGTCGAGATAAGTTCCAAGTCCTAAAACCGATGGCGTCTGGTGGGCGGTTTATTAATGGAGTCGGATTACTAGAAATCAAAATTACCGTAGGCGTAAGCCCTGTGCGGGTGCACGCGGTTGATCACCGAAATCGTGAAGCAAAGGATTTGGAGACTTTGTCACGGTTAGGACAAAAATTGTAGGTTCTCTCGTGTTAACGTCTAATTTAAAAATTACTGATTTATGGATACGGATATATATATGTTATTATTCGGTAATATTCGTATGACAGATAATCAAAAGTGTTCGATAATTAAACGTTCGAACGAGATGCATCACGACGACGCCTGCTCGCATCAGGCTAATTGTAGGATATGCGATTGAATTGCATCCGATAAGTTCGCATTCCGTTATAGCGTATCGCGTTGCTCTTATTGGAACCTTCGCTTTCGCGTCTTTTACATGCGTCGATGATACAAAAACTTTGTAAATTGCAAAGAGGATAATATTCTCTTGAAAAGAAAAAAATTTGTTTCTATTCACAGAACAAGAAACTTCCGCTTAAGGTACTCGTAAAATATTCAAATCTACTTAATCAGAGTTTGATTGTACTTGAAAGTACCACTTATACTTCTTAAACTACTTATGACGTATCTTAACGAGGTTCGAGTCTTCTTAAAATATTATTCTTCCTTTCAGAGTCCTCGCGAGGTATACGAAACTTGCCATTCAACGATGTTCGCGATATTCTTAATCTCGTCTTTAGCCAACAAAACTGCAGAAACAATATTTAGCGTTATAAATAGAAAGAACCATTTTCCAATGAGATTTCTCCACTTTTTAACGATCCTTGACATTTGTACGTTACATAATTTCTCGATCAATAAGTCATGCAAATTTTATCAAGGAAACGTAGATAAAAAGAAATAAAACAAGACGTATCTTTGCGATATCAAAACACGAATACGTCGTCGTATATCCAAAATCTATTCTTACATAATTTTGCAACGTCAACGGCGTACGTTTTTCCGATATTCGCAACGTAGTTTATTTGAACGATCTTGATCTCGTTTATCATTCAACCTTTCTCTCTTTAGTGCTTGCAAATAAACCGATGCTCGTAAATCCTCTGTCGAGACGGACTACTCTTCAACGGGTCCGGCCTATTAAAATTCCAGGACAACAGCTGAATAGAGGATGTTAATGGACCTCGGTTTCATCCCCTTTTACAGTTTCAACGAATCTACTTAGAATGATAATAAATACAGTCGCTTGTGAGCCGGCCTTCAGCGACCCGTACTCGGAACCCTTTGGAACAACCCCAGGTTCTTATTCTCGTGAGATTTTACGTGTAGTCGAAAACAATTCACGATAATTGAAATGATCGTATACACGATGGAAAACAAGGTTGTATCGCCACCTGTTAACTGTATCAATAATTCTTAATAAATAATTTTTGAGAGAAAACTTGCTAAGATTCGTAGGCGAACGTTGCTTTAAAGTCGCGGCTTTTGATTTGAAACTTTCAGACGTTAGTATAAGTTTTAGTTGTTTTCAATTTCGAATAAAAGAATTACGAAATAATTATATTACATATCATTGAATTATATTGTATATAATTATAATACAGACATATATATATTATAATCTGCGATTTGTAGAAATCGTCAAAAAAAAAAAAAAATCGTAATTTATAGATTGCGAACGTAATAAAAAGTAAAATCTAACAACATCTAACATTCCGATCGACCTGATAGATGAAAAAGTAGACGGGACAGCCGGCGTGTCTGCGAAAATTCTAACCGTAGCTGTTTAAATTCCTGTAACAGCAGGTAGGAACATAGGCGAGGTATTCGACGATAAATAAAACGGAAGGATTGAAAAGAGCCCGGCTTCTAGATCTCGGATCGAGCCGAAGAATTACGAGGCACAGATCCACCGTCGTTCGCTCTAAATACGAATTGGGAACGCCGAAATCGTGCCTCGGACTATACTACGTTTCTGCTCTGAAATAAACGCGAGATCATCGACATCCGACAACGTAGAGGTATTAAAATAATCGCGTTTCTTTGGAATTCTCATATCCGATGATTTATCGTCGATGCTTCGTTGCAACAATTACCAAGAATAACCGAACAATCTGCGATTACTCGGAATAATTAAACGATCCCTGCTCGAAATAGACGAAGACATTTTCGCAGAAATAACATAAAATTATATGGTGACTACGTTTGAATTTATAGGAGGAAAGATACGTTGCACAACAATAACGGAAATTTCGTAAAATTCCGATTATCTGGTGGTTGGTTGGTTGGTTAAGAAGTCAAGGACAATTACGGGACAAGATTCTGGTTATCTGATGTCGCAACAGGATGTTCCTTTAACGATTTGTCCATGTGCTTTCCCTCGTTCCGGCAAATCTGTCTCGACGAGGTTGTAATCGACGATTAATCATTCGCTAATTTTGCCGCTGAACCACGTCGTACTTAAGAGCGCGTTTAACGAGCGGAAAGATAAGATTCTTATGTAAATACGTAGCGCAAGAACAGTGTTATCGTGTCTCTTTATTCAAGAGCTGGGAAAAAAGCATGGCGGATGCCTCGTTTCCGACGATTTCTCGTTGCGCAACGCGAAACGGAATCGATCTAATTTTAAACGAAAACAACGAAACCTTGAATGCATAATTCCAACGTTCGGTTCTATAGCGACTTGTAAGGTCTATCGGTCTCACTACCAATACGTACCGTACGTATACGCCAGCTTAGCGAAACGTTAAAGAAAATATTGAAAGCATCGATGGAAAGATAGAGGTGAGAACGTATAATATTGAGAGCGTTTTCTAGGTAAAAAATTCCTCGCTCTGAACGTGTCTGCCCCTTGGTCTACCAGCTGAAATCACGAAACCTTCTTTTCCGTGAAAAAAGGCACGACAATCTGGCGTCAAGGTATCGCGTTCCTCTCGACTACGTGAGTGGGCGACGCAGGTATACCGATTAATTCTTGTTGGTCTTTTTCGCTTCCTCTCTCGTTAGATCTTGGAAAATCCTGACAAACTACCGAGAAACTTCTGAGAAACTGCTGAGAAACTTGGAAGATCTTTTCTCGAAAAACTTGTCGGCCAAAAGCGTTTTCTCATGCGGGTTGACCTTTCTCGCGTCGCACCTCTCCCATCGTCGGTCCAATAAAGCTCAATTAGTTAATTACTCGGATAAACCCGGATCAACGTGACGCAATCTTTGATAAGAGTTCATGTGCCACTTACACGAACATCGCTGACCCTGTTAGTTTCCGATGATCGCGTATTCAAATCGGCGCTAGTATACAAGATTTAAGGAAACTACACACGAGTAACCGATATAACACGTACATACGCGTATCTTGACCCGTGTACACGGACGTAACTGGTCAATGTTTTTTTCCCCCCTCGTTGCGTATAGGTTATTACAATTCTAAGCAAATATACTGCGACTACTACAAACCATTCTCAACGGTTCTCTCTCTCTCTCTCTCTCTCTCTCTCTCTCTCTGAATTACGAAATTACACCTTTCGTGAGGTATACGCAGTCTTCTGGAATTCGAGAATTACAAAACACGCTCGTTAGCATCAGGAAGAAGAAGAAGAGACGGACTTCGTCGAGCAAGCTTATCGCGTCTTTTATACGATATGTATTAATTCTACGCTTTCAGTTTTATCACATGCTAAGAAAAAAGGAAATACAAGGAAACGACGATCCTTGCAGCATCTCGTACATTGCGCATTGCAAATCGTATTCCGTAGTGTGCGCAGATTGCACAACGAAAACAAATGTTTTCCTTTTTCTACTAGGTATAAAAAAAAAAAGACGGAAGAGAAAAACTAAGAACTTGGAATAATACAGTAGGAACGAGCAAGAAATATATAGTACGGCTGCATTATAATCAACGTATTACTAACACGGTCACGTATAATGGCAAACTGTTGAAGTATAACTGAAAATTAGCAATTTCACCGTGACACGAGCTACCAACTGGTACACGATTTTCTACGATAATTTCTATCGTTATCTAACCACGATCGCTGATGGTACACGTGCGAAGAAACACGCGTTTCTTCGATTTCAAGCTGTTGTTGGCTCGGTTCGTGGATACACGATAAAAGGGAAAACCTCAAACGCCCACCGTCAGATTTCTCCACAGTCGTGTATACAGACAATGTCCGGACGGTATTTTAAAATACTGTAGCAAACATTATCGACGCTTATCTCGAGGACCATTGAACTCTGATTTTATCAAGAAAGGATTTCTACGTGTTACGCGTCCAACGCTCCGACGAGTATTAGAAAAAAAGAAAAAAGATAGGAAAGAAAAGAAAAAGTAGAACATCATTGATGGAATATACGTATTTTCTTTATAACACTTTTAGCGCTATTTAATTTAGTAATATTGTTTGAGAACACGTCGTCAGATTGTTCTCGTGGAATAAGCTTGAATAGCGGACAACTGCAATTCTAACTCGCGACGATGATTTCGGATTTAGTGAATCCAGATCGACTTAATCGATCAATTCGGTAAAACAATATAATGTTCTTTAAAGTGGTCCATCTTACCTACAACAATAATACTGAGAGGTACATCCGTAGTTATTTATACAAATACTATACTATAACAATTACACATTCTCAAAGAGATAATCGACTGTACAAATATGCGAGTACCTGTAACGTTCGATCTGTTAAAATATTTAAATCAGATTTATCGTTACGATATCGTACATTTAAATGTTCTCACTACGCGATTATTTGATTCACGATGAATTAAATCCATTGCTTAAATATTTAAGTTATTAAAACGAAGACTCGATTTCTGCCGGAATTACCCTATATTATTTGATATCAATGTCTCGACCGGACATTCCAAGTAGAACCTCCGTATCTTATTCTTCCGTTTGAAATCTACGTCACGTACGAAACGAGTTGGTCCGAGAACTTCTTCTTATTGGGGATAAGAAGAAGCCGCTCCTATTATTAAGGAATAAATGGAACATCCTTCGGGAGATTGGTAGCCCATCTTTTCGACCGTGAGCGAGTTACCAGAAATCTGTGAATGCCACGCTGGACACGGGGCAATCGGCAACCGTCTCTCCACCATCCCACTATCCTGACCATCTGCCTCCGGTCATTCTCCTACCTGAAACTTGTGTTCACCTGGCGTCTCTCCCACCTACCCCCTGTGATACTTTCGTTTATCTTATTTTTCAGGCCATTCAGCAACCTCTCTGCCAACTACTACCACCGGTTCTTTGGGGATCAAAAGAGGCTACTGCCTTCGCAAGATACCGGAGCCTCTCCCGCATATTTTTCTCAATGGAATTTGCCAACAGCTGGACAATTCCACGCAAGAAACAGACCTCCACGCTCGTCGATCTTTGCGGACTTATGCGAAACGATCCCTAATTACGAGTTAGCTCAGCGATACTCTTATCTGAATGGTTTCTCTAGTTCGATGTTCGCTGGATGTACATGAAACGCTGTAAGAAACGTATACTGTGTGAAATAATCTGCAGCACCGATGTAAAAATGGTAGGTTTCGAGGTCTAAAAATCAGACACTCTACTGACCGTAAATATTGAAACACATGTTCGTTACATATACCGAAGAAACTAACAAATTTTACTTTATTTAGTATTCCACGTCGAGAGGAACATGCGATACGAATTTATAGTAAAATAAGTAGAAAATAAATAACAGCGGTAAACATTCGCTCTGCGTCAAGTATCAGCTATAGCTTGCCCACAAAAATTTGATTTGACGTATAACTTTCCCAAATGAGGAATTTTGTCGCTGAAAGCGCTTTTACTTTGTCAGTTTAGGTAGCAATATATTTTAATGTTCGAAGTGGTCTTTTTAATTAAAGTTTAATTTCAATTATAACTTTGTGAAATTATCGATCCTGTCGCTTGTACCACTATTCGTCGATTAGTCGAGATCGTTCGTTTTAACAAGTTCATTACTTGTTTCAATGGCATTCGATACTCGGGCATCGCAAAGTGAACTATGCTGTTCCTATAGTAAACTCCATTTCTCGCGCGTTCGCCATGTAAATAAATGCATGCCAATCGAGCGTTAAATGTACACGCTCGAATATGCACAGGAATGTAGTTTACGCGGAATGTTAATGAAACAATTAACTAACGTTTGCTGGCAAGCCTGGCCCTGGAATCGAGGGATAATTTCAACGTTACGAATCCCAGATGTTTGAAAGAGTGAAACACGCCGTGACTATTTATCGTACAAGGATTTATTACTCTTCTGAACGTTAGTTCCTTAGAGTCCGAATACGTATAGATATTTGGTTGCCAACGCTATAGAGAGCCTGTTCGTTAAGTGAAAAAGCTCGAACTCGTCAGACGCTACATCTACTCAGGAAACTTATTTCAGACGTGCTGCATCCCATCAATAGAATAGAATACGTGATGTTGTTAATATATAAAACATTTACAATCTAACATCTCGTGTGGCTAGCTATACCATTGTATAGCAAAGGTCGTGTATATTTTAATAGAAAAGAGAGAGCGTCTAATCTGAAGAGTCGTTTTAACCAGTACCGTAACACGTGATCTATAATAAGATACTTGTTATTGCAAGCCCTTTCTAAAATTTAGTATTCCAATAACGTATGATTCGATTTAATTGGCGTTTAATATTATTGAATGAAATTATTAAACGAAAATAATTATCAATTGATAAATATTTCAAATTGCTTTGAACGTTTAAAGATTGGGCATCTTATGCGATAATGTGCATTTTATCAATATTCCATTAATATTATATAATAATATTCAATTAATATTCTATCTCCTAGGACGAAATAAATGATATACCTTTACAATTAAACTTATCACATAGGATGTATGCTTAGTAGTGGCTACCAATTATCACCGCAGATTGTCTGTTACGATAACCATACATAACATGCATTTTTTACAAAACACCTAATCGTATTATTATTCTGCCATAAGTATCTTAAGTGTATAAACGTCTCCAGTTGATATTTCTTCTCACGTGGCAATTTATTTCAATATTGCACAGCTGGTTGTAGGTAGTGAATTAAATTGAACGGCATGGTGAGCAACGTATGGACGAAATTAGATTGCAAAGGTCTGCTTATCGCGTGTTTCGTACATTCGACCATCGAATTATAGAATTATGAAACAGCAAACAGGCTGACGCAGAGTATCAAAGTACTCGACATCGTCAACATGGCAAATTGAAAGTGTACGCAATTACCGGTTTATCGAGCAACGGGCGCGCTTCTGGCTAAACTGGCGCACAAGGAAGAGTAATTAAGCTTTTTTAAGATACAGTAATTGTTCCTTCCGCAACGAACGATCGCTCGACCGATGCTCGTCCATGCTGCCCCGCAATGGTAACTATTGTTGCAATTGCTTATACGGAGCGGACGGTGAGGTAACTGTTAGTTAGTCGTGATGCATGCGAAATTATCATGCGCGTCGTCTCGACCCTAGAACTTTAAGGTCTCCTAGCACGATCTACTCAGCACCCACGCCAACGCGCACGCTCTGTTCGCCAGGCGTTAAATCTAGATTTAATTAACTTAATGGAATCCTTGAATAGACGCAGAGGACGCGTGTTCGCCGCGTGAAACAACAAGGACGAGCATCACTTCACTCGAGTTTTACAGTTAAAAAAACTATTTCATGAATATGTACATAACGTATGCCATTGATCAAATTTCAATATTCGTCCCGATGAATTGGAACAAACAGGATGAATTTTATCCTTAAAAGGTTGATCGCATTCGTTAACGATGCTCTTCTGAAATAAAAATAAAAAAATGAAGAGGAAAACTCACCCTGCGCGGCAAAGAGTATCACCAATAGACCAAGAAATCGCAGTGGTAACATGTTTTCCCGTCTTTGTTTCGAAAACACTGTCAACAAACGACACAATTGGCACTACAGTCGTCGTTTGGCTTGAAACTTAATTTTCGACTTGAGAAACGTACGTATACGAGTGGACGGTATTTTCGCAAGGATGATCGTTCAACTGAATAAAGAACCGAACGTATCCACCGATACGAGGTGGATACCGAATACAAACTGAGAGAACGAGCGCGCGTGGTATCCGAAGAGCGGCGACGGAACCGGGCCCCCGGCTTTTTACAGGGACCTGCGCCGACCGGTTGCGCACTCAGCGCCGTACAAACTCGACACGCGCCTCAACTCCTGTAGGAATAAACTTACACGCCTACGATGTATGACTGTGTACGTGCACCGATGGCTTTGTAGAAGCGCGCGCCTATACAAAACTGAGTATGTATTCAATGGCGCAATGTCGAGTGAACATTGCGTAAAATTTTTTTTTTATTTTATTATAACAAACGATAACGTGTACGATCAAGAAATTGACCAGCGTATCACCACCGCCCTATAGAATATACAGCAAATAGGAATGATTTTCCCAAAGAAAATTGAAAGAAGAAGCTGTCTCGATCTAAAAATACTAAAAAGGCGCCAGGTATACACGTATGTTCTTTATCTTCCTTCCTCGTCGCTGATATTTTTCAGAACAATTTCAAGTCACATTGCGTGTAAGGTTTCGTATCAGTTGATAAGAAACACAGATATGTTTCAATTTGAAATTTAAATTTGAATTTTAAATGCCAAAAGTTATATAGGATGAGAGAACAGGAAGCGCATATATATTTTATAGGAAATCGCGACTGAGCATAAATCAATGTGCGCAGACAGATAAAAGCAAGAATACGTATCGAATATCGAATTTATCTGTGTACGGAGTTCCGAACGCATAAAGTATCGGCTCACACACACGTATATGTACGCGCGTGAGAAGCATGTATTTGCACGTTACTTTCGTCGAGCGCTTACCTCTTTCGATTCATCCATTCACTTTGTCATTGTGCATAAGACGAATGGCAAAGAGCATTCACTTCTTCGCATTCCTTTTTTATCTCTAAACGAATTAAAAAATTATATTAGGTATCGATCGATACATTAATCAAATAACATCAGTGTATATAGTTATTTCTATACGTTGTCTCATCTCGTTTAAAGAGAATTATCATTATACCAAATTTAGTAATTCCTTTATAGAAATGAAACTAACTTGCATGTAGATTCGTAGAAAGATTGTAGTCATTGCGGTTACGAGAGTGAACGTAAAAATAATTCCGAATAATGTTGCATGAATTATTAACCGAATGACTCATACCAGTACAAAAAATTGCGATGATGTCATTTGTAAGATATATTTACATACACATATGTATGATTTGAGCTTGAGCGTTTAAATACAAATTAATGAACAATTTGAAGTGATTAAAAATTTTTTTCGTGAAATTATTAAAGGATTAACGACATTCCTAAAAACAAAAATGTAAATATTTTAATAATTTTTACACATGACCATATTCATTTTTATGATTTAGTCATATATATTTCACGTAGAACTCTAAAGAGATCTTCGGCAACGGGAAGAAACATTTGAACTTTAAATTGTTGATAACACGGTAGAAAGAGAAAATATTTGAACTTTATATGCACTACCCTTGAGTAGACGCCTAACACGTTTCATTTCCCTTTCCCGTGATAATAAACAAAGCCCTTATTTTACCTTACACGTACAACTATCTCTCTGGGTACATACCTCATGAAAGCGTACCTGTAAACTTATATCATAACTTTGATACCTAAGTTTTATTTCTAATGTTATTTATACAGAGCATTTATTTGTCTAACTTTCAAAATTCATGTGATCGAAGAGATTGGTTTACTTCGTGCGAATTACAAGGTATCCCACAACAATATTTTATTTTTCTCAAGTTCCCAGTGTAGCCATCTCGCGATGATATTGCGAAGCTGGAACATAGAAGATTTATATAATGACCTACGATACGGGTTATCAAGTGTATAAAAAAAACAAATTTAATATCTCGTAATAAGGAAATATTTTTGTCGTGATTGTGGATACGTTAATGTAAATAGAAAAATACATATAAAAGAGTAATCATAAACATTTTCCGGTGTAACCGGAACCGTGGATTTTCATTGGCAAAGGATGATGTCTGATTGGTTGATTTTGAAACGGACTGAAGTGCCGCTAAGAAATCCGGATGCGTTGCCGAACGCGAAGGGACAAAGGACGCTGTCGTACGCAGGCAGATAGACGCCATGTTCATTTGTCAACGGACGTCAAGGTGTGATCATCGGAAAGAAGCACAGTTACTTCAGGAAAAAGTATCAAGATAGTATAATAGTGGTTTCATTGAATAATTATTACAAGTTAACGTGTATTTAGAACGATATGGCGTCCTCGGAATTACGAAAACGCAAGATGGAAGAATACGAAATGCAGCTGTTTAGCTTTCATTCAAGAGCCGTGTACGCTACTTGTAAGGCGCCACCGTTTTCAGTTTCTCTTGAATGTTTTTCAGATTTTACAGCATTCTGATTGTGTATAACCACATGTTCCAATCGTTGGACGGGTGCACTCTGGTATCATGTAGATTTGATCATGACTAGAGTCACACTCGTCCATTGCTTGGAATACTTTCACCGGCCCCTACGGACGAAGTTAATCATAAGGACGACTAACGCTTCACTTTTTTTCTTCTCTCTCGTTTCTACTCTTATTCTTTTCGCTTCTTTCTCCTTCTCATCTCTCACGCTTCAAAATCAGAGAGCAAACAAATAAAAATTGACCTTGAGCCGATATACGTATCAAATTCCAGTTGCATTTTTTAAATTTTGCTTTGTATTAATTTTGTTTCATTCAAATGTCTGAATAAAGTGTAAAAAATATATGTAATAAATGACTTAATACAAATGATTATATTATATATTTAACAAGTATTTTAATTTATTTCTGTTAAAAGTAATTTTTAAAGTTTGTTCATAGATTTCTAGAATTATTTAGTAATGCAGTAAGAAGGTTGATAGAGTATAAATGTAGAAGTATTTTCAATTGTTTTTTTTTTATAGTGAAAAGTATTGTAAGTGAAAGGATTCTTAGCACAATTGAGAAGATGTGTCAAACAATTGAAAAAACATACAAATTAAATTCTGAGAATCTAACAGTACTTAAAACAAATCAAAAGAATTTAGAGACAGCATATTTTAAAGGAGCAATGCCACATTTGAAAAATATTGAGGTAATTACATTGATCAGAGGTATATCAACAAAATATTTCTTCTAGTACATGTAAAGAAGTATGTATATATCACATATGACTCTTTTGTTTAGAATATTGTAAATAAATATGTTGCTGTTCCAAGTAACGTTCTATTGGAAGAGGACAAGTACCAAAGGATACAGTATAGTGACACAGAATTTGAAAATATAAATCAAAGATTAGAAGATTTACAGCAAAGAGCAAAAAATGTATGTATCAAGTATTTTTTAAATATAATATAAATTTTATGCTATTATAGAGATAATAAGTAAAGTCCAACTTCCTATGAACGTTATAGGCTACTATTTTGAATACTGTATTGAAAGAAGAGCTACAAACTTTAGACCAATTTCCAATTTCTGAAGAAAGTGTAAATAAGATGTGTAATGTAGTAGAAAATCTGACATGCTCCAACATAAATGAAAATATATATCAGTTACTGGAAGATCATAAACAATTTTCTGCAAGTCTGTTTGATACAACGCAAATTACAACAAAAATAAAATACAACACAGTAGATAATCTTAAATGCAAAGAATTTAATTTAAGTACTTTATGATTTGAAGTAATGGTAACAATATAAAAATTAATTATTTGTCCTAGATGTTTCATGTAGGACAAAATCATGTAAATAATATTTAAGTAGATAAACTGATATTCTATAAATTTTATATTTGTATATTTTGTATTTTTTTAAATATTTTTTATAAATAAATTGACTTATAACTTTTTTAATTAATTATATAGCTATCATATCATTACATAAAAATGTTTGTAAGAAGGAGGATTAAAAAAATTAGTCCTGTAATAAAATTAAGAATTCACAGCACTTGAACAAACATCTACCAAAAATGTTGGATTCTTTTGTATTGAAACAAGGTATTTACCTTTCATACATTACTTTCATTTGATATATTTACAACGATTAATCTAAGATACAAATTTCAAATTATCTGCTAGCAGCTAAGAGAATACAGAACGTAATGGAAATATAATAAGAATTAGCATAATTAGATAAACAAAATATACGTCATAAATGAATAAAGCGTAACTTAAAATTAGCAAGTTGCAACATAAAAAATATAACTTTTCTTCATAATATTTTGTGCGATATCGTGATAATTTCAGTTAACAAAAATATACAAGATAATTAGAAATTCAGAAAAATTTAATAATTATAGATACGCCGTTTCGTTAATCTGCCGTTGTACTTCCAGCGTAAGATCACTTACACCTACACCCTATATCCTACACCTTATAGCTTTACACTTTACACGGTAATGGCTCCCTCCCTCTTAGGCATACGAAGAAGAAATATACTACACCAACCAACAACCCACAGTTAGGTTTGTTTCACATAAGCAATGAGAGTCCCATGACGGCCATGACTGTCATGACGCACAACGAAACAGGAATCTTTTTTGTGTTCACTGTGGGTTCTTATTCTTACATGTTCGTGTATAAACTGGCATTCCCGGTTTTAACGTAGCTTCTTCCTTCCTGCTGGTAGTCGTATATTCAGTCCCTATGTATTCGTGTAGAAAAGACTTTAAAATACACTAAAGCGTAACGCTTCCCCTCTTAAAACATTCCTAGGCACTTTATAATAAAGATATTCGCTTAACAAGGATTTATACCAACATCATTCCACGATCCATTGAATATAATAGAACAAAGTAAAGTGTGCTATTATAATTTTTTATTTCATTAAAAAATTATGGAAGAGTAATAAAATTATTAAATATTGGTATATCTTATATATTAGAGGTTTTTCTCTAAAATAATAATTTTTATTATTTTTAACCATAAGAAATATAAATAAAATGTTTAGGCAAAATCCATATATAACGATGCATAGTTATTTTAGAAACAAAGTAAAATATTTGGAAGGTGTAAAAAAAAAACATTTTTGAAATATTGTGTTATATACATATATAACATAATCTTTATTTATATTCTGCGAATATTATACTATAATATATTAAAATAAAATATAAAACATGATGTATTTGTATTGATAATTATAGATAAGTTTAGTATTGTAAAGTTTTATTTAATCTTGAATTAAATATTAATTTATATATATAATAAAATGAACATTACGCACTTTTTAATAATTTAATTATCTGTTGAATATGTGCTACATTTTAAATGAAGACACAAAGGCCAAAGATACAATGTGTCAATCACAATTTGATTGATGCTATCACAAAAATGCAAAGTTATATTAGTACGTAATTATCTACATAATAAATGATGAAGAACATCAGAATGCATGTTACGAATATCTTTATCGGATGTTAAAGAATGTCAAAGAACAACAACCAATAACTTTAATGTACCACTTAAATTTTTCAGTAATAATTTTTAATTTTATTTTATACATTATCTTCTATGAACTTTTTTATATTTGAATAAAATTCATACTTATTTTTTTCATAAAATATTTGCTATGTAATAGCGTAAACAGTAGTTTAAACATTTGAAAATCTCTAGTATTTTTTTAGTGAAAAATCGATCACAAGAGGAACGAACCAATAGTATCGAGGTATGTTTCGTTTTCATATAGCGCGTTGTAGGCTCTTACAAATGGTGTGGGGTTAGAGTAGGAGTTGTATGAAAATATACGGAAATTATGTCCGGTATTCCACGTTAATGAATGTATTGTCATATGTTTGATACTTTTAAATATCAAAATAATAACAGAATTTTAAATTAACCGTAATCATTGTTAGCCGAATAATAAAAATATATTTAGATTTAATCATCTATATTAGGTTTGTATGATTTTTGTTTTCATAATTGTTTTCGTAAAAATTCCGATTTTCTTGAACTTTTAATTGTCTAATTCATAAAATATTTACTGTTGTTACTATGTTAAGATATTTCTATAATCATTACTCACATAAAACAATTAGTTTCATTCAAGTAAGACCTTGTAGAGGATGTATGATTTTTATAAGTCTGTTATGTGCAGCTAGATTGATAATCAAGATGTCAGAACAATTTGTGGGCTGTACAGTTTCTGTAAAGTGTATCGAAGAAGTTGGAACTTATCAAGGACAAATAGTGGATTTAAATAAGGATTGTATTATACTTTCAAAAGCTTTTTGTAATGGAGTTCCTCATAGTTCACCTATAGTTGTATTATGGTATCGTTTAGTGATGAGAATTTGATCAATTTCCTTATAAATAAGAACATTAAATAAAGCACGTAGAATTAAGCACAGATTGTTTTTTAATTTTTAGTGCGAAGGATATATTGAATGTAGAGTTTATATCAATTAATAATATAGGATTCGACAGTAGTGATACAAGTGATAATAATCAAGTACAGAATAATATAACTGTAAAGAGACCTATTGCCAAAAGAGCTGGTAGGTCATTTTCCGAAAGTGTTTCATCTTCTGTTCAATCCACATCATCACAAACGCAAACTAATTTTAAGAAGCCAAATAATAATTCTCAATCCACAATAGAACAACCTGCAAATGGGAAAATTCCATTAGGTATAATAGTTAAGAATTTTAACTTTTCTTATAATAAGTAAATGTAAAGCATTTTTGATAATTTGCTTTTTCAGGTGAATCTATTGATAAACCAATACAAAAAAAATTAAGTAGTAAACAAAGAAATGAACACACATTTGGTACTCCAATTGATCAATCCTTGAGTCAAGACTTTGATTTTGAAAAGAATTTAGCCCTATTTGATAAAGAGGTATGCTTCTTTCTCTTTATAGTTTCATTACATAGCACATTATTAACATAGTATTAAAAGTAATGTACACTTTTTACAGGCTGTGTGGCAAAAAATAAATTCTTTGAAATCTAAGAAACAAAAGCAAGTAAACTATAGGCACGATGAAAATATTATTGTTTCTGAACGTGCAGATATTAGACAGATACTGGTACCTAGTGCTGGTGAAATAGAATATGTAACAGACAATGGTTTAATAATTCCTAGCATAACACTTAACCTTCATCGTCAATTAATAGGAGCAGCAGATAGATTGGGTATTAGTTGGGAGCGTAGAGTATGTACAATTAGTTTATATAAGAAAGAAGCTTACAATATTTTTGTGTAATGAAACTAATTTTAAAATTAGGTGGAACTTCTTGGTCGTGCTGGTACAGAAATTATATTGCAATTGTTAGGAGGAAGCCATCGACTTAATCCAAATAATGCACACCAGTGGCCAACGATTATTGCACTTTGTGGACCTCATCGTTCTGGTGCTGCGGGTGTTAATTGTGCTAGACAGTTATCTAGTCACGGCATTAAGACAATAGTGTTTGTAGAAAATTCCGAGGATGTTTTTCTCCTACAAGAATTGTCTTTGTACAAGTTAACAGGAAACAAGGTAGAAACTAAATTTAAAAACTTGCCATCAGTGGTGGATTTGATACTTGTAGCACTTTGTGACGAGAACTCACCAAGAATGATTACACCTATAGCAAAATGGGCAAATAATAATAGGGCGCCTATTTTAGCCATTGAACCACCAGCCACAGGAACACCTGGTATTCTTAGTAAATGTAGCCTGCTTGGTGGATTACCATTATCTCATAGTGTTGACAATGGCAAATTATATTTATGTAATCTTGCATTGCCAAACGAAGTATATGCAGACGTTGGTATAACATATAGGTCTCCTTTTGGACCAAAATTTGTCATTCCTTTGCATTCCAATAATTCTTAGCAAATTTATAAAAAGGATGTTATTTCTCATAAGATGTTATAATTTAGTATAATTTTATTTTTATGCCTTGCTAATTAAAGTTTATACTTAAATCGCGAAGGTATTGTCAGAAATTAATGATAAAGATCATGTATGATGTAGCATTTAATGTTATAGAGATAAAGTGCAGTTTGTGTAGGAACAATTATAATTTGGTGTGCAAAGCCAATTGTGTGTAATTGTTCTTTTAAATGTGTAAGTATACAGTGTATACAAGAAACGAACATATAAATGATAAATATACAGTGTTTGGTTTTGTAAGTTACATAAAAAAAAATAAATGCTTTTAAATAAAAAAATAAATTCTAGTAAATCTAGTATATAAATTTTTAAATGTTATAAAGCATAAAAACTACAAATACTACTCGTATTTGATACATTTTAACAAGTATGTCGTTTCATACTATAAGTATGTAATAAGTACATAATACTATAAGTATATGGTATTCCTGTTACAAAAAAATATAATCGTACAAATTTTTTTATACATATGTGACTCATTTTTATTTATAACATTGGAACAAAAATTACTACTGATCATATTTAGATGAATTTATCCCCCAAATTTGACATGAAGAGATCGTCTATTAGTAGAGAGATGAAATTTTCTTTATACATATTTTTCATAACTTGTGAGAGATATATTATCATAAAAATTTGTAAAATATTTATTTACAAATTGTTTATAATTAATCATAAAGTTTAAATATGAGACAAGAAATATTTACATGTCTTCTATAATATTCGGATTCTCTTTTAGCTCCTATTTATTTTTGTAAAGTTAAGCATGGATTAAAAAGTATTTTTATTACTGCAATAAAATATACTTGTGTTACGACATGTCCGTGTTTACTTAATAATGTATGAAATATGGTAGCATAATTCAAATAATGAGTTGTAATAGAATGATTGTATAAGATTTACTTTACTCATAGCTTAAGTAAGTTATTTATACTGTACATGTAAATATATATTTATATATTTTGAACATTAGTCTTGACATTTAATATGGTAGTAAATTCTATAAATAATACCAATGTCATTTTTTTTAGAATTTCTTGCACAGAAAGCTTTAAGTAGACTTAAAAATATAATGTAAAAAGAAAAATATAAATACATTGATTATACATTGAGCAAATCTAATTAGTATAGGCACTGTAAGACAAGGTTTGATATATTGTCTAAAAATTAGTTTAAATCCTTATATCTATTTTAGAGATAGAGATGGAAGAAATAATATTAGTGATTTTAATATACTTGGTACTGTATATTTCTTTTATTTCTCTGTAACTACAGTTTAACGAATTTTTATAATAATTCTATTATTAAATTAGTAATTAAAGTACAGAGTACAATTGAATAATTAACCTCTTCAGTACGAGCGTCAACTATAGTCGACAGTCGCCGAATGTATTCCCACGGTTGACCTTCAGCTAAAGTCAGTAATCACTAAAAGCATACATATATACAGCCTACTGTCATCTTTAATTAATTATTGTACAAATTCTCGGTTTAAATAAGTACCTATTACAATTGGGCGGAATATGAGTACTACATAATATAACTACTTGTCATTATTGCTTGCAAGTTTAATCGTTCAGACTTTACTTCAAATTGTAAATAATTTGTAGACAATGTACACAATGTATTCTGATTCATCAAGCGAAAACGACATCGTTCCCTGTCGCAACAGTGGAAATGTCGAACGGGCAGGAGTTCTTACTTCGTCTGATTCAGAGGCAGAAATAACCAAAGAAAAGAGCCGTAGTTCAAATATAAAGTGGTTGCATGCGAATTTAAAACCTCAAATACATACGTTCGACGATAGAAATTCTGGAACTATAACAGAGAATATTACCTATTCATCTCAAATCATAGATTATTTCCGAATATTTTTTTCCGAGGATTTGATGACATATATAACGAACACAACAAACAATTTTTATCGATGTACAGTCGAACAATTGGACAACATTCCTTCCTCACTGAAAAAGTGGCATGACACTACGATAAACGAGTTATATCGTTTCATTGCTTTGACGCTGACAATGTCGCGCTTAAAAAAATTATCATTCAATGAATATTGGAGTACCAATGAAATTATTAGAACAGATGTCTTTGGTAAACATATGGCACGAGATAGATATGTCGCATTACAAAAGGTGCTTCATTTTAGCGACAAAAGATCAGAGACGTCTAAAAACCTACTAATAAAAATTCGTGAACCTTACAACAAACTGCGCGAAACATTCAAAAAATCATTTTGTCCCTTCAAGAACTTATGTATTGATGAGAGCCATATGCTTTACAAAAAACGATTGTCATTTAAACAATACAAACCTAAGAGGAGTAGACTTGGAATAAAAACGTTTGTGTTGTGCGATTGTAAGACAGGATATGTTTTAGATTTTATTGTTTATACCGGCGCTATTTCTGACGTTGATACATTTTCTGAAAAATTCGGTAGTTCAGGCAACATTGTGGTAAACTTGCTACAACAGTATTTAGGAAAGGGTCATCAATTGTTTGTCGATAATTGGTTCTCAAGCCCCGCACTATTCAAGTTTTTGCATGATTGTACTACAAACTCATGCGGAACAGTAAAAAAACAACGCGAAGGCATGCCGAAAATGGGAGAAGAATTAAAAAGTGGAGAATTAAGTTTTCGGTCATCGGGTAATTTGCTTGCATTAAAATGGCAGAGCAAACACGAAGTTTGGATGTTATCCACAAGTCATTCAGCGGAATATCGAAACACTAGAAAGATAAATTATCGTACAGGTGAAGTTTTACAGAAGCCTACGTGTATATTAGATTACAGTAAATCAATGGAAATTATTAGTGAAACTAATTGTATAATAAACACGGTTGAATGCACAAGGAATACCTTACAATGGCACAAAAGATTATTCTTTCATTTATTGGATCTTTCGGTGTGGAATTCGTATTGTTTATATAAATTCAAGACCAAAAAGGTTCTACCAATGTCCGAATTTCATTTAGCATTAATTACGGAACTTTTACAATCGTATCCCCGATCAGTGGGGACAGTGTCTTCTCTTAGATCCGAAAGCCTTTTACGTCTTACAGAAAGACATTTTCCGACTTTGCATAAGAGTGATAAAGCTAATAGAAAAAACCCAATGCGGAGATGTGTTGTATGTGCCAAACTTGATAAAAGACGTTGTTCAAGATATTGTTGTAAACAATGTAATGTAGGCTTATGTATAGTTCCGTGTTTCGAAATGTATCATACACAACATTATTTTTAAATTTAATTTTTTACTTGTTCATATTTATTTATATATTTATCACAGTTATATCAATAATACAATTTTTTACCTTTTTATTGAACTTTCAAAATTGTTGCTTTTATTTATCGAAAGCAAATTATACACGTTGATAATACTTCATTATAAAACACGTGTTATATGAAGGTATCTCGCGCTACGCTTACTTGTAGCAATAAAGTGACACTTATACAGTGGACAAAGGCTGTACCAAACAAAGATTTACTGACATTGCATTAATTAAAGATACTTTTTACATTTATTGTCAAGTTTTATAAATGCAGTGCAAATCAATATACTTGAATCCATTACAAAAATATTTCGATACTATAGTCCAACTCAAAGCACGCATACTTATTTTCGTTTTCTAATAATGTTAATCTATAAAATCGTAAACAACACTTGTACTATTTCGGTATTATCAAGTACAATAATGCAACAGTCGTTTATATGATATTTGAAATTAAACGTATTATTTTAATTTAAAAATGTAGCGTAGAATTATCCTTTCTTTAAGTTTGTGTCAGTTTTCCTATACAACTAGTTGACCTTCAGTTTGATTATTTTTAATGAGGTTTAGAAGCTAAACCATTACATAATGTTTATTTTGAAGAAGTCTTGTTTCCACGATTCTAAAATAATCTATTACTTAATAATAAGTATATTACTAAATATAGTACTTAGTTTAGAATTCTATTATTCTGAAAATAATTCAATGATATAGAACTGTGAAAACAATTAAGGCCTAATTTTCTCGTTATTTATCAGTCACAAGATCTATTTTCATCTATTAAACATTTCTAATACTTATCATGGAGAGCTGTTGGTAATATGAATAATCATGGCTTCAACTACAAGTATCTTATTAAAAATACTTCGTACATATAATATTTACATTCATAACATAGACGTCGCCTTAGAAGAAACAATGATACATTCATGAGATTTTATCACCTCTCACCTTAAACGTTACTGGATCTGTACCTAACTGAAATATTTAATTATGCTAATTAAACATTAAGCTAAAAATTGATCTGACGTTGGTTAAGGCGTTTCTTTAGTCTAAATTTCAATTTTTATTTTACAATACATCTAAAAAAATATAATTACTACATTTATATCGTAATGTGTACATCTTTGTTCCTAAGTTCCATCTGTTACTATAAATTTTATTTATTTAAAAAATTAGGAAATTGTAGTATTGTTTTAATACCTACGAAATAATTAGAGCAACGTATGTTAGCACCTTGCAACGATTATAAGGATTCTTACACGTATTCAGCCTCAGTCAAAATATCACTTAAAAGTACATTACACATGTTTGCATTATTTTTTAATTAAACGTTATTTTCATAGTTTGAACGAATTGTAACTGTACACAGATAACAACTGAAAAAACGTACTAATAAAAATTGGCATGATATATTTTTGTCTTATACGTCAATCACGATAAATAATAGTAGTTTAATAATTTAAAGAAACACTATACACATAAAAATTACCAAGCATTATAATTTATGATTTAAGACTTAAATTTTAAGTAAATCAATGAGAAGCTGCTAATTAGGTGGCGTATTCTTTTATATTAGATAACAGACCTTCATTATGAAGTCCAACATTCCATTTAAAATTGAAAAATATTTTTTATATTTCTTTTCAATATGAATTTATTATATATGCAGTTACTGATGACAAAACGTTTTTCTTATCAACGTTTCATCAATAAATATAAATTGTAATATACATTTAGTCGTATCAGATTGATTTTTAATCCTTGGTACTTCTTTTTGTATTATTAAATCTTTTAAGTCGCGAAAAATGCACCATAACTGGTAAAATATTCTTTGATTATTATGTCAACTGTGCTCCTGTCATTCAAATTTGGCAATTACGATCGATAGCATTTTAAAAATATTTAAGATGTCGTAAATTGTCGTAATTGCATGGTCAAATACAACTTCATGCGCCTAATATCTCGACGTAGGCAGGATTTTTTCAAGACTATTCTGCAGGAATTTTTTATATTTTACATTATGTAACTGTTAAAAAACAATTCTCATGGTCATTACACTATACCTTATACATCTTCGTAAAAAGACACGCCAGTGTTGACTGACTCTTATTGCGTCTCCCTAGGATGCTGGCGTAGGATTAGCAGTCGGTGGTACAGTGTTTTTTTGTTTCGCTCGTCTACGTTTGTTTAATAACGCGTTATTTGTGTGATCTAATTGTTTCAAATTGGCCGTATCGTAGTCTACGCGCATGGTAGCTAATGACCGTGTCATTTCTTCTTGAACTTCTGGCCAAAGTTCTTCGCCTTCTCGGAGTACGCGACCAGTATGTAAAGGCGTGGGGGGTACTTCCGTGTATTGCTATATATAAAACAGACAATGATCTATATTTGCGGCCGTACAACGCATGAATTGACAATAATGAAACAGAATTCTTACAGCAATCCATTTGTTGCGCATAACCTCGTCGATTTGAAGTCTTTGAGCTGGATCTGTACACAACATACCCTTGATGAGATTCTTTGCCTCTGTGCTTACATTAGACCATTCAGGGGCTGGAAAGTCATATTGGCCTAACCGAATTCTTTTTTTCATCCCTGGTGAAATTGCTAAACCATGATTACTGTAGAAAGGTGGGAAGCCACACAATCTAAAATATTATAAAATATTGATATGTTTTAGAATCTATATATAAATTTAAAATATTTATTCGTAAATAATAGTTACATACAGTATATACATTATAACTCCAAGTGACCAAATATCACAGCTTTTGTCATATTTCTCTGGTCCCAAAACTTCAGGAGCTATATAAACCAGAAAAAATATCTGCTTTGTTATTTCCATATGGTTACGCAATTAAGTTGGTTAAAAATAAAATTAGAATTTTGAAAAACAACTTACCAACATAGTATGGCGTATAACACGGGGTTTGTAGCGTATCTTTCATATGGGTCTCTTTCGCAAAACCGAAATCAGTAAGTTTCAATATTCCGGTACTATCTAAAAACGAAATACATAATCTATGTATAAGTTCAATTCAGTACAATTCAACGAATGTTAAACATTTCTATGATTCATTCAGCTTTAATATACTTATTTACATACCAGGCTTAGAGTACAAAAGATTTTCCGGCTTAAGGTCTCTGTGTGCAATATTCATATCATGCAGGTGCTTTACAGCAACACAAATTTCATACATTATTTGTGCAGCTTCTATACAAAAATTACATAAGATAATCAGAAAATGTTTCTTATATTTACATTAAGTACATCATCAAAATATAATACGTTAACTTAGTTTACCTCTCTCTGTGAAAGCACCATCTTGCCTATCTTGTATTCTCTCGAACAGTTCTCCTCCTTCCATACTAAAAGTTGATGAAACTTATTATTTAATATTGCTCATTAATATCATTTATACGATAAAATCACTTAGTCCAAATATTTACAAGCTTACCATTCCATAATAACTAATAAACATTTATTTCCACTATATGTATTTTCATATACATCTTTGACTTGCACTATGTGCCTGCAGTTTGATGCTCTCCAATGCAATTCAACTTCCCTTCGTGCTTTTACACAATCGTACAGTACCTATAAGCAGAAAATTGAACAAAAATCAAAATTAAATTCAACAATTCCAAAATATAGCAATTGCATACAGCTTATAAAAATTTCGAGGCTATAGGGGATTTACACGAAACCTTGAATAAATGAAGTGACGTAATCTGTTAAGATAAAAATGAATAGACATTAGAGGTGATAATATAGTGACTGGCAGTATCGTATAGCATTGTACAATATTTAATAGGTAAAAGAATACGCAATGGAACGCGTATGAATTTTATACACACGTATGATACTCGTATATTCGTTTTAAAAATCGCTGGTGAATGACCTAAAAACAGCTGACTCCATCGTTAAATCGATAAAACTTATTGCATTATGTAGTGGTTCGCGACCTAACATTCTTGAGTTAATGTACGATAGTCCGTATCGATGAGTACAACGTAGTTTTAAAATACTGTAATATTCTAATTTACTAACACTGTTTTTAATTTATACCGTTGAATTAAAATATATTATGTGTACGTATATATATTACATATCATTTATTTGAAATTTAAATGTCTTCCATCTTTATGTTACAACCGATAAAAAACACTTTATGTTTGTGAATACGTAAAATAATAAAAAATATTACTGTTGGAAACATGTCGTACGTATAACCAGCTCGTAACGTTCAGCTAAAAGAATTACTTGGCAGAGCAAACAAAAGTTTTATCTAACGTTACAAAGTCGCTATTGGCACAGTATAAATGTCCTTTATTTAAGTAACATCGATCAAGACCCATGTTAAACTCGAATTCTTGACTAGTATAATACTTCATTTCATTTTCATTTAGTTTGTTTCTTCCTTTTGCTTTCATATATTTTATAATATAATGTGAGCATTATTCTTAATTAAAATATTGTTATTTCGCGTTCAATAGCTATAGAATGTTTCTAAAGTCAAAGATTACAATATCTGTGGTGTGTAATTTTATGCATCAGTTCGTAAAAATACACGTCGTGAAAAATATGGCGTTGATATAAAGTTGCGAGATAAAAGAAGGGCGGAAAAAGTGTCTCACGGTTGAGCAGTATTTTTAGAGCATCGAATACATTGGGCGTTCTAAAAATGTTCAAATACAATTAAAACCTGCGGAACGCGCTTGAAAAGGTCGAAACCGGTTTCGACTTGAAGTTGCTGTATCGATGGTGATAATGAAATAGACAACTCTCACATATAAATGAAACCTCTGCGAAAAACTCGTTACATAAGAAGATACGTTCATTTGCACATAAAACTTGCCTTACGTTAAGTGAGACTGTAACGAAAGATGGCTCAAATTTAATCGTTAAATTCTGAAATTTTCCAATTTACAGAACGTCGAATTCAAATTCAAATTTTTGTCCTTAAAGTACGAAAAATCAACTGTTTCCTAAGCAAGTGGATTTCTCCGATATTGCTGAACAGCGTATAATCGTGAAGGTGCTTCGATTTGCAGGATTTTCCACGATTGTTACGCTCCCCTTATAAATGAAAATACATTGGTTACGTGCTCACGAGCATTCGACCGTTTTGTATTATTCCGCGGTAATGTGATTAGCGTTAGCACAAAGTGACATGTCCATTGTTACGACGACTAACAGACGCATAACTGAACTCGTAGGATTATTATTAATAGGCTGTGCGATCAGATTATGCTCAGCAGCCTACACTAGCGTATTTTACGGAGAAAAAGAAACGCGCAATACAGCTGATCATTTGTTCTTCTTTTTTTCCCTTTTCTCACCTTAATTATACAAATTATATAACGTTTTTATGTAATCAATATCATAAATAACGTAATAAACGTATAAAACGTTTCGACATTTTCATCAAGCTTACGTGTAAAGGAGAAAAGAATCTTTTTATAAAAAGAAATCGCAACGATATTTTCGTCACTGATTTCCTGTTATTGAGATTCTACTGACGGATCGCAGAAATACAGAAACCGTTCGTTCGTACAAGAACGAAAAAATAAAAATTCAAGTATTCTCGGAATGCTGCAGTCAAGGCAAAGAAATGTGAAACAATGGTGACAACGGTCCGACCGATCGTATCCGAGGCAAGAAGTAATCAATCAACGAAACAAAATTCGTAACAGGAACACTTGCTTGTAACATTGGCTCCTGCCATAGTCCGCAAATATTGATTTTTTTTTTTTTTGTAGCTACGTGAAGATACGCGTGGAAATACGATTCTCTGACTTTCTCCTCGGGTATGCCTCAAGGTGCTGTTTCTTGTATTACCAGAATCTATACATTGGTATCAGCTTACACCGTATAGCGACCACCACACGTCCTACAAAAATCATTATTTCAATGACACGCATAAAAACATTTCGCATTAATAAATTCGTATTATGCATCCATATTGATGACAATTATAATTATTGTGTAGCAAAGGCGTCGAATCAATTTAGCATCGAATCGCAAGTATTCGAAGGTTAATGTAAAGAGATAATTAAGAGTGTGCGACTGTCGGAATAATAGAATTATCGTCGTTACTGTTGGATCTCTTCATGGTCATACTGCGTAATTTAAACTGTTTTGCTGATTTATATGACTCGTTTCCAATCATTCGGTCCCGATAATTCGACGTGATAAATTATCCTTAAATTCCGCTCTGCTTGCTAACCATTAATTCGAAACGAATTGCTTTATACAAATTAAATTCTCTTTTTTTCTTTGCTGAATTTTTTCTTCCTCTCTTCCTTTAGCTTTTCTTTTTTTCCTTTCGTTGAGATATCGTCTGTATGGAAAATCGATAGGGAATTGACTAATATCTGTGACACGCACGATCGTGATGACCTACACACCTTTACGCGTTGCTACGAAACTACCATGTTACGTAGAAAAAGAAAATATCTATTGATAGTTGGTTTATGACAAGAAATGTATTTTAATCTTTCGATGTTGGATTAGTTGACGGGTCGATACCTTTGATAGCATTGATAATTTTTATACAAGCAAACACGAGATCATCGATACTACATACATAAGTATAAATAATGACATATTACTGTCGAAACTTATCAAGCTATTCTTGTCTATACAGTCACAATTATACAGCATATACAGGGTGATTGGTAATTGGTGGTACAAGCGGAAAGGGGGTGATTCTAGGCGAAAAAAGAAGTCGAAAATATGGAATAAAAATTTAAAAATTTTAAAAATGAAAAGAATAACGTCAGTCGAGACAACGATCTACAGTGAGATCCGTTATAACGAGACGCGATAAAGTGCAGGCGTACCGAGCGAAAATTCAAAATCGATTTTCTCGAAAACAAAGCCTCGAACGAAAAATTGTTATTCTATATTTTCGACTTCTTTTTTCGCCTAGAATCACCCCCTTTCCGCTTGTACCACCAGTTACCAACCACCCTGTATATCAGATGTTTGCATATCCTAAGTGCGTGTTTACTTTCTAGTTTACAGAGAAAGAAACTAGACTATTATTAGAAAAGAGCGTACTAAATCGATAAAAGAGAAATAAATACAAAAAGCAGACAATAGCATATAAATATATTATACTTTGATATGTTAAAGCGTGATAGGAGATATGTTATTAACTATATATGGTACATATACGAATATATTATAATTTCCAACTGATTTATGTATTCAAAGTATGATCTACGAAAAGATATCGAAACTTATCTTTTTTTTTTTTTTTCAAATTGAATTCTTTAAAATATCGTTTATAACAAGAAAAATCTATCAAGGAACAGCTCCTAAATTAGCAAGGCATATGTCGCGCGTGTGGCATCGTATGATTCACGTAATCGGTCGTTGACATTCTATGTACGTACGTACGCCTTTGATCAATACTTCTTTCAAAACCTATTTTAAATTATTTTTCAAATTTTTAAAAACTGATAAAACTATTCTCAACGGTTACATACATGTTAGTGATAAAATATTTAATAAGTCGCGACAAAGTTATCACGACTCTGAATTCGTTATTATCTTCGCCGGTACTTTTACCATAGACACGCGATTCATTTCACGATTCATATAATATTTTCGATTGCAATGACATTTCACATTTGGGGTTTGTTCAGTTGCCCGTGGAATTCTGTGCGGGAACGACGGCGCGAGAAGTTGCAAGAACAACAAACGGACCGCGAAAAGGCGAAAACACAAGGATCCCCAAAATTTTTCCAAGGCGATACAGAGAAAATAAGAGAGACGAACAGACTTCGAGCGATACACCGCATGGTCGGAATCGTCGAATGGGAAATCACCGAGTATAAATAGAAGATGACTCGCGGTCTGGACTCGCTTGGACACCGTCAGTCGATGATCATACTTTAGCACCGCTAAGTGGGTATCGATACAGCAGTACTTCGTTAACTGGCCACGATCCGGAACCTTAACTGGTCAGTTATCGAGGTAGGTATATTTCTAGGAAATTTCAAACATCTCTTTTCCCTGTCGAGTGCGAGTGAGATACAAGTACACGATACCTTTGTTTATTTTAGAAACATAATGCCAGAGGTACACTCACGAAATCAGTATCAAGAATTGGTGGGGATAGCGATAGCCAGCTAGCCGGAGAAGCGAAATGGCGAACAATTAACGTGACGTTACTGTACATTTCTGACAGTTCTATATATGCGTAAAAATGTACACGCATCGAATAAGGTATCCGGTACATCCTTGGAGCATCGTTCCGCATGTTCCAAAAATAACTAAGGCCAGATGTGTCATATTACACTTATATGTATGAAACATATATTGCTTTTATATCTACTGATAACAATCGAAACGTTCGTAAACCCTGTTACGTTTATCTCGGTCGGTATAATCGAGTAGCAATATGAAAAATAATATGTCTGACGTTTTCAACCTACACGTGTCGTCATACATGCCGCTTTTGTAATTACATGCCTGTACACAACGTTTTATTGCTCGTGCGTGAAATTTTAATCAACTCTGCCAGCTCCCGGGTGGGTTTCGCACAGTAAAATAGAATATAAAGAAACCAAAGGATTCGATCAGGTTTGCTTGCACCGTAATACGCATATAGCGCCATTCCCTTGAACAAAGGAAGAACTAAATAATCCGATTATTTCGGTGTTTCGAAGCTTTCATATTTCTCCATTTCGTATTTATGTTCCATTAAAATTAAGTCCATTAACACAAAATTAGCCCTCCGGGTGCAAGCTACTTTTTACTAACACAGCGTACCACGGTAGGGCATCTAAGATCGTGTTTCTAACGTGTTCGAGGCTTTGAAAAATTTAGAAAAATTTATGGCTGCTTTTAACGTCTCTACTACGATATCCTGATAGGCGTCAAGATGAAATATTAAACAATTTCTTGTTAAAAACTCCAAGTTTAAACATAATTATTTGGCGACTGAAGAATCGTTGGGAGGTTAAAATCGCATGTCTCGCGTTGCATGCGGAGGGTTAAATCCACTTTCTCGTATACGTATATACAAAAGACAAACACGTATGTAATTTTTCACAGAATAACTGACAGAGACTGATTTAAAAAAAAATGACCGATTCGACAGAATAACCAACGAAGAATAATAAAAAAGAATGACCGATTCCACGGAAGAAATCATTGATCGTTATCTCACCTTGAGCGCATATTTTTCCCTGGTATTTTTGTCATAACACTGAACAACTTTTCCGTTTATTCCAAGACCAAGCACGTGATTACTGATTTCATAGTCATCGGTGATCGGTGTGACTTTTGGCAAACGGACGTCGCATCTTGTGACCGTGTGTTCCATGGTTTTCCGTTTGGTTTCCACGGTCGAAACCTCTTTCTCTTTCGTCGACACCTCGATCTCTATTTCCGCTGCTCGTTTCCGTTTTCCTTTCTTATTCTCCTCGTTCTCCTCGCCGACGGGCCTCTTGCACTTTCTAAAATGGTAATCGATCGTCAATCACGTTCTCATCCCATGGGGGAGAAGAGACTCGACTCTTAGTTTTCTTCTTTTTCTACGTGTGTACTACGTGTGTATGTATATGTATATATATATATATGTAAAAAAAAAAAAAAATAACGCAAATGTACCGACACCATAAATATTCGAAGAAAATTGAGACACTTCATGAGAAATGCGAAGAAGTACGACGATTTGACTGGCACCGTTGGTAAGAAAAACCTTAGAACGATAGCATATTTCGTGCTGACACTTGTGAGCGCGCCACGCGAATGACAGTACTGACAGTAGTATAGCTAGAAAAAAAAGTTATTTGCCAACGAAAAGCTATTTTATCACTCGTATCGGCGCCTGTTTTATCTTTAAGAGTTACCAACGGAACGCGATTTATATCCTTTTGAAAGTAAATCGTACTTCCTGTTATTCGCCGCGAGACTCGTACGAAGAAGTTACTCATTACAGATTTCAAGTATTTCTTATTACCTTAAACTGATAAGTCCATTATCATCTGATTAATCGCGACGTGGTACGCCAAGCAGTTACTCGCATGTTGTTATCAAATTGACATTGCGATAGAAAATATCAATGTTTGATTATGTACATGTAATTTATATAATTTACATCTTTACGTAATTACTAAATCTTTAAATTTATAAAAGTTATTAAACCAATTATAGGAAATAAAATTGGTAAAAAGGTTACGCTTAAGTGTATATCACGTATGGTAATTAGTTAATTGATCAAATTAATTTACTTTGTGACTTACAGGAAATATTTTGGCAAACTGTATATTCGTTTGTATGATCACGCTGTAAGTACACATGCACGATATAGCACGATATACTTACTGAAATACGCGCACACCTTTATGTATTACACAACTAAGTTCAATCGATTGCAGTAAAATTATACTACATAGCTCAACGCACGTGAATGGAACATTTTGAAATTATCAAGACTATCCCAATCGGGTGCGTCGATTATGTGTTGCTTTAATGATGATCGATACACGCAATAAAACAGCAACAGAAATGATCGATCGATAGATCAAAGAAACAAAAAACAAAGGACAAAAACGTCGTAAAACAGGGTTAAAAAATCAGTCGCAAGTTTTAATCAGCACGAGATTAAGTAATAATGTGCAATTGTTATGATTGCAACGAACAGAAATTTACAAAGAATGATGAGGAATAGTGTTTATCGTCGTATTATTCAAAAGGACGAGTTGACGTTATCGTATTTAAATCAATCTGATATATTGATTTCGAGGAAATAAAATATAATACGTTCTACAGATGTTTATGCATGTATGGGAAATTTAAAAGCGGAAATTATATAAAACGAGCGTAATACGCGAAACCGCACAAGATATCCAAAGTGAATTATATGTTATATTATGTAATGGATAATATAAGTGTTTATTTAAGTTTCATTCTTTTTAATTAATAATTTATGAAAGTATGAATATGCATGAACATCTGCAGTCTAATAATATGACAGAGACCTCCAAAATGTCCACTTGGCTGCCGATTTCGGCATTTGTGTAGCTTTTTTTAACGTTTCGAAATCTTTCTAATCGAATCGTTGAACGAAGATAGAAAGCATCGCCTTCCGGGAGGGCCGAAATTCCAAAGAATTCTCAGAGGTAACACAGTCAGGTAGCGGTGAGTTATGGATTAACTGTGTGAGCTCCGCGTCGTCGAATAAAATAAGAATGTGTCTCTAATCGTAACTCAAAACTCGATATCCAAAGAATAATCGCACAGAGAGGGAAGAGGCCAGCTGAAAACCGAAGATAAAAAAACTAATATAACTCATCCTCAATAATGAAACTGGTGATTGACGATGGAAAGAAGCGTGCAAAAAAGCAATTATCAGAAAGCAAGTTTTTACATGTGCGTATGTACATATGTGTAGAGGGATTACACGGGATGCAGTGTGTCTATCTCAACACTTCTAATGAGATGAATCGCATTTCTGTTACGCAAGTTACACAGCCAAAAGATTCATGAACTTGGCAATATAAACACAATGGGAGGAACAGAACACAAAATGACTTGTCGAAGATCTATTTGCATAAACGTATATCCACCGCCAAATTCGCCATCTATACCTTATCAAGATTCACTGAGTGATTTACTTAAAATAGCGGTAGCGTATGACGTATGCAAACAAAATAAAATGCATTAAAGATAAGGCAAACTGAAAATCAGGGGAAAAAACAAAAAAAGAAAAAAAAAAAAAAAGAACTCTGGCATGATTATAAAAGATAATTATGCTGGTTGTCTAACGTACTTGGTGACGTCCGCTTCTTCAAAGTTCAATTTCCCGCCATAAAATGATATATTTGAAAGAAAGAATACCACTGTTACAACATTTTATATTTCACACTGTCATGAGAACACTCGATTAGTATTTCTTAAGAATTATTCTTGTCACGATACGTCATAACACTGAATCACAATTCGATGCGACGGTATAAAAAATAATGTTCACGAATATTCAGAATGTAACTATGCTTCTATTCGTTTGTTTCACACGAAAAAAAGAAAAAGTTTCTCGGAGGTGTGTCACGCGAATACCAAACGGTCAAAAAGATCAAAATATTTGTCTACCTGACCTGTCGTAAAATAGCCGGTTTTAACACGAATATGAAATTATTCGATGACGCCGTTGGAAACTGTTTTTTCTCGCTGTGAAAAACCTAATAAGAAGAAAGTTAACCAAACGCAACTTTTTCCATAACCATACTTTCCGTGCATTCGACCGACCACTACTGACTACTGAACTCAAGTCCACTCAACGACTCGGACTTTCATACCAAAAGCCAATTCACAAACACTAGTAGATAAAACGGCTATGGCGGCAAAGCGAAGCGCCCCTACAAGCAATCTTAGGATGTGACTCACTACACAGGGACGACTCTACGCTATAATTTTTTAGGTCCATACGTCAGTATTTTGGGCCCCTTTTATAATTTCTTCTATGAAATTTAGTTTTTAAAAGATCTACTACATTAAAGCGATGACAGAGTGATCAAATGAAATACGGCTTTACAACCTAATAATTTTTTTTCAATTATTATTATTATAGGTTTATTTTATGTTACACTACAATTAGACATGTATGCATGTATATACATAATTTTTCGATGTAATAAAACTGAAGGGGGCAACAATCTTCAGGTCTCTTGCATTTTTATCACTTAGATAATTACAAAATTATTACATTTAATATAAATATATCTTTTCGTACAGGCACATTTTATATTTACATACAGGTTTCTCTTTCATCTTATCATTTCTAATCATATTGTCCATTAAGTATTTCATTAAATAAAAACTGTATCACACAAAGTATATGAGAGCCAAAAAGATAATTTCTATTGATACAATTTGTCATTAAAAGATTGTACGTGACATGTGATGCAATGAATAAGTTCTTTCATAATATACGAATAACAATTTCTATGTATTACAGTCAATATCACTTATGATACTGTAAAATTAAATTACTATCAGTATTATCGTTATTAGTACAATGCACCACAGTATCGTTTCATGAAAAATTCGTTATTACTTTTATTAAAGTACATAGTACGTACTGTTAATAGTTACTAAAAATTACATCAGATTTTAATCAACAGATATAATTTACAGAACATCTTGAAAAGAAAACGTATTGTGGTTTAATCTTTGGATTATCGAATTAGAGAAAATACTTATGTTTAACTAAATATTAAACATTGCTAGAAATATTGTACTTAGTACTTATACCTATTAATCAGAAAAATGTTTATGGAAATCTCAACCAGCGAAACGTTTTTATGAACATTAACAATTGAGAACAGTTTAAAAATATTTAACGATTCGTACATTCGTTACAGTATAACTCGGAAAAATATCCATATTCTAAATATTATTAATAACATTAAATACATAGCATTACTTTTATCCTAACTTACTAGTGCTAATTTAATATTTCATAATTTTCAAGTACATACAAATAATATATGCGCTTACATTTATATTCTATTATATGAATATAATTACAATAATTAACAGTAAGATATAAAATGTACAATTTATTAAGTAAACGCATACATATTTATTTCTTTATTTCTTTTAACTTGCTAAGTGTTTTTGTTTTTCATAAAAAATATACTATTATTGTCCATTTTGAAGCGAATAATACTTGATGCATAATAAAATCAATATTTAAGAAAATTCCGTTTCTATTTTGTTGAAAATAAAATAGATATGATATATTTTTCTTGAATGTAGCACAAATTAGTATTATTGCACAATGTATTATTTTTTTATGGGCATTTTAAATATGATGCATCTTTTTTTACTTAATCTACAATAAAACACAGTCTAGAAATATATCATATTTGCAATGACTATTTTCTAGAAAAATAAGTAAAAAGTGTGCATATGCCAACTCATATCTAACAAAATTACTATGTCATTAAAATTACAACGAAATATGTAATTTGTTTGTACTGATAGTTATATTGAATTACCTCCTCTTTTATCAAAACTAAGACATTAGTGATTTTTTGGACGGAAAAATGCAGTGATCATAAAGAAATAATTTAGTTAACGTTTTAAATTTCTGTGAAGATTTTAATGTATGTGACAGAAAAAAAATTTTTCTGAAATTTTTTTACAATTTTTCAACATTTTTACGTAAAAATGATTAGAATATTATACATATAATAAAAAACTGTAGAATTGATGAAGTAAAAGATTATTAATTCGAGCAAAGGGCTATCTTTCTTCACTGCTAATAAATTATAAGTATAATAATATTGATCCACATGTTTTTTTATAATATATGCCAATACAAAACTTTCCAGGTATATATTTTTATTTAAAAAACTCGAAATTAAAGCTTCTTTCTGATTTTTGATCAAGTGATAATTAGTCACGTATGATATTGTAACATTGTTTGTAATTTTAATGAAAGGACGAGTTTATACTGATAGCAATGATAAGAATATTTTCGATAATAAATATGTTACTATTAACATTTTTTACAAATACAACGTTTTGTGCAAGACGGAAAGTTTTGTACAACAGGCAGTCAATTTATAATAAATAAAAAAATGCTAAACGTTGAAATATTTTAAGCTAAATATTACATCTGATTAACAAGTTAAAACACATCTACCCTGAGTTTTAACAACTTTAAAAAGAGGCTTGTGAGAAATATATATATATATATGTATATATATATATATATATATATATATTGTGTATATATATATATATATAGGGAGAGAGAGAATTATAATTCTTTTATGAAAAATAAAAATCAACATTGCCTCGTTACATTTTCCTTTCTCAATGTATAAAAATATTCAAGTCATTTAGCGTTAACGCGTATATGTATATATATATGTATATATATATATATATATACATATATATAACATATGTATGTATTTATAGATATCACTTTTTTAGGTCACGATTTACATTGCACAATTAGTAATTGTCACCCCATATGACTTTCAGGTTCAGCTTTGTAATCTTGCATAGTAAGAATATAAGGCACGACACTAGCTACGCTTACCCTACCGATAAGACCTGCAAAGAATAAATCTTCCAAGACCCTAGGGTTAATTGAACGAAGTGGTGCAAGCCTTAAAAGAAGGCGCGGTAACCTGTTGGATCCTACGCGTTGTTGTAATTCTGTCCACGCAGCTTCTTGTAAAACTTCAACCTTTTTACGCCACACGCCGGCTAAGACATTGTCTATAAAAATTTCAATTTAAAAATAGACAACTTTTGTATAAATGGAGTATTCTTTACTTACCGGCACTGAAAAGAGTCAACGCTTTAAGGTACGCGTATTCAACGGAATCCACTTGTAATTTATGAAGTGAACTAACACAATCTTGTAGTCTACATATATGTTCTGTGACAGACTTCACTTTACTAGCTGTAATTTTTTCCTGTGCAATACTAGCTTGTAAATGATTTATTATTGATGTTAGAATACTGGGAAGGGATAAAGTGTATGCACATTGTGCAAGTCCTAAAGTAAAAAGCTGTCCCCAGGAACTGCGCACTAACGTTGTTTGAACTTCAGATCTGTAAAAATTAATTAGTTTATCCAATGTATCTTTACATGTATCATTCTGATTAATATCATGCTCTTTATTTACGCACGGTAATGCTTGAAATGCCGGAATTCCTCGGGCCCAATGAACTGACAAAAAAAGTAATCTAGCGGCACTCTCGCAAATATAATGTATCGATAAGTACGCAGGAGCTGGGCTTGGAGCCCTTAATTCGAATAACGTATGTCTTTCGGAAATTAATTGGCCAGTCCATTCTTCTTCTGGCTCACTTGAACCATTAACACTCTATAATAAAATTATATAAAAGTCGCAAAAACATTTAAAGATACTTTGCAAAGATTTGCCTGATATAAATGAAACATACATCTCCAATAAGTTTAGCCATGCTATCTAATGCATGCGAAATAAGTAAACGTTCTCTTGCTAATGTTAATGCATCACTAAGATCACTATCACTGCTTTGGTCTTCCATACTGGGGCTTTCAGGTTGTTCCCAAGTTGGAGGAGTCTCAGATACTGATTGCTGTGGTTCTGGTTTAACCCTAGGACTTCTATTTCCTACTTTTGTTCCTGCTGATTCGCCTAACACTGGTTTTCTCTCATGTTGAACAGCTGCAACATTATAGTACAATATGTTAACAATTATAAACTTGTTTATAATTAAATTAAAAAACTGAACACTTCATTCAGTATCTTAAATAAACTTACAATCACTTCTCATTCCCATTGCAAGACATTTCTGAAGCCTACAATACTGACACCGATTTCTATGGTGTTTGGTAACTTCACAACTTTTGCTTCCTCTACATTGATAACCCAATTGTTTTCTAATGCTACGTTTAAAAAATCCTTTACAACCTTCGCAACTTATTGCCCCATAATGTCTTCCACTAGCCCTATCCCCACAAACCACGCATAATTCTAATGACAGTCCCAAACCTAAAGAACCACGGACATCTCTTGCCAATTTTACCTGAAAAGTAATAAAATGTGAAGCAAATCAAAAGTAATGAAATGTAAAAATTAAGAAAAAAATAGATGAAAATCCTACCTCTACATCAACATTGTTTAAATGTTCAATTCCAGAGTGTAAATGAACAATGCCTGCATGAGAACTCAAATTACGAAAATCTCGTCCCATTTTGTGATCAACTTTATCATCATGTACGTTGTCTACGTGATTATTTCGATCCCTTTCCATGTCTCTCTAAAAATATATAGTTCATTATACAATTAATAAAAAGTATCTTAAAAGTTCTGTTCCTAATTTCTGCAAAAATTAATACACCGAAATTATACCACAGCGGGATGATGCGCTAAACTGTGAAAATTTCTTCCTACATTTTGATCTAATTTATCGTCTTGTAAATTTTCACCCCGATCGTTTTGATCAATTTCCATATCCCGCTGTAATAAAAATAAAAAGTTGTTATTAAATAATCGCAAGAAAGCAATTTGAACATTTAAGTTAGGATAATAATTTTTAAATCATTAAAAAATGAAATAAGCACCTCTGTTTCAACATCAGCTACATGATCCATACCATGGTGACGAGATAAATTACGGAAATCCATTCCTACTTTTCGTTCCTCCTCGTTTTCATTTAAATTATCGTGATCATGTGGTTCCCTATGATCCCTGTCCATTTCTTTCTGCAAAAATAACAAATAAAGATACTTACATAATTGTACAATTCGTAAAACATAAAATATTCCTATGGTGACGTCACTATACATATCTATATTACATATATCTTAAACAACCGCAAATACTTGCAAACCACTTGTCGTTTAAAGAAATTGCGTATAGAATTCATAAATTAATGTCTTTCCGCTTTGTTGATACATGTCTTTGAAAGAACAATGATAATTTTACATTCATATTCAAATAAATAGACAATTAATTAACCATTCCTTTCACAATAATCTGGACCCTCCTACAAAATAATTTACCAACAAATAATGTCAAATTATCAGAGGTAAATTGCAAATTATAAACTTCAAACAATTTTTACAATTTTACGGTAAATAGCACAAACAGCTGGCTTGCTTGTGAAATTCACTTATAGAAATTTGCTCGTTTTATTTCCAAACTTGTTGCTGTTATGCAAGAAAATTTACTAGCGTCAATATAACCTGTAAGCTTGTAACATAAAATAATTTACTAATAACATTATTCAATTGTATAAGAAAGATCTAGCTTTAATGTGACTGAAAGAATACATAAAAAAAATCTTTTCTATGAAGATTGCATAATGCTCCACAGATATTGGTAGCATTACATCGAGTAGGATCGGATAAATCGTGATCATGTACAATCCGATTTGATCTAGGCAGATAGAAGGTATCGTTTAAAGGCCTAAGCGTCGACGCGGTATAAAAATGAAAACTGGAGCATTTGCCGTCCGCCCCTACCTGCCGCAACCCTTTCCCCCTACCATTTTAAGAAGTGAAAGAGATGGTCCCGAGTTGTTCGGTTCGTAGGTTGCTACGTGGTTAAGCGCATGCCGATACCATAGCCATGCTACACTGGCTGTCATAGAGCGAATGGTCCATTTCCATACACTCGTGATCCGACTTCGTCACCACTGTCAGTGCAGTAACATGAGAAAACGATGCCTGTACCGTTGCTCCAAAATACTTAACATTCTTGGACCTTACGTTTCGTTATGCATCGTACTCTCTCTGTAAGCGTACTCTCACAACCTTTCTAATCACGATAAAGCTTTCAACCGAATAACCACAGCTACTTTCGAACGTACGAAAATACGTTTGTGCTTTTTAGAAATTTTTTTACATTTAGAATCAAATTTCTTTCATACAAGCCATCAACTTGTATACACACAATACTTACTTTATCTTTATGATCAATAATAACACACGTATCTGATTTCACGGAAGTGTCATGCATGAGATTCAACGTCATTCCATTTTGCGATCAAGAATTTCACGATAGTAATATGACACCTGTCGATCTTTTCTTTTTTTCAAACTTGAGCCATTGACCCGTTTAGACACGTGTCATTATAAACTATTAACAAATTTTATCGCGGCCGCCTTTATCGTTTACATTTCGACGATCCTATTTTCGATAGTATTTCATGCACCATGATGAACAGTCCGCCAAATAACAATTGGAAATATGTTATTAATGGATAAAAGGTGAATCTTAATTGAAAGTACAAGAAGTATAGCCAGAATCCAGAACTATAATTTTTTAAAATAAATTAATTCCTTATAATTTTATTTATCTCATATAGTCATGAATATATCGTTTTAAAACATTTTATGAAACGAATTGCATTTTCCTGACCGACCTTAGAAAACACGCGACGTGTCTTACATTAAAGTTCGAGGACGGTACGCACAATACACTACCTGTTGGGTCGACCTGTATCACCGCATTTGCGTGTGTCGGCGGTGGCGCTCTCACAGGTCACGCACAGTTCTGAAAATATAACGTAGCTAGCCACGCGGTAATACGCGCGGAATATATGTATATATATATATTCGTTATTCGAATATATATTCAAAAAAACAACTTTTTAATAAATCAAACGACGAGGAAACACGATAAACATTCGCAGTATATATGCGAAATCTTTTTACTCGGTATGAGCGCTCTCGCGCACAAAAACACCACGTCTGAAGTTTAAAGGCAACCTTGCACAGGTGAACGCAGCCAGGCCGTTCGCTGTACTGGCAGGTTGGCAGGTCACTCTCTTGTATACCGCCAAGACACACCGGCCAGGTGCATTCTCGCCCCGCTTGCCTGCTTTTCTACCTGAGCGAGAGCATTCGCTGTAAAGGACCGCATAGTGGCTTCTCGACGAGCGTTACAGGTTATGTCACGTAATACACGCCCGTGATGACTTATCGGTTGAGGCTCGAGGTCGCAACGTCGAACGAGAATAGGTCAAACACGAACAGTTAGTGGCAAAAATTTATATTAAAAATGCATATCATGACCCAGCAAATATTCCTATGCACCATTACTTTCAGATATGAATATTAGGGGAATCATTTACGTTGACGTGCACATACAACATAATGTTCTTTTAACTAACGAAACTACATTCTGATATCTATTAGCGGTAGAGAAGCATATTGCTTAGAAGCATATAAGCTTAGAGAAACATATTGTGTACATTATAAATAAATTGGAGACTAGAAGACAGATACTGAATTAAAATTTTCGATAGAAAATTTTCGATATTTAAAAATCTTTTCGTTCTAAATATGTGAAAATTTTGAAACTGGAACGTAGGAAAAAAGTTACGACTTTACCTGAACGAATTATCTTGAATGTATTTTTATTTCAAGCGTATGCATCTTATATTTCAAAATAAAAATAGACTTAAATTTTGGATGAACTGTAAATAATTATAGCAATAATCTTATATAATTTTAATCGATATATTAATTTATTAAAAATATGGATTCTACTTTTGTCGGTTAAATTAGCATCTCTTAAATATATCATGTTGACTTATAACCTTTCGATTGGTCATTTCAAGTTAGCTAAAGATTTCTTGGAAGAGCATCAGCGAAGAAGAATAGTCATTGGAGAGTAATTATTTCTATCTATACGACCGGACTTCACAGGTAAAGGTCGCTTGTGGGTCCGAAGGTTACCTCCTACCTACTTGATCACCGTATCGACACAGATTTATCTTGTAATCCCACTTGCTGCGTTAAAATTGCACTACTAATCACGCATTATTCTTTCCCGTTTTGTTTATCATAATCAATCTTTTTATTATTATCTGCGAATTTATAATGACGTAAATTCTTAACTTCTAAAATATAGACAAACTTATTATTTTCTTATAATTTTTAGGTATTTTCATTATTTTTCAGTTTCGCAATGTATGAAGATATGAGAAAAGAATTTAAAAGTTACTTCGCTTACAAAAAAATATTTTACATTGCAACGTTTGAATTAGTTGTACAATAAATATAAAATATTAAATTGAAAATTTTTGAATGTAAAAAAGAATAATGGAAAAAGTAATGTTATTATCAACAGAGTTACAAGATTTCATAATGACATTGTCAAAATATACAATGATTATTTTATTCTTAAGGAAGAATAGTATTTTATTTACTAACAATCGAATTGCGGAGAAACCTGCAAATATGTATTTTACAGTATTTAATTTTATGAAGGAACGTGCACAGATTGATTCGATGTGGGCGAGTCAACGTTTCGGATTTCATGCATCGTTATCGACGAAAGGATAACACAAAGCTAAATACTAAAAAGTATGTAATTTTTGTACGGACTTACCTTTGTTATTAATAACGACGATAGATTTGACTATGTGTCATTTGGACAGTTCATAGCAACAACTAGACTTCGTCAACCATCCGTGGGTTAGAGTTCATAACCTCTTCTAACCTTTACCTTTCCTTTGCCTCCTCCCCCCCCGTGCCTAACCCCACCGCACACCTTTATAGCCACTCGACAATACATCTGCTGCCATCGATACGCGGTTGTATACAGATTCACGATTTCGAACCTTTGTTGAAGAATTTGTACGTCGCGCCATATCCTCGGTAAGTTTAAGAACTGTTTTCAGGAAGTATCGCCATGATGGTAAAAGGAAGTTGCCATATAACCATAATTTATATTTAAATTTCTTTATTATCCTATCTCGTATAAAAGGATTAAATTTCAGAATACATATATGAGCTCCTAACGTAAGCTTTAGCGTTAAAAAATTGAAAGTATCTAATACAAATTTGGTAAGAAAGCATTCGATATATTGCAAAACGTTATTTATTGCAAACAATTTTCCATGTAATACATGTTATACATAAATTCATTATATATAAGTATTAACACTTATATATATATATTTATTTATATATATATAAGTATCAATAAAGCGTATCATTAATATTACCAATATTTATAATATCACTAATATACTACTAAAATTTCATCTTTATTGAAATATCCATCTATCTGTGAATTAAGGGCTCACTTTTATTGTTTTTACCATTATTATATTTTTTATAGATACTTAAAAATGTTTGTAGAAAGCCACGTTTTATTATTAATCACACATGAAAAATTTAATGTAAACAAAGTAAATTTCAACTCAATTTGTATCAAATTAATATTAATCACGACTTATTGCCTAAAAATAATATTATATGATTACATATTGTTAGCAGGTTTTTTTCTTACAATTCGTGATATCAGCTCTTATTAATTATTCGTATTGGTAAATAAGATTCGTAGTAAAATGTTGAAAGTGATAACAATAGTAAAACTGAAAATGGTATTGAATTGTTAAGTCTTATAGAATTGTCTCATTGATACAATGATTGTTATTTTCACTCTTAGTTACGATACCAGGTACTTTTGTTTCTTATTTAATTTACTTCTCTGAAGATCAAAGATAAGTGCGCTTATAACTTTTCAAACTTAAGACATAATTCAAGACAACTGTCATAAGTTACAAGTATTAAACAGTAGAAGATAATAATCGTATTATTAAGTGCATAATTATATATATATATCAGTTAGAATCCAATATAATCCAATTGAATTTCATAATGAAAATACGTTTAGTAAAACTGATACGAGTGTAATAACATTATCACATATCAATACACATGGTATATTGTGTAATTATATGAACACTTTCTTTACTGTTTCAGCATTTTGTGAACAGAATACATTAACTGGAGAAGATATTTTCATTTATAGATACCTTAAGTAATTTAAGTCATTTTTTCACATACTCTCAAAGATTCCATATACCTATTAACAATTTGTCTGATACATACGTAAACTACGAACAGGCATATGATGAATATAAATAAAAGTTATTACATAATTCGCATAGTAGCAAAAGTCAAACATATATAGAATAATTTGATTCCAGTTTCGTTTGTAAATATACTTTACAATTTGTTATATATAAACTGGTCACTACTTGTTACTATATTGTTTACATAGTACTACTCCCTCCTTATACATTATAACCTATTAGATACATAAGACAAATACAGAAGTAAACAAATTCAGATTAATGATACTAGATAAAAATATTATATAGGTAACCTTCTTACCTATTAAGACTAATGGTTGTTATAGTTGTTGTCTGTAACTATTAAAGAATTTTAAAAGTGTGTCCTGTTATTAGCAATAAACTTAATCTTATACTGTAACTTATGTGAAATATAACTGATATATATGTTGAAAGACCAAAGCACCATGATAGTTTTACACAAAAATGTCAATGTTGATTGTTTCGTTAATTATTTCAGCAGGTACTGCAAGTTGATCACAAATATTCTGCATATCCAGTTGATGGCAGACATAAGTCAGGATAGATCTAAAATTTTTCCTAAGAGTTCTTAAAAGTATTTAGAACATAGCATATCCCACAAGAAGGTTATTTTTACCTATAATTAAAAATGATAAGATATTAAAGTAATCATAAATATTTTTAACACTAAATAATTTAAACTTACTTGTAAACTAAAATGATGGAATTTAATGCCCAAATACTTCTTGGCTAGCGAATACTACATAAAGGAAGCCATCTGCATCTTGTTCTCTCTGATAAAGTTGTGCCATAGTCATACTACCACTTGCCATACTTCTTTGGTTTACTAATAGGAAAAATGCCTGTGTCGGATGTAGCTGTAGTCTGCGTCTATTAGTTATTATCAATAAATATTATTACCTATAAATTATATATTAGTTCTGTAAGTAGTTTAGAAAATATTAAAAAATATACCTAATAATTTTAACGAACTCTGCAACAGTCAAAAAATCGGGTACTAAAAATTTGGATCTGTCCAATATAGGTAACTGTTTTTCTCCATAGTATCTTTCGACAACAATGGGTATCTTATTTGGATGTTGTCGTCTAATTAATTCCACATCAGCAGACCTTTGTGCTAAATTTTATTAACGAACTTTTAAAGATTATTAATCTTTCACAAAAGATAATATAATATTTCTGGATGTAATTTTTAATATTATTTAATTTGTTAAAATTAATTTAAAGATATATTTACAAGCAGCTTTAAACGAATGTTACTCTTGTACAAGATATTATTCATTTGTTATGAAGGGTACATGATTCAATATTATCAATAAAATAAAAGTATATCGAGCTATAAAGTAAGCAAAACATCGCAGATATGCTGTGCTGTTTGTTTAGATTTGTCTGATAATTTTAATTATAAAAACATTATAATTAATATAAAAAAAGGTATGCTTACCGAACGAACGTTTTTCTTTAAATGATTTAGGATTTGAATTCATCTTGAATTCACTATGTGTTATTACGACGCTTAGAGTGATGTTAGTTGTAAGCACAAAAATGTATTCTTAACGGGCCAAAATGATGCCAATATCTGACTGTTTTCAGTTTAAGCTAGGTTGAAGAAGACAATGCTAATATACGTTCACATTGGTACATGCTGCCCTCTTGATACTTGCCAGTGGTTTTTGTACTCGACCACTTCTTCTCTCTCTTCCTATCCTTTGGAAACGAACTTCCGTCATGAATTGCACAATACAAAGATATACATCGAGTGAAATTTAATAGTGTAATATGTATAACGGAATTATAGTATATAAAACTTTCTATGCTAAAAAGACTCTTTATTTGAATAGAAAATCAAATAATGGAATTGATTTGTTCAACAGATTGAGTCAGAAAAGATTAATAATTCCGTTTATATAATGCAGGTAGCGCCCCAGCTATTGGCTTTTAGTTACTCTGAAATTATAATCTTTAGGGATACTTTTGTATCATCGTAGAAAATGTTTAAATTGAGCTGCTGAACTTGATACACGTGGTGAAACGATATGATCAATAGCTAGAAACTTTTAATTTTAATATTTGATGATTATAATTTTGTTTCCCCTATATTTTGAATACGTGGTTTTATTTACTTCTTCTAACTCGACTCATTGGACGAATTTAAGTGAAATAATATCGCGAGGCACTTCACGGAGGAAATGGGAACTAAAACGTGGAAGAGATACCGAATCATCTAAAGTAACAGTCTAGTCTATGTCCTCCCTCTGTCTTTGATGTAGGAATACGTATGGACTGTGGACACCTGTGCGTGCGGCAAGCACCAACTGTCTGTATACGTGAGAGTGCATGCGTGGGTGTCGCAGCAGGCGTTTCTTTATGAATAGAGTAATGGTGCTCCCGCCTTGAGTGGTTCGCGAATCAGCGAGTGTGGATTTCTCAGTGAAAAGTTGTGCCGGAATTAAGTAAAAGAATTTAGTGCTATTAAATGCAGTCTCAGCAACGTACCTATCGTTCTTCGGAATTGACCGTGCAACTTGCTTGGTACACGCAAAACGTTCAGTACAAGGGAAAGGGATAACAAAAACATCTGTATTCGAAGTATATAGATAGAGAAGGTACACAGAATCCATCATAGAAATGATAGATAATCGCATCTCGATAATCGTAGAAATCACGATAGAGGGATCTTTACCACCGGAAGCGTCATGCTACGTCGTCTAACCGCCGAAGATTCGCAAAAATCTCTCCCGCGAGGTATCGCTTTTATTCTTCTTTCAAAACCGACAGCTAAATACGCGAGAGATCGTGCATCAGCCAGTTAGTCTGGCCGTTCATCCTTCTGCCTGGTCGTCTACCCCTTCTGAACCGTCCTGACACAACGTTTAACGGGGGTATAAAAAGAATAAACATGGTGGCGGCGTGAGAGAGATAGATAAGGAGAATCGCGAGAAGGGAGAAGGACGGAGAAAGAGGAAGGGTGGGAGAGAGAGAGAGAAAGAAAGAGAAGTCAGCCAGCTAGCTAGCCAGCCAGCCAGTCAGTGTGCCAGAAGCGACGAACTTCGTTTCGTGCTTGCCTTTGTTTCGATGAAAAATAATCTGTCGTTCCTGAACATCCACCCAACTTTTGCATTTATTCATTTATTATCGTCTTAACAAACGAGAACAAAGAGACGAAAGTAACAAGTTTCTCACGATTAACGCTGAGAGAGGACGTTTCGCTTGTAAACAGTTATCAAGGTGCGGCCACGTTCATCGTATTCGCGGTGTTTGCTTCGATTTTCATGCGTGCACGGGGTCCACGACCGAGCGTGTGAGAAATTCAGCATATTGTCTGGCAACGCGGTGCGGCTCGATTTCGATTTTGCAGTGTCGTCGTAGGTGTGATAATATGATATGTTGCGATCGAAAAAATTCGGCACGATTTGATGACGACGAACGTTCGCCGGATTGCTATCGCGAGGAATCTTCCTTCGAATTGATATAATGTGAACGATTTAGCTACGAACCACAGGGAATGTCGACGCATGTAAATAGAACACGTTCGTCCGTGATTATACGAATAATTAACTGCCCGAGAAGACTCGAGAAGCTGTACTTTTCTAATAAAAATCCGTCAATAAAATTCTACTGCTAGAAAAGATATTCATCGTGTACGACGTTCATGACCATCGAATGACTTTCCATCGATTATCAACGATCATTCGACGAGGACGATTTACTTTTAGAATCCTCTTCGCGACAAATCGTTCGAATCGAATCGTATATGGCTGTTCTGATTAACGGTTATTACGCTTCAAGAAAGGTGAATCTCGTCGAGAGTGAACATCCATTGTACGAAAAACGACAATGTTGTTACTTTGACAGAGCTTGACGTACATTCTATTCGAAAGTTTGTCGGTTGAAGAAACTCGAAAAAAGAAAAGGAGAAAGAGGAAAAGGAAAAAAGAAAATATTCAATGGAGCGAAGTCGTTCGTGTTGGCCGGCCTGGTGCCAATAACCTCCAGTCAGAGAGGTGGTAGACAGTTTTCGCACGATGCGTTTGCCCTCGTGCTTGATAGATTATAAAATTAGACGTTCGAAACTTCGTACGAAGGTAAAAGGAGCATCGTGTCGTTCGAATGCGGTAAAGAAGGTGGAGACACTGGCTGGTGATAACGAGCGAAGGGTCAAGCGACGAAGGGAATTAATACAAGTCGGATGAATAATTCTGAGGGGGGTAGACAGCTGTGCATGGTAGTCAGAAGTGACGTCAGTCGTGTTGGGTTCATAGTTCCTCTTATTTTCATCGTTCGAAGCCGCGTACAGAGGCCGTGCACGAAGGGGTGACAACGAAAGCGGCGAACACGCGAAATAAAGAAAGAAAGAAAGAAAGAATATAGCCGTCGACGACCACGTCGAGCTTTTTTAACGATCGACGATCGTCGCTCGCGCTCGCTGCAACAAGAAGAATCATCACAATTTCTAGTCCGCTGCATTTACATCGAGAAGTCTTTTTTCTTTTCTTCTTTCCTTTCTCGACGAAATATTTTTAGACGATCGATCGTATTTCAAGCCGCACGTGCGACCGCTTCATCGGCATCAGGGATCGAATCTTATTCGACACGCTCTTCTAAAGAATTAATGCGCATTTATCGAGCACGCCACGCAGTTTGTTCGTAATATGCTTCGTAAAGTCTTAGGAGAGTTAATTAATAATTTCAAGGTTCACTAAATAGTCGTCGAGAAGACAAAGCATAGAAAGAAAAGGAGAAGCATTTTGCACGTTTCATTTCAGCAGACACCGAGAACGAGACTGAAATTCAAAGCGCATTAAATCCTTTAGTCGATTAATTTATTCGAGGCGAACTAACATACATGAAAAGCTAGTTAACGAGATCGGCAGATTGACTAGATTTACTCCTATATTATACATATATATTGTATACAAATATAAAATAAACCGACGTAGATCTGCGAACTCTGCAAAACGGGAAGGAAGATCGAAGCAAGGTGAGCAATAACAATCGCGTTTAACTAGTGTATTAATCTCAACGAACCAATATGTTTTTTATCCAAACGACAATACATGGTGACACGTTAGAAGAAATAATAATAGCCGAAATCACGAGAGAAAGTAGACCTTAGAGAAAGAAGACACCTTATCGATCATCCGTATCGGGGTACGAGTAATCATCCAATGATTGCTTGTTTCATTTCCTTCGATAAACGACCCGTTGGTCTGCCCGGGACGAAACACACGCTCGAACATCATCGTCAAATGGACACAAATGACTAGCTTAACGTTATCTTCGAGCACGTTCGAGATGCCCCGGTCTAGACCAAAACTGTTCGTACCCGCGAACGCGATCTCAACGCAGACTTTCACCGCTCCGACGAGCGAAAGCAATCATCTACCACCCCTGAAGAGTAACACGTTAGCTTTGAAGCAGTCTGCCAGCGAATCGTCGCCTAGTTACTTGACCCGCACCAGTCACATGGCTGGTACTCATCTGCCGAGCTTAAGTTCCAGCGCTAACAACAGCCTGCTCAGCCTGACCGGCAACTCGGAAAGTTTAAACTTGAGCCTGAGCTCGCACACAAGCCACAACTCGAGCCACAATTCGAGTCACAATTCGAGTCATAATTCGAGTCACAATAATTCCAGTCATAACTTCACTCATAATTCCAGTCATAATTTCGGTCATACCACCACCACCACCACCACCACAGCTCACGAGTCTCAGCATACGCAGTCAAACAGTCAATCGAGCACCGCGTTGGTGGTGAAGAATGGATGTTCGAACGGAAGTTCCTGCGGCAGTGGTATACGTAAGCCGAAGACGATTACCGCCACGCCCGATGTCGTGCTGAAGATTTACGTGGATAAGCTGACGCCTTACGAGCACCACGAGATCTTTAATTATCGGCATATATACTTTATCGGGGCGAACGCGAAGAAGAGGCCGGGGATAATCGGTCGGCCTCACAACAACGGCTACGACAACGAACATGGTTCCTATATCCACGTGACTCACGATCACGTGGCCTACAGGTACGAGGTGCTGAAGGTGATCGGTAAAGGGTCGTTCGGTCAGGTTGTGAAAGCGTACGATCACAAGAAACAGGAGCACGTTGCCCTGAAGATGGTCAGAAACGAGAAAAGGTTCCATCGTCAGGCGCAGGAAGAAGTGAAGATATTGAGGAAGCTACGCGAACAAGATAAGGACGACACGATGAATATCATTCACATGTTCGATTCGTTTACGTTCCGTAATCACATGTGCATCACCTTCGAATTGCTCAGTATTAACCTGTACGAGCTGATCAAGAAGAACAAGTTCCTGGGCTTCAGTATGCAGCTCGTGAAGAAGTTCGCGCACTCGCTGCTACAGTGCCTCGACGCTCTTTACAAGAACAGGATCATTCATTGCGACATGAAGCCGGAGAATGTTCTTTTGAAACAGCAGGGACGCAGTGGTATCAAGGTAAGTGCATGCTGCTCTTTTTTTTTCTCCCTATCCATTCATTTAAACTTTTATATATATTTCAAATAATGTACTAAAAATACACAGGAAATAGCACAGTCCAAAATCGTTTTTTTTTTATGCTTGGTAGATAGAAGAAAAGTTTCTAAATTATCATCATTTTTAATCATATTATCTTATACATAATCTCTAGTCGTATTATACGATACGATCTTCAATCGCAGTAAATTCACTTCGACTTTCCTACGAACGAGGAATGCATATATTAATGAAGATTGGTAGAACCTCGTGAAAGTTCTTGATATTTGTAATTCACAGAATTCGTATTCGTGAGAAATCTGATCTTCATCCTGGTCTTTTTTCAATTTTTTGCCCAAACGCTTCGATTCGGGGAGGATAAACAACTGCCTCACGTGTCGGTATCTAATACGTTGTTCGTTTCGTGCTGGATTTTTACGCTCTTCGTTCGCCGAGATTAAACGGCGCGTCTCCTCTCAACAGACAGGGAACACAAGCTCGTCGTTAGCGTGAATACCGGCAGGCACAAGCGGAATAAGCGCGACAAGCTGGCTCGCGTGCTCAGATATGCTTTATACATACCATACTCTATACGTAGGTACGCAAGTACGTACTGTTGTTGGAAGAGATATAGCGTGATCGTAAAATTAGTCAGACTCGAAGGTACACGTGTTTCCTGAACGAGACTGAAATTTGAAAAGTTCTGAGGGAAAATAGTGCTCGAATAGCGTTAGAAGCATAAATCAATTTAGCACTAAAACAGTTCTTCGTATATAACGATTATTACAGTAACAGGAAGGTAACAAAGAGTTTACTATTGTACGATTGTAATGAAAGATTGTAAACAAGAGTTTTAAATGTTCATTTATAAATGACGATTGCAACTTGACGTTCAAGATGTTTGATTGTTTTAGTTTGATTTCTAAATTGATCGGCGATCTTATATTTAGCTATATAATACACCGTATAATAAAATGCTATAGTTAATTTAATTTTTGCGAAGATTCACGTTGTTATTTTCGGAGGAGTGAAAAATAGCCTGTAAAGCAGCAAACTCCAAATAAGATTACAATTAGATGTATTACGGATAGCTTTAAAAGAGAAAATAAACCACGATCCGGCATAATGCAAAGCGGTTGGAACCAAACGCGAAGATTAAGATTAAAAATTCTCCGTTTCTTTATTTTATAATTTTAATCTTCTTCGTTCATCGTCAATCACGTTCTCCTAGAACCATTGGGTGACCATGCATCCCTCTTTCAGCACCTAATCTCAAACCATTTTCTCAAATTTGTAGCGTTCAACCACTTGTAAATTCTAATAAATTTGCAGTAAAATTGCACATAATATTATTATTGTTATTTTTTTCATTTCAATCATATCTGGAAATATGGATTATTTTACTCTGTTTCTGCTTTATTACCATCCTGTTCGTTTTCCTTTTTCCTTTCTATTTACTGTTTCTTCGCGGTGTCTCCCGTACAGCACTTTTTCCAGGCTACCTTTACTTGCGCATAATATAATTCTTACTAATCGATCGCACGAAATTAATTTTCAATTAATACCTACTACTTAGCTTATCCTGCTTTACCACATGCGGTATCTCTTCTACAGACAGTACATTGCTATATACCACGCGAAAACATATGGATTTCGTGTGTCAGCGTGCACACAGATGGTAAACTACGGGATTACACAACAATACGCAAAGATTATCGTATTGACAAATGCAATCACGCACGCGTATGCAGAGACATACCACGTATAGAGGGACGACAGACGAGGTGTCCTTGTCCCTTGTAATAAGCTCTGAGAAACGTGTACACGTCCAGGTAGCGTCGCTATTATCTCGCTGTGACGGTCTATAGAATTCGCACGCAATATCGTGAACTTTCCGACTGCTTGGTCGCTTTCTTCGCCGACCTTGCTAGGCCGAGCACGTTAAAAGTGTACACGCTTCGCTTTCGCATCGACGTTTTCCTCGACGAACTTCGCTGCAGTTTTCTCGAATTATTAACTACGCGATGACCCTGCTATGAGAACGAGCGATAGGTAGCAATAGACAGATATAAAAATCGCGTCGAGAATTCTTTTGCCAATGAAACGAACAGAAGATCGATTCTCGTCCTGTATGATTCGCAGTAGAAGACATACTTTTCATAGGTCGATTTAGAATGTTCGAAAGATTCACGAAACAGATGGACATAGCTGTTATACGGTGCAAAGATCTCAGCTTAGTTACCAGGCAGAAATGTTTCGTTTTCACCGACGAATAAAAAGATATTTGCCAATGCTTTAATCGTGTCATTGCATGGTGCAAAAAGAATTAAGTTGAAGAATTAAATCGATATTTTATCTATGCGTACATACGTATGCAATCGTATCGTTTATCGAAATTTATGTCCTTGTATTCGTTTCGTATTGCCATTTTGTAAGTCGATCGAAACAATAAACGAGAATTACCATAAAAAGCTGCTTCCAGAGAACTATTTTAAAGAACTAGTTTGAAATTCGTTTCCACGTAACAGTATGTGGAAACGTTCCTTAAAAGTACGTACGTTTAGTAGCCATTCTAAGACTATACCCAATATGCGTTTACTTGCAACTGCAAGATCCTCTAAGAGATGATCTCTGAGGCTTTTGCACGATAATGCTGTATACGCCGAAGCTTCCGGGTATAGGCTGTTCTATAAGGAACGAGCCTAGCATCTTAGTTACCGAGAAACAGAAGTAGCGTGCCCGGAAAGAATGGCTCGCAGCGTTCGAATAATTTGTTCGAGGAGTTGGAAAAGAACCGTTGCGAACGAATATAATTAGCCAAGCTCGGTTTCCTTCGATAAACTATAAACTTTATTTAAACTTTGGAATCTGTCGACCGTAACGTCGTAACATCGCGTTGTTGGTAAATTGAAAATTTTATTTTCCATTCTCCTTGATGCGTGTCATTATCGGTCTTAAATCGGTCTAATGAACTGGGGAAAGTGGTTGCGCGTCGAATCGGCGCGAAATCGCGATTAAGTTTCATTACCTGCCGGTAATGATATTCGTCAGTCGTTGAGCGATGTATAGTTACTCGAGCGCGCGGATTACAAATCTCGATACGCTATCGGATATTTTGAATAAGGTTTGGAAGAATGGGGCGCGTGGCGATGTATCAGGCGCGATCAGCCGAGTGTGAATCGTATCTGAATAGGAGAAAATAAGTCAAATTTCTAGCAGATAGAATATTCGCGCTGAACTTGTTGCTGTCCTTCGTTTCTCCGCTGCTTTCGATAGTAAAGAAAAATTAGAGAAAAGAATTTATCCTATAGGAGAGAGAATCCTTCGCATCGCGCTCCTTCTTTCTTTTTCTTAGGTATAAGAGCGAAAACGAGTAGCAAGGTTTTTGTTTTTTAAATTTCATAGGAATATCACACGGTGATTCGATATTAAGATTTAATAGTATCAAGTTGAGAATTATTATCGATTCTCGAATAATAAATAATATACGAGCGTTGGAAGTTGCGAACCTTAACATTCAAGGTTGAGTTTTTTTAAAGCTCGATTGCAATTTTTTCTGAGAAACAGAATTCCGATTGTAGAGGGTTAAAATTAATTCTCTTTCATAAATTCGTTTCTTTCTCGTATACAATGAATTCTTTTGAAACTAAATTTAGAATGTTGTGCGCCGAGTTGTACCATTATCAAACATCGTGCCAAGTCTACATTATTACAATCATGAATAATTTATAACGTATTATTCGATGATAATTCAGTTTTCTCAATTTGACTTTTCTAATATTTAAGTCCTAATATTTAACGCGTCGAGTTTCGGAGTATCGTTTCATCGCGCTTGAATATTCATCGATATTTCAGCTAGCACAAAGAGAAAAATTCCTCGTGGACACGTACAATATCACATTTTGCTTAATTATATTCCTTCTTCTTCCATGTTCCATTGTTCTTCGCCGTATATACGATGGTTCGTTATCTCGTTCCTTTTTTCTTTAGAGCCTTGCCCCGCAGACGCGAGCCAGATTGAAAGGAATTTATTCCCCTTTTCATAAAGTTACACGGAGGAGCAATCGGTCGGACGCGTCGCGACGAACTCGTAAATTAGACGGCGCACGATGTTTGGCAAAGGAAGCCATAACTAGACTGCGGATGTTTGCGAATTTATGAGAAATTAGAATCTACAAAAATATATAGAGTTCGTACGAAGGCTGCAGAAGAACGACACGACGAATGTCTTTTTCAATTTTTATTTTTTACCGGAGAGCAATACATATCCTTCGATTCTCTTCGTCATTTTAAAAATATCGTCACGATATTAAAATATCGAAAAACGTTAAACCGTTTCTCGTCCCAATGATAATACTTTCGGTTTTTACGATAATTTTTTAATAATTGTCAAGCCACTTTCAACGGCTTTTTCTATCTCTCTGAACGTAACAAGTTGTTTTTTATTATTTGTTTTAAGATACTATGTTTCTTTTTAGTCATAAAAACGACTCGTGCTGGTCATCTTCTTCTTCGTATAATCTGCACCAATGTATAAAATATTCGAAGTAAAATACTCGTTGTAATATTCAGAGGATGAGACGAATTTTGATCGAGCGTCAGTTCCTTCGGTTGTTTTTAGAAACATCTGAATTTCCATAAACATCCGTAGTCTATCTATAACCAAAGAAGAAAACCTGACGACACGATTTATGTACATACTTCGTGGTTAACAGGAAGCTGAAGTTTATAGCAATTTACTGGAAAGGGTCACGATTTAAGAACTAGTATCCTAAGCAATTTGTCGCGTATTCGCACGACGATGATGTGGGTACTATGAATCAGGTTTACTACGACCACCTTGTTATATTATACATCACGTCATAATTATTCCGATCAGGTGAATCGTTTTATTTCGTTCGATGGTATATCGATCTTAATATTAAATAATTACACGCTTGACATCGAAGCTTCGAATTCCTCGCTAACTAAATTCTTCGTTTCTCATTCACTCAGCGGTCGTGATTCAAAAATAATAATAAGTACTTTGTAATAATAGGTACTTTGTTCCTCTAAACGTGTTATAGTAAACTATAAAACTTGATCGTGACATATAAACGTAAGTGAATCGTAAACAGCGAAAAGTAAACTGTATAGGTTTTTGCCACATAATTATATGAATATGAACGAACGAAAATATCGATGAAACAGAAATTGAAATAAACGAAGGAGAACCGGTAAGTTAATAAGTTTATTTCATAGCCCATTCGTTGATTTCTTGATTTTAATATCAGTTAATGGCTAAGGTAGTTGGAAAGGAAATAATTTGTTTTGGATTAGATTCAACCGTTAGGTTCAAAGATATAAGCCTCTTAAAACTAGCTCGCCCATAAGTTGACGAGGTTTCGTAAAAACCAAAGCTACTGTTCGATATTTTCATACTATGACAGATAGATAATATTTTTTAAATTACCAACAAGATAGATAGATATTCAGCTCGAAAATCAAATAAAAAGACAGGTTTCTAATCCACTGACGACGTATCGAATTCTATTATACTTGCTCCCTCGCAAAAGCTACAAAATTTCATTCTTTCTTCCCTTGTAGTCTTAGGAAGACAAAAGAACAGAACAGAAACGGAGAAAATTTCTATCGATTCGATTTGACGTAAAATATCTTGTTTATTCGATATGCTCCATTAGCCACGTGCCTGTCCTCTGGCTTCCGGTAGCTCGTGCGGATCATCGATGTCAGTGGTATCATAAACCTTCGAACGTTACGATTTACAACGCCTCTTTTAACATTGTTGGAGCTGAACGCGAATCAGTGGATCGAACAGCAACGAGAGACGGTTTTCTACGCGTTACGCTCATTCAGACGAGAATATCTTGTCGCGGCGTGTAGGAGAGACTCTCTGTTATTCGCCTCGCGCGAGAAATACGAATGATCTCACTTTCCAGATCGCATAACCCGTGACGGTAACAAGATCGGGCCGGAGTTTTCCGCGCGATTCGTTTCTATTCGATAAAAGCGTAGGAAGAATCGCACTCTCCTATATACGTATATTACCAGCGTTCCTTTCCTTTCCTTTCCTTTCCTTTCCTTCCGTCGTGGATTTTCCTGGAAGGTGGCCCCGATATATACTCGAAGTGGTCGCTGTACGTAATGTACTTTTGGAATATCTGTCAGATCGATACAAAGAAAGACCTCCGAGGTATCCATTACTATAGTAATCACGGGCAAATGGATCTGGTTCGACGTCAGTTCGACTGTCGCTATCCATTGACGAAATTTAATATTTATTACTAGAGCTTCGAAGCTGGTCATTATGACGACCGTTTCTTCGCTCTCCTTCCTTATTTTCCTGTTCTTAGTCTCAGGACTTTGCTATAGGATTTACATGTATAATGGGTTTCTTGTATTATTGTTGTAATATACAGGGTGGTTGGTAACTGGTGGTACAAGCGGAAAGGGGGTGATTCTAGGCGAAAAAAGAAGTCGAAAATATAGAATAACAATTTTTCGTTCGAGGCTTTGTTTTCGAGAAAATCGACTTTGAATTTTCGCTCGGTACGCCTGCACTTTATCGCGTCTCGTTATAATGGATCTCACTGTAGATTTAAAAAAAAAATTAAAAAATATTGTTATTCTATATTTTCGACTTCTTTTTTCGCGTAGAATCACCCCCTTTCCGCTTGTACCACCAGTTACCAACCACCCTGTATATTTAATATAACATTAATCTATATTACAATAATATTATTGTAATATAATATTGTATGTAAAGAAGCGATTGCCGAGAATGTGCATGATGGTGCTTAAACAAAAGATACGAGGCTAAGACAAAAGACAAAGAATCGCTAAGGGACATAAATGAATTAACATCAGTACGAGTTGAGAAGCCAGAGAGTGCGGATTGCGTTGTCGAGATAGCGTTGTTAGCGTTGTTGAGAGAGAGTTGAATCTGTGTTGAAGAGAGTTGAATCTGTGTTGAAGAGAGTTGTTAATTAATTATAATACGTTGCTACGATTAGTTCATGTTAAATAACCATTGTTTTCTGTTTAATCCATTTATTATTAATAAACTAATTATTATTATATTTACGATACTACGATATAATGTATCTTAACGTCTTAAGAAACAACGATATACAATGAGTTGTAATAATAACGTAAGGTGTAGCACGTGTATGTACGTATTACAAAAGCGACATATCTGAAGCAAGTTTTGCAGGAAAAGCGGAAATTTATTTGGAAGCTTAGAATAAAATTATTTGTTAAACGCGTAGTGTTGCCGAAAGGAATAGATTTTAGGAAACAGCGAATGGTGAAATAATATTTTTGTAATTTCCCATCTTGATTTAAATCATTTTGAATCATTCCATTTTCGAACTGCATGTGCGATATGAATTATAATTGATACACAACGCACGAGTCATAATCTTTCCACTTGCCATGCAAAACTATAAAATACGATGAATTATAGAGTCGATGGAATATTTATAGTTTTATTCGATGGATGTTCTCTGTATGTCTGTTTAAAATCATTATTATCGGTAATTCGACACTCGTCTAATATGCAAAACGTTTGAAATAAAGCGCTTTTATTATTTTAACCATTGAAAATTATACACCTATAAAACGATTGATTTTTCATTCTGTATTCCGTCTGTATATTTTCATCGAGTATTTGATGCTCCAATAAAACAAAAAATTAAAAAAAAAAAAAAATCAGTCGATTTCCAAACTGATGAGAAATGTTATTGAATATGAAACAACATTTAACAATAACGTTCGTTTTTATGATATCTATGCTCGGGCCAAAAACATGATTATTATCAAGGGTACTACATACTAAAAAGTATATTATCCCCAAACGATTGTTATTAAGGCCATTTCCATCATTTTCTGAGTTCATTAACGGGACCTTGGATCTTATACAAAATGAAATTCCCGAGATTTGAACCTTAACATCTGTTCGACGTGCGTTTTATCTTGAAAAGTGACAAGAAATCAAGACTACAAAAACTCGTAACGACTGTTTGACCCTTCACAGTGACGACATCAATTTCTGCAGACTCGATCCTTTCTAATAGAACTGAAGACAGCCAATTAATAATCTGAATGTCGTTCTAGATACGATGCTCGATAGGGGACATTAGAGACGACATAAATTCCACGAGACTCGTTCAAGTGTCTATTATTCGTAATTAACGAAATCAACGTGATATTGCCGCGTGAGTAGTTCGCACATCGACGAATTGTCAGGTATTGCACCAGCGGTATCGAAGTCTCGTCGAAAGTAGGTGTTTCCAGCCTCTCGGTGGTCTCTCGTTTCTCTCTTTTCCTTCTTCTTTTTTCTTTTTTTTTTTTTCTTCTTTTTCTCCCGCTTTCTGATGCTGCAACGGTTGTCTGCCACTCGAACGAATTATCAGCTGGTTTCTCGTGTTACTCTTGTTGCTCACCGGTTATTTTGAAACGAAAGATGGTTTAACCTTAGTGTGGACAACCAGGTATTCGGATACCAACTTTTGTATTTCTTTGAACAATTGTTTTACTCTCTAGACTGCCTTGTACGATTATTGCATTAATATTATCGACGATATTTTACAAGGCATAAGTTACAACCGACGAATATCAATAAACGCTCTTACATGATAGTTTGGTAACCAACAAGTTTGGTAATTAAACGATTTACTAATATTACTAGTTGGTAAATCGGTGTGCAAGAGAGCCGTGGTGAAAATTTTAGCATCGAAGTTTATGCACGATAAAATGTTAAAACGTTGTGCAAGATAAATTAAGAAAATGTTATGCAAGATAAAATATTAAAATGTTATGCAAGATAAAATACTAAAGCTTCGATCTTATACACTTGTTGGGTAACCGCAACATTTTGTTTGCCCACATAAGAGTTATAAATCGTGATGCGAATATAGAGTGCATATAAAACGTGGTTGCTTGAATTTGGGTTTAGTGTCTGGCGAAAAGGAGAGAAAAATGTAATACAGAAGGTGTACGCGAGACATAATTGAAACGGTACTCGCGATTAGATTAAGAGCGAAGAATTTGTGTCGAGCTGACGGTCAATTAATCGTAATATTGTTAAATCGACTCTTGGTAAGGGTTCGTGAATTCGATATAATCCTTAAGTACCCATTACTCGTAGTTACTCAACGGATATTACGATATCGGTGGGGTACAACACACGCTCGAATCCATGCGTTTATCGTCGCGACGAACACGTGTACAGGTTGATGCAAAAAAGGAGTCTCGAGACTCGGTGAGATTTTTTCTTTTTTATTTACAATAACGTTTACCTTTTAGAGATATATTAGTTAGATTTAGGACTCTGCTTAAATTAAACAACCATAAATTATATGTTACGTCGCGTGATAGGAACCGTGCGACGTCCCTCGCTATTGGGTCGCTAAGGGTCCGTTGACCGTTATTTAGACCCTCGACAAACCTAAGGATCCACCATAAACTTAGACCTTTTAAGTAATTCTAGATAATCCTATTCATCTTTCACGTGCAATTCCTTAAATGTTTTCGATTTATGGGTGTTCCTTAGAAAAGTCCTTAGGTTTATTGTGCGCTCTTAGAAATTACGAAGAAGCTGGTAATTATATAATGAGAAAAACTGGACATTTACCTAATGGAAATGTCTGGATTTTTCCATGAACAAGGTCACCCATGAGCCAAATTGGTAGGATGCTTGCTCCTCCTATCTTAATTCGTCAACGCTGGTCATAGCCAATGGGTATCGCGGATCCTTGTCCTCGCTTTTCATAACGAAAAGTGCGAACAACGAATCAGCTTCCTTCGTTCAAAAATTACCTACATACCGAGCTTTGCTCCGTAAGTATATGTCGGAGATGAAAGGACGTCGGGGCAATAATCCCTTTTGCAATATTGGGAGAAACCCTAATGCGTTAGTCCAGACTTTTACTATAGCTACACTTAAGTAATAAAACTAAGAAATAGTTGTGCTCAAGGTTTATGACGATGGGCTTGGGCTCGAAGTGACATAGCGAGTCACTAAACGTAGCTATGGTCACGGGAGGGACGTGTACTTAACAGAGGTATGGAATAATTATATAGCTCTCCTTAAAAATAAAGATTGACCCGAGAGGTGGGGAGAGGACTATATAAGGGCAGTTCCACTTGGACTGGGAGACAGTCTATGCAGAGCAGTTCATTCGGATAAGTTTTACTTGTACGTTGGGTCATACGTGTATCACATCGCATTCGTCATCCCGTTGAAATTCATTGTCATCAACATCTCGACCATTCGATCGCCGCTATTACTTGTAGCCTCTTATAATAACCACATTTGTATTAATAAACATCAGTTATAACCGCGATGGCAAATTCGAGTGAAGATTCGTCAAACGCCCAAAATTCCAACATTAACCCGACATATACAGGGTGGTTGGTAACTGGTGGTACAAGCGGAAAGGGGGTGATTCTACGCGAAAAAAGAAGTCGAAAATATAGAATAACAATTTTCTTTTTAATTTTTTTTTAATTTTTCCACGGAGCAATGATCTACAGTGAGATCCGTTATAACGTACCGCACGCGTACCGAGCGAAAATTCAAAGTCGATTTTCTCGAAAACAAAGCCTCGAACGAAAAATTTTTATTCTATATTTTCGACTTCTTTTTTCGCGTAGAATCACCCCCTTTCCGCTTGTACCACCAGTTACCAACCACCCCGTATAAGAGCGGCAGTTATATCTCAGTTCGAATACTCTCAACCCTCGAGACTTCTTCGAAGACCACCTAACTACCCGTACTCAATCTCGATCTTCAGATCAGTCAACGTATCTACCCGGATTCTCTCATCATATCAGAGCAATCCGTTTCTTCGTCACCTATATCTTAAGCAGCGGAGTTACCAACTTGTGTCGTTGTACAAAGTTGTTGGAAATACATATTTTATAATACTGTTAATCGCAGCGTTGTACCACCTCAACCACCCCTTTTATCTTAACGGAAATCAAGGAATCGATCTATTCGCGGTGTCGATTCTTAGAATCGAGCTCCTCCCCACGATCGCTCGATTTTCACTATATCTACGTCTAATTGTACTATCCACTTCGTATCTTATTACTCTACGTTGCACTCTCCTACTTTGGCTCTATCCTCTTCTTTCTTTTCCATTCTTTCCATCGTTCTCAATACAACTTCGTAATATTTGTTAAGAGAAGTGAAAAAAGTTCAACGAACGTAGGATTTAAAATCAATTGTTTGGACGTTATATCAAGTTTTGCATTTATTCGTTTATCTATCTATTGTTACATTTGAATGGAATACTCCAGTGAAAGATGAATGTAGCACGAGGAGGACCAAACAAATAGTCTCTTCGAACACTGGATTTTATTTATTATTTGAGATATATTTTTTACTATTTTCTCTCTTTCTACGTTTAGAATGAACGTACTTCTCTCCACATTTTTCATTCCTCTTAATAAAGTATAAACGCAGGGCGTGCGGGATGAGAGAAGCGTCATCGCTTTGTTTTCAAATAATTTTAAAATGGAACAATATGCATTTACGTATATATAAATGTACGTTTTAAATATATATACGCGATTATTTCTATGAAAAATACGAGAAATGGTTTGACATAAAAGTTGTATGATGATAAATGGGACATAATCCCATTATTTTAGTAGATTATTTTGTAGATAGCTAATTAGAAGCGATATGAAAGTGACATATCTTTTTTTCTAACTGAAAACGTATAGTTTCAAATACAGTAACCCATCCGCCTCTGGGATTTTTTACAAAAATCGGTTGTGTCGAAAAACCATTAGTTTAGATGATATTTCGTTTATAAAAATATGAAGGTATGTTACCTTCGCGTAATGTCTATTTGGCCACCTACAGAAACAAATTAAATGCATCAGATTGTATTCCCTTTGATACCATGAAATTTTTTGTCTGAAACGTTTTTTTCGTATTCTCTGTAGTTACACCAATAATCGCGTGTATATACCTAAAACGGACATACTGTACGTCTTTATTAACAGTTTATTAAATCGTATTGTTCACGCTTAATAGAATATGATAACGATGAAATGGCCAGAAAGTAAAGTGTCGATAAGACAAAAGAAAAATTCGCACAAAATCTCAGAGTCCATCCTTTCTGTAACACCTTATATACCCACGCTTATTCGTTGCTAGTCGATGCACATGATAGGCGTGTTAAACGGCGATAGAGACGCACGCACGTGTTTGGACGACTAAATTTTGGCTTTCGTGTTACACGATGAAACTCTAGTGATTACGTTTCGATGGAATAACAAGCTTCGACAGTGGCGATCCTCTTCAATCCATTTGTCGTTTTCCTTTGAGTTGCAACGCGCTACTAGACGATGATTACTACGCTACACTTGCTTGTTGAACGATAACACGCAATTAGGTCAGAGCAATCGTTGTTTAAACGTATGTACATTGGCTTATCTCGCACCCAAATATACAGGCTGTAATCACTAGACGTCTGGTTGGTAAAAGTAAAAACAGGACGACGCAAACCGTCGTTACGCGGTGGCGTCTGTTGCTCGGAAAGGAAGCAGATGTTCTTTGAGCAAAAGGAATCCTTAAATGTGCACGTTAGATGCACACTTTTGGTTCTTACTTTTTCTCCCTATGTTTTTATGAGGAAATATAAAACGGTAAATCCGCGCGAAGAAGCGCGTGTTACAAATTTTAAGAACCTAATCAAACACTCGTTAACGAAGGAATTAGACTAATAAGCTTGAGAACGGTGGTCAAACCAGAATAACTGAAAAATGAGAATTTTTTATTCCGGAAACGAACAATGTATTAATGATTGTGCAAATATGAAAGCAACTTTTTCCTTCCTAAATAGGAACTAGAACGTTACAACCGTAATTGAGGAACAGCTTGCGCGCTGACTATCGAAGGGACTATTTGCATGTTCACGATGATTACTGTGAGATAGGTAAAGACAGTAGTACATCGTGCGAATTATCGAATGGGCATTTCGAAGACGTATGATGCTCATTTTTCAAAGAGTGTTTAAACGTAGACGCAAGTTTTAGGGAATTTTAAGAAAGAATTTGAACATGTCGTGGTCGATTCTTTCATTGGAAAGATATCAGGACCATGTCTGAGGTATGTAATAAAATCAAAGTGCAAATTTACGAATACGTTTCCTGAACTGCATGTAGCTGCACAGTCTCTTCTACAATCGCCTTTTGTTTATTGAAGATGTACACTAAGGATTTCAAAAAATAAGCAAACTCCCATAACGCATTTTCTCATTAATTTCATTATATTTTGTATTTTTAGAGGATATCGATATTCATCTAACAATAATAAGACGTATGATGCTCATTTTTCAAAGATTGTTTAAACGTAGACGCAAGTTTTAGGGAATTTTAAGAAAGAATTTGAACATGTCGTGGTCGATTCTTTCATTGGAAAGATACCAGGACCATGTCTGAGGTATGTAATAAAATCAAAGTGCAAATCTACGAATTCGTTTCCTGAACTGCATGTAGCTGCACAGTCTCTTCTACAACAGCCTTTTGTTTATTGAAGATGTACACTAAGGATTTCAAAAAATAAGCGAACTCCCATAACGCATTCTCTCACTAATTTCATTATATTTTGTATTTTTAGAGGATATCGATATTCATCTAACAATAATAAGACGTATGATGCTCATTTTTCAAAGATTGTTTAAACGTAGACGCAAGTTTTAGGGAACTTTAAGAAAGAATTTGAACATGTGGTCGATTCTTTCATTGGAAAGATACCAGGACCATGTCTGAGGTATGTAATAAAATCAAAGTGCAAATCTACGAATTCGTTTCCTGAACTGCATATAGCTGCGCAGTCTCTTCTACAACAGCCTTTTGTTTATTGAAGATGTACACTAAGGATTTCAAAAAATAAGCAAACTCCCATAACGCATTTTCTCATTAATTTCATTATATTTTGTATTTTTAGAGGATATCGATATTCATCTAACAATAATAAGACGTATGATGCTCATTTTTCAAAGATTGTTTAAACGTAGACGCAAGTTTTAGGGAACTTTAAGAAAGAATCTGAACATTGTCGTGGTCGATTCTTTCATTGGAAAGATATCAGGACCATGTCTGAGGTATGTAATAAAATCAAAGTGCAAATTTACGAATACGTTTCCTGAACTGCATGTAGCTGCACAGTCTCTTCTACAATCGCCTTTTGTTTATTGAAGATGTACACTAAGGATTTCAAAAAATAAGCAAACTCCCATAACGCATTTTCTCATTAATTTCATTATATTTTGTATTTTTAGAGGATATCGATATTCATCTAACAATAATAAGACGTATGATGCTCATTTTTCAAAGATTGTTTAAACGTAGACGCAAGTTTTAGGGAACTTTAAGAAAGAATTTGAACATGTGGTCGATTCTTTCATTGGAAAGATACCAGGACCATGTCTGAGGTATGTAATAAAATCAAAGTGCAAATCTACGAATTCGTTTCCTGAACTGCATATAGCTGCGCAGTCTCTTCTACAACAGCCTTTTGTTTATTGAAGATGTACACTAAGGATTTCAAAAAATAAGCAAACTCCCATAACGCATTTTCTCATTAATTTCATTATATTTTGTATTTTTAGAGGATATCGATATTCATCTAACAATAATATAAAATTAGAGGAATTATGTTGAAAGTGACAACGTGAGTTCGTGCTCGCCATCCATATGCAGATGCGTTAGTTATAAGAAATAGTAACTAGAGGATGTTCCTAATTACAATCGATAGATTTAATCGATAGGCTTAAGATGCCTTTTTGTTTTTATCCCTAGTTTTTGTAAGCGCGTGCAATAGAAGTTTTTTTTTGGCTCGGAACAGTGTGATAGATTTATCCATTCAATAAAATAATAACTATTCCGATCTTACCTCTGAGTATAGAAATAACAACAAATTACTTATCACTGAACCTTCTAAAAATACAAAATACGAAGAAAAAGCAATGGAGAAAATAAAATATATTTCACGGAAGGTATAAAACAAGGATGAAGAAGAACGAATTAAATTAATTACTACAAACTAAGTACTAATGAAGAACGAAGAGAATACGAATAAATTATGGAGCGAAAACGAACTCAGACAGAGAACAGCATTATCCCAGTAGTTTGGCTGGCGTTTCCTCAAGTTCGGAAATGAGTTTCCGAAGAGTGCCTGACGTCGCTTAAAACATCCTTCGACCCTTTATTTCATTCTCCATTGTCACGGCGAATGAGCTTCTCGTCGAACGAGCGTTGGGAGTGGAGAAAAGTTTCGCAACGAAATACAAAAAACGGCAAGGCCCTGTCGAGAGGCAAAAGAGGCGAAACGAAAAAACAGTCGAAAAGAGGATCGTTCGTCCTGTTTATCGGAAGAAGGGAAAGGCCGTCGTAGAAACGAATTCAAAAATAGATGTTGGGGAGCGAACGTGTAACTTATATTTAGGTTGGCAAGTGAAGATGTACAATGTGGGAGTAATGCTTAAACAGAAAGTAGAGAGCCTTTAAGTTGCCACCATGGGAACAACCAAGATGCAGCTTAATCCACGTATGGAAGATTCAAATAAATATTATTCCAAGATAACGATTAGTTCGATATCTGGATAATCTTCGCGTGTATGATCTTTGTTTTGTAGTAGCTGTTTCGATACGACAATTGGTTCACACGGTACTCGAACGTAATCGTCGAAAGATACGTGTGACGATAGGTCTACCATCGAAAAGAAGGGGAAATGTCGTGTTTTAGGATTTCTAAGAGGACGAATATATATTTTTCAATATATGTGACAAGTTCGTATTTTCTCGTATAAATGAAAATAAGGCATCGTTTTATTCTTCGTTTTATTCTGCGTCACTCTCAACTTTTACTTGTAATCTTAAGCGATATATAACGCGTTAAACTCTAAAAAAAAAACATGAAAACCATTTTTTCCACTGTGCACCTCAATTTCTTTAATAATCACTGTGAAACTCGAGAAATTTATAGTCACGATGCGACACAGCCAGTGATAAAGAGCGTATACCGTATCGTACATAAGGAAATGTTAAACACGCAATTCGTTGAAATTGACTTTGGCCTTTTTTTCCCGCTGAATGATAAACGCGTCACGTAGGAAAGATAATTGTCAAAGTAGAGTTTCCAGCTTTACGAAGTCGAAGATATTGTTTTTCATTTAGGCCTCGTTTTATATTTTTAATATTTTCCTCCTATTTTTCTAAATAGCCTGCACGAGCATTAGTTATTTTTAAAAAATCCATTTCTTTTTTAAAGCATCGACCAACGTCTACGTTGTTCTTTTTACTCGTCGGCTCGAAATGTGAAAATAATCTTGCTGCACGATCGTGACGTTAGCACGCGTTAAATCACGTGAAAGTGGAAGGAAGGAATCGGTCCCGTCGATTTCCCGTGCGTCGCGTTTCTACATTTTATTCCGAAACGTTTTAAATAGCGGTGGCCGCAATTATGCGGAAAACAGGATAAATATACTTAAACGAGGCACGACGGCCTAAATGTAATTGGCGAGGAGGCACAGGAAGGTGGTTCGAAGGCATGAGGAAGATGCACGAACTAGCGGCGGCTCGGTTATAAAAATAGGGAACGAATAGGTTTCCTCTGTTCACTATTAATAGTGTGGTGCGTCGATACTCGACGACTTTAATCCACGAACTCTGCTTTATCAGAAATTTACGTCACCGCCTAGACGTGCTGCAGCCTCTAGGATAACAGTTGCATATCATTCTTCTTTTTTCTCGATTGTTTGCTTATTTATTTGCTCTTACCGGTTGCTGCATCTATACGAGTACACTCGGACAAGTTTAAAGATACTTCAGTCGAATAAACGTTTACCGCTATTCCTCGAATTCGGACAAGTGTATTTTAACGTGAATTATTTAATTTATAGGTTTTATTAATGGATATTTAAAGATCGATTTATAATCGTGTTCAGACGCCAAACGATAGGAAGGCGATTTCATTCGGACGAAGAAACATTGTCGCGTAAAATTAAATGTGACTGTTTGAACGTGGTGTGTGTTTGATATATCCAGACACTGTGAAAATTTTATTCATTCAGAAAATTTTACGATACTTCTGACTGGCAACGTCGACATATTTTGGTAATAAAACTTTCTGGAATTGATGTTTCGTTTGTTTGAAGAGATAAGATTTATAAAATCATTTATTATTGAAAATAATACGAGTAACGTCAAAACATCTAATATCATAAAGATAAAGCAAAGTTGTGTGGACATGTTTGAACAAACATATCTGTCCGAACAGTGTCCTGTTAACCTGTAATCAGGACTCGAAATCTGTTTTATAACAGAATTTCTTATTTTTCTCGAAAGAACGAAGAAGTCTTCTCGTCCTCGTCCATTAGCCGCTCAAACAGAATTTACTATCTTTTACGAGAATTTTTCTGTTTGTGGACGGTATAACGAAGTTTCCTTTTCCTATTATCGTCCAGTAATAACGTTATTTCAGAAATATAGTTCATTTAAAGAAAAACGTGAAGACATTATCAAACAATAGCTATTGACTGATAGTATAACTGATAATATAAACATCAAGTACATTTGTCTCAATAAATCGCAAAAAACCAGTGTTCCTTTTTAAATATCGTACAAACTAGACTGAATTCTAATTACACAATCTTAAAATTTCGCTTCATTAGGGATTTGATAAAGAAATTTAGAAACTCTAGAATTTAAGTGTAATTTAATAAGAAATAGTAGAAAAAGCCTTAACAAATGAGTATACATATCGCAAAACAAAATAGTTACATACATTAATCTGTATGCCACGGTAATTTAACAAATGCAATCGCCGAGTAATTTAAGAGACTCCATATAGTTTGTAGTAATGGCAAAGATACGGAGGACCGTAGTTAAGGGTTAATGAGTTTTCCACAACAACCACATATACCGGTACTTTGTCTTACGGTTTTGTTACAGTCTATGCGAACACGTGCGTACACAGAGAGCAGGTCAGTGGACTCTAATAGGTAAAAATAGCGGAAGAAAGCAAGGGGAATCAACTCGGTGATTTTTCGGGACGTGTCATTCCTTTTATCTTGATGTTCAAGGAATCCCCGTTGCGCTCGAGTATACGTATTGGATGAAATATTTGAAGACTTATCGGAGAAAATTTTTATGAGTACATATATCGTAACGAGATACCACGATCTTGATTATATTGGCCAAGTTCGAAATAAAACTAAAAAAATATATATAGGAACCACAAGATATTTAATTTTTAACATATTTATGTTCGACGCAATCCCTCGTACTGTAATGTTAATTTTTCCTGATTGTTTTTAATTTTGCTAATGTAACTTATATGCGATACTCGCGATAGTCGTGTCTCGTTGTGGCACTAATGAAATATGAACAAATTTCTATGACAAACGCAATATACAGGGTGGTTGGTAACTGGTGGTACAAGCGGAAAGGGGGTGATTCTAGGCGAAAAAAGAAGTCGAAAATATAGAATAAAAATTTTTCGTTCGAGGCTTTGTTTTCGAGAAAATCGACTTTGAATTTTCGCTCGGTACGCGTGCACTTTACCACGCCTCGTTATAACGGATCTCACTGTAGATCGTTGTCTCGATTGACGTTATTTTTTTAAATTTTTAAATTTTTATTTTATATTTTCGACTTATTTTTTCGCGTAGAATCACCCCCTTTCCGCTTGTACCACCAGTTACCAACCACCCTGTATAGCCATTAAAATATCCGTATAAGCGTTCAAATACTTTCATGAGTCGTTATACGTGTAGCAAGTTTTACTATATGTTTCGCGTTTTGTTAAAAAGCGTTCTATTCGAGTGACGACCGGCACGGAAGCAACCTGGATATTTACTCGCGTCGTTAATGGAAAAATGGGCGAAAGCGTGAACATGAAATTGCAGCGCGTGCAGAGTACAGCTTGGGTTCGGCTCGTGGCAGGCTCGGTTTCCAACGTATACATATTTTTTTCTTCCTGCGAAAGAAAGAAAAAGAACAAATTCGTTAACGCGCCAAGCGGGCGAAAACCGGTTCGTTGAAATTTTTCCCGTATTAAAAACTTCTTAATTACCATTCGACTTTTCTCTCTTTCTTTCTACCTCGGATCGGCAATTTCACCTGTGTGTTCGTACGGGTTGCGCACTTACGGAATTGCAGTAAAAATAGTTCACCGGCCTCGTTTTAATGCATCGCTCAAAATAATTTGTGACTCGCCTGGCTCGAATCGGTTTATCGATACTCAAGGTGTTCCTCGAAGTTTTTCTCGGCTGCCTTAAACGTTTGATAAAGCAGGCATATACATGATACCTTACACTCGTTGAAGTTGTACACTTGTGTCACATTTCCACGTACTTCCTTTTTACTCTTTAACACGCTAGAACTGCATTTGTTCGATCTCATTTATTGAAACGGAACTCTGTAATTATCAATCTACGGTAACATACATCTAAATATGCTATGTATATACACGTTATCGTGATTACAGTATTATGATACAAATAACTGGCTATGTAAAATCGTGTTTCTATTCCAATAAAGGTACAGACTTAATTTTTGCGGAAATATTCGCATTTTTGAACGAAAATTTTTTAGTAGGTTCGATTAAATTAGGTTCTGATGTTAGATAAGCTTATCGAATTATTTGAACGTGATCTATTATTTGAACAAAGAATAATCGGTGAATTCTTATTATAATAGAATTCCAATTATTTGAACCTTTAGAAAGAAGTTTAGAAAGAATTCTTTCCTTAAAAGGAAATTTTCGCCATTATATCAGTTCATTTTATCGAATCCTCTTAATAACAATGTTCCCATTGAATCCGATAAAAGTATTGTCTACTGGCAATCGTGAGTTTTATTTGTCGTAAATGTTATTCGTATAGCATATATCTATTATTATACATAGATATTACAGATGTATTTTACTGGAGTTTCTAAGTATAATTGCATCTTGGTATGCCAAGGGTTAATAGAAGTTCACGTTCGGATAAATGGACACAATCTGTGAAAGTTCGCTCAGTCGTGTAGTAATTAAAATTTTCTTCCAATAGACAACATTCTACCGCATCTGGACGTGAACTCCCATTACTCGAAGCAAAGCTCGATAGCAGATAAAATGCTATAGAAATCTCCTATACAAACTGATTGTCCCTAGATTGGTTAAATTGAACGGTTAATTTTCCTATACTTGGCGTTAGGAATTTGAAGATCGATCAGGAACCCGATCCCCTAATTGTTTCGTGCAACATGTAATTTAAAGGCCATTAAGATGTCTGGCTTGTAAATAAGATGTGACTTGAGATTCAATAAGCGCACACGTGTATCACATGTTTAGCGTTTCCATCGCTGAATGAACTACCCGGCTCTCTTCATTGTTCCGAGGCTAATTGAGCTGCGCCCACTTGAAGTGTCGTTACACGAGCGATAGCACTTCCGTGGTACTTAAATCAGAACGTAAAGTGGTGGCGCGTTCCATGCGGTTTCAGGTTTTACGCTCATTTTTACAGTTAAACGGTCGCCGTTTTTTTACCGACCTATGAACAATAGCGTTTGATCCTACGTATGAAAAATACTGCCAGAGGAATTTCTCGAAATACCGTGGTTCGCCAAGCTATTCGATCACTCGTGCAAATCTTTCGCGAATACGTTACATGAAACATTTTGAAATTTCATTATTGCGTTGATCATCCGATTATCACGATCGTATCGATGAAATTCGAAATAAATTAATTTTTGTATTAAATATGCACATCTACGGTAAATATGTCGTAACGTCAGAGTACATTTTCGGGTTGCATTTAAATTTTACCAACGTAATCGTGGCAGTTGCGTCTCATTACGGTGCTAATAAAATTTCAAAATGTTTTATATAACGCACACGAAACACGCAGATAGGAGTCTTCTGTGGTAAGCGTTGGAACAAATATTACTTTCGTGGGTCACCGCAATGATTCTCACTCTATCGAATCCTGGATTTTTTCACTCTCGACTCTCCTATGACTCATAAAGTTCTCGTTTCATAATCATATCGCATTTTTATGATTCTCACACGCGCAACACACGTCCTCGCCGCGTATAGTCGGATTTTCACATATCTCGTACGTAATTCGCGCATTAAATCTTCAATCATTCGCTATTGTTACACTAGCGTAAACGTTTATTCTCTCGTTTCTGTATTATTCGTCGTTCACGCGATTATGCTCACTTTCGCACGAACGTATTTCTTTTTTATTATTCGTTTGAAGATTGCTAGATATACCGCGTGTATCTACCTACTGTGTGTTTCAAGGAATTTATTAGCCGGCAGTTTGTTTTCGTGAACCGCGATCCAGCAAAGTGGTCGTTTTATTCGAGTTGGACTTTCTCGTTGGAGAATGAAGATTATTGGAATACACCGGTATAACAGCTTGTCTCGTACATACTTACGAGAACCACGTTGCTCGATTAATGTACACAACCGTTTCTCGTTCGTCGTGTTTCGTACGCTGTATAAAGTCGACTCGTTTTGCAATCGACTCGATTCCTGCCGCTTCCTCCCATAAATCTTTTACGTGTAATTTATTCCTCGATCGATCGCGCGTATTTTATTTTCGAGTAATCAGCATTTTCGAGGCATGTAGCTAAATGAAGACCACACAGGAAAAACGCTGTAAGTGCACTAAGTGATGGGAAGGTAGAGAAAGAAAAAAAGGAAAAGAAGAAGAAAAGAAAGACGATGGTAGAGGAACAAGAAGAACAAGGAATGAAAGAAAGAATAAGGAGAAAAGAAGAGGAAGAAGGAGAGTAAGGCTAAATAAAGCTACTAGGAGTATGCATCTACCTTTGTACATATCTGCTGCTTTTAATATTCCAGCGCGAATGATCTAATTCTCAGTCACAAACAGCGTCTATATCTTGTCTAAATTTTTACAAATTCTGAACTATGAACGCACGCTAAATTCTAACTGTTCTAACTAATTCTAAATTTATCAACTACTTGAAACGTTGATCGACTCTGTATATGGATAACAAACGCTACAACGATCCATATCTTTTATATATTCAAATATATATGATATATATATCGGAGATGTATGGACAACGGGCCTTTATTTTGGAATTTTGGAAAGATTCCCAATACTTTGGTCTAAACTATTCGTTATAGCTGTACTTAAATAACAGAACTTAGAAGTAGAAGTTGCGATACGATTTGATTACGTTTGCCCGAGATTCGTGACAGTGGGCTCGGGCTCGGGGTGACACGACTGGTCGCCGAACGTAGCAACGGTCACGGGATGAACGCTTTTACTTAACAGTAGAAGTACCAATTTTGAGGGACACACGCTGTATTGACAAACAAGCCTCGAGGCAGGAGCCGTGACGGCTTCACGCGGGTCTGCCTAGTAACGGCGTCTGGAACTTTGTTGATAACCCCGATCAATACGCAATTGACAAGTGTGATCGTGTCAGTCTTTTATTCTTACGATCACCTTGCAGAGTTTACATACAACGTCTGGTCAATCAGTCTAAAAGATACCGTACGTCACAGCTAACGTCACTTTGAGTTTCAAAACATATTCGATTGTACAAAGAGTAATCCCGTTGACCGTGGATTCGTTCGAACCTAAGAACATTGTCTTTACTTTAAGAGTGTCGAATAACCACGTTTAATTGTTAAACCCTGTTTAATCAACACTTGTACATATAATTGTAAATATAAACCTCATTGAACAACTACGATGGCTTGTCCTAATGAAGATACGCAACGCGCCCCTAGAACTAGCGCCAACCCAATAAACCCGACATATAATTTAAAAGTTGCTCTCCTGTGAGGAAGCGTAGCTCGATCACGTAGTATCGTCTTTGGAAATTCCATCGCGTAATCTCGCCATGGCAAACGCCTGAAAAAGACACAATGACGATTTTTATCAACGATCTCGAAGACATTTTTCGCTCCTTTTTGCCTTATCCGCATGGTTGGCGTTACACGTTAACGGATGCAGTGTCAATCGGTGAATGAATCGAGTCTTCTCATTGTTTCGCTTTAATCGAGTATACGGACGTTAGACTAAGAACGTTACCGCAGACCAGCCTGTGGCACTTCCGCGACACGGAGGACTGGACCGGTTTTCCATGCTGGATACGAATTGCTGGCTCGTCCTTTTGCTGCACTGTGCACCATAGAGCTGCAGAATATATACATACACATAGCGCTCTCACGCCACGCTAGAATTTTGTTTTACGAACAAAGCGTTCATTTACACTCGCTTGCTCGATATTTCATCTTTCCTTCCTTGTTATTTCCTGTACATACACGTTAGCACTGCAAATATCAGCTTTCGAATTTTCCATTGACAAACTGTTGGAAACGTTCTAGTTCTGTTCCGGATCTCGCTCGAGATTCCAAGTAATTCTAGACTATCGTCGGTATTGTAGTTACCCTGATGAGAAACTTACAAGTTTAAACCGATTTGTGTCACTCGAGGTACGCACGAGATATCGTGATCGGTTTCCAAGGGAATTTGCTGGAGGCGTGATTCCGTGACAGGACAAAGGTCCAATTCCCACTAACATCTTGGTTTGTTGACCGGTTACCTTCAAATTGCAACGTCGTAGCGTGTAATAATGCAGAGTTACGTTAAAAGTTGACTCTTGGCGATAAAAGAGCTAACAATATCTACGATGTATGTGTTCGTGGCGTACGAATCTCGATGTTCCTACGGAAGATACAAGTGCACGTTTTCCCAAAACTGATACAAATACAAACGCAAGATCCATATACCGTAAATGAGTACAGAGAAGTCTGTTTACTCTACATACGCAATATCGTTAACGATTTATGCAACGAGATTCCTCTATCGTGATAAATAGAAGGACAGGGCGGACGACAAAGTAAAGAAGGACAAAACGAGGGAGAAAAAGAGAAAGAGAGAGAGAGAGAGAGAGAGAGGAGTAAAAGAGAGATGTATGTTGTACGCTATCTCTTCTTACACGATGGGCTCTCTCTCCCTTGCGATGATGTAAAAGTTGATCGTGCGTCAAGTGCAACATCGCGTGACTAACGGAAATAGAAGGGCTAGATCACGTCGAGGGTATAATTGAAAATTAATTGGGGCTTGCAGCTTGCGTTTTCCGCGAGATGAGAAAATAAGAAGCGGCCCTATCGTCTGGACGCGTCGAAGAAGAACCACGAAGACGACGACCATGTTGCCGACAACGAGGACAATTTCATCGACCCGGCTAATTCTCTGCCTCTTTGTCGATACATAAATTCCACACGGCAACCCTATTCGTGGTGGTTTGTCGTGTCCTCGTTCGAACGGTGAATCCCTTTTTTCCGGTCGGGGCGATGAATTTTTAAACTAATCGCGGGTCCTTGATTGAATCGGCGAACTAGGCCATAGCGAACTGGCGGGATTCATCGCGAAATCCAGGAAAAATCCGACGCCTTATTCCATGGCCGCTCGTAGGAATCGTAGTAATTGAGGGGAAATGAGATATCAGGGCTGAAGAAATTCCGCGAAGATTCACATTTTCTAAGAATATCGGTCCTTTGAAAGCGCTAGTGAAATTGGAGTGCGACAATTGCTATTAAGAATTCGTCATCGTTATCACGGTACGTTGCACATATCGAATATATTTTTCATAATATATATCCAAGTACAAGATATCACAGTTTAAATCGGTGAAAAGCAACAGCTAAGGTAAGAGTCGAGCGTGTGTCGATTATGCACATGTTTGCAGCAAGTGCATTAATATTCATGTATTTCAAGAACGTCTAAAGCTACCTTCTCCCGATACAGTATACGTAAGTTTATCGCAGTGAACTAAGTTCTTACGCTATTTTCTTTTTTATAAAATATCAAGATCCGCCAGTATTGGATACGTTCAAATCAAAACTTCGAAAGTTTTGATAGCTATGTAGTTATGGAACAAAGAGAAACATAAATAAATAAATAGAAGAACAAGTAGATTCCCTACGTCATACGTTATTTAACGATTAATTATAACTCCTCTAATAATCACGCGCGAGGCGCCAGCGGAAGCGACAAATCCGCACGAACCGCAACGCCAGAATCACGTTCCATTATCGTCAATTTGTCGCGGAGCACACAATCCGCGAGAGACTCTCATTTCCGCGATTGAATATTTCTCGCTCCGGTGTTTTTAGGTCGTCGATTATTCGCCAGATCATTAATTAACCAATAGACGATGCGTGGATGTGGTTAAATAATTAAGTATCAACGATATCGTTGTAATTGATATTCGTCGTATCGTTTCAATCGACGTTTTACGACCGAACGACCTGCCTCCGGTTTTCTTCTTTTTTCCGTTCACCGTCGTTCTTTGAAAACACAATTTCCTCGTAACCGTTGTTCCAACATATTTACGCGTATATTAAAGCATCGATTACGAGCGAACGTGGAGAGGGTAAGGGACGGATGACGGGAAAAGAGAGCTTTGTGAGAAACGTCGGGCAAATCCGGAGAGGAAAGAATAGCGCAAACTGACAACGGAAACAAGCCGTGTGTATCCTACAATATCCGGCTGGCCGATGCAACGTCAAGAGCATTCGTACACGGCGTTCGAAACACCGTCACGGTTCGTTAAATATTGATACTTCAATTTTATATTTACGCAAATATCGAATACGTATTTTTCGTACGTAGTTTTCGTTTCGTCGTTATTACGACGACGGAGGCGCGTTACGGAAAATATTTCAAAAACAGAACGATACGGCACAGCGCAGTATCCCGATCGTTTCCGCGTTTATCGTTCATATTTTTGTGTCTATTATTGCGCTCGCGTACCGTGTTCGTTTCGTCGATATATTCCATCGATTTCCATCGTTTTTCATCTTCCGGCCGCTGCGATATCGAGACTAGGGGAAGGATACTTGTTGTTCTCCGCTTTGTTTCCAACGATTCACGTAACTCGTTACGGCTTCTAGCGGCGTAAACGGTTTTAATTAATAATTTTAATGCGAAACGAGTAATAGAGGTTCGATCGACCTGGTTTCTCAAGGGTCCGGTTCTCCAACGATACAATCGTTTTCCACCGAGTAGGTTGGGGAAATAATAGTTAGACCAAATGAAACGGCGAGTTCTACTTACCTCCCGACATTTATCTTCGTTAATGTAACGAGCTTTTTTCCAACTTTTCCTTGCCGGAAGTATGCTCTTCCGGTTGCGGCGAGCAGTCGGAAATTCTGATTGCGTTTCCAACGTGCTACTGTGTTGTTTTCTCAAAATCTATAGAGTATAAATATATTTGTTCGTAAATATCAGAGTATCGGCTGGTTTCGCAGACGATGTGGTAATCGAATTAGATCATACGAGGAACGATTGGTTAACGAACGTTTTTGTAGAATAAATATTTGTAATATTTTCCCCCATTACGAAATATAAATTAGTGATTATATTTTTTATCTATATAGCACAGTTTCTGCTTACACTCCGTTAACAAAAATTGAGAATATACTCGATCGAGAACTTGGAAAGGTTTCCAAAATTATTGTTTGCGGAATCGTTCGCAATATATCTAGGATAACAAATACGGTAGAAAATTTAATAACGCGAATGTCAAAATCGATTGAATGATGAAAACATCGTTCAAGTAATTGGTTAAGAGATCAGTAAGTTTCTATATAGATGATACATTTTTATATATATTATATTATTATAATACCGTTATAAGACGAAGTAATAATTCTTAACAGTTGAAATAATTTTCTAACAATTTTCCGCTTCTATCTCGTTATTCCGTACGTATTTCTTGCTTCCTGTTTCGTGTTAATTGAACGTTATCGCTTTATTTACGAGTTACGTCCGCGCAGCCTTTGTTTATTTAAATTCCACGTAATTGAATCGCGTACACCGTACGCGTCTAATATGAATATAATAAAGGGAGGCGGAGTGGGGGTAAATTAAAATGCCACAATACGCACGGTGCGTAAATATGATATACCGTATATGCGTGTCGATTGTTCCTCGAAGATGCAACAGCAGCGAACCATAGGAACCGAGGCAGCCAAAGCATTTCCGGTCAAATGCAATGGCTGACCTTGACAATAACTTTCTGTTATTTCAACCGCGACCAACCTGACGCATCGTACGATTTTTTCTTTACGGCCAAGCAGGCTCAAAGCTACTGTTGAATTATTATTCATAAACGTTAAAGAACGCGAGTTACAAGAAACGTCGCGCGACCTGGTTGCGCACAACATGCATCGCGGCATCGATTTTCTTTTTCAATGAGAACGATGCGGCCATACAACAGTACGATTTAACCCGTTCAATCGTCGATCGGATTTTTATTATCTCTGTTATGCGCTAGCGTATAATTTGTTTACAGAATATTTACTCCACTGTCGCATCGTTACATTTTATGGCAAGGGACGAGAGTAAAAATACGAGATGTTACAAAGTAGTTTCGTTGAGAGAAAATCGACGTTTAGAATTTTGCGGGGACTTTGGTCAAGAGTATATTATTGTATAATAAAAATTATATTATAATAAAGTGAATATTATAATTAGGTATTGGAAAGAAATCGAGTAATTTTGTAATTTTAGTTGGCAGGAAAAAATGTAATATATTACGACGTAAATCGTTATCGGTAGGTCCTGACGCGTTTTAGATACTTGTAGATCGAATTACTTAATTTTCGACTGTTACATTTCGATTTTTAACGTGTTTTTTATAGCTTAAAATATGCGGATATCCGATAGTCCGCGGAGTTTTTTACGCATTTGCAGAAATGCACAATTCCCTTTCTACCGATTAAGCAAAATGTCAACGAGATCTGTTATATGATCCAACGAAATTAATTAACAGTTATAAAACGAACTTGTAACTCCGTTTGTATAACTTTCAAATATCTAAACTTCCCGCACTGCCTCCATATTTTTGCATATAAAATTTTGTATATGGAATATGTTAATTCGCCTGCTGTATTCATACGTGCGATATCACACGCTCATCGTCCGCAGAAACGCGTACATCACACAGTCACAAACGCATGCCAACTAAAACACGGTTTTAAAACGCGTTTGGCCAGCCGACACGCGAAAACAAAGTTAATATTTCTGTCGAATATCCAGCGTAGTATGTCCAATATTCTGCAACAGCAAAATGTATTATAGAACGATAAAATTAGCGGAATAGATTGCGCTAATTATTTCCAGCAATTAGTCTAATTTCTTAATTCCACGGTTACGCTGTGCTAAGCATTAATGTAATGTAAGTAATGCGCTTAGAGCATCCATTGTCGTTAGCATTTTCGTTCAATTTCCGGAATTGAAACACGGTGGCCTAACGAGGTAACAGGGATACGCAAAAATCCTCGATCTTATCGTTATAGTATTCTTTCGTAGGGAGTAGTGGGAGCACGTCTATCGATCGTGAACTCAAAAGCAGTAGTAACCAGAAACGTAACGAGCTGGCCACATTGGCTTTCCCTGCAGTCGTCAACGGTGACTCACAGCTCCCTGTGGTTATCGTCTCGAGGGACAACGATTCAACAATAAAGTGGATCGCCCGACTGCATGGTATCCTAACGTTCGTTACAATGTGGCTCGCGATGTTATCTCATTTTCACCATGATTTCTACATAAAACGACTTTATGAAACTGTTACATAGCAACTCACGGAAGTATTCGAACATTTACCGGAGAATTTTTCTTATAGGTACATTATGTGCGCATCGTGTGAAACTTTTTGTAATTATAACTATACAGGGTGATTGGTAACAAGCGGAAAGGGGATGATTCTACGCGAGAAAAGAAGTCGAAAATATAGAATAAAAATTTTTCGTTCGAGGCTTTGTTTTCGAGAAAATCGACTTTGAATTTTCGATCGGTACGCGTGCGGTACGTTATAACGGATCTCACTGTAGATCGTTGTCTCGATGGAAAAATGAAAAAAAAAAATGTTTATTCTATATTTTCAACTTCTTTTTTCGCGTAGAATCACCCCCTTTCTGCTTGTACCACCAGTTACCAACCACCCTGTATAATTACTTATCATATTGATATATTGCTTATAACTTATAAGTTATAATTATAGAAAATTTCCAAGCAACTCGAAAATGCGTATGAAAGTCGCAAAATATTTATTGCAAACGTACGTTCAATGAAAAATTGATGTTACAGCGTGGATAGTAGCGTCAAACGCGCAACTAGTATTAAAGATTAGTCTTTTATATCGTAGCCTATTGATATAGCGAATAACAAGAATAAATCATTGTTTAAATATTTTGATGAGATTTGCAAAACGTAGGTATATTTCCAATAAATATTTTGCAACTTCTGTATACAGTTTCAATAGGCGGAATCGTAGAACTGTTTGATAAAATAAATCGTCGGAATGATTGTTGAAAAATCACCGAATATTGAGGAAAAGGTATACGGCACGATCTGCGAACGATCATCGTATTTCGAGATAAATGTGGACAGGATTAGATCGGAGTTAATGCATATAATTTTGGAAGCATTAGATGACACGGATAGCATTAGGATTATTAGACCCGATATGAACGCATTAGATTCAATACAGGCGACCGTTGGTTCGTCGAACTCAATGCGAAACTCTGGGTTCATTACACTCAATATAAGTCATATCGGATTCATTGGCTTTGATTTGGACACATGTGGGTCATTGAAGACCGTACACACTAAGTGGGACTTAATTTAGATCACACTGCTTCCCTTACAGCCGATACGAATCGCGCCGAAAATTTGTAGAAATTATCCGAAATTAATAGACCATGCACGGATTATTCAAGATCCTTCAAGCTTTATACGCCTCACCCATACGTTTACTGTTTGTGCAACAAACGATAGAAATAGTCTGGAAATTAGATAGAAGAAACGTATAGGCTCGTAATTTGGACACCAATGAGCTAGCAATATCGCAAAGGTCGAGGATACGCGGATAAGACTACATGACTACACACGAGGCTGCTGCGTAGCTTTGAGCGATACTAATCATGTCTTTTGATGTTCAGAGTTTTGCCTGCTCTCTGTGAAGTCGAATACCGAATCGATGGTTTCTATGGGTCTGATAGACTCAAAGCCTCTGTGTAAGCTCTTAAGCCAGACGAGCTCGAAGATAGATAATTCAGAGTTCATATTACTGCGGTGCGACCTCCGTCGATTTCTACGAATCCAGGATGACTCCTCCTATCGATTTTTGTTCTATGTTTAAGAACTATCGTGCGTGCACCTGTATGATTTTCGAATGAGCCATGTAGATTTCTACAGTTTTCAGACAAACTACGTCGATCTGAATGTGTTGTAAGTACGTGGGAGCATCAACTTCCGCTGGTTCGAGGCTACTCTATTTCGATTTCCATCAGTCTATAACAGAACACATCTGTGTCTACGAGTTGCAGACTATTAATATCCCCAAGCTTAGATTCGACGAACAATTCTAATTAAATAATTTCTAGTTACGTGTGAAAAATATACGCGTGTGCCATCTTGGATGGTTCGATTATATAAAAAGGAAAGTGGAAAAATACAGAATAAATAGAAGACTCGACGTTTGCATTGTCCAATAACAAGGGACACATGCATCGTTCAAAATCGATAATTCCCATCGGAACGAGAAAAGTGCATCTTAGCATGCATTTGATCAATGCGTATTAATTACACGCTCGTGCTACGAGCTTGTTCATTGTGCAAACATTCAATCCGCCTGCTCTTCCTGTTACGACTCATTACGAACAACGTTCTAGTTTACGTCTTCTGTTACGTTGTATCATTGTAACGTTGCACCAACCTGCGAATCACGGATTCAACGTCCATCGATATTACGCAACGTGTTTTCGTTGGTACGACGCTTTTCCGCGTTATCCATGTCAAGGCAGATCAAGTAGATGCGGTTAACACAGTTATTATAACGTTTCCGATACGTAACGTCGATTTGATTATCGGTCACATTCCGCGTATTATCTGTTTCTATATCCGTGTGCGTCGAATTCCTTGATAGTCATCGTAGAACGAAACGTCTCCAACCTTGACCTTTTTTCGTCCTCTCTGTCGCGTTACAGATCGTTTTCGAGATTTTCTCGACGATTTTACATCTCTGTTTTCGAACGTTCGTCATTACACTCGGGGGTTCGCACGTCAAGTGCATCTCCATGGCAGAAATTGATAAGTTACAACTGATAACTAGCTACAGAGGCTCGCGAAAGTGTTCGAACACTTGTACAAACCTTGTACGAATATACAGGGTGGTTGGTAACTGATGGTACAAGCGGAAAGGGGGTGATTCTAGGCGAAAAAAGAAGTCGAAAATATAGAATAAAAATTTAAAAATTTTAAAAATTAAAAAAATAACGGCAATCGACACAACGATCTACAGTGAGATCCGTTATAACGAGACGCGATAAAGTGCACGCGTACCGAGCGAAAATTCAAAGTCGATTTTCTCGAAAGCAAAGCCTCGAACGAAAAATTTTTATTCTACATTTTCGACTTCTTTTTTCGCGTAGAATCACTCCCTTTTCGCTTGTATCACCAGTTATAAACCAACCTGTATTATGTGCATTATACGAAACATTCTGTTTATCTCGTTTCATTAGCGCTGTGGTGAGGCACGATTATCAGTAACATTTTTGGCAAAGTTTGAAACAGATCTGAAAATACGTAAAGAGAATCGCGCGATATTTAGTAGAAGTGTATATTTTACAAAAATCACGAGATTTAAACGGTACTGATAAGTTTAGATATTCGGTCGGACCATCTTTGATATCTATCGCGCGAGCTGTAACAGAAGCCAATCGTCAATTCCGTAAATTGAAAACTATAAAAGACTGATGATATTACGAACACACGTTTTTGAAATTTATCACTATTCATGTCATCTTCTTGCAGTAAATAAATTAATGGTATGATAGCCGTTTGAATGTGTAAATGAAGTGTGAGTTGAACCCCAGTTACGTTATTCGTACGCTGAAACGAAAAAATTACCGAAAAGTGATGTTGATTATCTTTTTCTAACGAGTTCAATATATGTACGTTGACGATAAACGTTTTGTAGCTTCTGTACTTGTATTTTTATATCCTGTATATTTAAGTTTTATGGAGATGATCACGCATCGTGATAGTCCTGTGAGGAGTGTTTAAGTGCTTTCGTGAGCCACCTGTATCTATAATTTTAGCTCGCTCCTACTTTAGAATACACGCGATATATCAGTGTTAGGAGTTATAAATTAAAATCTTTTAGCTATTTCTGGATATAATTCGTTAAACGTAATCGCCAATGCTATAAGAATAATTGTAACGTAAATCTGTCGTTACAATATGAAGACCACGGTGAAATAGAATTTCGAGTAGAATTAAAGTTCAAGGTTCGTCGGAGACCTTCGGTATCGGTCGATGAAAAAAATCGATCGTCTGGCAAAGATATAGTAGTCGCGTTACCATACACATCGTTGATTACGGATATGTCAAAGGCGCAACGTGCTTTAATTTAAGTCTCTTTAAAGTCTCCTTAAACGCTCTCATCGTGCGCGTATCTCTGGACATCCTTTTTCTATCGTTCTATCAAATAGTCTTTTCAGTCAAGTTACAAGAAAGCGGAGAAGTACGATGTTCTCTTGAGAAAGATTTCTGGATTCGAAGACGATATTAGACTTCGATTCCTGTGCTCTTTCAATTTTTATTTCGTCGTTATTTCTTTTCGTTTCCTCGTTATTTCTTTTTATTTTTCTTTGTTTCGCCTTAAGGGGCGACGTTCACGGGGGTAATACGTGTACCACTGTGCCAACATTTTGCGCCTTCCTCGGTAGAGAGACACGTTGCCTCTGGGTACAGCTCTGCTTCATTCATTGGACGAGAAGAGAGAAATAAGAAAAAAAACAAGCATGAAACAATACAAGTTTCATCTCCTTTTAAAGATTCGATTTATCAAACGGCCTCATGATAAAATATAAATTATTATTACGATGATGTTTCATTACATGTAGAAGTCTTTATTTCCGCCTGCTTTTCCAACTCTTCGCGCTGTTTTCCATTTATACTACAACATAGAACAATAATCTTGCGACTTACGCGTAGACAAATTCTCGTCTTAGATGATATTTCGCTGTGGAACGAATGGAAATAGACACGTATAACGGGTCAAGTAATTGACATCGAACAAGAATGCGAAGAAGTGCATTTATCGCTACGATTAAGCTCCGTTACATTATTTTGGAACAGCGTTATCTTTGTAGGCCATAGGTTATAGATTATAGGTTCAATTATTTAATTTTAAAGCGCTTTATCCTAGATCTGAATTTCACACGCGAATATTATCTGTCATGGAAAATGTAGAAGACACAGAATTAATATTAAGAAGATATCTTAAGTTTGAACAAAGTTAAAGCAACCTATTCTTCGTGGAATCTTTGAATTTAAATCGTTATGGTCGCTTATGATCCAACAAAATTAGTCGAGTTAAAAGAATTTGTTACACGACTTACCATTGATCCAATAAATCTAAAAAATCGTCCAACGATGATATCGAATAATTAAAAATTACTGTAAAATCTGTCTTGTAAAACGTTGCTCGCGCACGTGAAAAGAATTGCGACGAGTTGCATGAAGAAACGCATCGAGCAGACGTTGTAAAAGATATTGGAAATAAGTTTGGTTCGTTGGATCGATGAATTGCTTTTCCATCGGTTGCATAGACGTTGGCCAGAAAGAAGAGGACAACAGCGGTAGATGTTGAGCGACAGATTTTCCCGAGGCTAGTTGGTGGCTTCGCGTGAATAAGTAGCGCGCACAGGTACCACCTGTTACCTCGAAAGCTAAACAGCCGCTCCAATTAGGGGAACGAGCTTCTTTTTATCGCTGTTCCCGCAACGGAATGAAAGGGAAACCGCGAATAAACATTTTTCTCGTCGTATCTCGTTTCACGGGACTACGATAAAGCGTCTCTCAGTGTTGGACAATTGCTGACCCCTTTCTTGAAAACACATCCAGTGTATTCTGCCGAGCTTTGTTAATTACTCGCGAAACGGACCTGCTAATTACAGGCCACGAGAGAACGATTGCAGCGGTGATCCTTCGTGTCGAAGAGAGCCATGTTAATAAAAGAACAAATTTCTCGGTGCTCTACGTTATAACGAAGAATCTTCCGATCTCCCAAATTGCTTTATTTTATACGTTTTTCATCGTGAAATTAAGATAACGGGTAATACATGTTCTCGAATTCGAGAGATCTTTTAAAATCTGTTTAAAAGAATACGGTTAGGTAGAATGATTTAGAGGAGACAACAAGATGAACAGATGTTGGATCAACCAATGTAAACTTGCAAGATTAGCTAACGACAGCAAAAGTCAGGTAATTTGGAACTTTTCAATTCTTTTCTAATCTACACGTCGTTCTCCTTCAAAATTTCCCAGTTTCCACGTGATTAGAGGAAGTCGAGTAATTTCTAACAATTTCTATTAACGTCTCTACGTTTATCATGTTTAAACTATAGGTATTTATATCGCGAATATTCGAACAGATACAAGCATAAGCAGAAATGCAAAGCTCGCTTTCCGCGTCAAAATCCGTACAAAGATGAATGTGCATATAAACATGCGCGGTCCGTGTATTGTTTCTAACTTAAAGCAACCTAAGAAAATAAATTCTAGGATAATTTAGGGATCGATTCTGAAAATCTGAAAATCGAGTTTATTGTGAAAATGCTTAAATGAAATACAGAAGTAAACAACAATTAATAACGGTAATAATTAAATAAACAACAACCAATTAATAACAGCAAACAATAAGTAACAAGTTCTGTGTAATGTCTACCTGAAAATCGAGAATCGATTTTCAACGTCCTGAGCTACCGATCTTTCTCCGTCAGTCTTCAATGTTTTAAATAATTATTCTTTCTTCTGTGATCTTGTCTATCTCCGATGTTGATCTCTGTCCGTACGTTTGGGAAATGCGTGTCTCTCAAAATGGCTCTCCGTAAAACAAAGAAAGCCGCTCTGTCCGTGAAACGAAAGGAGTCGTGCGTCGAGATTCGGTCGTACAAACGTATTCGCATTTGAACTCTTAGAGAGTTTACATAAACGTAGTATCGTGGAAAGAGGGCCTGTGGTGGTACTCGATAACAAATACCACCACTCGACGCTAACTAGTGTCGGACGACGGTAGCGCCCCAAAATGTAGACTATCGAAACCCAAAACGTAGACTACCGAAGCCCAAAACGTAGACTACCGAAGCCCAGAATGTAGACTACCGAAGCCCAAAACGTAGACTACCGAAGCCCAAAACGTAGACTACCGAAGCCCAGAATGTAGACTACCGAAGCCCAAAACGTAGACTACCGAAGCCCAAAACGTAGACTACCGAAGCCCAAAACGTAGACTACCGAAGCCCAGAATGTAGACTACCGAAGCCCAAAACGTAGACTACCGAAGCCCAAAACGTAGACTACCGAAGCCCAAAACGTAGACTACCGAAGCCCAAAACGTAGACTACCGAAGCCCAAAACGTAGACTACCGAAGCCCAGAATGTAGACTACCGAAGCCCAGAATGTAGACTACCGAAGCCCAAAACGTAGACTACCGAAGCCCAAAACGTAGACTACCGAAGCCCAAAACGTAGACTACCGAAGCCCAGAATGTAGACTACCGAAGCCAAAATGTAGACTACCGAAGCGTCCTGTTTTGCGACCAAGTTTTCAGGACAAAAAAATCAACCAAAAACAAAATTACATAAAAGCTCCGCTCCCCAGCGGCTTAAATCCAAAAAAGAGATTTAAAACACAAAAAATGTTAAACGCCGACACATAATATAGTACGGCTACGTCGTACCGTCGCGTATCGGTACTTTCGCCTAACACATCTTATCGAAATTCATAGTTTATTGTGAATACCCAATATGTATTAAAAATTGTATCTTGGTTTAAATAAACTTTAAAAAAAAAAACGACGGTAGCGCAGTGGTTAGCGCCTTAGGTTGCGAACGTTCGGGACCCGGGTTCGAATCCCGGCACCGGAGTCCGATTTTTCTTCCACGATACAGAAATTAGAAGAGAAGCGGCCGTACTCAGCAGTGCCATCTACAGCGCTAAGCAGCCGGCGATCCTACATAAATAATAAAAAACGCAACGAATTCGTAGTCCTCACGGAAATTTCTCGCGTAGATGCGAACAAACGGCGCAAGATCGTCGCATACATCGCGCGCACATTGTATACGCGTTTGAGAGCTGTAAAATATTCTGCCACGAATATGCGGTCTTCTTTAACTCGTGCAGTTTGTTCCGCAGTAAGGAGAACAAAAAGAGGAAAGAAATGGATGCAAATCGATTTTCAGCGACGGCGTCTGGGAACAAGGTACATATTTTGCAATCCAGTGGCACGCTTTCAACCGCGAGGAAATTTCATTGAACGAAAAGGGGTAGGAGAGACGTGGTAAATCCGTAACGTACAGTTGCGGGTAACACTGTGCTCGCGATAAATTAGCAACGTAGCTGATTGTTTAGCGAAATGTGCGCGTAGCCGGATGCTCGCGCTTGTTTACATCGTTTCATAAAGTAATTTCACGATAGAAGCGCGAATGCGACGTACGATCACTGAACGAGACAACAGACCCATATATTCCCTTACGATCGACGTAGACTATATCTGAGAAGATTTTGCAAATCGCCCTTAACACTAGAAGTACCGACCCAGTCGAAATGATCGGTTTCGGATGTCGTATCTTCGCGAGACTCCAAATAATATGTAGATATTTTTGACAAAGTCAGCGTTGAATTTCATTGGGACAGAAACTTGGATGGTCTTGGACAGTTTTGGATGGATGATACACCATAGTGTCACGACCGGCATACTTCAAATCCGATGGACTGACGATAGAGATAAAGATGCGGCGGCACTCGGCGACAATGTATATCGCTGAAGTGCCTAATGAACCATCAAGATCCCAACGGTCCTTCCACCGAAGGTTCTAGAAGAAAGAGACGGTGGGGATGTTGAGGGATGACAAAAGAAAGTAATCGGATCCGATCAAAAGTCAAATTGTAAGAGCTTCGGTCTTGGAAAGTCACGCCTAGAGTTCGGAAGTGGATTGTAAAATGGATTATTCTTAGAAAAAATAAAGTTTCTTTTTTTTATTTTTCACCTCAAATTTCTTTTTTATTTTTTTGTTATTTTACGTGACAATAGCGTGTATCGATGTTCAGAATTCAGAGATTCGACCGCTCTCCGTGAACCTCAAAAGGTTAAAGACTCAGACTTGGATGAATCGAGGATTTGGAAGGTCGGATAAATTCCTGAGATACAAACTCGAGGATCACGATGGTTCCCACATGTCCCATAGGTCCCATTGGTACTCTTGGGACAAATGAACGTAAATAAAATCCAAAGTTCACGCTAAATCTAATATAATTTCGTAGCGATGACCTATGTCTATTTCTATGAACCAAAAACGATTCCTACGAGTCTCTGTGTCATATGTGACATTTTACGATTTTTGAGTTAGCCGTGTATACGAAGTTAAGGTAAAGTAACTTGACGATAAAAGCTTGGACGGGTTCGACGTACGATCATTGAACTAGATGGCAGACCCACACGTACGAGCATGTTTTCTAGAGAGCGGCCAGGACGACGTCCGTCCCTCTGGGACGACTTCCGTCAAAGAACGTACCCTTCAGCGGGCTTCCGGCGCGGCAACCGTCGAAATCGATCAAGTGTGTCACTTTCTATTTACGTTGACGCGTTGTACGCGCGGGAACCCGATCGTTGGGATCGTTTTGCTTTGCTTTCGGCTACACATTATACGCGAACATCTACGTATATATGTTCGTAGAGGGAACGAGTGGATGATAGTTTTCACGCGAAAAATCGATATCTTTCTCCCAGGCAGTGCTGCTTCGCTTTAATAAGGCAACGCGCCGGTTTCTCGTTGAAAAAAACCGACACGTTCATGGGAAGTATGTTTTCAAAGCGGATAAGTTGATACGTATGGTAGGTATGTGGTAAGCGTGGATCCGATTGAGTCATAGATCGCGTCGAGTGGGTGATTTGCGAGTGCAGCGTAGACGAGAGAAGATCGAGAGGACCGAGTGGAGAAAGAAGATATCATCGAACGTTTATGTTGGTTGCGATTGAGACGCGTTTTCTAAGAACGTAATTGGAAATGCATAGACGTTGTTGGAACGTACAGTGAGGCGTGAGATTGTTGTTACGCGTGTAAAATATTTGAAAGTGTACGTATATCAATTTGAAAAGGGAGAATAATTAAATGATCATCGCGCGGGTAGCAAACGTAGCTGAAATCATCGTAGAAGCGGTTTAAATTAAATCGCGTATCTCTAAGATATATCTTCCTAATGATTGGAATAGTTCAAGGTAGCGTAAGAGATAGTTACGAAAGATTCAAATGAGACGCTCGGTATAAGCATACAAAGACATTTTACTCGCTCTACCCACTGATCCCACGTATCTTCTATCTTTATGCTCCTTGCTAGTACATTGGAGTGCGTTAAGTTCGAACCAAAGCTCCCAAGAATAGCTTAGACTTTCGACTATACAACTCCGTTTATCTGAATATATCGCGAGACAAACAATTCGTGCATATAACTGACGTTCATATAATGGAAATTCATTAGTTCGTCCTACTACTACCTTTGGTATCTCGTCCGAACGTGTTCAAATATGTGGACCCAATTCGTAGAAATTCATTCAAACGCATACTGACGCTTCTTTTCGATAAATATGATAAAATAAATTGTTCCATCGCATATTAATCTTTAAGCAACTACCGAATCGCAGGCTAATATCGATAAGTTCTTAAACATTTACGTAAATGTCGATGAACTATGATCGTCCAAAGTTCTAAATTATAATAAAGTAACGAGAGCTTTGGAAGCTTCCGAATTTTTAGAAACGCGTTCAACTAACAAAATATGATACTTTTAATTGCTCTGAGAATACAAAAACTTGTATTCTTGGACATTTTCTTACTCGGATGATCTAACGCTTATCCAACAGAATAGATCCGGTGTTCGTGGCTATAATCAGGGATGAACGCTCGTAGAATGATCGTTTAGGTATCGAACAACGATATTACAGCTTATTGAAATTTGCATAGGGCCTGGTTCGCCAATAAACCGAGCGAACCGCTATAATCCTGGATAAATTCCAACGTGGCGTTCCTGTTGGCCGCACACGTGAGCACTCGACGTTGCCCGAAATATTAAAGTAGGCCGGTAGCAAAAACAGATATGATCGCACAAAATTATCCGCTGCCTTGGTCAATTTTCTTTAGCCACGCCTTTATTCTTCGCCGACGTCTTAATAGTTTGTAATAACGTCAGGCGAATGTTCGTTCTTTTCAGTCGAAATAGCTCGTTGACAATCCAAGCAAAACTTCTTCGCTCTTACGTTTCTTTCTTACCAACTTTTATCGAGAAAGAAAAAGCAAATTCGAATTTTTGATGTAAAAAGTTGTTGTGTAGCGATAAGTATTTCATAAGTTTTCTAAATATCTTGGAAGTCTAGGATAACAGAGAAGTTAAGATGGAACGTGAGAAACCAAGTTTGCCTATGAAATTTGAAAAAACATATTTCATTAGGGGGGGATTAATCAGCGTATATCGTTGCTATATCGCAGGTTTTATATTTACTTATCGACTATATGGTTGGTTGGTAACTGGTGGTACAAGCGGAAAGGGGGTGATTCTACGCGAAAAAAGAAGTCGAAAATATAGAATAACAATTTTTCGTTCGAGGCTTTGTTTTCGAGAAAATCGACTTTGAATTTTCGCTCGGTACGTGTGCACTTTATCACGTCTCGTTATAACGGATCTGTAGATCGTTGTCTCGATTAACGTTATTTTTTTAATTTTTTTAATTTTTAAATTTTTTAATTTTTATTCCATACTTTCGACTTCTTTTTTCGCGTAGAATCACCCCCTTTCCGCTTGCACCACCAATTACCAACCACCCTGTATATACCAACTATATTATTACATATTTATATGGAAAAATATATAAAATATCCAAAGTAGAGCACTCGTTGTAATATGTGGATTAGGATAGGTATCAAATGCTGATACGTATACGAGTTTCACTTATTCGTTCTATTCATAAAAATAAGAATTTACATAAGCATGTAATCTAGGCAGCAAGAAAAATGACGGACCATTATCAAAGGTTGGTCCTTTCGTTAGAGAATCGTGTTATTTTGTCACGTTCCGTTGCCAAATGTGCCGTAAACGATACTCCGCTCTGATTTCATGCAGACCACGTAGAGTATTCATGATACACTTCAGACGGCTGTTGGATTTCGGAGCGTATATCGTCTCGGAGTTTGCGAATGATATAGTATTCCATCAGCGTGACTGACTATTTAAGATCTTCTGGAAGCATTAAAACGGAATTCTCTGGTATTATCAATGACACTATTTATCGATCCGCGTCTAATACCTATTATTAAGATTAATCGTTATCGTTCAAAGAATGTACGATAAGAATATAAATCTTCTGGAAGCATCAGGAATAATGGAAGCTCGGTGAAATAATAGCAGAGACGTATATCTTTTTATAAACGAAATGTGTACGGAAAACCACACGTAATATCTGTATTTATCCAGAGAATTTTATTATAAGTTTGCAAACGTTTACAAGCAATAATTTAACCACTCTTTTTCTTCCAACTCCGTGTAATTATTTGACACGCGATACGTTACACTCTGTAAAAGACGTTCAATAAAATCAGTTATTCAGTTAGCAGTTATTAAAAAGCAAATTATTCTAAGTAGTTAAAACGATCCGCTGATGTTTGAAACGGTAGTACTGTTGAAAACGGTAAACTGTAATAATCACCGGATCATTGACAACCAGTCTCATAATCGAAACGCATTATTGTATAAAATATACTCTCGCTTAGTTGATGGTTAAAACCTGTTTCTCTTTATGTTCCAGGTGATAGACTTTGGTTCGAGCTGCTACGAGAACCAACGCGTCTACACGTACATTCAAAGTCGCTTCTATCGCGCTCCGGAGGTGATCCTTGGCGCTAAGTACGGTATGCCGATCGACATGTGGAGCCTCGGTTGTATCCTGGTGGAGCTGGTTACCGGTTTCCCATTGCTACCAGGCGAAGACGAGGCGGACCAACTAGCCTGTATCATCGAGTTGCTAGGCATGCCACCGCCTCAGCTGTTAGAATCGGCGAAACGACGCAGACAGTTCATCAGCTCGAAGGGTTATCCGCGCTATTGCACCGTTATAACGATGTCCGACGGATCGATAGTATTGAACGGCGGTTTCTCCAGGAAAGGCAAAGACCGTGGCCCACCGGGTTCCAGGAATCTGAGACAGGTGTTGAAAAATTGCGATGACCCGTATTTCCTGGATTTCATTCATCGTTGTCTCAAATGGGACCCGGAACAACGGCTGACACCTGGCAAAGCGTTGAAACACATATGGCTGCGTCGCAGGTTACCAGAGCTTCCAGAGAAAACGAACGACGCTCTGCCAGCGTTGCCGGCAGCCTCTGCGCCGCCTACCTCCGCTTCCGGCCTTCGTACTTCCGCGTCCGGTAGGAAGAGCTCGACCAAGTCGAACACCCTGCAGACCAACAATACGGAGAACACGAACAAGGTGAAACAGTTCAACGACATCTTCCACACAATGTCTACCATTTATTCGGCGCTGCAACGTAACGACGGTACAAGAGCAAGAGGAAAAGGCCAACCGGTAGCAACGAATCATCAAGCGGCAACCGTCAGCAGTCATCCATCTTTGAACTCTATTAGTGGTGACGCTAGTAGTAGTGGCGGTGGTGGTGGTGACGGTAGCAGCAGTAGCACTAGTGGTGGTCAACAGCAACAGCCTCAGCCGCAGCAACAGCAGCAAGCACAGCCGCAACAACAGCAGCAGCAGCAGCAACAACAGCAGCAGCATGGTCACCAATTGCAAGGAAAACAACAGCACAACAATGGTTCGCACGGCTCGCACGGATCTCATGGTTCTCAAGGATCCCATGGTTCTCATGGATCGCACGGATCCAACGGATGGAGCATATCGTTCCTCGAGTGGCTGGAAACGGTGGACAATGATTAGCAAGGACATTCTCGAGGAACCGAGACGATTCATAAGAAATACGAGGTCAGCCTTACTACCTTTTTCTAACACGTTTACCGTGTGATCGATACCGTGATCGTTGGCCTCGTGTCTCGTTGGTTCGTCGGATAATCGTCTGTCTCGACGGTCGTCTTTCGACGCGTTGTCACAACTCGTTGTCGAACGATACCGGAATGTACTAATGGTGTTCCTGCCTGTGGTAATATATTCGCTCGACGAGACAAGATTCCTCGGAGTCAAAGGAGAGAGAGAAAGAGAGAGAAATAGAGAAAGTGGCCTCGTCTTCGACCTCCGGATACTACTGTGATCTACGCGATATGTTACTGCAAAATAAAGAAAAAAAAGAAAAATAAGAAAAAAAAAGAAGAAAGAAAGAAACGAAAGAACTGGTGAAAAGGGGTGAAGGAACTGAAAAATCGATCGCGATACCTCGAATCATGTACCTCACCTAGCTTGGCGTTGCTCTCCAATTTGCTTGTCCAGGATCCATTTCTCGTCGCCGTTTGCTCGAGAAAAGGTGGCGTTGCACGATCTGGTCGCGTTTAATCGAGGACGATTGCTTTTGATGTTCACTTTTGTGGTCGACCACTCGATACGATTCGCAAAGATATCTGCCGCTGTGTGTGCGTTGACACGTTACGTGTATTCGTTCGTTCGTATCTTCTGCGTCGCGTTTGCGTCCTATTATCGTGAAAACAGGGAGGACGACCACCGAGGTTATTGTGCCAAGGGAAGCAGGGGAACCAAAGATTTGCGCCACGTCGATGAATCGATTCTCCGAAGGTGAGAAGCGGTAGTCGAGAGGTTTATTCAGTTGACGCGCGACCGTTCTCTATGATACCGAGGAGGAGGGTCGCTCGGCGAAGCTCGTTCGTGGATATTTAGGACGTGGATATCCAGACATTACCGAGGCGCCGCAATACGAGGACCTTTTCACGTTCAACTAAGAAATCTAATAATCAAAGGGCATGTGCCTCGCTGAATAGATCGATCCGAGAAGCTTTTTAGGTCAGAAAATTCCTCTGTAATACTATCGGTATGGAGCAGAAGGGAAGGTTGATTTTCCCTCGGGTGTGCCAGCGTAATTGTTGATTAAAGGAGATCAAGCTTGTCTCCTTCGGCTCGAGCCGAAGCATCGATCAAACGGGACACGACGATCGTGAAAATGATGGATGCTGTTTTTCCAAGAACACGAAGGAACCGACGTCGATATCGAGAAAAAAAATTCATGAGATACAAAGGCATTAGCATTCGCTACGCGTTTCTTTTTCTTCCTCTACCTTTTTAATGTAATTTCAATTTCGTTTTCTTTCTTTTTTTTTTTCTTCTTTCTTTTCAACGTGACATTCAAAGTAAGCATTTTAGCCGCGTTAAATTATTTCGAGCGAAAATGCCAAGCTTGATCGCAAGTTCCTTTATCTTTTTCTTAGTAAAAGAAAAATAAATAAATAGACTGCGCGTGAACGAAAAATGAGCTTAAAACAGACCAGTATTTTGATGATAATACTTTGAAGACGTCTAATACTTCGAAGACGGATTTTAGAATCGGATCCGCGCTTCACCTTTGAACTTTCGTCTCCTTTGTCTGCAAGCGTGAACTTCCAATTCGAAGACGAACTTTTCCAGCTCTGCTCATTAAAATCGCTCTCTTTCAATTTCTACGAAATCCTCACTCCCGCGAAATACTCTTGCGATCGACTTTCCCCGCGCCATACGCGACAACTGCCCCGAATCTCGCATTACGTATTCATTATTCTCTCGTCGTTTATCAGCATTTATATTCCAATTCTTCTCGAAAGCGAACAAAGAAAGACTCGAGGACGGTAGCTCGTGGCAACGAGAGCTGTTCATTTAATCCTGCATTTCGTAGCGTAAGCCGTGAAAATGCATTTATCGCGGGGAATCGCGTCGAACGAGGATTCGGACGCGGATACGGAAACGGATTCGCGAGCTTCGAGCTCGCCGCTCGAGGTTTTCTTCCCTCGTCTTTTCATGGAAAAGACGCGCTTTGCAATTCGATATCGTAGCGGCAGATAGCTCGACTCGTTCTAACGGCAGATTTTCAAAGAAAATTGGTACGAGAAACGATGGCGGGCACCGACGTGCGCGAATCTGCCGAAGGAGATCCCGCTCGTATAATTCGGTCGCGACCCTGGCACAAAGCGAATTCGTGGTAATTTTAGTTTGCTCGGTGAACGCTCGATGCGTTTCACGATATCGGCGAAAACATCCTAAGTGGAAGGACGTGCACGAGATGTGGACGAACGACGATCGAAAGGAACGAGGAGACAGCGCGAGGATAACATATAGAAAACGATAAGGAGAGAGAGAGAGAGAGAGAGAGAGAGAGAGAGAGAGAGAGAGAGAATGAGAGAATGAGAGAGAGAGTTATCGGGATGGCGAACGAGACGAGAGAGAAGATGACTGTAAATTAGCCAACGATGAGACGAGTTATAATGTGACGAGTTACGAAAAGATAGAACGAGAAGCGTGTTTGATAAAAGAAACGAATTGTGGGAAGGGTGGGATGGGTGGGGGGATATAAGCAGCGAGACACGGGGTCATTAAATCGTGATATTGAACAAGATATCTTGTGATATGGAATTTAGGTGTACTGGGGTTCACGTTGATGAACATAGATAAATATAGATATATATATATACATACATATATATATATATATATATATAAAATGCGTCTATATATTATATATTATAATACGTTGTAACGCTGATTCAGAGAGGAAACAAAAAAGGCAAAAATATCGCTACGATTATTAAAGAAATACGCGCGTAGTGAGAAGTAGTCAGCTAAAAGAAAATAAAATGAAACGCGTTACAAGGAGTGAGAATGAACAAAAAGAAAAAGGGAAAAAACGGTTTCGTGGAACGTTGCACGATTATTATATGTGTACGTATGTAATGATATCTTTCAAGATTCCTTTTTTCCTTTTTATTTCTAATTTCTTTTGCGATTACGAATCTTCGTTAGCCCCCTCTTTTTTTTTTTTTGCTTTTTTTATTTCCTTCTTTTCGTAGAACGTACACCGCGTTCGCGGTACCGTTTCCGATTAATTATGTCCGAGAGAGAACGTCCACTCGTCTTTTCTTCTCTCCTGTCTTTTTTTTCTTCTTTCTCTTTTTTTTTATCCTTTTTTCTTTCGTAACGCGTGTACAGCATGTAAAGGCTCGTTCATCCGCCGGTGGAGGAACGCGGAGGAAACACAAGCATCCGCCAATCGATGTTTCGCGGTCGCGTCGGATTTTAGTTTCACCTGGATTTTTCGCGTTACGTTAGCAAGCAACGTATCCGCGCGTGATCCAACGATCGATCGTTAATACCACTGCCAATACCTTCCTACATAAGTTCGGGCTCTCGTTTTCTCGTAGATACACGGAAAAGTGATCGCATGTATTATTTACGATCCTAGTCTCCTGCAGTGAAAATTTCAATAGCGCGTCCTCGTCGTCGCCGACGTCGTCGTCGTTGTCGTCGTCGTCGTCGTCGTCGTGTTCGCACAAGGATTATCGTAATGAACGCGCTGGGCATGCTTATGGGCCGTGTGTGTCATTGTTATAAATAATAGGTAGCATTTTCACACTTGTTCGTATAAGAAAAAAGTTCGTATAAAAAAAAAAGAAAAGATAAGAAAAAGACAACTGTATAGACGCAGGTGAAACGTTTACCATTTACTCGAGTTTTGTTTTATAATATTAACCAGAGATGTAGGTCGCTCGAGTTTTTACCTACGATTTAATTTAATCGATCACTCACTGTGCTTTACTGTGATCAAAACGTTGTCCATATTCGTTGTCGGTGCAAACTTCGGCTCAAACTAATCATGTGTATACATTACATTATTGACTGATCTCGAAGAAGATTGCGCAGAGAAATTCGTTGAACATCCTGCTTCTCTTCTTCTTCTTCTTTTTTTTTTCTTTTTTTTTCTTATTTTTATTTTGTTTTGGAAAGAAAGAGAGAGATATACCTATATAGATATACGATAACTATAAGCGATTAGGTCTCTCTAGGTTCTTCTTCGTACGTTGTTTTCTTCTTCTTTCCTGTATTTCTTCCCTCCTCTTCTTCTTTTTTTCTTTCTTTCTTGTTTTTAATTGCTTTCTTACTACTCATGCAACGCGTCCCGACGCCAATGAGTTTTAAGCGATGGCTTTAGGCTTATAACGTATACACGGCCGGGATATAAGCGCGGACCGTTCCAAGGTCGAGGCTTTAACTCAAGGCAAACGAGGGTGTGTTCCGATTGTCTGGAAGGCGTGCTCGAAGATTCCTCTTCTGGTGAAAAAAACCCGCGGAGGAAAAAAAGAACCAGATACGGACGATACGTTTTCGTTGCTCGCGCGCTTCGCTCGTACTTTGTATTTCCTTTTACATTGCTTCGTTGAATTCTCGTGTTCGATGCAAAACGACGAAACGAAAAATCAAGACTACCGATCTGCCTTGACCTTCCATAACCGAATTTTTCTTTCGAGAAAAACGATGCCGTTAATTACAGTTTTCCGTTCTTACCACAAAGAACTAAGAATCGTCCACTGTCATAAATGGATCGTTGAACAAAATACCGATATCACAAGGATAGAAAGAAACACGTAGCGAGGTGAGAACGATACAAGATAATTGTTGAAACGTATAAACGGATGAACGTACGAAGAATGATCTCTTGTAAAAAGTAAACTTGGAAATTAATTATTATTTTATCTATTTATTACTGCGACGTTATATCGGGTTGCCCGGAAGACTCGTCCCGATTTTTAAGGAATATGGTCAACGTGAAAGATCATATCGAAAAGTTCTTCGCCGAGAAAGTTAAGAGGCTTTAAAAGAACGACATATTCAAGTTGCGTGATAGAGAAAATCCATGGAAGAAAATGGTATTTGTATAATGTGATAAATGTATATGGAATCGAAATGTAAAATCGGAACGAGCTTTGCGGACGGCTCAATATTTCATCGATATATCGCGCCAACGTTAAACGATTTATTTATAACAGTAACGTAACTTACAAAATTACCTATTGATATTTTTATTTGAACTACCGACTGCTGCGATATCACGCTTCGTCGATACGTTGTTACACCCGTGCCGAGCCGCGGGTTAGCGTATTTTATTTATAAAATAATTGCTCCTAAAATGCTAAGTTAAAATTAAAATCTGCATTTAGCTTCGATCTCTTCTTCTCGTATGTAATTCAAATTCTGGCTATAGAGGGTTAAGGATACTCTGCCTGTAAACACGGAACAATACGTACCTATAGCAGCGATATCTCTAAAATCCGAAACGAGACAGCCTTTTAAAGGACAATGAAACGCGATTCTTCGCGAATCAAGTGTTATTTGATATCGATGTATCGTATGTATAGGTGGTCGTCGGTGTGCTCGATAGCCGGACGATGAATTTCCTAAAAGGAGCCCGGCGAACATCAAAGCTGCCTATTAAAAATAAACGCTGTCACGGATTTTCACGATATTCACCTGGCGGAAATGCATATTAAAGCTTAACAACCGGCCACCCCGTACCCCGTGTACCTATGTATCGTGTCCGGGTATGCATGCATCTCTTCGGCTTGTACGAACACGGAAATATAGGACGCTGGGCGTTTCGACGCGACAAAAGAACTAACCAGGGAAAAACGGTTCGATCGGACGAAAACGGAACACGGAAGGGTCGACGAATTTTTGCATGTTGCACCCAATAGCGTTTGCACCGCGCGTTTCCGTCTCTTTGGGACCGAATGATTTAACTCGCGGCGAGAGAAACGAACGTCGAGGAGAGACACCGCGACTAAAGTGTAAAGCCGAAGTTGCTTAGAAACGACTGGAATACTTGGTAGTAGAATACACTTTGCGAGAAACGTACTTTGGTGAATCGCAGCGAAGCGGAGTAGATGACGAAGATGGAGAAAGTTTAGAAACATAAATCGAGCGGAAGACTTTCTCTTCGTATGGAAAATCGAAATGACGAGATCGAAAACGAAAGCAATCGATCGTTGAAGAACGAAGAACGTTGTGTTTACCCCGGTTTACTCGAATCGTTGTATCTGTTAGACCCTGCTACAGTCTTCGAGCGTTTACGTTCTGATATCAGTCTCGTTTCAACAAGCGGAAAAAGATTTGGCAAGTTTGAGGGAAACTCTAGTATCGAATTGAAACGAGAAATCCGGCATATTGACGATGACCCTTCGTGAAATTTAAGAAATCTCTCGACGATAGCGGAGAAAGAGAAATTCAGAAACATCGAGTCCGAAGAATGTAGCAGGGTTGAAAGAACGTCGAGAAGGTGTTATTCGACTGAATAAGTTAATAACACCGCGTTAAGTGCTTTTATTATGCGTCTGCGTCGCGATGCGTATGTAATACGCATATTATGATACATATGGATAATATGTACATACGCGCGCACACACACACACGCGCGCGCACACACACACGCGCGCGCGCGTACGTACACACGTACATACAATGTATAATACACAGGACAGTGTGTTGTATGACGGTATATTTTAATATTTATATTGGAAGAAAGTCGTTCGATAGAGAAAACACGGTCGAAACAACGACACGAACGTTATCGGTCGCCAATCTCTGTACAAATCGAAAATTATTGATCTCTAGTCTGTCTGAGTGTTCGTCTCTGAATTATTCAAAAACGAAGACGAATATCTCGTGAATCGTTAATCGAGAACGTTGTCGAATAGAGGATGAAAGAAAGTTTCGTCGAGGAAAAATAAACCGATGCTTATACATTGTACTGTTCGATTTTCCGATTTTAACAAAAGGGCCTGTAAAAACGTGAAAGAAAACAATAAGCTATAGAGGGGAAAAGGGAAAGAAGGGAGGAAACGCACGATACGAAATCTTGCCAAGATTATTATAATTGAAAGCTACAGGCGAAGAACACGATAAGTCACGTTTCCCACCTTAATATATTCTTCCATCGAAGGATATTTCTTGACATAACGTCGAAATATTGAAAGAACATCGAGGATATTAAAATACTGTTTGTTTTGACAATTATACTTTTGCCTGAACGTGACAGATTTCTTGACATAACGTTGAAATATTGAAAGAACATCGAGGATATTAAAATATTGTTTGTTTTGACAATTATACTTTTGCCCGAACGTGACAGATTCTTTTCGTTAAATTTTACACTAAAATATTTCTTTCCAATCAACGGTCACATACTTATCGTGTTTCTTCTTCTGTGATTTCTAATTCGATACTGCCATAGTATTTCTTTCTAAAATTTGTATATAATTCTATCAAGTTTAATTCGGTAAATTATATTCGATGAATTGTATTCGATGAAAATACGTATACGTATATTATTAACGCGTAAGAATATCTGAAAGTCGGTGGTCACGCACCGATACTTCGATATTTGTGCAAAATTCTTTTCGTCGTCGAGCAAAAATCATGGCAGTTAGTTTGTTAATTAATACGTACATATCTGCGTACATTCGTAAGTTATAAACGTTTACGCGCGCGGTAATTAGGGGATTGGCGAATTAATCTCCGGGGACGTGGATTTATCGAATTGATCAGCGCGGCGTGGTGGCTTCAAGTTCGTTGAACGCCGGCTGCCTCGTTCCGTGACCTTACCTCTTTCCGATCTCGCCATTCCGGTGAATCTCCGTGCTGCCTCCTCTCTTTTTCCTCTCTTTTTCCTCTCTTTTTCCTCTCTTTCTCCCTTTCGCTTGCCCAGTCGTCATCGTTCGAAAAGTGAAACACGATTGGAATCTCGATCCGTTTTACTCCGCTTCTAACGCGCCTTCCCGCCGCTATAATCGAACATCTCCAACGCCAACGTCATCGTTCATCGTCGTCGTCATCGTCGTGATCGCAATCGTCGTCGTCGTGTTCGATCGCAATGCCGATTCTGTGATTCGTATAAAACGAATCGAACGTAACGGCGAAACCACGCTCGTCAGGTGAAAATTCGTGTTGTTTAGCGACGAACCTTGACGGAACACGCCCAACAGCGTTTACAAAGGGCTCGAGCTAGAAGAAGTAATAAAGTAATCGTTAAGCGAATAGTGGTAATCGATTATAAGCTGTAATACTAGGTAAGGAACGAGTGGAACGGGAGACTAACGTTAATCGAATCGAAGTTGCACGAAGACGAGAAACGAAAGCGTGAAAGAAGAGAAGGAAAGGAGGAAGGAAGAAGTAGCAGGAAATAAGCGAAAGGAAAGAAAAAAAAGAACGAAGAAGTCCGATAGATCGTAGATAGTTCCGCTGATATTCTATTCCTTTGTGTCTTCTTTTTTATTTGTCCTTATCTTTTTTATTTTCTTTTTTTTTCTTTTTTACCTAGCGATGAGAACGACGTGTTCCGATGTATATTTATTTTAACTCGCGTCTCTCTTCCGGAGGGAACGACCAATTGATCGTGCGCCGTAGCGTATCACGACTTTTATTTCGTGTCCAACGAAGCGTGCATTTTTATTCGCTGTGAAACACTGCCTCTCGCCGCCACTGTGTGTTTTATTGGCCGAACAAGCATCGCGCAGATCAATTGATTTTCACGGGTCGGTCGAACGCGACTTGAAGATCCGTCGCGAAAATAAAAATGAGAAAGGAAAGAAGGAAAGAGAGAGAGAGAGAGGTGGAGGAGAAAAGAAAAAAGAAAGAGAGAGAGAGAGAGAAACGAGAATCCTGGCGGCTTTCCCAACGGACCGTATCACCGCGTGTTTGCCGCGGTCGAACTAATCCGTTTGCGAAAAAGCTTTCCGGCCTCGTAAACAAACCGTTTTCATACGAGATATACGATAGCGACTGGAACCGTAGAATTTTAACAACACGCAACTGATTTTTAATCTCTGCATGCGCGTCGATCAAATCGATATCGGACACGTATCTTACTTCTTTACTCCATATCCTCTCTCCCCACCTCTCTCTCTCTCTCTCTCTCTCTCTTTCTGTTTTTTAATTTTTTATTTTCTATGAAAAACTCGTTGTACACACGATCGACGAATGCGCAAAACGATCGTGTCACGGCTCGATAAAACACACAGTACGCGCGAAGGTAAGATCGATAGTCGTACAAACAAGATTTCTGTGTCTGAAGAAAGAAAGAAGAAATAGAAGAAAAGTATGAGAGAATAGTAGAGCAACGACCGAAAATAAGTATGCTGCCGATAGAATTTCGTAGAGTCATCGTAAAAGACACTTTAGAAGACGTTTGTACGATGAAAATGAAAAATACTCTGTACAAAATATATATGTTATATATATATACATATATATATATATATGCGCGTATATATATATTACATACACACGCATATGCATAAATATCCTCCCTCGATTTAACGATGTTCTTTTTCGCACGCGTACGTTTCTGCACGCAACCCTTTTATCCTTGTATCCGCGGATCGTTTTCTGAAAGTGGTACCATTCGTTCCACGATAATATGTATTTTGTATTATCGTTCGTTTTTAGTCAACTTACTACCCGCTTTAAGGCCTTTTCTATATTTTTTAGTCGCAGAACGCTCGCCGTTAAACGCGCGAGCGAGAGCGAGCGAGATATTTCGTTCGATCATGTGCCGCTGCAACGGAGAGAAAGAATAATGGAAAAAGTAATGAATGAGAGAGTATGCGAGTATGTGCGTGTATTATGAGTGTGTGCACACGAGGAGAGAAAGAAAGGAGAATAATAACGTCTTTCACGCGTAATGATATTTTAGCCTGTCATCGTTCGCGCATCAATTGTACCATACAACAAAACAAATCCCTCGATTCGTGCGTTTTCATCATTGCGTTTACACTTAATTTTAATTGAATCGACCTCCAACGATATCTATGATCGTCTTGTATTTGATTGTGTACCTCGATTTGTATATATATACATATATAAAGAAAGATAAAAAAAAAGATAAAAAAAGGTGAAAATAAGAAACGAATCGTCCCTCATTGAATGGCGGACGATCTTAAAACGAAAAGTGTGACTGACTTTAGTACCTCTACGATATTACACCCTTTACTTATCATCATTGCGATCTTCTACTTTCTTTGTTTTTTCTTTTTTTTTTTTTTTTTCATGAACGGATCGTCGTTCTCGTTTCGTGGATTAGTTGCAGCGGCAGCTTAATAATAACCATCCCCATCGAGTTACTGCACGCTTCTGATAAGTCCTGTCTCGAGAGAGTATGCGTATGAACCGTCTTTTGTTCGTTAATTTGTTCTCTCCGCCCTGTGCTTCGCTCTACCGCAGATAGATTAGACTGCGGATTCTTATACAATTTCACGTATTTACGAATACACCTGAAGAAATGGAATCTAAATAGCAATTTGTTTCACTCATTAAATATTATAGCTAGTATTCCACTTTGCAGACTTTACACAGTTTCGTGCTTTGTATGCATTCTATGCATCCTTCAGATTTCACCTTCAAAGTTCACCTTCGTATAGAAAATAAACGCATAATAATCCGCAGCCTACGCGCGATTAAGAACGTTAAGTTTCGTAGGGTAAAACGTGATTTCTTAAGCGGCAATGCAAAACCTTTGATCTCTGACACGCGCGCATACGACATTATAATAGATACGCATTTGGTGCGCGCGCGTACACGTACGTGTAGATAAAAATACGTTAAATTAGTGAACGAAATGCGGAGAATCATGTTCGTTTGTTGCGTCCAGCATCTTCTTTTTCCTTTTTGTTTTTGATTTTTGATCCCTTTTCTTCGCGCTCGCCTGTTCCTCGAGTACGAACGAACAGGGGATGGAACCAACGCGTCGTTGTACATCCTCTCGTCAGGAGAACGCAACTTACGCATATAGAATATATATGAATGGTACGATTCGAGCGTTTACGATGATTAGACGTGTAAATGGCGTAGACGCGGTGATAAACACGTGGGATAGTTATTATAGAATGTCTTGTCGCCACATTTGTCGGGAAACCCCTGGAAACCTCCGATACACAAGCGTACTTGTAACGCGTTCTCGCCAAGAGTCACGAGAACGAGAAACTGATTTTTTAAAGAACTGCTCTGACTTGATTAATAAGAAACGAAATAAACGCTGCTTGAGACAGTTAACATCGGCTATTGTGACCTTTTTTCTCGATTTTTTACTTGTGTACTTTTCGATAGTAGAGACAAGAGTAGAATCCATACAAATGTCGTACAGTTTCTCACGAAAGTATTTGAACGCTTGTAGAAACTTTTGCGAATATACTGATGTACCTGCAACGAGAATATCATGATCACGTTGCTTTCAACCAAATCTGAAATAAACGTGTATGTATAGAGGCCACAAGATATACTCGTCATCAGTGCAAAGATATATTTCACAGAGATGGCAAAAGTACGTGAACAATGAATTATCAGTTATATCAAGAAACTTGAATATTCAGTGGTAACGTCTTCGGCACTTATTTTGTATTCCAGACAACTATTCATGCCGTGCATTAATTTCTCGCCAAGCTAATGCCTGCGGTGAATGCGTTAGAATGTCTATACTTATAAATTGATTTCAAATTTTGCACACATAATGGCATAATATAAATAATATGATAACGTTGGTGATTCATTACAACGTTAATGAAGCTTCAAAATGTTGTATACAATGCACATATACATGAAAACTTTTCATATATGCGTGCAAATACTTTCGTGTTCCGAGGAGAAAGACGCGCCTCTCGTTTTTCTTCTTCTTTTTTCTCCCGTTATTGTAACTCGTCCAGAATTTATGGATCTGCTTATTCGCACCGGAGGAAAGAATCAGTGAAGATGAGTTTTATGAAACGTTGCCTCACGGCACCGTTGAATGAATAAAAAAAGAAAAAAGAAAAAAGAAGCGGAGAGACGAGACACAACGTCAAAGGTTCCGTAACATCTGAAGAGATAAACGTTGCGTCGGGCTTTTTGCCAAACTATTAAATCTTCATTGTACGTCATTGACGCAAATTTCCGTCTGAAAATCAGAACCAGCCAGCGAGATCACGCTACTCCAAGGCTATCGTCAAACTCCGCTGTCGTTAGTCAAAGTTCCTGTCTACCATTTCGAAACATCTGACAAGACCGAAGAAGTTTGATCATTTTCTTCTTACCATTTTTGTCTTTCTTCCTTCGATGAAAAATATTCCATCGTTATCCTATAACAGTGTATTTCGCTTGGACTACGAAAAAGAGGAGAAAAAATAAGAAGAAAGAAAAAATAGGAAGAAACGCGTAGGAGAGACGAACAATTTGCTTGCTGGCTGAAAGCTTGTTGAAACCAACCCATACCTCTTGTGGTCGAATAGAGAAGAAGGAATCATTGAAAGACTCTCGAGTTCGAATAGCGTCAATGATTCCTTAGTGTTGATCGTTCGAGTCCTTATCCCCTTTTAGTTCCTTTCCGCTCCTGTACTCACAAAGATAGGCTTCTCTTCAATTCTTTCAGATCTAAACAACTGGATGATAATTATCGTACCTGACGGAAACACAAGCTGCATACTTAAACGTAAGCACCAACAATCGAATCTGATAACAGGTATGTTTATCGCCCTATTAAGTTTATTGAATTTAGGTCACTATCTCATATCCCAGCTAAGCGTTTTTCTTTGACGAACGCAAAAGATTTTAATGAAAAACAGATTCAGAATCTCTTTCGTGCGAAAATGAGGCTTCCCAGGATTCGGATTCATCGTTACAATTTTTCAACAAAAAGTGGTCAATGTAATAAATAAAGCTAGATCGATACAAGGAACCTCGTTCGATCAAATGTAATTACAGTACTGCCACATCAACTGATTAAAAGTCTGCTTCGTTAAGTGGTTATTTTGCTATCTATATCAGTTCTTAATCCTGATCTTACGATGCGATGCCTTTTAATGTTCTGCGTGTAAAATAAATAAATGTATCGAGTATCTATGCGTCTCACATCTTGAGATTTGCTAGTATTATGGCTCCCCTGATAACTGATCGCATAATATCCCGACTCACGATTAGTTAATGCAGCGTAATACATTACGTACCTAATACATATGTGTACATATATGCATACTAATTCCAGGCTCATTCCATCTTTACAAATATCCAAGTACCATTACTGACCACTTCAAATTACCACAATATTAAGTATATCATGAAGTATCCGTCCAAAAAATCTGAACAACGGATCTAAAGTTAATCAAATCCCTACGTTAAGCCTCTACAAATTACCAGTAATACTTTTTTTGTTATTTAAAGTTGCATTCCGCAAGCAGTTGCACTGTCAGAGTACTACTTTTTCATAGCGTACGTGTTATTCTCGTTTTTTTTTCTGGAAGCTATTTTAAAGGAAGCATTTTAAAGACTGTTAGCAACTAGTGTAGTTTCTTCATGCCATTCGTCGAGATACTCGCGTACCCTAACCTCCGATAATTGATACCAATCATTTAACGAAAGAGTGGAAATTATAATACATACAGCGATGTCCTGTATAAGAACGTCGATCAAAATTCAGAAATGTAGGTTTGTCGCGTAATGTCGCGAAACAGCGAGCTATCGAATTACGATCCGATTGTTCCGGTAGGAGGCAAGAGCTAATTAATCAGAATATCGACAAGCGTCTCGTTTTACTTTGCTGCTAGCAATTTCTGCTAAGCGAGTCGTTAATCATTGACACTCAACATAGGTCGACATCGATTTTTCCCCGCGTCTAAGTGTGTCACACTCACAAAGTGTATTTTTATCATGATCAGAGCGTTTCGATTTAGAGCAAAGCCGGAGATCAGGAACGAGCGTGTCCGCATTGTTTTGGTACGAGATCTGCTGGACGCGGGAAAATTGACTGGGAATCTGGAACAGATATAGAATCGCAGTTATATGACATTGAATGCTTTTCCGGGTTACATTTATTTTTAATCTCACATGATGTACAGTTTACAATAGTGACGTCAAACAGGCTTCTTATACTTCCATTGATTACCTTCTCGTTTTGCTCGAACGCAGTAATAATTCTCTTGCTACTCGTAATTTTTCTACAGAAATGTCTTGTCTCTATCGTGTTCGATGCTTCGTTCGACTAGTACTCTTTTATGGTAGATTTCGTTAAATGATTTGACAGTATGTGCATTGAGGTTATTACGAGGATGCATCATTTTATCGGTTTTAGAAAATATTTGTTTGCGTTTGTTTTAGGTGTATGCGCAGAAATATTGTTCATTAGTAGAACGATATGTGTAGACATTGTTCGTGACATGCACAAACACTATCTCCTTATATTCGCTGTTTTATGTCTCACTATGTACCTAACCAATTAATACGAATTCGATAATACAAAACGCAAATTAATAACGTTGTTTAAGGATTAGCTAAATTATTAAATGAAATAAAATGTTGATACAAGATCATTTTTTCTCTCAAACCTTTTATATGTTACACAGCGAATTACTGTTGTTGAAATAACGATCCCGCGAAATGTGTCCGGTGCTCGCCGGAGAATAAACCGGTCTTTAAGACGCGAAAGAGAAGATCGAACCTGTGTCACTGTTCCTATCTCGATACCGACCACTTATTTTCGGTCCGGCCAAATTCAATGGCAAAAGATAGTGGCTGATTGCCAGTATTGCTGCTGTAGCACGTTGTCTTTTCGAAAACCTCCTTGGGAATCACGTATCGTATACGAGACAATGGATGAAACTGAGATTAGATGTATCTCACTATTTGCAAAACATTTACTAGCTCCCATTTTATTAGTTATTTAGTATCCAGCTATTTACAGTTATTTAATAACATTTTGTATGTTAAACCTTGTTACTCCTCTTTGTTTCTTTATCTGTAAGTACTCAAGCTTCCTAGTTAGAGAAAGATTATAAGATTAAGATTTAAAACCAATGTTTTAAATTTAAAAAATTGTATGACCTATATGGTTAAATATATGTCTATCTGATATTAAAATCTAAGAAATATATATAAGATTTAAAATTGCTACAGAATGAATAATATGTACCGACATTTCAAACTGATAATAAAATCGTGTACAAGGTGGCGCGCAAATCAGGAATTGCGTCGTGTTACTGAATACAGTATAGTGCATATACAGTATAATTGGCCACGAGTAGAGTTTTCATTTGGCCAATTATAGAAAAAGGCATATTTCTAGGAAATCTTGAATATTTCTCTCCTCCATTAAGCATGAGTGAGATGCGGAAATGTATTTGTATACGTACATAACATTAGAATTCCAGTTCACGTAGCTTCAAGAACTGGTGGGGATAGCAATGGCCATTTAAAGGAGCAAAATTCCGGTCAGTTAACCCGGCAGTACTATATTCTATGTGCAGGCACTTTTCAGCGAAGATGGTAACGCTATTATAGTGCATGTTACAGGTTTGTATAGTACGTGTCACTAATTTTAAGCTCTCATAGTTTCAAATATTCACTATCTAAATAAAATGCAAAATATGAAGAGTGATCAGTTTATGTTAAGAGAAAAGTAAAAATAACATAATTATTTTATACAATTTTATTAGTTAAATTATTGAAATTTTGGTAAACAACAAATTTAAAAAGGCGCCATAATGTTTTAGCGCCTCCAGCCGTTACAAGTACAAATGTTTGCTTTCTTTGACATTTAATTTCTATATAAAATTTACTGAAAAGTTAAGTGAAAAGTATATTTTTTAAATTTTATAGTTGTTAAGAAAAGGATTCTGCATATTACAAAGTGAATTCTTATTTATCTTTAGTGTATGTACATTAAAAAATGTGTGTACTATTATTCAACATTTGACTACCTGATTAATATAAATGCTAGTGCAGCAGTCAAATAGATTTACACAAATTGGTGCAAAAGAATAGTAATGCGTAATGCGTAATTAAGACTTGTTTGACATGTATATTTATAATTTTAGTATACATGATGTACTGCTGAAGCAAATACTGAATTTTAAAAAGAAAAACGTACGCAATGTTAAAAATATTAAAGGAATATAAAGTGACTTTTTTTCTGCTCCTTCCTATTTCTTTCTTATTTGCAATTGATGGAAGTGCAATATTGAAAGAATTAGGAGAGAAACAGTACCAAATGATTAAAGGTATATATTATTTATTCCTATACATAAAAACACATTTTTAATCTTATAATTGATTATATAAATTATGTTATTATTGGTATTATTTATAGCAAAATCTTCCTTATCGCAACATGGGATTTGTTGGCAGACTGTTATCAATGCAATAAAAGTTAGCTGTGATAAATTAAACGATCAAGAGCATGCTCTTATTGCTTTAAAATTGACAAATTGTTTTTTAGAAGACTCTGGACATAAAACTTATGATTGTCATCTTATTGATGTAGAAAATCAACGCCGGTAAATTTATTATACTTTTTAATATATATACATTGACTTTATTACATTTATTTAATAATTCATTGGTTTTACAGTAAGTGCATTAATAATATGTCAGATAGGGCATTTAGTGTGTATAATGAATTTTATGTGCACACTACACACATGTGTTTTTATTTAAATTATGAAGCTTGGCGAGCTGAAACTGACAATACTATTAAACAGTAAGTTCTCTTATGTTTAACCACTGATATATTTTGGAAAAATTATATTATTTTCTTTTATTATAGATTATACCAAGTTTCCTCTCGGATGAGGGAACAATTGTTAGAAGCTTCAGAAATACAAGGAAACATGCTTGAAAGTCAAAAGCAGAGTCTACAAATGCAAAACAAGCTTTTATCTCATGGAAAAGAACTTGGTTCTGTATTAAAGTCTTCTTCTGAAAGTGTTAACAACCTGGTTAGAGATTTTAAGTAAGTACATCAAAGTTTTTTACATGTAGTAAATAAAATTTCTATCAATGATAGTCTAAAATTACTAATTATAGAGAATCAGCAAAAGATCAAAGAGAATTATTGTTCCAAATCTTTTCATACGTTCGCACATTTCAAAATTGGATTGTTGGAGAAGTCTCTTGGTTTCAGTCCATTATATATTACACAATCAGTTGTATTTTGTCTGCAGTGTTTAGTTCTTCTAAGAGAACTACGGATGCTAGAATCACTCTCTTCACAATCCTAAGTTTAAATGTTATTGTAGAACGAATGTTAGTTCAATATTATGATAATGTGTATCATTCCATTGACAATAAGGTAATATAGATTTGGATTTATGAAAGTATTATTAATATTATTTTTTTTATACTACTAAACAGTAAACATAAAGAAATTAATTTTTGTTTCTTAATTTAGGACAGCTTAGTGAGTACAACATGGATGTATAGAAAAATAGCTCTCACTCTTTGTGCTATTACGTTAATTTGTACATATTATTATTACAGAGATGAACAAGTAGAAAATTATAAAGCGTTAAAACGCATTGAACATCAGTTAAGTACCATGCAAGAAACTACATCTATTTCTACAAAACATCCAGTCCGTACGTATTGCAATCTTCTGCTATAATATAAATAGAATACAGTTGATTAAAATCATTTTGCTTTTATTCATATATAGGTTATTGTACACGATTAAGTGTCAAACGTTTGCAAGCACAGGCAAATAGACAGACTAGTACAGAAGCTCTTTTGTAGTATAAATCAAGTTAATTATTGTTTATGTTTATTATGTATTAAATATTATAAATATAAATTAATTAGTATATGTGTATTATTTATATATATTTACTAATATATAATATCTATTATAATAGCGATAACATGAATTTCATACAGGTGACAATAAAAGTATTTTTTATATAATACTCTAACATTTTATTTAAAATCATTAAACAGTTGGATACTTGCGTAAAAAGTATGTAACCTGTTAATACTCTAACATTTTATTTAAAATCATTAAACAGTTGGATACTTGCGTAAAAAGTATGTAACCTGTTTACTTGTAAGAGTTTTAGCATTAGCAACAGGAATTTCAATTTTTTGTAGTTCCTTGTTCATAGCAGCATTTTTCATATATTTGTTATAACATACATACAAGTTTTTCATTTCTTTGTCACATATGCCATTTTCAAAACCATTTTCTTTCCAACAACTAAATACTAATGTCATTTCATATAAACATTTATCCTCTAAAATACGTAAGAGCATTATTTGTAATAGTGTTATAAAATGATTTCATTATACTATGAAATATAATATTTACCAAGAGTTTTCATTACGCCCCCAGTAACTTTATTTTTTAATTTTAAAGGCATCACTTCATTAAACTGCACTTTATTTACATTTTGAGCCGCTCTTGGACCACTTTTCAAATATATTGAGCTTAGTCTCATTTTCTAGAAATGAAAAATTATTAAATGATTATAAATATGAGGTTAAGAAATGTAAGATTGAACTTTTTATAGAATTCACTAAATATTATTAATATCAGCCTATACAGTATCATAACATTTCAAAAATCCTCTAAAAATACATTTTTAAGTAATTATTTCATTCAGTTAACAATATACCTTTGATATCACAATTTATTTAGAAGGAAAACGTTTCGTAACAGATGGCGCCTACCACTATCAAGGATTAACGAATCAACTCAATTGATAATAACACATTGATTGCTAATAGTAGCACCATAATTTATATTGTTATTTACATTATACAAAATTTAAATTCTATATATAATTATTATAAATTAACTTCAAAATGACATTGTACAGGATGTATTTTTTTTTTTACTAAAATTTACTACGTTATACAATCTCTCCAATGAGACGAAGGAGCAAGTGTAAATAAAATTTGATTGCTGCGATTGCAACTATCGATTACCGATTAGTGAAAGTTGAATGTCAGATTTTGTTTACGTTTACTGCCTCGTCCTGTTGGACAGATCACGATCATATTAATACGTCTCGATACTGAAGCCTAGGGAAAATCGTCTGAAAATTGAGTCGTGACTAACTGTGAAAGATAAACATGGAAGACAGGAAGGTTGTCGTTCTGCGCATGCTTGACATGCTGTGAATATCTCAGACAGAGACAGAGATACTGTACTCATCTCTGTCTCTCTCGTAAGAATGTAGACTTTGTCAATCTTTTATGTTGATTTTTCAAGAGTAGATACGGCTCAATTTTCAGATGGTTTTCCCTAGCAAGTATCGAGACCTGTTTATATGATTGTGGGACAGATTATATATTATTGTTAGTATATATATACATCATAAAAAATCATATCCAAAGATCTTAATAATACTTAACAGTTAAGAAATAAAATGTTTATTTCTATTCCTTAAATGTTTGATATAAGAAGGCGTAAACTTCATATACAGAATAAGAGAAAGGAAGAAGAGCACGAGATTGGCCCAAAATAAGGGTGGCGGGGTACTGCAAGAAATAAGTTTACGAACAGGATTTTCAAATGCCAGTTGATCAGTTCATGCGTGAATCACCGCATTATGTTTTTCAGCGTAACCTTAATTTCGTGAATCTTTTATAATCATCTCGAAATACATCAAGTAATTCCTGAAATACGCAACAGAATACTTGTGAAGTTGTACTTTCTATTATTTTGCATTCTTTATATTTTCTTGTGTTTACAATGGAAAAAGTAAGAAGTAAGTTTTTCACTCATTTATATACTCATTTATATATTGTAAATTGAGATTAATGAATTGCTTACTCTGTAGAGTTTTTAAAGTAGAACAGTTTTAGCCAGCTCTCCTTTATGTGTATATATGTTCGAAAATAATAATACTAAACAAATAATAATACTAAATTCATTTCCACAGTTTTATTATATTGGTAATATTTCTAGTACAATTTTTATGAAATCGTTGAAGTTACTATTTTTTTGGGTAGTATATTTACATTGCAGGATCATACAATTAGATTTTTCTTCTTATAACACGATCTGATAAAAGATAATTAGAAAAAGATATTAACATTATGTTTATCTTGATATATTTACCAGTAAACCATTCATACATATGTATGTTTAAACAACATATTGTTGATTTTACTGTTTTATATGTCTTATATTATTATCGTTAAACATGCGTTATTGCAACAAATATTTAAAAATAAACTGCATCCTTTATGCGTGTGACATTCTATATTCCTGCAAGTCATTGTAAATGGAATGAAAAGTACGTCTACAACATCAATTTGACATTGAAAATTGTTGCATCAAATGGTACGGCCTATTATGAATATACGAATATACATTTTGAGTTATCTAATGTATTTATGTATCATATATTTATGAAATTGAATTGCAAATATAAAAATGTATCATAAACTTCATTAAAACATTAAAAACTGATTTCCAGAAATTTATTCGATCTATTATTAGGAGGATTGATTCGCGGATAAGTGCCTGAAGATTTAAAAGAAATTAAACTACTTGAAGCAATGAGACTGCGTATATGGATCGCGCGACTTTTGTGTTACGTCACGCGTTACTGTTGATAAATGCGTGAAAAAACTTATCAGGCTATGCGCACTTAGATTAACATAGATGTGGAGTATTCTTTGCGCAAAGAATATCGAACAGTGAATTCCACAACAACTTCATATCTTTACAAAATTTTTAAATAAAAATCCGGAATGTTATTATTTAACATTTTTCGTAACTTATCTGTGAATTATCGCGAAGATTATAGTAGGACAACAAATCGTGATTTTCCTAACCTACAAGTAAATTACGATACCATAAAATCGATCACTATCTTATGCAATGATAATAAAAAAAGGTGAAGAAAGATACTAGTACAAATAAATAAAATTTTTTTGTAACGTTTACGTAATTAAACGATATTTATATAGAAATTATAAATTTCAAAACAATAAATTTAAATTAAAATTCCACGATAACGTACTATATATTATTCTTATACTTCAGTATAAGATCATAGTGTAATTTTGTTTTTTATTTCTTAGTCATGCTTTTTTTTTAGTCCGGATATTATGCGTTTCATTCACTACAATAGTACTTTTCTTAGAGGTTATACAATATTTATATGCACCAAAGATACATAAACACGTTCAGTTTCTATTAAATTAACATAAAATGTTAATTAAAATCTTTGTGTTCACAGCAATGAGAACGTCAGACTACGTTATCTATCTCACAGTGTATTAATCGAAGATTAAGTTTACGTCGTTGCTTTGATTTGTTTAGCATATTATTAACGTGTGTAAATTGTAAAGCTTGGTTATGAAAACGATGCTAGGATATATATCTTGTTTAACAAATCTGTATATGAATACTATCAGAATTTCTGACATTATCCAAGAGCAAACGTCAACCAACTCACATAGGATATGACTATGACTCACTTTTTGTTGCAAAGTCATTGGCTCTTACGAGATTCACACGTGGCCATTTTATGTGTCATATACATGTATAGCACATACATACACGCTTTCACAGTAAATTGATGTCATGGAAGGTGTGTTGATCGTGACATAACTTTATTGACGTAAATAATTTTTTTATATAAGTTTATCTGAAAAACGAACTAAATAACAAAAAAAAAAAAATATAGAAATGATTGAAAATGTATGTACTCAAGTTACTACATAAGAATTACACCTAACAATGCATTAAGTCGTATTGTAATAATGATCAACATAACATGCCAATAGTTACTATTTATTATTAATGTGTATTACTGATAAAAAGTATCTTGACATTCAATAACGAATAGCTAGTTCGATATTGAATAATTAATTTTAGCTATTACTTTTTACATTATCATGTCCTTGATTTCTACTCGTAGTCTTTACTACGCACCGTCGCAGGTGATATTAGGTACTCTCAGGATTCTTAAATAACAAAACTTAATTAAATAATAAGTTTTTTAATTCAGTCCCTAACATGTTTTCGTAACTATCATTTGAAGGAAATTCGTAAATGTACCATTAAGACTAAGTTAATTAATAACCAATTGTCATTAAAAGCAGATAAAATTACATATTTAATTTATTAATTGTACATATATCGAAGATATCAAATGAAATAAACTTATGATAACATGAATTTTGATTTGCGAGCTAAAAGGAAAAACTTGGAAATTTACTGTAACGAAGAAAAAGTAATATTATAATTATGTAATCGCACAACGATATGATATGTGGCAATTTCATTATGATTTATATTTGTACTTATCCGTTACAGTTACATGTGAAAACAGATAAGAAATTAGGTTTTCGTTATAATTAACCATTTATTTTTTTTTTTTTTTTTACTATTTTCTTATGCATAAAATACAAACTGTTAAAATAAATTTACAGTTTAAGAGAAAACAACAGTAAGAATAGAAGAAAAGATAATACAAAAGAGTAAGAAATTAATTACAGAAAAACAATGCTTTTCGCAACGGTATTTTTCAATGCAAACGTCGTAAAGAAATAAACGAGAAGTTTAATTTATGGTATGATCATAGACATTAATTTCTTTCTATTGTTAGCTCAATAGAAAGGAATAGAAAAATACAAAGAATTTGAGATACTTTGTTGCTTTATGGATCTTAATCTTCTGGTATGGTAAAGGTATGTTTCTGCTTCGAAACCTTGCATCTTTCCGAGGCTGTAAAATAGTGACAGTGTCGATCGTGAGTATCGTGACGATTAGTTCGAGTTAAACAGTTGAAGCGCACAGTGGGCTTTGGACGTTCTTCTTACTTCTGTTCGGGTTACGTTTCCGGGGAAAATTTTGATTTTCTACGCTAAGTTTTATTAAGGAATTTTTCGTCAAAATGATGAGTAAGTTTTGTTAAAGTGCTTATGACGATTATTTTCTTCCACTTTTTGTTATCGGTGCATTTTTAGAGGTGTGTCGAAATATGGCTCGTAGAAAGGAATATATTAGCCATGGATAAGCGATAAGGAAAGTAATTATATTGGGCTGTGTATATCTATTTAAAAAAAAAAAAGCGCTTAAGACAGAAAATGTTATATTTTCAAAGAATTGAAATTTCTTAATCTGACTGTTTTGTGCGAGATCTCAATGCTGTTGTTTATAAATAATCAATAAATCGATTGATTTGTGTAATTGTACATAAAATTGCGACCGCAAATTGCACTTCAAATTGGAGTCCTTGACTTACATTACTTGTACAGCCGGTACAAGTACATTACAGCCCGTGTACTTACATTATATAGAATATTAATAATATTATATAATTCGTATATCTTGAATTCGAAAGCTGATACGTATTATTGAATGAGACAGCTCTTTTTTTTTTCAAATTACTTTTTGACTTTTTACAGATATTTTTTACTTTTATTCAATCCCATGTTCGCACGTTTTCATATTATGTGCTGGATAAAAAATGTTTTACGTTATGGTCAACTTTATTGTCGTTACGTAAGATTTGTGGAAGTTAATTTGAATAATAAACGTATATTTTTAAATACATATGTTCGGCATACATTTTGCATGTTTAGATGTTCCATGACACCTCTGCTAACACATAAGTTTTAATCAACGATGTTATCCTTTTGTTCCAATACACGATCGAATAATAAAATATTATAAAATTAAAAAATGTAATTACAATTTTCTACGTATTTTATTATAGCTTTTCTGTTGTGATTAGGTTGTTACCCAATCATTATCAATATTTATCAGTATCAGAATCTTGCAAGCTTCCGTACAATTTTACTTTCGTTAGATAAAAGTGTTCAGTCAAGAGGACTATGTTGACTGATTACAAAGCTATATAATGAAATATTTGATTTAAAAGAAAGCAAACATTGAAAATATATATCAGCTTTTTAAGCTTCGAACTCGACGATAAAATCTTAAGTAAAAATAAAATTTCACCTTTGTAACTTGAATTCGACTAAATTTTGTTATTTTATCTACACGTGTATTTAATTAATTCCGCTCTTTGAACTCGCGGCAACAAGTATTTCAAGTTCCAGTGACTTTAAAATGACTTTGATACGTCCAGTTTCATAGTATCTCTCATCCCTTCCTTTCAATTTGTCCTTCTTAAATTTTTAATTTTTCGATATTTCAATTTTTCAATTTTTCTTTCTTTTCGTGAAATGAAATTGAATATTCCATTAAATATTCAACTTAAGAACGAATACGCTTAATTGCGCGTGATATTCCAGCAAAAATATATTTCGAATCGTGGAAAGTTCAAATCAATTCTGACGCGTATCAACTCCACGGTACTAATAGCTATTTTTAAATTAATTTGTCAGTAACTCAAGTTCTCTGTATGACGATCTCTTCTGTTTTACAGAAATGTCCACAGAGGAAAGCCTGCGCTTCATCAGGCAATCATTGAAATCGGATGAAATGGATCATCTTGAGGGTATCCATTTCGATAGATTGTACCCTCACGTGTTTGTTACCCTTGGAGCTTCTGTAAGTAGAATTTTTCTTTTTAAATATAGAAATAATAATACGAATGTTAGTTAAAAAAAAATTATGATAAAAAAGACAACTAATAAATTCAAGTAATAATATATAGATTTTAAGTTATTTACACGAAAAAAGACTAACCGAGAAATTTTATGCTAAATTTAGGGCGATCTAGCGAGGAAGAAAATCTACCCAACGCTATGGTGGCTGTTCAGAGACAATCTTTTACCAAAACCCACCACATTCATCGGTTACGCGCGCACAAACCTCACTGTAGATCAATTAAGAGAAAAGTGTCATCCATACATGAAAGTGAAACCAGACGAGCAGGAGAAATACGAGGAGTTTTGGAAACTGAATCACTATGTCACTGGTACGTACGATTCACAGAAAGGATTTGAAGCGCTGAACAATGAACTGAAGAAATACGAACAAAACTATCAAATCACTCACAGACTGTTCTACCTGGCCTTGCCGCCGAGCGTTTTTGAAAGCGTAACCATACATATTAGGAACGTTTGTATGAGTGACAAGTGAGTCGCATATATTTCACGATTACCTTACAATATATGCTAAGATCGACGTCATATAAAATATATATGCATTTCTTTTCTTTTAAAGAGGCTGGACCAGAGTGATTATAGAGAAACCATTTGGTCGTGACACAGTTACGTCACAGTATCTATCGGATCACCTAGCGTCGTTATTTAAAGAAGATCAGATTTACCGTATCGACCATTATCTAGGCAAAGAAATGGTTCAAAATCTGATGACTCTGAGATTTGGTAATCGAGTATTTGGTCCAACCTGGAACAGGGATAACATTGCCTCTGTACAAATTACATTTAAAGAACCGTTTGGTACACAAGGAAGAGGCGGCTATTTCGATGAATTCGGTATCATTAGGGATGTCATGCAGAATCATTTGTTGCAAATCCTATCGTTAGTTGCGATGGAGAAGCCGGTGTCTTGTCATCCAGATGACATTCGAGATGAGAAGGTAAAAGTGCTGAAGTGCATAAAGTCTTTGGAGTTGGAGAATGTTGTGTTAGGTCAATACGTTGGTAATCCTGAATCGACTGATCCTGATGCTCGACTTGGTTATTTGGATGATTCAACCGTACCGGCTGGTTCTAATACTCCCACATTCGCTCTCGCCGTGTTAAGAATTAATAACGAACGATGGGACGGTGTTCCGTTTATCCTCAAGTGTGGGAAAGGTAAAATGATATAAGCGTATCGATTTAAAAAATGATTGGTTTTTCAATATATGATCGGTTTTTTTAATGTGGTGGTATATTTATGATTAGCGTTAAATGAACGAAAAGCAGAAGTTAGAATACAATATCAGGATGTATCTGGTGATATATTCGATGGAAAAGCGAAGAGGAATGAATTGGTAATTAGAGTACAACCAGGTGAAGCGTTGTATATTAAAATGATGACGAAGTCGCCTGGTATCGCGTTCGACATGGAGGAAACCGAGTTAGACCTTACGTATGGTTACAGGTACAAGGTAGGTTCAAGGATTCCCTATTTATTATGTTTGTGTGTATATAGAAACTGTAGAGATATTTCAATTAATACATGTGATTATGTAGGGCCTGAAACTCCCGGACGCGTATGAACGATTAATTTTGGACGTATTTTGCGGCTCGCAAATGCATTTTGTACGTAACGATGAACTTTCGGAAGCGTGGAGAATTTTCACGCCTCTGCTTCATCGAATAGAAAATGAAAAGATCAAACCAGTTCCATATAGGTAAGTTAGTCTTTCTGCCAATCAAAAAAGTATTTTTGTTTGTTATTTTTCTAACTAATAACGTATACTCTTCAAACTTAGTTATGGTTCACGAGGACCTAAAGAAGCCGATGAAATGGCGAAGACAAATAACTTCAACTATTACGGTTCCTACAAATGGGCGAGACACTAAGATTTTTGTAACATTAGTACTGTAAAATATATACATATACTATACAGATCGCAAAAAGCTATACCACAAATCATCATCTGTAATCATTCCACATATCGTACATTAAGGTGTGTACGGTAATTTCCGAAATTTTATACATATATTGTAACTAATTTATGCATTTAATTTATTAAGAAGTTAAATTTATCTATTTTTTGAAGCAGCCTTTAAGTGTAAAATATATTCTATTAGTTAAAGAGTGTGCAGATATTATCATATGTATTTGAAAGAGTTCAAACATATGGTTAATATTTATATCAGAAGTACCTATGAATAAAATGTGATTGTTTCATTTTTAAACATATATCACTCCAGGAAACAATTTATAGTAGATATATAATGTTATATGTATATATTACATATATATTTTTATACAAGAAATTTAGCAATTTGTAGATAACTCTTTAAAACCTTTTCCAACCATTTAAAAATTACAACTTGTATGTAGACCATAATTTTATTTTACTTTTGACGATTTAAACATGACGCCAATCACATGAAATATTCTGTACAGTAAATAAAATAACATAAATTATGTGGTACTTTGCGTTGAAATTGTTTAAATATACATTACAATAAATAAGTAAGAGAAAGTTGAATATTCAGTCTACAATTTATATACTCTACATTTTAAATATTTACCTATCAAATGAAATAATGCTATAAGACGAAAGCACCATAGGAGCGCTTCATACATTTTTGCATCATGAGTTTATATACAAGTGATTTTGCTATTCAGCTCTTTCTCTCTCTCTCGTATAAAGAGATCACCTACACGTAACGCACAGGTCAAACACTCATTACATTTAATAAGGAACAAAACATATTTAATTTACAAAATTAGCAAATTTTTAAGAAAAAATGCAATCTAAATTAAATTAATACATTATACATGTTAACATTTATATGTTTGTAAATACCGTATCATGATGAATAGTATTGCTAGGCAATGACGAGTCACAATGAAATAGAGTACATATAAAAATTATATAAAATACGGGAAGTTCCAGCTGGCATACGATTCGCAGTTTGTTACATTATTGGAAATTAACATTTTAATTTACAGAAACTTATATAATATGAATGCGAACGGTATGAACCATATATTTGAATAAAGTTACCCTACTTCTTCATGATTATTATATATATTCTCTTACAACTATAATAGTAATAATAAAATATTGCTACAAGTAATGCACATTGAATTAAATACACACAAATAAATGTAAAAAAATTACACATTATCTTGTAAACCATCCTTGAAAAGTCACTAGTCTCTTTCTTAAACGTCCATTACATTAGGATTACTCACTGATCAATGTATACAAACCAAATTCAGTTTCCAATGCATCGATATGACAATGTCTTTTTTGAACACTTCACAATAGTATATAATTTATAAAAACGTCAAAATTTGATCCAGGTCTATGATTGACGAAAATACGATTTTAATATTATATATGTATATATATATTATATTACACTTATTAAAAATTTAAATCTCACACCCTTCAGGATCCAATAATTCGTCCCAATTAATACTTCTTTGAAATACTTCTTGTTGTAACCATAATTCATAATGTTGTTTAAATTCATCGCTTAATTCCATATTTACCCCGAGTACTGATGTAACAGAATTATCAACAGGTTCCATATCTTTATCCTTAGGAATATTAGTGTATCGTAGGTTATTGAATCGATCAACGCAAGAACGTAATACGCACTCGTCTACTTGGAAATCCCAAGGTCGTGCTTCTAGATCTAATTAATAAAAAATAAAATAAATTATTTATATTTTGCTTTTAAATATAGACAAATTCTATATTAAAATGATGTTAAACATTATCTAGAATACATTACCATTGCCATAAGCCCAATCATCATTCAAACGATGTCTAACTTTTGCATATATTGCACTGATTGTTTTCATATTAGTTTTCCGCCATTGTCGCCCTAAGTACCTAGTTTGCATTTTTAGTAATTTTAAGACATATAATTGCGTCATTGCATGTCTGATTTTTAATGCACGTTTTAATATGGGTGATGATTTAAAAACGACTAACATCTATAAAGATAGATAAAATTAAAACAGTCATAGTAAATAAACAAGTATAACAATTAAAAATAATACACACCATAATTCTACTATGTTTCCATTTTGTAAGTTTATTAAGAATACGTAATAAATTAATGCACGAAAAAACGTTTTTCCATGAATATGGTAGATTATCCCCAGTTTCAAGATTATCTAGGGACACATCTGGTTGTTCTCCAATAACGCACATAGGAAAATCCAAGATGGGAATACTGTAAAGAAAAGCGCACTTATTAAGTACACTTCCATTAATGATTGACTTGCTTTTGTAAATGGAACTTACACATTTTTAGCCTCTATATAAGTCATAATATTCTGATTAAAAAATTTTAAAACAAGTGGTATGCAATTAGCAAATACTAAATGTTGTGACATGAATTCAAATTGATATATGTGATTTAGTTTAAAATGTTTTAACAGAAGAAGCAATATTGCAGATACTGCTTTAACAATGATTTCTTTATGTCTGCTTACATCAATACCAAGCTTCATCGACTGAAAAACAGTCATGCTGCAAGAAATAAAGGCATTTTATACATTAAAAAATCTTTAAAGTATACATTTTCCACATAGATTTATAAACTTACGGCATTTGTCCTGGCAAGACATCAGCCATAATATTGGTAGTATCTGTCTTAGCTTTAGTGGTGGGTGCAGCAGCCAATAAAATCTTTAATAGTGCAATCATATATTGTGGTACAAATGGTAATATAGCATGATATACAATTTCTGTTGGTGTCTGACGAATTGGAAACCTTGGAGTGCTTATAGGATTTCTAAGCATTTGTTCCTCTTTTTGGATTTGTATTTCAGCTAAAGATGTATACATATGCTAAAAATATAAAGATATGCATTTTATTTCTTCAAATTTATAAGTACAGAATGTATGATAATTTAACTTACTCTTTTAAGTGTATTAACACCTTCAAGTATTGGTTGTGGTAAACCTGCCAAACTTTGTCTGTCCCCTTCCAAGTTGTAACCAACAAATTTTAATCTTGATGCTTCAAGAAATGTGTCAACATCCTTTTGTCTCACCTTTGGTGTCCATGGTAAACCTATGAAAAATATATTACTTTGAATAAATAATGTCATATTTTTAAGGAAATATCTCTTTCATTCTTTCACTTCTTGAAACTGAAATGTATTTATAAAAATATTACTTTTTCCCTTAGTAAGTTGTGGGGTGTCAGGTCTTATTGGAGGCTGATTGTTCTCATTTTGACAGTAAGTTCGTAACTGAGTCAAAACAGTTTGGTTCATAAATACATTAGCTTCTCCTTCACCTTCATTGTTTGTAGTATTGTTCCCCACTTCTGCACCTTCATATTCCATTCCCAAGCCTGGTTCATCTAATGAACTTTGTTTCATTAGAAACTGAAAACATGAATTGTCAAATAATAATTTATGAAAATAGAAATTTTTAATAATATTTTACACAAAAATATAGCATACTCGTCGATAAGATCTATGATTCTTTTTTTGATTTTGTGTTTCAATCAAATCTGCTGCACTGACAGGAGGAGAACTAGCTCTCATGGTCTTTGCAACTTCTAAAGTATCTTCTTGTTGTGTATCAAGACCAACCTCTTCGCGATACTGTTTTTTTAACTCCCTTAGTGTATCAATACCACCCAATGATACCAAGATCAATTTCCACAGCAATAAAAGAACCTTTTTCATTGGAAAATGTGGAGCTGCTCCACTACAGAAGTATGTCACCATGCCAAGAAGTTTAACTATAAGCAACTCTTCGCCATATGGATTTATTAAATCTTCTTTGAAAGATTCAACATTATTCTTATAAATACTATGTTCTAAATTTTTCATTTCTTCCCTCATCACCTCTGTTATAATATATAAAACAGACAAAATTACTCTTAAATCAGTGGAATCATCAAGACTAACAGATATTTTCCTCATTGCAGATGCAGTTCTCCTACTATTCCTAAGAATACAAAAATGTGAGTTATAAAAAATTACTGATACATAAAACTCTCTTATGAGAAAGAAGCAACATACGTAATTTCAATATTAAGAAGTTCAACAAATGCTGGGAAAATTCCAGCCTCATATAATAACATAACATTTGTTCTGGTCCATTCTCGTTGCTCTTCATCAGACTGCACTTCAGCCCAACAACCTTGAGCTAAATACAAGATGCACCTTGCTGCCTTCATTCTTAATTGTTTGTTAGAAACCTCTAACTGATCTAATAATTTGTAAATTACAGATTTCTGTTGCGCCTCTGATAAATTTTGCCACCATGGTCTTAATTTATATAATTCCATTTGCTCTTCAAATGCCTAGGGATAAACACATCCGTGTTGTGTTAGTATTTCCTAGAGTATTATGAGGACGTCTATACTCACTGTGAGGTTAACATGTAATTCAGACTGTTCTGAATAGCTGTACAATTCAGCAATTTCAGTGGCATGCTTATCCGCATCGTCATAAACAAAGTCCAAATCCGTAGATTTAGATGTTTCCTAAACATAAAAATAAAAAAAAGGACATGCAAAAATGTTACTATTTAAATGTTAGCATTCTTTTTACTTCAATAAAATATCAATTATAAGTATTGTATGTACCATTTTATGTATATTAATTTCAACGATTATTATTCAGAAAAGGATATGAGACGTTATTCACGTATCGTTTGATTTGATAAACAGATTGTGATAATCCAGGCATTAAGTAGTATAGGCTTCTGTCAAAAAGGTTAGAGACAACTTGATCCACGCCGATAATTGTTACTTATTTTTGGCAGGATTTTCGCACTTAGTTGACAAAGCATTTACTCACTTCGGTACTCATAATTCGTTGCTGTAGAACTATTCGGGGAAGATCACGCTTCCCATTTCCATTCGCATCCATCGCTACGTCACGCATTTTCTAATAGTGATTAGAGATGCAGTATGTAATGCATCTCAGACTTAATTTATGAATCGATATTTTTTCTCGACTACTCGAATCATCCGCAAATATTTGATCGACAAGTTTTGTTATCGATTTCTTAATAAAAAAAAATCGATGTACTATATTGCGTTCGATAATGTTTAATAGTTTCCGGGTATATTCAAAATTTTATTGATAGGAACTGAAAATTGTTGCAATATTCCTATACTTTGTAAATCTCTGCAATGATCGTTGGCAACATTGAATATAAGATGATTGGTTCATAGGATCTTTTTAGAGATTTTCACAAGAATTTCTATAAATATTGGTATGTCACAGCTTCCATTTTGAAAAGCGAAGCTACTCGAAAAGCACGTTAAACTGCTCTTCACATACTTTCCGAACAAACGCGTCTCCTTGTGCGTCATTTTGGTGACTTTGTATTTTGAATAGATGATATTATAAACGAGTACAGTAAATAATTGTATTTAAAAAATGCAGGGAACAATCATAGAAAATTTAAGCGGTAGAAAGCTTTCGGTACTTGTAATATTACTCGTTATCGCGCAAATAGTTTGTTTTCTAATAGGCGGGCTTATTGGTAAGTTAAGAAACGTCAAACATTTTTGTTACAATTGTTACAATTCTGACTATAGTTAAGTGTTAAGTTTGATTTTAAATCTATTAAGAAGATACCAGATCATATGTAAATAAATAGTTGCATATTTACTTTTTAAATTATTATTAAGGATAATTATAGAATTTATCTACTCTCTGTAACAAAAATTGTATTGAATAAAAGTGATGAATTTATTTACTAATCATTTCAATTAATGAAATTGGTTACTACAAATGATTATTTATATATCTATTAACTTATATATAATATTTTAGCTCCAACTCCAGCTAGTAGCCAGAATGTGCTTGGTACACCTTGCAAGGATATTCGTATAAATGGATCTGAACCAGGAGGAGGAAAATGGTTTTATTCAAGGGGAAAAGGATCATGTACTCCTGTTGATATGAATCGGTTTAGCTTTGACAGTCACCATCAAGCATATCAAGTTGTTTATACATTTCAGGTATGTGTTTGAAATTAAGTTATTTCAAGAAATACAAATCATATTTAAATATTTATTATTTATTTTACAGATGCCTGTACCTCGAAGTAGCATGCAACTTGATTATTCTAGATGGCAACAAAACTTAATAGGTGTTTTGCAAGTGGATATTGTTTACCACAGTCAGATAGAAATTGGTAATCTATCAAAAAATATATATCTATTAGTAGATATCAGTTATGTATATTAACTGTCATTTCTTGTAGCTCCTAGGACTAAGATAACATTGGATGCAAGACTTGCTTATAGGAACAAAGGAGATCCAGATGATGCTTGGAAACCATATGCAGCCTCTGTGGTAGAAAGAATGCTAGATTGTAGTATTGATGATGTAAATATATAAAATAGCAGTTATAATCATATTAATTAAAGTAGATATATATTTATTGATATAGTTATTTTGCATAGGCAATGGAGCAGTACAATTACAACTGCAGTGTGGTACCATTGTTTGAACTTGGATCTCTATTTCATGATTATTATCTTCTAAATATTCGTCTTCCTGCTGATACTGATAGAAATATTAATCAGGGTTTGGGACATATAACTGATTTATGGTTCACAGTAAATATGTAGCATTTCAAATTTAATTTTTACGTATATAAAGTTTTGAAGTATTAAGTTAGCATTTTTATATTTCAGGCTATCAATCAAAATGGTGGATTTACAAAAGTATGGGTCAGTTTAAAAACTATTTACTTTCCAATCGTCCTGTGTGTTCTTACTTGGTACTGGAGACGAGTACATATGCTTTCCAGATCACCAGCTTTGTTGGAGTACTTACTTTTAGCATTGGGCATAGCTTTATCATTTTTAAACAGTAAGTTGTATAGTTTTATTTCTGTTATATAAGAATTGACTATATATTTATGTTTGAATGTAATTCTTTTAGTGCCTCTGGAATATTTAACACTTGCCTATGATATGCCATTTATGCTTTTATTGGGCGATATTAGACAGGGAGTGTTCTATGCAATTCTTTTATCTTTTTGGCTTGTGTTTGCAGGAGAACATCTTATGGTATGTACATCAAATATATGAAAATAATTTGACTTTTTACATACTAATGAATTCTTTCTGTTTATGCATCACCTTCTATCACCTACAGATACAGGTAAGTCTGTCATAATATTTTATATGATTGTATTGTCGTGAAAATTTGATTTTTTATTGTTTTCTAATTAGGAAGGTGAACAAAGAAATTCTTTAAAATGTTACTGGCGTCATCTTTCTGCAGTAGGCATTGGATGTCTATCATTGTTTGTATTTGATATGTGTGAACGTGGGGTGCAATTACGAAATCCATTTTACTCAATTTGGGTTACAGATCTTGGAACTAAATTTGCTGTATCCTTTTGCACTAAATATCTTCTTTCTGTGTTCGAACAGTTTGTATTCCTTGACGTATACAATAAATAGTTGTCTTTTATAATCTTAGCTGGAGTATCTGCTGGCGTGTACTTAATATTCTTGGCTTACATGATATGGAAAGTATTCATGAATATTAGTGCAAAACGAGCTGCATTACCTAGTATGAGTTCGGCACGACGTTTACACTATGAAGGCGTAATATATCGATTTAAATTTTTGATGATTGCTACGCTATTGTGTGCATCTTTAACGGTTGTTGGTTTTATTCTTGGCCAGGTATTTATTTCAATATTGTGTTTGTAAATATTGCGTTAATATTAACAATTTAATGTGTGAAGGAGAAATAAATTAGCGCAGTGAGGAATGATGTCATTATACTCATAATATAGGTTGCGGAAGGGCAGTGGAAATGGGATGAAGAATTACATTTGGAAATGACATCAGCATTTTTCACTGGTGTATACGGGATGTGGAATATTTACATTATAGCATTATTGTGTTTATATGCACCATCACATAAACAGTGGCCTATTGAACCATCTGGTAACTATACTTCCTGTATATGTTTCTATATCTTTTTATTAATTATTTATTGTACCGTATTCTCAATTTGGTGTGAATTTAATTTTCTTTCAGAAAATAGTATTAGCGAAGAAATTGAATTTTCACGTTTATCTACTGATCCTAATGAAACGTTGTCTTTGACAGCATTCGCACGAAAAGCAGCATTAGAATAAGTAGTACACATTTTTTATAAGAAGTAGAACAGTGGTAACCGACCAGTCAACGCAATTTTGTACTTAAACTTAGCATGGAAAATTATAAATATGAATTAAGGACTTCCGATATTTATAGAGAATGCAAGGACTGATAATACTCTGACAAGTAATCTTTTAATGCCAAAATTAATTATTTATTATGAAAAATATTTTTTAAGCTTTACTTTTTCTATGGTACATTTACTTAATATTTTATATACTTAACAACTATTACTTCTAAGCGAAATGAATAGCGAGCCATTTTATCTCTAGATTTTCTTCATGTTCGTCTTCGTACGTTATCAAATTAGAATAATACATAGGTATCGTTATTTTATAAAACATTCCATCTTAAATCTAAATATCTAAATATCTTCTATTGAACAATTCACATTACCTATTTTCGTTAACGATAAATAATCTATTCCGTCGTTTCATAGAACATATCAATATTGGGCATTTATCCATAATTAACATTTGTAAACGTGCATTTTAATGGTAGCTATATGATAGTGAACATGGGTATTTCAATATTATTTATTATTATTATACAAAAAGGATTAATCTACATTTGGCAGTATTAAGTTCCTTTCGATCAATATGTATAATATATATTTCATACATATTTTTACTAACTCCGATGCATTATTGCTATAATTATTAGAGTTTAAGACGTATGCATGCAACAAGGTAGACCTGAACAAAAAAAGGGTGCAATAAATTTGTAACAATTTAGTAGAATGAATTTAGTGCATATTACTTATGTAGAGTACTTATATTTGAAGCAGCAGAACTAGTATTTTCTATATCTTCAATGTATTGAATGAATTGTATTAATGAACAATAATCGAACAAATTTTGTATATTATTAATTATCATATTTTTGAAATAATTTTAAGAACATGGAGTAACTAAAATGTAACGTATTAATATTTTAACAAACTCAAATTTTTGTATATTTTTATTATTGAACTTTGGTATAGTATTTACTTCACACATTTTTCTTTTGTACATTAGACAAAATTTTATATTCGTAATTTTTATACATTTTTTAAATAAATCAATTTGTTAGAATAACTTTATCGAATTACTAAATATTATGATAATACCATATGCGATATATGTATATATGTTATGTATATGTTAATATTCTCGTTGTAGATATGTCTTTTGTTTCAACGTTATTAAACGTCCAAGTAAAAGGCGAATTGTGCCACATTCGACTTGTCGAACCGTCCTCGCAATTTGTTTGTTTACAAGAATAATTGCTGTGTAATTGAACTATTTCCTCATAATTTTATTCGTATACGCGCTCATTTAATTTATTATAATATGTGTGTGAAGGGTTAATTTCAAATGTCAGATTTCTTAAAATTTAATAGATATTGGATTTTATATCGTTGGTTAAAAAAGGTATTTATAGGATATTTATAAATATTTTGTGTATTGTTTATATCTTATTATTATTTATATAAATATCAGAATTCTCATAATGTATTTAAATTCAAATTCCAGATATATGTCATTGATGTATACTATTTCACAGTGTTACCAGGAACTAGTGATTTTTTTTATGTATTTTTAAAATTAAACATTAATCAATTCATATTCAAATTTATCCATAATCATCTTGTACTTATTTTCATATACGATAATTTTATCACGGATGTTTTGCGTATCTTAAAATCGTAAATACTTCATGACGTAAGTAGTTATATATTGTACGTATATTGTAATCGTCTTATTTACGGAATACAACATTAATTTATTATTTCATATATGTTTCGTAACAAAGTAAGTAATTCGCGTAGATAAAGCATCTAATAATAAAATATAAACAAGTATTGGAATATGTATATTCTTTGAAATTTGAGTATTTCTTTTATAAAATATTACCACGTACATATATCTATTGGGTATGGAATTTGAATTTCGTAGTTTTCTAGAAAATGAAATAGCAGGCAATATTAGGTAGTTTATATGGAATTCGGTCTAATTCTAGTAATATTGGTTGACCGAAAGAACCAGCGGTGATTCGTTGGATCATAGCAGGGATTTTGTATTGTGCGCGCGCATTCACTGGCACAACGTGAGACAGAGGTAGCAGCAAGGAAGAGAGCAGTGCAGAAACGGAATCAGATGCAGTGAAGTCTGTGAGTTGACAGTGGGGTGCACGAGAACAGGCGTTCAGTAGTGGTGGAGGCGGAGGAGGTTTAGGGGAAAGAATTGTTTTCTGTGTGCGCGAGAAACGTGTCGACAAGTAACGAGTCTCTGAAAACGGGTCGTCGTTGGTGATGGTGAAATGATTCTCTAGCCCGAGGTTTTTGACTTGGTCCGGACGGACAAAAGAGGAAGACCTTTTGTATATCGCTGCTGTTCAAGAGACCGTACGTTTGTTCATCCGTAGAAAACATCATTAAACGCTGACGTCGCGGAATTCGTCCCGTGTCGTTTTCCTTCGTGGCGAGCGTCCGAACATCCAACGACTGACTTAGCGACCATCACGCGCGCGTGTCTTTGTTTTTTTTTCTCGGTGCTGAATAACTGTACGAGGAAAACAGAGAGAGTGTGTTATATCACAGTGGTGAAAAGACCGATACGTTTCGTGGGTTTCTGCTGTGGTAAATAATCCGTAGCAGTCAGAGGCCCTTCCTAAACGACAATCGAGCTCAGCTGATTCAAGGACTTGCTGCTGAAGGGCTCTGCTGCGTTAATAGACGATAAATATGTCGTCCCCCAGCGCTGGAAAACGACGTATGGACACGGACGTTCTCAAATTGTATCCTTGAAATTCACTTTTATTTCTCCTACTTGCTATTTGTATCTCTGTCTTCTTTTTTCTTCTCCTTCTTTTCATCCCCACTTCTTCCTCTCTTTGTCTCTCTCACCCTTCTCCTCCCTCACCACTCTGCTCGTATCCCTTCCCATTTTCTTGTTCTCGTTCTTTCTTTCTCTTTCGCTCTATCGCACGTGCTTGCAATCGAGTGCAAGAGAGGCCTGCACATGGGTTTGCGAATGCAAGACCTACGCAGTATGCATGTGCATGTTACCGCGGGATCGGTTGTTTATCATGTATGATCGGTTTATAGGTCGACGAGAAATAACGCGGTGCAATGTCAATGGTGTTTCACGAGACGATGAGGGATATTTAATTCCTCGTTTTGTCGATGACGGGACACAGCTGTTTTTAACCAGCTGACTCTACGTCTCTGTGCTACGTGTGTGCGCAGCTTTATCTTATTCGTTTAATAACGCACGGCGAGTGTATGCTACACGGTCGTGGGTTTTAAAGGTTAGATTTCATTTTTTTTCTCCAGTTCTTTGTTTCATCTTAGCCTTTCCATTTTGTCTTGTATCGCAGATTTCACTAACGAAGTTTTTAATGTCGAGACCGTTTGATTCGAATCGACTCGTATTTGAAATATCTTTTATATTTATACATACATTGGCAACCGTAAATATTTCAAGTTGCGCGTCAAATAATGGCATACACATACATATATATATATATATATATATATATATATATATATATATATATATATATACATATATATACATATATATATGTTAGCGTTGGTTTGACATAGAGTGAAGCGCAACTAACGATAATTGAGACGTCATCAACGTGTTTCAACCTGAAGCGAGTAGTTCATGGGAATGACGCGATGTGTCAAATTTTACACCGATAATAATACGTAAAAACGATAAACAATATGAATGAGGAGTAAGAGGAGAAGAAAGGGCAATAAAAATAATATAGTTACAACAATGTCGCGATTTTTTCTTTCCATACAATGATATCTTGGATAAATCGCGTGACAATTAGTGACTAATAGTTTCTTAACCCTCCACGGTAAACATTTGAGTTAGGTGGTGAGAACAAAGGTAATATACACTTTCTCATAGAAACGCAAAGGAACGATGACGTTTCTCATCGCTTCTAATCGTCGTATTTACAGATAAAAAGATCAATTGTTTTAATATCACGCACACCTCCTAACGACTATCCTAACGTTATTTTAATATTATCAATGTCATGGAATTCGTTATTTCCAACTTTCGTTTAATCCTCCATGTAACAAACTAATACTGACACAAAAAATTAAGGTATATAATAATTCATAATTATAAAGACAAAAGAACGAATCACAAATATACCTGTACATGTTTGTATCTGACCTCGATTCGTAAGAAATTGATTTTTGCGTAACGTAACGTCGCGTCTCGCTTATCATTGCTGTGCAGACGTTCATGTACGAATGCTAGTCAGTTTTTCTAGAACGATGATAGTCTCTTTCTTTCTTTCTCTCTCTCTCTCTCTCTCTCTCTCTTTCTTTCTCTATCGAGTTCTTTAGTGCCCCGTAACATCGATCAGTCTTTGTTGAAGCTTACATTAAATTTGCAAGCGTTTCGGTGAGCAAAGTGAATTGGACTTGTTCGTTTCTTCCTCCTTCGATAGAGATCCCCCGTGTGAGTTTTCAAATTTCTCGAAAGCCTTTCTCTCGATTCGTTTACGCGTACTAACGTTAGTAGTAGTCCATTTTTGGAAAGGCATCTGCCTTTGTGTAAACACGTTTCTTATAAATTTCGTTGGCGTTTATATATCTTCGCCGTTTACTTACGTGTTCTTTGTTGTTTTAGGGAAACTCGACAAAATTTGTATATATTTTTGTTTGCGGGGTAAATTTTTCACTTATATTTCTAGTATTTTCATCTTTGCCTATATTTTGATATTAAAAATTTCCTTTTTATATTTTCTTTCAACCTTAAAAAGATGTTTAGGAACAATTCGATCGAAAGTATTTCGATATTTTTATAAAAAATAAAAATAGCAGAAAGTTACACGGTTATTTACTTTAAAAGAAAAGGATTGTTTGTTTGCGTAATAATGAAAACATAAAAAGATTTCAAGCGAAGCTAAAAGAAATCGATGCAGGTCTGCTTCAACGGGAACTTTAAATTCTCGCATTTTAAATTCAACTGAATTTATACGGCGATTCGATCAGATAAATAAAGTTAGATAAATATTTCCATTTTAATAACGGTGAAAGCGGACTGTATGCATTATAGAATCCGTATTAATAGCGACTTCGTGATAAATAAGCCGACAGTCTGACTCGTTATTTTTTTTTTTCACCCGGATTCGATTCAATCAAAATATATTCTCCAAAGGAGACGTTCACATCGAAATAGATTGAAAGCCGAATTGACTGTTATCTCGTGAAACGGAAATGTGGGAGGAACCGGATGCGTATCGCGTACAAATCCCTCACTCTCTATTTTAAGTTCTTTCTCTTCCTCTATACTTAAGCCTCATCTATTTCATAAACACTTGTATTTTCTAAATTTTTCCTTCTCTCGTCCTTAGAGACTTGGGATTTGCCTCGTTAAGTTCCGATATACTTCTTTCTCCGATACGTCTCTTTTGAGAAATTTTTTATTGGCATTACCTGAAATCTGGTAAATTAATTCCTGATCGTGTTCGTTTTTTTTTTCTCTTAATTTGCACAAATTCGAATTGGTTTTTAATAAATTATCTTTCCGTTTGGAAAATCAGTAGTTACTGGTAAAACTTGTTTTTTTTGGAAAAATTCCTAGTAAATTAGTTTTCAGTAAACCAGTGTCAGCACAGCATTTTTCCATACGGTTTCGATCGAATCTTCTTGAATTTTTTTTTTTTTTTTTTTTTGATAAAATGTAAAGTAGTAGTAGAGTACGAGTAGAACAGCTAAAGTCGACTCTCGTGGTGGAATGGAATCTTTGATCGAAATAACTCGAAGGTATTTGCACATACTTTGCTCTTTACTCGAGTTTCTTTTATCGCGTGAATTTCTATGCTTTTGTATTCCGTGTACGCGAAGAGTAGAAGCGTAGGTATTCGTTTTTTAAGATTTTATTAGGGAGCATGAAACGGTTAAAACGCTGGTAAAACGGTTAAAGTCAATTAACGTTTACGACGAAGGAATGTTTCGTTACACGTTAATTTGAAATATATCCGTTTTATCTGCTATTCCAGTTCTATCGGTTATTCGTATTTCGTTCTTATTATTTTTTATAATTTTGACATTGTACAGAAAAGTACGGTCGGTATAGTTCTATTAAGAATTGCATTCGTTAGCATAGGAAGACCATTTGAGATATTAATATTAACGACTAACGTTTAAACGATAAACATAGTGAATAGAATATTAATTAAAAATATATATATGTACATACATCAACACATATAATATTCCTCGTTGCGTAACTTCTTATCGTTTCTGTAGATTTTAAAAAGTTACCAAGTTCCCTATAATAGGCGGTGTATAATGTTGTTGACACAAATCCAGCCGCATTGAAAAACGCTGTTCAATGTATTGTAAAACGTATGTATTAGAACATTCATCGTACGATCACAAAGTGTCACCTTGAACGCCTACATGACACGAATGACAAAGTTTGCTTCTTCTTCTACGATTGCAATTGCATATTTATATGCAATTTCGATTGATCTAACGTTACATTTATCGTTCGATCTATGCATTTTCATTCGAATGTCTTTCGATGAATGGGAAAAGAGGATCGATAAATAAGTGACGATTTTCGATCTTTATTATTCTTCTTTCAATTTAGTAGGAAATATTCATACGAAAGACAAGGTTTCCATTTTGGCAAACGACGTTTCATATATCGTTTCTAACATACATATATAAAAACATCGCGTTTAAAGAGTTATCATGCAATCGTTATTTTTCTAAGATTAAATATCCTCGTATAATCGTTCTAAATAACTAAATATTCTAATCATTTCCCAAATCAATCTTTTTACATAGTATAAATACATATATATATAACTTTATTCCATGGAATTTTATCGAAATATTGAATTTTCCCGCGTTTTTACGCGTTACGACGCGACAAGTATTAAGCTTCGTTCACAAAGTACCGTTCGTCTTCCGCCGTTCCATACACAGACATAGCGACAGACGACACCCAGGCAAATCGAACGATGTAAAGAATTCAACACAATCGTGTAATCGATTTTAATCGGTAGACCGCGGCTTTTCGTTCGTTTGCAGGAAATTTGAAAGTACGAAATCGCACGGAATGCAAGCAGTAGAATATAGAGAGAATATATAAAATATATATATATAAAATATTCGAATCACAGGTTCCATCTTTTAATTATATTCTGAAAAATATGAATTTGCATAAAAATGCGTACCTACCAGTCACCATGATGCAACGTTATCGCGACTTTTCTCATTCCGCGATGAATCTCGAATTCGATGGATGCATCGGACGCGTTGGACGGTTCGCGTTACTCACATGCTCCGATGGACACTGTGGCGGGAACTGTTGGTATCGTATCGCTGAAAGGGGATGAAAGTTCATTAAAGTAAATTTCGTTTGCGGATGTCGTGTCGTTTCGCTGGTAACGATATAGTTGCGGTAAATTGCGTTCACGGAAACTGTATATATTCAGCCAATAATTTCCATTAGTCCGGCTCTCTAACGGTGTGGCCAGGTGAGATACACGCAGATGCGGTCCCGGAAGTGATTCAATTATAGATCGACGATATTCGATGGACCTCTCGCAAGATTCCTTGTACGTCCACCGAAATTGAGCTGATCAATTACACTAGTAATTAACAAGCTCCTCGGTATGTACGGTTAATGGCTCACCCGTAATGGGTTTAGAGGCACGCGAGCAAACGCGAGAAGGTACATCAGGGCTGCTATCTGCGTGATGCAATTTTACCTGGGCACGCGTGTATCGGTGCGTTTCGATGGCTTCACGTAGATTGCATGTGTACGTGTCCTCGAGCTGAGGGCTCGGCGGTGGGGAAAGAAGGGTTGGTTGGTTGGGTGGTAGGGCGTTCTCGCTCCCTTTCCGTATTCGTCGTTGAAAGCTTCAATTATCGTTCTCTAAATACCGGAGATTGGAGTTAATCAATATCTGGGATATTTGCATCGGGGATCGATTCGATTCCGTATGGGGCGAAAGAAAGGAGAAAAATTGATTTAAAAACGCATATAGGAGAGTGTGTCCTGAAATACAGATGGCTCGATATCGCTGGAAATTGGTTCCTTTGAAAGATATAGAGCGTGATCTTTTGATACGGTGGTTGGAAGATTTTCGAAAATTTTCCGATACTCGAGTTAGCTGCTAACTCTTCGATCCATTCGTTTTCTTTTCTTAATCCGGGATGATTGGGTCGTTTAAGTCGAAGCACGTTAGCAAGTACATCGGATCGTAAACGCGTAGGTGGAGGGTACTCTTCTTTGAAATTTAAACAACTTGCGCTTGCAAATTTCCACGGTTAGTTCGATTAGGCTGTTTGTTACGCTAGGTGAATTTAGCATGATCTTTAGCACGAATTTCGGAGCACTGCCAAACGGTGAATAAAAGCGGAAAACGAAGTGCAACGGGCTCATCTCGTGTCCAATGGCTGCCTTTGTTTACGCTCGCCATTATATAGATCTTCTCGTTATTATAACGTACATAATAATATCGTTGTCGCTTAACGTCCGATGTTCCTATCGTATTAATTTCTGTTATCTCTTTAAAAAAACTCGCTATAATTATCTACGTGCGCATAACGCGCTTTTCATGGTCTGATGTGTTTTACGCCCGTTTCATTCGGTTTAACCTGAGTCGTATCTTCACTGTATACATACTTGCAATTTTTCTTTTTTCAAAGATACGCCGCAACACTATCGGATAAACAACGCAGAAACGAAGAAATTCTGCGCATATATACTTCCTTCTTTTACCTCGTATCTGCGCATTGTGTTCATAAACAGATAGAAAATGACATTCGAGTTATTTGGAACAAGAGTTATTATATGATAGAAACATAGCGAATAGATTGGAACAAGTCGAAAATCGGTAACCAAAAATTCAACGTTCGGAGGCTATCGGATAAGGAAGAGAATAAGGAAGAAAGACGAGCGATACGCGATTACGTGCATCGAACCGCGTTCGTTGTTTTTACGCGTGAATATTTGCGATGGAACGCACTCGCGCCACCAAAACGAACACTCGACTCGGTCACCGTATCTCGTTGCGAACTTATCGAACGATAAGCAGCTACCTAGAGACGCGTCTTCCAAAAATAAGATACAGCCAAGGGCGTATCGCGTATCGAGTCTTTTAAAACGAACGTGTGTTTGTGCCTTCGCCACGGACAGACTCGGTAAAATCGGCCGTTGATTCGCACGTGCAGTTTATTTCGATACACAGCCGCGTGTAGTTTTCGCGTGTATTTCGAGAGAGTCTAGTGATTCCTCCATCGAGCGGAGTGGCGCTGAATGTCAGACGATCGAGCGGGAAAGAGAGTCGAGAAAACAAAGATGGCCTATGAAAGGCGGAACGACAGAGACTGTCAGACTGTTCTTAGCGAAACGCTGGTTCAACCGATACTGTAAACAACAGCAACAACAACAGCCGCAACAGAGGTAAATGGTCCGTAACGGTCTTGCAGATTGAGTAATCGTTTCCGCCCCTTTCTGATGTTACTCGTACACCTTGACATGCGGGTCAAACGCACGAAGGCTCTCAATGAAATCGAGGTTATTATGACATTCGATGGTCTGTATGCGTACACGCAGGATGTCTTAGTAATTTTAATACAATCGGAAAACGCGATTCCACAATGACGAACAAGGACGAGAATAATACATTTTTAATACGTGGCTTTGTTTTCGCGAGAATGATATTTGGTACGCGCGTATTTTAACTGTGCCACGGTCGAATAGCTTTCGTTATAGTTGGTATCGCTACCTGGCACTGATAGTGGCACAACTAAAAAGCGGAAATTTTATAGCGGAGGCTTTTTAAAATTTACATGGGAAGCTTCGTGAGTCATTTTTAACGGCGTTATAAGACTGATATAATAAGACAAGATATGCCACTGTTCGCGAAAACGGTAGAACCCTGCATTTGTGGCGTCACAAAAATAAGAGTAATAAAATAAGAGTAAAATAAGTAAAATAAGAGTAAGTAAAAATAATAATAAATAGGTGATAATCTTCCCTCTCTGACGCAAAACTGATGGAATTATAAATACACCGTTTTACATAAGAAACATAGAAACATAACGTAGACGTTCTATTCGTTCGAAACAAATTCGAAAGCTTTTGAGTTGTTCCATTATCGATATACCTGGCAGCGATATATCGTTTATAAATAGCGTCATAATTATTCAGACATTCCGTATGTTTTTAATATTTTATTTTATCTAGTACCTTAACATTTTCCCTTCCAATCGCGTAACCAATTATCTCTGGTTCGATCGAACGATAGTTAACTCGATCGATTTAAGGTGGAATCTACTTAACGATACGACTTCGTTTCCTTTTCAAACGCACTTTTCTTCTCACGGACAATCAGCTATGTCGATAATATCGATCCTGTCGAATAACGTTCGTTCGGGTTTATCGGTCCACTAATCGAATCAATCGTTTTGATATCACGGCGGAACATCGTGCGATCGTTCGGGACTATTACACGGGACATGGAATTAACTTCTTTTCGCTGCGATAATGCATTTCGCGTTAATTTCTATGTTAATCGTTCGTTCTTCCAACTTCCGCGAGTCGTTCGTGAAAGCACGCAACAATGAAATTCCTCGTACGTACATAGAACGCAAGAAAACGTGATACTTCCGGCTGAGTAATATGTTGGCCGACCCGATATTGCTTTCGCAATTGCCACGCCAAGAAAATTATTTCAGCTGACCATGTATCGCGGAACGCGTGAAACGTCCGTTAGTTTCGTTTCTATTTGACTGCGTGCCCGAGGCATGTGCGTTTGTTCCGCGTGTAGCGTCGTATATCTCTGGTTTATGCGTAGCCTCGTATATCTCTGGTTTATGCGTAGCCCCGTATATCTCTGGTTTATGCGTAGCCTGCGCGATTGCAACGGAAAACAAATCCACTGATACTGACCAGAATCGAGGATGCTCGCGGGTCTTCGATGTAACCTGTTCTTCTATGTAATACAATTCTCTCGCAGACAGCGTCAGGTGAGAGCCGTGTAACGCTCAGCTCGCGTATAAACACTTGCCAAAACAAGAAAGTGGTTTATCGTATGTTGAATAACATGACGCACATGGTCGTAATTCGATTTTCCTTTTCAACGATCGAGCTGCTTCGTAGATCTACGCCGGTATCAAATAACGTCGATTGATAAAAGCGTTCGACGAAGGTGTATGGAGATTTACGATAGCCATTCTTCGAACGCATCAGCTATTTCTTAACTGTTGTAGCTACGATTGTATTTACAATTCGAAAGTAACGTGTCCATTGAGTTATACGCTTTAACTTCAAATCTATTTTTCTTCGGCGTTACGATTCCTCTAATATGGACGAAGATCGTGCTTTCGTTTAATGGTTTCTTTTCATCCACTTATTTCAGTTCGCTCGTAACGCGTGTACCTTGCGAAATATTGTTCACTGAACTTTCTCCAAAGGCAGGCAGTTAGAGTTCCGTTCTTCTGGCTTCGTTCTGGTTATATTGCTTGTTTTCGAACTCGGTTTTTGACCTCGTTCAACGATGCGCGGCTGCGATTCCTTCGCGGCCGTTTGTATTCTCGCGAATTATATCGCCTCGGATCGGCACTAATTTCATGTGAAAATCGTGGTGGTAACGGCGGCGGACGTTGAAGCGGCGCGACGCCACCAGCATCGTGGAGTATCGAGCTAAATAAGAGGAATTAAAAATGAAACGTAGTCGATTAAAATTAAATGTAGCTTGAAATCCTACGGCGCGTGCTTGATAAGCTCAGCAACCGTCGTTCGTTGTGTATTATTAAACGCGAGCGGGAACTTTTGTTTTCCTTTCTTCCGTCGACTTTTTCAACCGTTTACCGCTTTTCCATCCTGAAATTGGATGTGGATTTGAAAGGAACTGTTCCGTTCGGTACATAAAGCCCGAGCCACGTAAGGTATTACAAACTGTATTCTTCGCGACAGAAGCTTTTCCCATTTTCGTGCTTGATCTTTGAAATAATAACGTGGCTTTGAAGTAATATGGGCAAAAGGATTTTTTACCGTTTTATTCTCGTTTCAAAGTTCTAAAGCCGTTTAAGAGAGAAAATCGTGAAAAATCTTTTTCAGTACACCAATATCGATAGCAATGTCAAAACAAAGTTTTCTCGACGTGTTTTCGTGGAAACAATTTGCCGCAATTTACCTTATTTCCATCCGCTCTTTTCCAAATACAAGATATTACGATACGATCGTTTCTTCAAATTCATTATAGTCAGGAAAACGATATTCGATATAACTAGCTAAAAATATATACACCGCGTCTCTCACGTAACTGGGACAAGATGTATCTTTAAAAGACATGTTACATCGATTAACGTAGCTTGATGTAGTATACGATCGTAGTACAACCGGGTAGAAGGTGATTCTGCGTGAAAAAAATAAGAAAAAAAAATTTGCTATAACGTTTTTCCATCGGCGACTATAAATCTATAATCAAGTATAGTCTATAACTTATCCGAGTTGCGCGACACGCTTTGCATCGTGTATCTTAATGAAGATTACCATCGATGGTTTTTCTCCGGATGAGAAAATTTGTTTAATGCCGCACCAATGAGTTCAATTGAATCAACATTGTCCAGCTAGTTTGTTTTCGAAAATTTATAATCCCGGTTGCGTCAAGAACGCACGCGAAGCGTTGCAATTTGCGATCAACTCGACTCTGCTCGGTAGTCACGCGAGCTTCGGTGCGTTTCATCGATTCACGAAGATAACATTACGCCGGACTTCTGACACGCTTCTGCGTTCGCACTTCTTTCCACATCGATTTCCCTCAGTTCATTGCACCGTTTTCTCGTCGACGCTTAAATCTTTGTTCAACGATGTTTTCGCTTTTTATTTGCACGGCCGTTGATCACAAATTGCCTTTTGCATCGCCGATCTTATCCCGAAACACCGCGAACAAATTCTCTTACACGTTCATTTTCCTTAACTATCGACCAATTACAGAATAGAAAGTAAGCATGAAGTGACGATATTAGGAGGATTAAACGAATTTTCCGTCAAATTCTACGGACCACGGGGAAGTAAGTACTCCATTAATTTCGTATAATTTTTATCTTAGAATGTAAGTTGCTTCAACCCTCTCGTTCTCGAACTGGTTTAATTCGCTACAGATATTTCTCTCACATGAAAAATACCAGACTCGTACGAATATTTTCACGCCTAGAAACGTACAAGGATTGTTCGCAAATGGAGTGAAACTTATTTGTAATTCTATGATTAGCTTGCGATGAAAGTAATATTTTAATTTATAATCTTAAATATATGGTCGTACGATTATCACGAGAACGAGAGGGTTAATCGTTTTAGTGTTAAGACAGGCAACGTATGAAAATATTATTGCATATTGATATTCAACTCTTAACTGCAACCTTTAATCGCAACTCTTAAGTGAAATAGAAATACAATAATTCTCTGAAGGAGAACAGAGAATTAAATGTATGAATTTTTACAAGTTACAATCGCAATGCTCGACGTAATTGAAGATTACCGCCAGTTTTTACATCTGAGGTATACACTCCATAACTCTTCGGTAACAGTCGAGGGTTGAAATAACACCAGTATCTTATTCGTCTAATTTTTATTGTCTAACGTGGCCGAAAACTGACGTAGAAAAGATTACCTCGCCTTTTCTTCCCTATAGTACAAGCTTCTAACCGATGACGAAGGAGATAGTAAAGATTAAGAAATAGGAAATGCAGTGGATTTTCCTACGGTAAAAATAGACTGACGACTGAATTTTTCTTTTTTACACGTTTCTAATACCAAAATAGGAAGCCTTTGATCTTTAGAAAAGATCGACCTTGGTGTAACCATATAAAACGAGATTTTTTTTAAATGAATAACACTTCGAGCGTAAGAAAAAAAATGAAAAAGTATCGGCACACTTCCTTCGATCACGTCGTTCGATTAACGCATTGAGACGCGTTCATACCTAAATACTATTTACAAATAGTCAATCAATCTTTTATGATCGATACATATTACAATTAAGAAACTCGAAGGGAAAGTATAGTATATCTTTAACTTATTTAATTAATGTTTCTAATTGATACAATTTCGTTCGTTTTTCGCGTTAAATGAAAATTCATAATAAACGTCTAGATAAATACAGATGTCTGGACATTTATCTCGTTGTTGACGAAAAATATCGTACTCGTAACGCTCCTTCGCTGAGTGTCCTGTTTCAAAGCGTCACACTGCCAAGAAGTGTCTTCTCAATTCTGGAACCATAATTTTTCAATGATTTAATTATTTTCAAATCTGCTGGCTAATTACACAGGTGCGTTTAACATATATACATATATCCTACCTGTTGTCGAACGTTGTTGCGCTCGTTTATCGTTATTGCGTCGAACATAAATTACTTAATTTCCCTTCGTGCACCGTTATCGTCGTCCGTCGTTTCCTGGTAACCTTGCGCTGTGACGAATAATTTATCCTCGAGGAGAAGCGTGGCTCGCGAATCCGTCGCGTTTACGTGTTCATTGTACGTTTCCAGCATTTGATATTCCAAGGTCGCCTGCTCTTCGTACACCGGATACACTTATGTAACAGTGTGTGCATTTACGCTTTCCTCGGCCTGCCAGCTGGTCGACATGCATGCAAAAAGCACTATCGATTGACCGACGTCCAGTGGCAAAAGTTCCTTGACATCGCTTTCGACGGGTTTGCCGATCCAAGCACTAGCCCTGATTCCTCGTATTATCCGCTCGCAATCGAGTTTCATTCAGGTGGCCTGTTTTGTTGTGACCGATTTGATTAAAAGGCCAGAGGCTGAAATTTATGGTAGATACAGGCCTTGAATCGTTTCTTCGTTCACACGATAATAAGGAATATTCGTTTTAGTCGTTAGATTCGTTGGAAATGTTGCTATGTTTACTAATCGTCGGATGTTTGTATCAGATGTTTGGCGATCGAAAGGCGGAATTTTAATACGACTTACATTAGTGGAGAAAAGAATTTAATGTATATATATATATATACACGAAAGTGTAATTACGTTTTAAAAATGGCTGGCAAATGCAAAAAGTTTTGTATAAGATTCACAAAATAACGTTATAACGATCGGTATTTTTAAACTGTCGAAGAATAGATCGAGAATAAGTAGGTACATGTGATTCTTAAATCAAATAAAAAAACAATTTAGGGAATATGTGATTAGTTGAGAGTGTTATCGAATTTGAAAGTTTCTATAAAAGGCATTTTCATATATTTCCCTCGTAGTCTTTATATTATACGAAGCTTATTTTGCTTATTAGCTTTCATTTGCTATTATTGAGTCAAAGGAGATTCAGTATAGTCTGGATTAATTTATGTCTATCCTTCACTCTGAGCCATACCGTGTATATTCACTATCGTGAGTTATAATTGGCCTACGCGGTGCAAACACACTAAAACATTCTATCGATCGTTGCGTTTTCGGATTTAGGTTGTTGTTTATCATCGTTGGAAAGGCCAGCGCAGTATGTTTTTCCTTTTCTCGATGGTTCATAAATTACTTACGCAATGCGAACACCGGTCAAGAAAAACAGGTACAAGTAGTGCATGCTACTTAACGAATCGGTGTGTCCGGGTCGATCGATCCATCGATGGTATCTAGGAATGTCGTGTCACGAAGCCACGTTTATAAAATTAATTTTATTGCTCGTCGAAAATTTCGCTTTTACTCTGATCATTTGTTTGTTACAGGTATTCTTCTTATTTACGATTTCTATGTTTAATTGTATTATATTTAACTGTATTATATACAGGGTGGTTGGTAACTGGTGGTACAAGCGGGAAGGGGGTGATTCTACGCGAAAAAAGAAGTCGAAAACATAGAATAAAAATTTTTCGTTCGAGGCTTTGTTTTCGAGAAAATCGACTTTGAATTTTCGCTCGGTACGCGTGCGGTACGTTATAACGGATCTCACTGTAGATCGTTGTCTGGATGGAAAAATTTAAGAAAAAAATTTTTTATTCTATATTTTCGACTTCTTTTTTCGTGTAGAATCACCCCCTTTCCGCTTGTACCACCAGTAACCAACCACTCTGTATATAACTGAATTGAACGAATAACTGTATACCTGGATATGTCTAATTTCTACCAATAATTGTTATATACAGTGTGTTCAATTTATCTGGGAACGTGTAAACGTCTGTGAAATTATGGGCGATACGGAAAATTGTTTGAGACGAATGTTGTACGATGTCAAGGAGGACACGTCGTATCTACGTACATTTCATTTTGCAACGAACCTTATAAATGTCATGTTTATACTTTCAAATGGAAAGTATATTTTCTTATTTTGTATTCTTGTAGCTTACATCAGAATATTTTCAAAACATTGTTTATCTATTTCTTGTATCTGTCGCATAAACCACTATCGAGATAGAAATTCTTCAGAAAGTTGTAGTCCTCTGCAAGGTTGTAGCCTTTTTAATGCTGAAACTATAATACTGAAAACGTAGAAGGAAAAACGACTGGTTGTTTTAGAGGCGGTATTTACAGGTAGTATTTAGAGATAGTATTTAGTATAAACACACGTACATGAATAATCGGCTCTTTTTAGACCCACCATGATGTACAAAGTCCGACCGAGCAACCTCCCCGCGGTGTACATTGGATAACGCCAATGCCGGTGGCATATCAAATTTGAAATTTAATATCCGTATAGTGGTTTGCGCGGATGATACGAATAGTACTTTGAAAACTGTTTCGCTGTCGGCTACGGGAACATGGAATAAAAATATATAAATCGCCACTTGAAAATATAAACCTGATCTTTATAGGGCTTTCCAAGGTCATCGCAAGATAAAATACATATCGGTACGGCATGTCTCTGTTGACATTGTACGTAATTTGTTTCAGATATTTTTCCGTATCTCACAAAATTTTCAAGATATTTACGCGTTTCTAGATAAATGGCTGTACACGCTGTACATATATGCTTGGTTATCAGTCGTAGCATGTATAGCAATTGAAAATAGGAAAGCAAAACTTGTATCAGTCATTATTTTACTATCGTCTAAATACATTCTTATTATTCATTTCTATTTATTATACGTAATTCTCAGCTATCAGTTTAGGGTGAATTTCCGTCTTTGCACTTCTAAATACATTGTTTAAAACAATTAAAAGATCGTTGCTGTGAATGGTTCTATTAGCCCAAGGTCTCACAGCCTCGAAGGATTAACGTCGACGAACATTATTGAAGACTGACTTTAAGATAATTGTTAAGGAACTATACAGATACAAAAAGTAGATAGAAAAATCAAACGGACGTCGAAAACACATCCACTGTTTTGCACTTTGTAATGCGGGTCAAGAGATCATGTTTGATCAAGCTCATGAACAATTTATGTTTACCGATATAAAAGTACATTAATAGAATAATAGAAGAATATTTACGTACGTATAGATATGCGTATAATTTCAAAGTGACGTGGGATTGCAGAGGATCGAGCGATCACGGAAAGAATTCAAAGCCATCGGAAGTTATTTGCAAACTTCAGTGACGACACTCGCGGCTACAAGCTTGCTTAACACAACACAATGTTGCTAATTGCTGACAGAGATAATTCTTCGTTGATAATTATTGCACTCAGATAAACTTGAACGACGTCGATAAGCCAGCTCGCCAATCGGCTCGAAACCATCACAGGCTCAACCTTAATTAGGAACGTCACGGAAATCGACCTGATTAATTATTTGTTCCTTTCGCTCCCCGAACAACAGATCACCGATTGTTTAAACGCTCCCTTTTTCCTCTGAATTGTTTTAATTTGATTTGTCGCGCGTATCTCCTCTAACTTTCTCGAAGTCTCGATTCGTTGCGATTGATAATCCCTAAACAATCCGTTTTACGTATTCTCCACGATAATTTAATCTATAAGTTTGTCATTCCAACTTTTAACTTCTTCTCTGCCGAACCCAGAAACCTCCAGTCGTTTTTCCGCCATACGAAATTGCTGCTTACAAAATAAATAATATTAAAAATAATAGCAGCGATCGGATCAGAAGGGACTTTCCAACCTTTCACGAGTCACTGGAATGATCCGTGAATTATAAATTCAGGGTTTAAACGAGCTTGATAACTCAGCTTTAGAATAGTAAATGACAACCTCTCTCGGTATTAGTTTCGGTATTTACCTCGAAACCGAAGTATCGTAAATCTTAGAGATTTCTTAATACACATTGTTTCGCAAGTTTCATAAAGGTTTACACCATCGTTGAGGGGTTACACTTTCACGGATGAAGCATTATCAACTTTCGAAGATTCGCGTCGACGTTTTCCATCGAAAGTCCCCCGTGGTGTTTCAATGTTGCTTCGAAACGGGTTATCTGTGTGTCCTGCACGAGTGCACGATAGTTTGTGCAACTTTTCGCGATATTTCAAAACGTACAAAGGCATACAAGGTGATAAAGCTGGTTTCCGCGTCGTTTCACATAAATCGATGTAGTTTTGTAAACGTTCTGTGAAATAAATGGCAATCTAGAGAGAGCTGGAAATAGCAACGATGATAAGACCCGGTTCGATTCAGCTGTATCTCGTTGGCAGTTTTATTTCTATTCCGACAATGAGCAAAAATTGCGTAACACGTGTTACGAGTACGCAGACGGTCCTTATTGCATCGGTCTTCTTTTTTCGCTATTGTCATGGGTTAAACGACGACGGCTCGTTTTCTGCCACGGAATACTTCGGAAAAAACGGCTGTAATAAGAAGAGCGCAAAATCTTCGTGTCAAGGATATTCCAAGATTAATTAGCAAGTTGAAACATCGCACATTGCTAAAGATTTCGTCGTTTCGTTTCTAAAAACATTCTGCTATACAGTTATGTATCCAATATTTTCCAAGATATTTACGATTGAAATTTCACTGCGTCGAAGTTTCAAAAATATCGCTCGAAGGGATTACACAGTTGAGCTAAATTTCGTATTTTGTCCATAACATGTACATACGCTACCAATTTGAAAAAAATTTGAGTCTTCCATTGAACTCAAACATCAAAAAAAAAAAAAAAAAAAAATGTTAACTCTCGATACCTGAAATATTCTGCTGATAAAATTCTATCGCTTCAAAGGATTCTTTGGTAAAGTCTTTGGTAAAGTCTTTGATAAAGTCTTTGGTAAAAATTCCATTAAAACATACAGGTAACTGCTTTCCATATCTTCAGCATTAATTTTGTATTAATAACAAAATTGGAGAATAATAGGATACTTAATGTAGCGGCAATTAGGAAAGTGATTGTAGATTTCTGGCAAGAGGTTGTCCTCTGGTCGTGGAAACGTCTTGAAAAGCGAGCAGCATAATGAGGCGCGGCTGTTTGCTTTGGAATTAATTGAACCTCTTCGTCTTGTTCGCCGGGCTGAACATTAGCATTTCACGTCGCCTCGCAAGAGTATACCGATTGAGTTGGATCTAGCCAAGAGAAGGTAACGGTATCGTTGGATGGAGGAAAAACGTTGCAACTTCCTCGAGGCTTGCTTGGACGAAGCGCCTGCATCTGGTGTTTTCCTCATCTTCTACACGCTAATTGCACGGTCGTGTTAGGTCGTCAACTAGAAGTTGTTGGAAAACAAACGATCGTAAAAGTAGTTGTAGGAGGACTGATAAGATTAACAGCGTTACATTACATGTGCAACACGTGGGCTATCTAGCTGGCTGTTCGCGAGCACTATAATTATAGAAAGTTTTCTTTCGTATCTTCTTTGTATCATTTTTAGACGACACTGCGTGTGCTCGATTTTGGATGGCACTGTGTTTTACGAGAAACTAAATTTTTGACGACTTCCTGTCCTAGGGGAGAGATCCTCAGTGGTGTTGTGTTCCTTAGAGGATCAACTTTCGACGGTATTGTATCCCATGGAGGTAGTTTTCGATGGTCCTATGTTTTACAGAAGTAGGTAGAATTTTTAATGGCGTCGTATCTCATAAAAGTTACTTTCCATGATGCTAGGACAAGATTTTCAGTAACAATATGCTTTACGAAGAATTCTTTTCTTTATAAAGAACAAAGTTTTCGCTAGCATCGTACTTTACAAGGAGCGAAATTTTCAGTAATATTTATACGAAAGTTGCAGCAAAGAAATACGAAAAGTTACGTGTGCCATTCTTAAAATTCGATATACGAGATCAGTCAATATCACGTTACGAAGACTGTCTTTTTATTCGACTTTGAGGTTAAATATTTTTGTCAGTCTCTTAAATATTTCAGAAATATCGATCGTCCTAATACTACATAATCACACAGATTTTTTCTCTTCGCAAAACCTCACGAATCTATTACCTATTTTTAAAAGCTTCATATTTTCCGATTCAACAGACTGACCTGGTTCTCAACTACGTCATATCAGAGAATTCTCTTCTAACCATTTTTAAGTATTCTTCTTAAGCAAGTTTCTTTTTTAACTAGTTAATCAATTAATTTATAACTACAAGGCAACAGATTGACCCGAGATGTTTATCTTAACCGAGCAACGTAAAAGTTAGAAAACCAAGAAAAATGTATTTATCGTGTTTTTCTAATATAATCTTCATGTCGCGATAAAGTCAGAATTTTTCATAACGTCGTATGCTACAAGGAACAGTCTCCTGCAAGCTATCCCACAGAGAACAAAATTTCCTATGGCGTCTCGTCTCACCGTTTCTCGGTATGGCGTTGTGTCTCAGCGTGAGCCACTTTCGTCAGCACCACGCACACGATTTCCATCAACGTAACGAGCTACTCAGAAGGATCTGTCCTTCGCAAATAAAACCAGTAACCGCAACAACATCGGACCAAGCAGAACGCGAAAGAACGCGCCCCAGTGACGCAGCCAGGCCTTTGATAAAATCAATTTGGTCCCATTCCACTAGCCTGTGGTCATTTTTCTCCGACACGTTCCATCGTGTATACGTACGTACATAGATCGGGGCGTGCGCACCATCTACGTTTTACTGCACAAAGCATAGTCGTTTGGAAATGCCTGTAAACGAGCGATCGACGATACACATCGGAGATACCGTGTTCCGCACAGTGACCCACTTTAACAGCCCTCTAATACGCCCCAAGATTCTGTTCGACACTGATGCTAAAAACCACGCAGCTTTATGCCTCCTATACGTGACCGCACTACCGGATACTGCAGGAATGTACATTCAGGAAATGGATTCAGTGGACGTTAGCGACTTCACGACGCTTCTAAGTCGAGCTGTTTAACTTTGTTTAATTCTTTGGTGCGTAGTGGAGCAGAAAGTTATTTTTTTTTTTTTTTTTGTTGAAATTTACAATCAATTCTCGCATTGAGAATTTTCAGTAATTTTTCTGGCGTGGCGCAGTGACATGGCTAATTATTTATAATAGTTAATACTTATTATAGATAAGTATAATTATAAGTAATTGTCACAAGTAGGTAAATATTACTTAATAGATAAATAAATATTATTTAGTATAGATATCTAATTAAATCTAGTGTTTAGGTCTAGCGGGTAGTGTCTCTTCAGCCTGCGGATCTGGTCCGTCGTATCAAGTAGTCCCGTGATTAGGGGGTTTCGGTGTTTGTTCACTCTTTTGCTATATCTGTCGCTATAGTGGAGCAGAAAGTGTTCCGCCTTGTTCTTATTTACTGATACGGGGTGTCTCACCTGAAATTATCACCTTGATTTTTCTCATTATTATTATTTGCAATGAGAAATGTTTGAATGAAAGTCGTATGGTTTAGCGGGGTGCATACTTTGATGTTATTAGCTTTTTCGTGGGTGAACGCGTTAAGCAAGTACGAGGGTCAACTTTGATGTTTTAAACGAAATCGTATATTTTGTAATGAACTAGTCGATGTAGATGTCCATCTCCTGCACACTAACATTTTTACAAGGAAAAACCATTAGGAGATTAGAAGATTAAGTTGAATTTGTTAAATTTAATCTATCACTGAGAATATCGCTTCGCGTTTCTCCTTGTCTTTCATACAGTGGTATGGAAAAGTTTCTGAAGTTTCTTTTTATGCTATTTTTATGTTACGAGAAATGAAGAAATAAAAAGCATGTAGATATGTAGAGGGTATTTTCATGTACGATTCTGTTAATTATTAAGTATTAAATATATCTCGTCGTAAAAGTTACCGTATTCCTCAAGAGTTTTCAAGAAAAATATCAAATAGAGCCCAAATAATTCTTTGCTAACTACGTGGAAAAGTTTCCGGAAATGACTTGATATTGGTTTTATTTGACTTTTGATGCAGGCTCATTCTCCGCTATACAGCGGAATTATAAAGTGAATATAATTGTTGTTGTGAAAATACAAAGTATACTCAACATGACGAAAAGCGTAGAAAATACGAATATCAATATTCGTTCTGTAGTAATTTTTCGTCGAAAAAATGGCGAAACGTTATCGCAGATATGTTATCGTTGGAAAAGTCTACGATCTATCATGTACATACAATGCGTATGTCTTTATCTATCGTAACACCGAAAGCAGTTTCCGGAAGCTTTTTCACGCTACTGTATATTCAATTTGACAAATTGAATTTAAAACATCTCCTAAACATCTCGTCCAGTTGTATCGATCAGTGCATTAAGAAATATACGACTTAATAAATTAATAATTGCAAATAATGAAAAAATCAAAGTTGATCTTCATGAGTCCTTGACGCGTACATCCACAAAGAAGCTAATGACATCGGAATATGCATCCCTCGAAACCATTCACTTCCATTCGAACATTTCTCGCTGCGAATAATAATAATGAAAGGTAAAAATAATAATAATAATAATAAAAAAGATCAAGGTAACTTCAGCCGAGACACCTTGCGTATGCACAGTGGAATGTTTTATGTCCCACCTTGAAATATTAACTCTTCGCGGTCGGTATATTTTTCTGATGGCACTATCGCATAATCGAAGCGATATATTTACCATCGTCATAGAGAAGTCGATAGAAGACAAATTTCTTAATGCTGCTACCGTGGTGATATCCGACTGTAAAGAAAAATTTTCAATGCTTTTCGCTTTTCTGTTCTACCTACGATATTATTAGAAAGAACAATTTTATTGTGGTAGGGAGGTTCAAAGTCATAGCGAAGACACGAGGTTACGTCATTGTTTCTGATAACCAGATCTTGGTTTGTCTACTTGCCCCGTGGTTCGTCAAATACCCGTATAATTCATAGTTAGAGGGCCAAGAGGAACAAACAACTTGTCTAATGGAGTGTACGAAAATAGATGGGGCAGTAACAACAGTGTTTACGTATCTCCTTCTCCCTTGAGTGTATCTTCTATGATTTTCTATTCGAGAAATTCAATGTTCCTATGTTTAGAATCATTTTTCCATTCTATCTATATTTCTATTACGAAAAGAAATTGTCTAATGAAGTGTACGAAAATAGATGGGGCAGTAACAACAGTGTTTACGTATCTCCTTCTCCCTTGAGTGTATCTTCTATGATTTTCTATTCGAGAAATTCAATGTTCCTATGTTTAGAATCATTTTTCCATTCTATCTATATTTCTATTACGAAAAGAAATTGTCTAATGAAGTGTACGAAAATAGATAGGGCAGTAACAACAGTGTTTACGTATCTCCTTCTCCCTTGAGTGTATCTTCTATGATTTTCTATTCGAGAAATTTAATGTTCCTATGTTTAGAATCGTTTTTCCATTCTATCTATATTTCTATTACGAAAAGAAATTGTCTAATGAAGTGTACGAAAATAGATAGGGCAGTAACAACAGTGTTTACGTATCTCCTTCTCCCTTGAGTGTATCTTCTATGATTTTCTATTCGAGAAATTCAATGTTCCTATGTTTAGAATCGTTTTTCTATTCTATCTATATTTCTATTACGAAAAGAACTTCAACATGAAAAAATTCGATTTACAAATCACAATGCTTCTTATCTGTTATTGTTTCTCTATTCTTCGTCTATTATTTCAAGTAATAGCAATTGAAAGTAACCTTTTTCTCGAACAACGCGGTATCAGTTCCATTCAATCGCAAGATTAATTTTGACGCAGACCCTGAAATTACATCGCCCCACTCGTTGCTTGCGAGAGAGGGACAAGCGTTCTCCGCTTGTCTTTCTGTTTCCATTAATAGTTCACAGCCGCGTTGTTGCACGCGTTCTCGAGCTCGATCGACGGACAGATTCTTGACGTTGTCCGTTGCCAAATGTACCGTAATTGCATTTTAATTGCTTGCCATTTCTCAGCCGGGAGAACGAACTGCGTCGACCAATTTTGTTCGACTATTTTTCTACCAACGATTGGGAATTCGAAGTTATAAATTACGATGCCAATAGTTTGAACGACTCGAAGCTTGACAGTGTCGTTTGACGTTGTTTCCGCCTGTGGAATACCAGACTCGACTGCTTGACGCCAAAAGTACATTCATAAAAAGAAAAGTCGACGAGATTCTCCCAGCCAAGAAACTGCCGACATAATTTATATGTAAATACGGTCGTCATGTTCGTTTACATCGAAATCGAAATCGAAATTGTTCCCCCTTTGCAATCTATTTTCAACAGATTGGTTACGTTGAAAGTATCTTTGAGTAATTTTGATAAAATACTCTTTTACATCTTATTTTCGATGACGCGCTTACGTTTCAACGAGATAGGAATACGACAAATTTAGCTTACGAGTACAATTGTACCGAATTAAATCTCTTAACTTCCCAGGTAAAATGAGATTATAATTGAAATCTGTTTCATATAAATTTGCAATCTCTTTCGAACGATTTGACCGTGCTGGGAATATCTTGAATAATTTCCATCTTTTATTTAATCTAACGAAGTAACCTTACGAAGATTCAGGTTTCGTTGGTTTTAATTTAAGTTTCTTAAGTTTGAATTAAAATAGAATTATAACACGAAATTGAAATTATTCTTGTCCGTAGATCGTTTTTAACGGACTAGTTATTGAGAAATATCTTTCTGTAAGTTTGATAATACACGTTTGTATATTTTATTCAATTTAGGATAAAACACAAATACGAAAATCGAAGCTTTTTAACTTTCCGGTTATACAAGTAAAATAATTCTATCGATCAAGTTCTTTCGAAGAGTGTCGTCCGATTGTTTCCATTTTGCTAGATCGCGACGAAAGCATTCTGTCTTCTTGGCAAAACAAATTTATTAATCGAGATTTATAAGACTGAGTCGATGTATTTTTGCCAGTGACCTGCTACTTACAGTACAAGGGTTTGGATTTCGCTCGAACAGAATTCTGCAGTCTTACAATTCGACTCCATAAATTCTAAAATGGAGTTCGCTGTAGGTTCTCGGTCGGGACAGGTTTTCTCTTCTTGGCAATCGACGCAAAACAAATGTGGTCACGGATTTCGTAGTTGGAATGACGTGTACACATTTATCAGCGAGAAAGCCAATATTCTTTTTATTTGAAAAAGAAAAGGAAGGTAGCTCGTTCCCTTAAACTTTTTAGATAAAATCAATATAAATATTGATTAATAATAATCTCGAACTTGCGAAACTACATCTTCGATTTGGCTGAACTTTGAATGAGATGCGAGAAAATAAGTTGAACGTTTACTGCTTTTCGATTCGTCAAATTCCAAACAAATTTATTTGCTATCAGATACAAATCATTCTTCTATTTGTTCGCGTTTACAATTAATCTCTCGATTCATCGGAATTAAGTCAGTTACATAACAACGATACTTCACCCAAGGTTGTTATTTTATTACATTTTAATCTAATGAACATGAACCAATGAAACAATGCGGAAACGCAAAATTATCCAGAGAGTTTATCTCGTCTTATATCGTTTTATTGAAGCGTTGACAATTTTTTAGAATCATAAACACAGATTTATTAACAATAGACATAAAATATACAGAAAGAAAAATGTCTATGCCTCCAAAAAAAAAAAGGCAGCGCGTTTTATCGCGCTGCTACAAATTTTTTTTTTTTATTTATTTGTTTACATTCACACTTTGTCCGATTTGGACATTTGGTAGAATTTTTTGGCTGTTTGATCGCTGCTACAAATGTTTCAATTTTTCCAAACTTCGTAAAAGTGTAGAATCTAATCGATAGACGAAATAATGACAAAAATATATCAATCCAGTCATCATTGAACATCTTTTTCCAATTACAACGTCGAAAAAAGCAGAACTTGGTAACGTAAATTAGCAAGGAGAAATTGCAAATATAATGTCGACTCTTCGTAAGTTAATCGACGAAATTCACGATCAAGGTCTCGCGTATGATTTTAATCGGTCATCATCCAACGAAACACGCATAATGCGTGTTTTCCGATGCGTGCGCATCTGTCGTAAATATAAAAGGTCGGTCACCTCTCCTTATCGGCTTCGTTGCACGAATATTAATTCATCGACCAGTCGGAATGATCGTCTCTCGTTGGTGTACCCTAGGGAAAACGTTCTTGCGAAACGTTCGAGCTATTAAAATCAATGGGGCTTCCTCTATCTCGTAAGTACAACGACCGCGAAATTCTTTCTTTCGTCTGTTATTTCGTTGTTCTTGATGTTTTTATTCTCTCGTGACGTAGCTTTTAATTTCCATTGCCATTGCGTTATAATCACGTTATTTTCGATCTTTTGCCGTGTTCTCGATGGCTCACTTTACGTTTCACGTTTCTTCGGCTCGCCTTTCTTCGCCACTTCCTTTCTTTATTGGCTTTCCTAACGACTCTTGCTTTCAAATTGCGTTCAATTTCTTAGTAATTAATCTTATTAATTAGGATTACACCTGTCGCTTTCTAACGTATACTTAACGATTTTAACAGATATAAATTATACAAATTCGAACGATATATTGAAAATAGATATATGTAGGTATATACACGTAATCATTTTTTCGTCTGAATATTAATTTTGTCAAAAGCATGTGTATGCTTTTTTTTATTATTACAAAGAACGAAAGGTATCGGGTAAGGTGGAATTCGTTCGTAGTCGTTGGTCGACTGTTAGTTCTATTATCGTTACGCTGATACGTCGTTCGAGATCATTAACGATAGCACGAGCTCATTATGTAACAGACGGCTATCGGATAAAAGTTTAATTACCGATAGGAGGATGGTAATTTATTTCTAACTAGCGTTACAAACAGAGTTTAGATTTGTTGATTAATATAGCATTGATATTTCTGTTATTTTGTGCTCTGCGTCGTTTCTTACTCAATTTAATCTATTATTAAATTTTCCCTTAAGGGATTAAAAGTATTCTCGATCAAACGAGAGCAAAATTGGAATATAGAAGTTCAAGAGCCGTAGCAGGATTACGAGAAACGCTGTAAAATGAGTAAAGAACAAAGAATAAAATTTACTCTTGCTTTATTTGAATATTTTCTGGGTCAAAATAACCAAGAATTTACATGTACATACATAATATACATATATTACGTGGAACTATATGACTATAACGTCTATTCCGCTGTAAAACTTTTATCGTGACGAGTTTCATTGACCTGCAGTCATCAGAAAAATCGCGTTACTTATAAAGTAATCTAATAAAATTAATCGAAATATGGCTTCAATTTTCAAGATATTCGATTAGATAGCAACAATGAATCGCAATTACCTTCGGTTTTCACGTGGAAAATATACAGCTGCAGCAGCGTTCACTTTTCATGCATCTTTCGCTTAAACGTATAATTTAAAGACTAAAATTAAAACGATAGCGTAGAACCGAGCATCTACTTCCGGAATGACGGATATTAAGGGTGTTTTGTACGAAACAAGACTTTAACAGCTTCTATGAATAAGAATTAAGCAGTCTATTTATCGTCTGCTTGAGTTGCCCTGTCGAAAGCTAGAAAATTTATGCTGCTTTTCCTCAAAGCAGCCCACGAACGTACGACTCACGATTTGCGACGAATATTCGCGAAATGGACGCATGAGAAACAATCATAAAATTCGTACGTGGGAATCGCGGTCGTAAATGTTTTCTTAGGACACAATGGAGCTTTTCATCAAGCTGTTACGATTTTATTAGCTTTTGTTGTGAAAGACATTTATCCTTGTATAAACTGGCTACGATTTCCTATTTGTTTTTTTTTTTTTTTTTTTTTTTTTTTAACTTAACGACTGAAGAAGTTGCAACAGCAAGCAAACAGCTACATTTTGTACGCATTGACGTTGATGATTATTACGTTTGTTGACTTTATATAATTTTTTGTTTTATGAGAACGCAGGCAAAGATATACATACGGTTCGATTAAAACAACGTGCATGATATCGTTAGGAAAGTTTCTTGGAAAATGAAAAAAGTGTCTTTCATTGTTGCATCCAATTTTAAAGCTCAAACTCAAACTCGAATTTAAATACACACTGAAACTGTATTTATCGGAAACGAAAAATAGGCGTACGTTCTAAATTCAACGAAAGTGTTTACTACCGATATACGTAACTATAAATTTATAGTACGTTTGGAAGAAAACATAGTTTTCTATTTAAATTGCTGGAAACTCGAACTGTCTCCTTACAATTGCAATATATTTAGTTATGTTTTTCTTTCAAAAATGAAACTCAAACAAAAATAGAAATATCATTTCTTATCTTTATATTTACTTCTTCATTGATATTGACAATCTTGATTAAAGTACATGCTATCAATATGATCAAAGTTACTACACTTTGTCGTTCTTTCTGATCGATCAGCGTGATGACAGTTGTGTTTTAAACATATTTATCTTAGCTAATTCTCGTGACCGATGAAGTTTCTTTTCGCTAGTTCTCGAAGTGTTATTATTCACATCGAAACGTAGGAACGTAGAGATATAACGTAACCGCCGTAATGTTATCAGAGTGGCCGAGGAATATCGTGATTATACATGTTATTATACATTGTGCTCATGTGCGTGTCACTCGATTTACCAGAGGTTTATATCGTGTAAACAAGTCTCGCAATAGAATACCGAGGATTTGATGAGGATTTTACATATTATTCGTGGTACGGTCGTATTTAGGAGGGTTTCGCGTTAAACTCGCGAGAATCGATGGGAAATCGTGTGCATACATAATCGAGCGTAATATTTTTATAGATCTTTTCACTCTCTTTAACGTGGTGCTGTTTGAAAGTTACATAGAAAGTATTCCCAGATTTTGAAAATTTGATTTCTATTTATTACTTCGCTGTCGTATTTCATCGATATACGTACCATTGATTCATTTATGAAACGATTTATTTATAATAATCGTTAGTTAGTAATTTTATTATTAAGAAAGTAATTGCATTGTTAGACGGTGGATTGTTATGCAAGTTTATATTTGCATGAATACTGAAGAAGCGAAACCTGAGTAAGGGTTTGTTTCACTTTAAATGTTATAACGAGAACTTTACGTTAGAAATTTTATACCTTTTTAAATATCATGTATACTCCGCACAGTCTAGTACATTTCCTTGCAAAAACATAATAATCCACCGTCTGTTTATTATATTCTGCTACTTTTGCACCGTTACCCAATAAGCTTTGAAACGGGTGAACACTTTTTGAAAGCTACTTTACAGCAATTAAAAAATGCACTCAAATTATGCTAGCGATAAAATGAAAGTAACGTTATTTCGAATAATGTTAGAAATTCAGAATGTTTAAATAAAATGTTAAAATAAAAAGCTGCAATTCATTCTAATTTCTCTTCTCATAAGCGAACAAAATTCTTGTTATATATACCGAAGACAGATGTCGAATTATATTGTTTGTGGATAAACGAATGGCGAGAATCTGCGTTGTTTCTCGAAGGTAACTTCACGAAGAAAACTAGTTGATTGACCCATAGTTAAGCCATAAACTTCGCGATACACCTTTTAATTAGCAATTCGAACTTGCAAACTCAAACTGGGAACGAAGGATCGCGTTCAACGATGGGTAAAATTGTTGAAGCTAGAAATCAAATTTATGGAGCTCTTTTTAACCAAGAAACTTTATTGCTCATTAAAATGCACGAAATTGTACGCTAAAACCTTAATGGCATCTCGGAGCAAACGTGTTCTGCCACCCTCGGATAATCATCAAACTCGGATGTTTAAAATTACCGACAATCCCCTAAAAAAACAAAAGTGAAACAGACGAGTGAAGAAGAAAAGCAAAGAGATAAGAAAAAATGTCGATGGAAATCGAGCTATTGATCCTAATCTTAATTCGTTTGCGTTCCTCAAACTTTTTACGTTTCAATCTTATCTTAATTTCACTGGAGAAAAGAAGTTTAATGTTTTGGAGAAATCATCGATATATATATATGTCGAAGATGAAAGGACATCGGAGCCTTCCCTTTGGAACTTCGGGAAAATCCCTTAACACCGTAATCTAGATTCTATCATAGGCGTAATTAAACAATTGTCGTCATTCGATCCGATTGTATTTGTTCGAGATTTGCGATAATGAGCTTGGGCTCGAGGCGATAGCCAGTCGCCGAAGGTAGCCGCGGTCACGGGATGAACGCTTTGTCTAACAAAGGTATGGAGTAATTCTATAGCTCTCCTTAAAAGAAATATTTGTAGCGGCACGCGACAGTAAACGTTCCAACGGTTTCTGTCCCGTGGCTCGCCATACGCAGACCCTATTCTTCGGGTATGATGGTTACCAGATGCCGACGCATCTCCACAGTACATGTTCAGCTAGCCTGAGGGCCGTTATAAACATTAAGATCTTGTTACCTAAAGTCCTTCAAACAGACAAACAGTCTTTGTCCCAACTACGGGAAGATAGGGGAGATCTATTTCTTTCAACGAACGTCGTCTCCCACTAGCAACTTTCCCTCGAGGGCGGCTAGCATCTTTTCTAACCACCGATATGGAGATTGATCAATTAGCAGCAACGTCAATTTCCCTCACTTTCTGAATCCTCGACGAATCCGATGATCTCGTGTCCTTAGACACACCCCATCATAGTTTTCCTCTGCAGCATCATCGCGACGGAAAGTCATTCTCTCGTGAGGTCGTATTAGCGAGTTACTCAGCGTCTGTACGCTCGGTAGATGTTCCACGTTTTAACAAAGAGTTAGTTTAGTTATACTTCCATCTTGGCTTAGATTTGGGCTTTGGAAGAAAGCGCATCCTGCTATCCCGTTGACCGCGGGTTCGTTATTGAACCTAGGATCATTGTCATTAGCTTCTCGAGTATCTAATTACTACGGTTACCAGGCATGTAAATATGAAACCGGAATTCTTGTATATAAAATACACGTTTATTGTATGAAAATGATTAAAAATATTTTATTCGAAGTATTGCCCATCGCTAGCTAAACATTTTTCTCACCTGTCTGGCAATTGGTGGATGCCACGCCAAAAAAACTGTCGCTCTTTCGAGGCAAACCAGTCATCGAGCCATTTTCGTACATTTTCGTCAGAAGTGAAGTGCTGGTCAGAAAGTGCGTGTCCCATCGATGCAAATAAATAGTAATCGGACGGAGCCAAGTCTAGTGAGTAAGCCGCGTGCGAAAGTATTTCCCAACTGAACGCTTCGATCGTTTCCTTGACCGGTTTTGCTGTATGCGATGGTGCATTATCACGAAGCAAAATTACTTTGCGTTGCCTTTTTTGATATTCTGATCGTTTTTCACGCAAAGCTTGATTAAAATCGATCACTTGTCGGTAGCGCTCGGTATTAACGGTTTCGCCAGGTTTTAACAACTCGGTGGTCTTTTTCGGTGGTCTTCCACGTTCTTCGTTCCTCGCGTCAAAATTGCCACTTCTGAATTTTTTAAACCACTCAAAGCACTGTGATTTACCAAGAGCATGCTCACCGTAAGCTTCGACAAGCATTCGATGCGATTCTGCGGCAGTTTTCTTCAAATGGTAACAGAAAATCAATACTGTCCGCAAATCGTAGTTTCCAGGCACAAAATTTGACATGTTCAACGCTACTACAAACTATGCTGTTGTATGAAACTTGTATTGTTCCGAGTCGAAAATGTTTGTGAGATGTCAACAAAGACTTTTGGCATTAATGACGCAGTTTAGTGATAACTACATTATCAGCTAGGGCGATCTATAGGCAAATTCCGGTTTCATACTTACAGACCTGGTACTTGTCAAATTCTGTAATAATCGTGTTTGCAGTAGTCAATGTCTTCTCTAGTGCATAACTACAATGTGTAATCCAAATGAAGATTCGTTTCACGCCCCTAACCCTAATTCTAATGTAAATCCGACATATAATTGAGACAAGAAATCATGCAGATCACGCGGTAATGATTCTGTTATATGTTCCTTAAATTTAAGAAATTTTTCGAACGCTAGAAAAATATGATTCGATCGAAAACGATTCAGAGAGCGATTAAAAGATGATTAATTTAATAAAACAAGTCTATAGAACCGTCAATAAATGCTTCAGAAATGAGAGAAAGATAAACAGGAGAAAAAATGGAGCAAACGATCGAACAATAGCGTTAATCAGACTAAAGTACTTGATCAAGTAATTAATCACATGTATATTTACAACATCAAATAATTAAGATTACCAACAAGTGCAAAATAGCGAAGAGATAAGCATAGAAAACCGATGAAAACGATATTGAACCGATGAAAATAAAGTGAGAGCGAAATTATTTAAAAATCAAAATTAATAGCGAACGATTGAAATCGCATTAATTCTAGATTTGACGTGATTGATATTAGTGAGAAATTGCAGATTGCATGCCCCGGGAAACGTTTTCCACCTTCTCCGCCTGTTGTTTTTCGTTTCTATCCCGCGCAAGCCATTCTGTTCAGTGATGTTTCCACGATCCGTGCTTTCGATTCTTTTCCCAGGCCGCGGGAAGAACACTAGCAATTGCTTTCGAGGCTTTATCGAGATATTGCCTCACGGAGAGCCGCCAGTGAGATATCGTGGCCTGGGGTAATTGCATTTTACCTTTTCTCGAAACGCGCTTTCACGACACTTTGCATCTGCACAAGAACGAGCACATGGATCGATCGTGCTGTATGACGTATGTGTACGTGCAAGAACGAGCTCTTTCATATGGTACAGCGACTCTTTTCTTTTTTTTTTTTTTAATCCACTTCAACTGCTAGTTAATTGTCACGTTGCACAATGCGGCATTTGAACGAGGGTTCGGCACAAAAATCAAAATTCACTGGCTACGTTCGCAGGCCCGCATGTTCGTAGCTCACGTTCGTAGTTCACGTTCGTCGTTCACGTTCGTAGTTCACGTTCGTAGTTCACGTTCGCAGATCAGGTGTAGGCTACATTTGTACGTTTGCAGGCGACGTTTGCCACGTTCACATTGTCTGGACAATTTGTCCACATTGTCACGTTCCACAGTACAACGTTTGAATGAGAATTCGGAACAAAGATAAAAAAATGCATTTAATGTGCAGCTTTCCTGAAACCTGATAACAGGAGATCCGACATAAATAAAAGTCTGTTTGTCAAATCTTTGTATTTTCCCTATTGTCTGGTTCACTTGAAATATCGTGAACGCTTATTTCTGTGTCTAACTACACACGGTAACGTTTAAGTAAATAGCGCCGATGCCGGAAACAATCTTTCCATTTTTTCGTAAGTGCCATGCGAAAATTATTTATCTTTCCTTCCGTTCCGTCCAATATTGTGCTGACATTCAAAACAGACTAAAGAACAGAACTTTTGCGCAGCTTAAAAAATTTTTCTTGGATTAAGCGTGGCCAGAAATCCACTCTTCGACCAAGTCGCGATTACGAATGGATTTCGCTAAACAAAATGAAGAAAATTCGGTGTAACAGTTTGTAGCAAGAAAATTATATGACAATGTAATACAAAACCTACTTGGAGTAGAATAATCAAAATTACAGGATGGCTTGGATCGTTTCTTTCTAAAATAGATCTTCGAAGAAGGAAAGAATTCTTTAAATTGGATAAATTAAATTTTTGTGGTAATTATTGTTTACATTTACATTATTTATAAACTGATGATATCATCGAGTAATAAGATTAAGATGGAACGATGATTATTTCCATTTTTGTCTACTGTATGCCGCACTATGCGTTGCTTCGATTTCCTTATGGAATCAAAGGAAGCGACGAACGATTAATTTTGGTATTTAAACAACGTGTTGGAAATCCAACTGCGTTGGAAATTCGGTTTATAATATCTTCTTTTGTATAGGTTTATTTTAAAGTGGTCGCAGTAACGATAGAATCATTAGCGTTAATTTGGTTTATGATATTGTCTGCATTGATTTATAGTATTGTTTGTAGAATTCGAAATAACAGACGATTAATTTGTATACGACAGAAAGGGATAAAAATTCAACAGCATTGAAAATATAATCTATATGTATATTCACAAAATCGAGTTAATAGAATCGTGATTGTTGATGTAACAGAAGATTTATTTATGTACAAAAAAATGGATCGGAAATTATTATAAATTGTATCGAAGGTTCGGTGTATAATATTTCCTGACTTCACCTAGAGTATTATTCGTAGAATTGGAAGTAATAGATGGTTAATATGTGAACGAAAGGAGAGAAAGGAATAGTGTTTTGAAAATTCAGTATTATTTTGAGAATTATTGGTAGAATTGGAAATAATTCACAATGAAGATGTAACAGAGGAACACCATAATATACATAATTACAAGTGTAATTGTAATATCGCTGGTTTTAATCAAGCGAATATAGATTTTGTGATAAATCTTTGAAGAAACACTGGAACACCAAGGTCAGTTCTATTCAATGTTCAACAACGTCAAAGACACACCCCATTAAGTCATCGCAAAATTGAGTCAGCTTTATAAATTCTACTACCGTAATACAGTTAAACAACGATTCAAATTTTTGTCCAAACGAAACCACACCTGGATAATTGTGAAAATCGTGAAAAGAAAGATAGGATGAAAATAGTTGAGAAAATACCGACCCTTTAGTGGTCGACCCACTGGTAACTCCCTTATCAGCTTAAAAACGCATAGACTATTTAATTTTCACTTTCCTTTTTTTTCTCGATGCGTCTAAATTGCTACGCTTCCAGCTGACCCAGTTTCCACGCAGAAGCTGTTTGCGTCACACTGCAAATTATGTTGTGCATAAGGGTCCCTCTCCACCACCCCTATGTAATCTCGTAGAACTGATCGCGAGCATGTGCTAGGTTCGAGTGATTATAAGGCCATCGAAGGATTAAATACTCGTTTAACGAGATTTCGTTTCATCGTTCGATGTTCGACGAACGCGAATTCGTCGACCACGCGACATGTTGTACTTGCTCTCATAAGTTGGATATCCATTGGTCACGTAAAATGTTTGCTAACGTTTGCGAACATGTATTTGCTTTTCGGTTGGGACGCGAAGCATAGATGGACGATAAATAGAGCCGCGAACGATTATTGCGCACATTTGCGAATTTTCAGAGTAATTTCGATATTTCAAAGAAAATTTGCCGTTTATTTGTATTTGTGCGTGCTTGCAGGTCGATACTTAATATACTATTTTATGCTTGCGAATACGTATTTATGCGGAAAAATATGTTTATTCAACTATAGCTGTGGCAAAGGTTTGCAAACGTTTCCGGGTGTTTGTGAATGTAAATTTGTCTCGGTTGAGATACGTAGCATTCATGGACGACAAATAACCGAGAATGATTACGAGCGTCTGTAATCGTGCAGAGTAATATTGGTGTATCAAAGAAAATTCGCTATTCCGTTGCATTCAATAGAGGTAAATGTCTGAATGGTTCCGTTATTAATGATCTTTTACTTTAAACTTTCCGCCTCTTTCTCCACCGTATCTTCGTCATTTTTATCATTTTTCAAATTTGTCTGCTGAGAATTTCCTTAGCGTTTCACCGTCCTAGGAAATTAACGCTAACTATTAGGCTTTCGTTTTCTCAATCAGTAGCAACATTCGAGCGTCTAAGCGAAATTATTGAGATTTATCGACAGAAATATGATTATACAGGGTGGTTGGTAACTGGTGGTACAAGCGGAAAGGGGGTGATTCTGCGCGAAAAAAGAAGTCGAAAATATAGAATAAAATTTTTTTAAAAATCTACAGTGAGATCCGCGATAAAGTGCAGGCGTACCGAGCGAAAATTCAAAGTCGATTTTCTCGAAAACAAAGCCTCGAACGAAAAATTTTTATACTATATTTTCGACTTCTTTTTTCGCGTAGAATCACCCCCTTTCCGCTTGTACCGCCAGTTACCAACCACCCTGTATATACTTATCTATTTTCATAATGTCGCTTTAATTTGAAGTAGCTATGTTTATATCATATACTTTATACGTTATAAATCGGTGGTTTCGGTGTCGATGTAACGATCGCATCAAACAGCTGCAAACCTACGAATGTTCATAGTTGATCTTACATCACAAAAAAGAAATAAATACACAGGAAGAGTATATAATAAAGAGCAATCATAGATAAAACAAAAATGAGTAGAGAATACAGCAGCCCACTGTATTATTCGAGGATTAAGAATGCACGTTTGATGAAGACTCGGTTTAACGAAGAAGGCGTTGAATACTCGTCAGCGTATGATATGGGTCTGCATGGAAATTCGAGGCAGAGTCGTGTTCAATTATGCATCGAGATGAAAAGTTTGCATCGAGCTTATGGTATAGAGCATGCACGATGTTCGACGAACTTTCCACGATATTCTCAGAGTACGTCGTCGGCGTGCACTTATCCGACGTTTCGAAAATTTAAAGTAAGACGTTTCTCTTCGCAATCCTCTTAAACGTCTCGTCGAAGATTTCATTTCCTGCTCGTAAATCTTCGTCGCTGTTAAACGGTGCGCACGTGCGAAACTAGCATCCGATAGAACTACGTTAATGGATGTATTTCTATTTTACAAGGGAATTCCAAGCGTCGCGTCAATTAACCTGACTCCATCTACCTTTTCGAATTCATTATTGCTTCCTTTCTGCGTTTAATTCTTTCTTTCGTGATTTCTTTTCTGGCTACGTATACCGACGAACAAGATGAAACACATAATCTGTATCTGATAATCTTTTATAATTTGAAGCTAAAAATAAGATCTAAGTATTATTTCTTGTGCCTGATTACAACATTTCATTTCTCCAGGGAGACTGATACATAATGTATATTTAATTTTCCTTAAGATAGGTACAGTTTCCCTGTAGGAGATATAACGAAGATCATTGTGAATGAAATTACCTCTTTTTTGACCTAGATAAACACGACCCTGAAGAGACTCATCTATTAATTACCAACTTCTTTTCCTCAAGTTTTTTTCCTCCGTCCCTTCCCCCAATTATCATATAATTGTAATATAGATAAATGCGAATTAATCTTCAATGATTTTAATCAACGCACGTTTCTAAAATATTAAGTGCATATATCCTTTAATCAAGTTATACTATAAAATACAAATTTTCTCTCACGATCCTCAAACATAGATCATAGAGCAGCTAATGAGTTGAACGCACAAGCTTCACCAAAATTTGCTTCTGCCAAACCAAAACAACTCAAATAACTAAAGCCAACTGAACCCGCCTCAAACATTTAAACCACGCGCATGAGAAACTAGCGGAAGCAAACGCCTTCTGTAAACAAATCCGCAAAGACAAGAAAGAAGAAGAGGCGAAAGAAGGAAAGAACGTGGATCGAATCCTATGGAAACCGCATTGGCCGCACTCTTCAAACATACTCGGTCGTTTGCATTAATTCGACGGAAAGTAATCGCGCGCCGTTGGTCACATGGTCGGCGAGTTTTGTTTGTGCAGGTCCGTTTCAGCCTCGGGCCACGCTCGAATCGCAGAAATGGAAAATTAATGCGTGGCACGGCCCTCGCGAGTGGCGCACGGCAACGCGAGTAAAAACTGGGTCACTAGGTCGAGCTTGGAAGAGAGAAGCCTCGTATCGAACCTGCATCCGCGGGCTCCAGTCCCTTCGTCTTTCGAAATGCGTCCGAGAGGGTGAAAAACCTTGAGCGGGCCAAGGATGAAAGAGTGCAGGCCGCAGGCGCGTGCCACTCACAAGGAAGGTTAGGCAGCTCGGAAATTCGAAAAACGATGGAACTTTGTGTACAAGTAAAGTATTTCATCCGTAATACAGCCCCATTTTCCTTCGTGTTCATAATTCGGTTGAGAATTTTTTTTTTTCGTGAAATATCTCAAGAATCGCGAAGGATATCTGAAAAAGGTTCATTGTTTAATTGCATTATTGAACTGCTTAAAAATTTGTTTGGGAAATTTACGGTTTACGAGTTATCGCTACATCCCTTAAACACTTTTTTACCATACACGTTGAAATATCTTCGCGATACCCTCTTTTCGTATCTGTAAATGATTTGATGTACTCGATCAAGTTCATTTACATAGAAATTATTAACATTTAATTGTAATAGTTCTTGTTTATAAAATGAATATTTGAACATTCGCATTGCCCTTTTGTATATTTTTACATATCACAGTTGTGTAAGTAGCAAACGCCAAAAACAATGAAAACTTGTAATTGCTACAATAATGATGTTCCTCGTGGAAATGTTTGAAACAAAGATACTAGCCACGCACATCGTATGAAAACTGACGCCCTACAAATACTACATTTTGGTATAGCCTTTTCGCTTCTAAAATATGGTGATGACTAACGAGATTGCATAGGGGCAAGGGAGGTACTGTTCTCTGTAGTTTACTGTCACATCACGTTACTAAATATTATTTTATTCGTATAAGTGTCGCGACCTATCAACTTAGGTAGCGATCAGTCAGGTTGCAACTGTTCGGTTGAGATCGCGGACCTTGAACGATATTAACGCTCAAGGTGAAGGTAGATTTTAAAGATTTCTAGTAAGCTTGGGTTTAGTATGTTTATTTGAACTGTTTGGTATAAACGGAAGAGTATGAAACGTAAGTAGCAGAGTTTGAACGTAGGCGAGTATGCGATGAGACTCCTTTCTCTTGAAGCGTCTGGTGTGTTTATGTTCTAACTGCTCGTGTAGGGGGTGTGTTTTCATCAACGTCTCCTGTGAAGTGAGAATTTGTTTCTGTCCAATCCCGTGACTATTAAATTGTCGCGGGTATCCTGCATGTGGTGCGTCTTGTACGTATCTGGTCGAGGATGCGTAACGTCCCGTTGGCGACATCGTCCTTCGTTTATTGTCGAATTCTCATCGAGTCGAGATTCGTGACACGTGGTTTACTGTCGAGCGCGATGTGGGAAATTCCAACTTCTCAAAAAATAGCAGATGTGTTGTTCGTATCGTAAACCGAGGACAACCTAAAATTCTGAACAAATCAGGTCCACATTCCTAACGTTTAGTTTTGTTCGCAGCCCTGCGTTGTATCGATTGCCGCTACAAACTGCCACCATTGACTGCCACTACCGACTGCTACTAATGTCACTATAGTCAACAGCAACTTGACAGTAATCAATATGTAACTTAATGACTACCAGGATAAAAGTTCCTGAGTCAGTAGATGTCGTTTTTCGGTAATTTAACTGCTACTTGACGCTGTACGTTGGCTTCTGTATTAATGTAAATTGTGAACAAGGTAGAAATTCGTTTTTAATAATAACGGACGCGCGACAAAAGTGAAAATGACTGGCCAGCAATCGCTAATGCGATTTCATTTTATTGTATTAAGCCGTTGCGCGTAAAATGTCTTTTCAAGTAAAACTTTTGAACGCGTGTTAGTTCTCTGCAACGACGTGTATTTAATCAACCTTTGGCGTCAAATGACATTCCAAACACGTCACTGTATAGTTTGACATGGGAAAAGTACGACGTGACATATGCACGCCACCAATCTCCTTCGTACACTCCGAGCGATGAAAAAGGAAACAACGTGTGTTGTTTTGAAATTAAAATATTTTTCTGAAAGGCATAGATCGTTAATCCTTTGTACATTTTGACATGGGAAACGCATAGCAGGCCAGAAGCCTCGTTTCACGTCGGGAATTCAGGGTAACAATTTATTTATTAAAAATATTTTCATTTCTTGATGGCGTATGATGTCTTTTTTCATCTCTCAGTGTATGGAGATTCGTGCGAAATTCAATGAAATCTTTATGGAAAATTTCTTTTAATTTAATCGCACGTCAAAGGACTGATACAATTTTCATTTAATCTTCTCTAACGATATCTCTTGTTACTTTGTATCCATGAAAATTATTAATTTTGAGATTGCGAAATTCTTTTAAATTGATAAATCGATAAATCGAATACGTGTTAGAGAAAGTAATCGTCCGTGAATATAAGATTATAGGAATAGAAGGAATATACCAAAATTCCTTATCTAATCCATGCTTTATTCTTTGACACGATAAAGTAGCTATTTTCTTTCGTCTTGGCTTTTGTTCGTCGCTTTACTCATGCGTAACTCGTTTATTCGCTTTCTGTACTTTTCCTATTTACACCAAATGACGAATAATTGTAGGATAGTTTTACTTTCATCCGAAACACTATCTCTTTCATTGTTTACACCGAGCTGTTTCCAGTTGCATCTTCTAAAACACTGTCATTGATATTCTATGATATTCCCCTTGACTTATCTTCCGACGAAAGATTATCAGTCTAAGAAGAATTACCAGTCTTCTATTCTACAAACAACATTGAACTTTTTCTTTTGATATTATAAGCTTTTTTTAAACGCACACACTGAAACCTTTAATTTTAGAGTACTTTCTCTATGATAACATTTTTCAAGATCGAAGCGATATAGGAAGTTAATTAATCTCAAACAATAAAGTTTAATGAAATTATAATAAATATCAAAGCAGATTTCGTCGTTTTCAACAGTTTGTAATATCGAATATCGAACAGAATGTTGATTTACATTTGGAAAAACGATTATTTATAATTTTAAAATAAGAAACATTCGGAAGGAATTACGGTTGATCGAAACTTCCCGATAATTTTTAGGAAATGAATAATAGTTACACCTACTATGTTAAAAATACAATATTTCGCGTTATACAATAACGTTAGACAAAAATAAAATATTTTCATGTCTTATTCGAGCAGTATGATTTACAATAGTATTATAGAAACACAATTTTGCTTTCAATAGATGTAGTTTTATACTTTGGTCTAGCACGACGCATTTTATTTCAATTATGTACGTGTATCGCGTTTAAAGCGTTAACCATCGATAACTAGGGTGAATTATACGTTATATATCTGGTGAAGTGGGATAAGCACGATTAAACCACGGACTGAAATATACGAATATTTAACCAACATTTGATTGTATAATTACGTTCCCATGATAAATAAACTAGTTAGGAGATTGTATTTTAAACCGTTGAGAAGACCGCTCATTTAATTCATTTAATTAATTAATGGTCAATTAAAAAACAATGTTGCACATGTACAACGTCAAGCGTAAAAGCGTAAACGATTTCTCTATATTTTCATCAAACGTAGGGAATACTTAACGATGCAAAGACATAATTAAATCGTAAATATTCCAAGAAATGACACTAGACTAATTTTTCTAATTTATGATTCTTCGTTAAATTTTAGAAATCTACACCATAGAAAGTTACTTTCGTTAAGAAGGAAACGAAGCGAGATATAATTATATATTTCTTCCCTTCTTCGTTGTTTTTATTCTTCTCGTTTTTAATCGCGATAAAATTCGACCTGGTGTTGGTGTAACCAGTTAGGTGAAACTAACAGAGGATCGTGGTGAACACGGCATGGTCGGCGCACGTTTAATAAAGATAATTCACGAGGCTCGATAAAGTGCGCTCGAACAGAAAAAACACTTTTTCGTGGCAATTTGTTCGGCGAGACTTATTCCATTTTGCACGTCGTAGCGCGGTGATATCGATTTTCCTCGCGCGAATCCAGCTAAACTGTCGCGAAATTAACTCGTGGAAAACTTAGCAAGCGTTATCAAATAGAAAGTCAGTAGAACGAAATTGAATTTACCGAAATCTGTTCGAGAGAGACGCGAATTCACACGATTGAAAAATTGAGTTTAGAAGGGGACCAAATTTGAACGAATTTCAATATTCAGACGTTAAACATTATCTTGGTATATAAAGTAGTTAAATATATTACACCGTGTCCAGTTGTTGCTCGGTCATTTTCTCTAGACGAGTCTCTGAAAAGCCAAACTGAACTTGCACTCGCTGTATGTCGTTTGCTCGTTCGATGTAAACGCACCTTTACGACGTTGTTCGACAAGTTTCGGTAATTGCGATCTTGTCATATAAAGTTTATAGTCGATCGGACGCGAAGGAAGTTTAAAGAGATGTGGCATGAATATGAATTGCGAAAAGTAATGACCGAGAGGATTGGTCAAAGCAGGAAATACGCAGCAATAGCTCAGTTATCGCACAAACGAGAGATCATCCTATGGTCCATTACGATTCAATCAGACAGAAACAGGAAATGGTCGGCTTCAGTTACGGTGTTCGACCAGCTATTTACAACCCTTGTAGGTTTTAGTAGGGTGTAACGAAGCACCGTGTCGTTGTAGGAAATTTCTAAATCATACACAATTACTGCTCTCCCTGTCGATCTTTTCATTTCTTAAATTATGCGATTCACCTCCGTGAAACTTGATCCTAAGAAGTTAGATGTTGTACTATATCAATTAAGGGAACTAATTATCCAGTTGAATCAATTTTCTCGTAGAAAAGTTACAAGAAATTTTACTGAAGAAATCTCTGACGAAGTTTCAAGATCAATATACAATTACTTTCGACTTTATTACTTTTTAAAATTATAAAAACCAAAGCAAAGATAGAAGCTTATAGAATGATCTTATACAAGCAATGGTTCTCCTCTGTTTAAAATGGTCCAAACAATAGCGACTATTTGTTCAGTACACGCGCGATCGTTCATAAAAACGTAATTAAACTCAGTTTGTGAAGGCATGCAGAATGTTTCGTCAACCAATAATCGAACATTCATACAAAAAATTGAAAGGGAAAAATTCACACACGATAGAATGAAAAAAAAAAAAGAATATCTGTACGAATTGGATTTATAAACCGTCGAATGATGTAGACACGAAATTCAGAAATGCGAATACGTTTAAAAAAGCGCGTATACGCGTCGCTGCTCCAATAACGCGTGCACGATCTTTTGAACAAAAAAATTGGACGAAAAAATACACGGAATACGGCGTACATAGCGAGAGGAGAACAAAAATATAGGAAAAAAGGAAGAAAATAAAAATGACGAAAGAGGAGAGGAAGGATGAGTCCACGAAGTTCGATGAACTCTCGTTGCACGCCGGATAGGAATTAAACTCGGTGCTGCTTGTGCATTCCCGTAGCTCCGATTCCGCGTGGATATCGATACTTTCACCGTGAATCGGCGCGCGCGTGTTTCCACGTGCGTGTACGCACAGGTGGGTCACGTTTCTCGCCTATGCGTCTGCCGCGAACGCGTAACGCACGTTTGCATCGCCACGTGTGTAAGTCGCATTACCATCCATAAGTATTTCGATAGCTTAGTCCTCTTGTAGAGTTTCGCTATTGTGCGCGAGATTGTGTACAAGTCACGATCTCTTACATTTGTACCACAACGTTGCTCTTCTGCTACAGTAACTTTGGTAATAAAATAAATTCAATTTTATAAATAAAGTCGTTTGTTTATCCCATATAATGTAAAATTGCAAAATTACAAAGTAAACGCGTCAATTCACTAATATCACCAGTTAGTAAATTATCGTACAAGTGGTGGTGTAATCGACGAAATTGGATCAGCTTGAAGAGTTTTATTTGAAAAGTAACTTTTATATATCTGCAATAATTTGGAAGCGTGCAGCGTCGGAAATGTTCAAATATTTACACACAGTGGCGTAGAGGTACAGGTAGGCTGTGTGTACGTAAGCTGTGTCGTGTGTGGGTGCGATCGCAAATGTACTAACGCGCATGTACGTTCGCGAATCGTGATTCTCGAACGCAAAAGTCGGTCCGCTGTGACGGAAAATCGAGAGAGCCGTGCACTCCAGGTCTGCGTAATAGCTGGTGTGGCCTTCTGTTACTCGACTTTGGAATACTCGAGCCGAATCGATTCGACAATTCATCGTATCGTTTTTTTTCGCAACGATGCTCGTTATTCAACATAGTCGGAGTTGCCAGGCAAAATTTTTAAAACGTTCAGTAGGAAATTTTCCTTTTTTTCTCCCCTATTTTCAGTAGTAGGGATAGATCAGTTCGGTTTGATATATTAGTTTTCGTGCCTCTCTTGCAACAACAAATTACTTAATTCTCATTGATATCGATAAATCCTAATTGTTATTCGTTTAAACAAACAAAGTACGTATCTCAGACGTTTAATAAAGAAACTAGCTAACATACATGGCATCCCAGTTCTTTGTTTCTCGCTAAACGTTGTCGATATATTCTACGAGTCGAGATAAGAAAAAATTTCACATAAACGTATATCGTTGGAAGCATCGTTAAAGAGTTATAACAAAAGAGTGATGTATGAAAGTACCGTAACTATGAGCTACAAAGTATGAATAGATCAGGAATATCTACAGTTCCAATTACATTCCAATTCCATTTCAAAATATTCATCGTTGCTCTCGCTACAAGATTGCCAGCGGCGAAAAGTTGATTTTATTCCTCTTTGAAATTCCCTTTTATTAGTTGTATTTCGTTATCGTATTCGTAGTTATACTATCGTTTATTTGTTATATTTTTATCGTTGAAGCTGGAGTCGTAGAACTATATTACAATATATTCTGATTATCATTAGACGTAAATTTCCTAGTCTGTTCATACTTTTGTACCGTAGTAACGCACGTTCGTTATCTTTGACAATGCTTGCAACGATGTATGTTTATACAGGGTGGTTGGTAACTGGTGGTACAAGCGGAAAGGGGGTGAGTCTACGTGAAAAAAGAAGTCGAAAATGTAGAATAAAAATTTTTTTTTAATTTTTCCATCGAGACAACGATCTACAGTGAGAACCGTTATAACGAGACGTGATAAAGTGCACGCGTACCGAGCGAAAATTCAAAGTCGATTTTCTCGAAAACAAAGCCTCGAACGAAAAATTTTTATTCTATATTTTTCACTTCTTTTTTCACGTAGAATCACCCCCTTTCCGCTTGTACCACCAATTACCAACCACCCTGTATATGACGTTTCTTTCGTATCTGGACCTGTACAATATACAGACATCGTTTGGCGGGGAAAAACCGGTACACCCTGTATAAGGGTACACCCTGCACACCCTGTTAACACATTATGTGTCTTACACGTAAGATATTTAATCTTCGAATTCTTAAGACGAAGTAAAAGGTCCGCTCGCATTCTGGACTCGCACCAACTATACGACACGTAGTTGTACCATGTCTCAACTAATTATAATCATTTTCAAATAGATATAATTCTACGAAGCAGTGCTACTTTAGAGGGTGAAATTTGCTCGTCGTTAATTGATCAGTATCGGTGCTCACATGTTATTGCCGCAATTTCGTCGCAGATGGCTCGAGAACGAATATCCGTGAACAGAGAACAGGATGGAATCGGCACAGCAGCCCATTCTATACGTATCATCGATGCCCGCCGGCTTTTCCGATTTCGATGCGATTATCATGCGATAGATAGCTCGATTTCTCTCTGTTTCCACGATCATATTAATTATGGTATTAATTTCGAAGAGAATTAACTAGCGAGCTAGCCATGGTATAATCGTGCAAACAAGAAGGCAAGTATCTCGCGGTGTTTCAAACGTTGCGCACCGTTTATTACACAATATCGGTCTGATATTTTTATTCCATACAATGCCGCTCGAAGAACATCGTTTCCTTGTCCTGCTTTTCCCTTTTCCCTTTCTCTTTAATTCATTTTTACCTTTGGGCACAGTCAAGAACGCTTCAATCGCGATTTGACAGTTAATTTGAGTCAATTTGACATCTGGGCGTTCTTGTATGAGCGTTATTTTATGCGAAATTTTATAAATCACAAGGTAAAAGTTACCGATATTAACAAATACACTGCGAATGTTAATCACATCTATGGAAAATTGAAATGTGCAAAGACGATCAGATCGCACGCGATACGTAAAAGTATATAAAATATACAAAGCAAAATATTCAGTTATGATACTTACAGAATGGAACAAATTTCTATTCGGATTTTTTTCCCCAGTTCTGTTTATATAGATATCAATTTGCGTGTACATCCGTATTTTGAAGTTTTCTGTCGTAACAAAATTAACAATACAGCGAGCAAGTAGCAATAAAATAGTAAGAAAGCAAGCATACTTTTGTATTTGTAATCTTACAAATTACAAGTAGACCGATCGTCGTTTAGTTGCAGGTAAAATTGTAAAAATATAAAAATTGTCAAATTACGGAGGTTCCTTAAGGTTCCGTCCCTTCGTTTGTCTCAAACGTTTATACTCGCCGACTAATTGATTACCTACCAGATTTCCCGCTCCGAGTACCAACTGGCTGAAAAAATACATTTCGTTCCTCGCTCGTTCCTTTACCTCTACGCTTCTTCTTCTTCCAATCTCTTTTTCTCCTTTTCCCTCCACTCATTCCGAACGTTTCCAGTGATTGATTTTAATCCGCGGTCGAAGGTCTCGTTGCTCGTTGTTGTCGAAATAAATTTCATTCGGCGAACACTCTGTTCTTTGTCTCTACGTTCTCAACGTTCGATCGACCGGTATCTCCTGGTCACGTTCTATGCGCTACGTACGATTTATCGGGGTACATGGAATACCCTGCCGCAAGTAATTAGCGGGAACCATGTGTTTGGCTGATTCAAAGGGACGATTCGGCACGTTAAACCGAATTTTCGGAGAAATTTCCAGCAAAATACCGACCAATTTACACGATACCATTTTGCGATCAATTTTCGAGATATCATACACGTTGTTTGACAGTGTAACAAAGTAGTACAATAAACGGTATAACGAAAGCTAGAACCAAACGATTTACGAAACAATAATTTTGTTCTATTGTTCGAGTTTCTTAGGTTTCCAGCATCAATGAATATCGGTAATTTTGTTGTCAATAATTTGGCTGTAGATGCTTATGAATTTATAAGCAATTTAAAAGTGTAAAAACCAAAGTTTCGCTTTTCGAGATTTCCTGATACTGCAATAGCTAATACTTTCCGCCGTATATTACACGTAGAAGACTTTTCGCGTACGATCGTTACCGACATTGTATTCTTCTATTACGTTACAGCACCTTACGAGGGTGGAATATGGAAAGTGAGGGTTCACTTACCCGAGCACTACCCCTTCAAATCTCCTTCGATCGGCTTTATGAACAAGGTGTACCACCCTAACATTGACGAAGTCTCAGGCACCGTGTGTCTAGACGTAATAAACCAGGCTTGGACTGCCCTTTACGGTACGTATTTACATAATCTCGAAATTTAATCGTAAACCCTCTATAAATCTTACATTGGCCAATAATGTTCCAACGTATAATTTTGCCAATCGCGTTTCTCTGTACCAATTCAACGATCATCTTTTCCATTTACTGTTTCAGATTTGTCAAATATATTCGAGTCCTTCCTGCCCCAGTTGTTAACATATCCTAATCCAATCGACCCGTTAAATGGCGACGCAGCTGCCATGTATCTACACAAACCTGAGGAGTACAAGAAGAAAGTAGCAGGTGAGTGGAGAGAGAGAGAGAGAGAAAGAGAGAGAGAGAGAGAGAGAGAGAGAGAGGACTCGTACGAAAACACGAGAAATACACTGTTTTAGTCTGTGTTTACGAGCCTCGTCTTCGTTCAGTTTACGGCTTTCTCTGATCGATTATCTCGCGATGGAAATCACGAGACAACTCGTGACTACGACGTTCGAAGTTATTTTCAACGTCGAACGAAGTATATTTAGCCGGGGATGCAATTTCCTTCTTGATTTCTTGGCAGATTACGTGAGGAAATACGCAACGGAGGAGGCGCTAAGGGACCAGGAGAACAGCGGTACTGAAAACGGGGTGTCGTCCGATAGCGAGTCTTCGATGAGCGACTTCAGCGAGGACGAGGCGCAGGACATGGAGTTGTAACCAAATATTTTACCATCCGTACCCATATCCTTAATCTCGATTTCTTGTAAACTCCGACCGCTCGTCCTACCAAATAGATGCTTACATTTCGAACCTCCAAACCTCACTATCGGTTTAGCTGCGTGGCACACTCGTCACTTTGTTTCGTAGGGAACGTTGAACCGCGACCAGGTTGTCCGTTAACGAATCGGGAGGTAAAAAGAAAAGAAAAAAAAGATAAAAGGGAACGCATACATAAACGAAAGAAGAGAAAATGAAAAGGAAACGAAATTTGAAGGAAAAGAGAAAGTACGAGAACGATGATGTATACGTAGAAAAAAAGGATATCGCTTTTGAAGTTCTCTGTACGCGAGAGATTGGCGCTCTCGTCGTGGCCGTCGTGTTTTTCAACGAGGGACGTTGACGAGAAAAATCATACGCGCCGTTTTCGAGAAAGAAACACCTCGTTTTTTTTGCATTTTTTTTTTCTTGATTTTCTTCTTTTAAATTCACCGCTTTGCTACCGATTGATCGAACGTCGATACCTTCAGATTGTTGGCGATCTGGCATCGATCGTATAGTCGCGAATCATCGTGCGTCGTTGACGTTCCGTTTAACGATTGTACGCGCGGTTGCGCCGTCAAATTCTACGATGAATTATTCTGGAAAAATTGTTTCTTTTCTTTTTTTTTTTTTTTTTTTTTTCGTTGAATATTTTTGTTCGATTATTCCTCCACGTTTCGAATTCTTCGTCGATCTCCCTCTGGTTCTTTCTCTTTCTTTTTTTCCCCTTCCCGATCGAGTCGAGTCAGAAACACAGACAGTCTTGGGGCGTTAAAAAGAACGATGCACGAACATGAAAGAAAGATCACGTTCGCTCGACAAGTATGTATATCTTTCGGATGTCGTAATTCACATTACGCTTGTTATTCTCTGTCTCTCTGTGCGCTCTCGTTATTCGTACAGGTGCCACGAGCAAGCACGATATAGATCTCGAATCAACATCGATTTCGAATAAACATTCGTTTCACGTGTTTTCGAAAATGCTTGCTCGTAGAGTAACGACTCTTTTGTAATTTGCACGATAATTTGTCACCAGACTATTGCATCGTATTTGAAATTGACAGGATTCGTACGTTTGTAACTACACGAAGAGTTAACGATGCGATAAAACTAAAGAAAAAAGCTATTGTTTTCCGCTCGTTTAACGTTCGAACGAATTATTTCTTTTTGTTGTTTGCCGTGGTTCAAAAGATATATCTGGTTATTAGACGATCTCTTTTCTTTTTTCTTATGTTCACAAAATGAATTATCATGCGAAAGAGAAACAAAAAAGAAAAAGCGGAATGGAAAATAGGATACTAGGTGCGTCTTCCTCTTTCTGTTCTGTCATCACCATCCCTGAACGTTTCCCTCGTAGGGCGCAGCAACGAGAAAAGGCTTCGTCAACAGTGTTGAAGACACTGACAAATCTACGATATAAACGGCGTTTAAGTAGCGATGTTAATGTCGGGACATCCCAGCCACAGTTGAAATCTGCACGGTCAACGTTTTTCGACGGAAGGGAAACGATCGAAGACACTGGTCACTTACGAACGACCTCGGCCTCCTGTCTCGAGACACACGCGAACACATCGAACGTACGAATTTTCAGAGAGTTGCGAGAGGACAACGACGCGGCGTACACACCGGAGTTGCGTCAGTATTCGGAAATGGACGTAGATTTCATTCACTCGGGAGGAAGTAGAAGCAATCTGGACACAACCGTCTAACGGCTCATCGCGAAAAATTCTCTGGTGATATTCTCACGATTATTTTATCATAAAAAAAAAAGTAAGAAAAAGAAGAAAAAAAGAAAAAGAAGAAAAAAAGAGAAAAAGAAACAAATGACTTTAGAGCAATTAATATCGTTTGTATAAGGATTTTTCTAAACGCATGGTATGAAAAGTTTTTCCAAATTTTTAATCGAAACGAGAGAGTCGCTTGTAAGAGAGAAAAATGACTTCATTCGAGCGCCGTGGCGTATGTAATATTTTATTTGCGTCGAATAAGAAAGGATGGAAAAAGGAAAAACAATTTTTTTGATACGATCGATATTTTTTAGAGGTAACTTTAAACTGCGCGTTCATGCAAGTCGTATTCATGCATCGTGTTTTTTCTTTTTTTTTTTTTTTAATTCTATCGACGTTCGGCTTAATCGAGAGAACAAAGCGCATACGGCGTGAAAGTCTGGGGCAGAATTGGCGAGAAGTAAAGGAAATCAATGGATGATAGAAGAATATTTAGTGGAAGTGAGGAATCGTTTCTTTTTTCTGATGATGCGAAAAGGCTTGTAGCAAACGGGAGGACACGAATTTGTACAAATCTTGGTGCACAATAATCTTCGTTTAGTTGTAACTCGCTTCAAACTGATCTCTCTCCTTTTGCGTGGTTTACGTATATGCAATACGATCAACTATACGTGCAAGTATAGAAAATGATATTTTAGTGCCTTCTCAGGCAGAAAATTGTGCCTTATTACATGGGTCTCTGTAAAAAAAAAAAAAGAAAAAAAGAGAAGAAAAAAAGAGAAAGAAGAATGAAAATCTTATTGGTAAACATATTCGGTGGAGAAAAAAACTAAGAGCATTAATTAAACAGACACAAACACACACATCAATAATTAAATCAATCGCTTGGAAGAACGTAAAACTAATACAGCGTGTGCTTTTATTTTCGAATATCGAGATAACGTTGAAGAACAATGTTAAGCTTTGTGTAAGTCTTTTTTTTCTCTTTTGAAGAGTGTTCGGCTAGTTGGAAATGCGATGTCAGAGAGAAATATTATTAGAAAGAGAAAAGAAATAGAAAAGAAAGAGGAAAGGATACGAGGATAGAGAATAAATTTTAGCAAAAAATGTTTATAAGAAAAATCGAAATTTCTTGTCTGTATTCTTGCAATAGGTTCACTCCTTAGTTTTTAACGAATAAATTTAATATTATCGTTCTATTATTACTCGTAGTATGGGCGCGGTTATCGTTTCATTTATGTCAACGCATCGTTTTTTTATGCGCTTTCATTCGTCTATGATTTAGAGATTTCGCATATTTGATTTCTTATTTTCAATGAGTCGCGAACGTTGTCAAGATCGTCGAATCTTGATAATTCTCCGTTCATTTTTATTTATTACGCGGTTTTAATTTTAATTATGCCAAGGGACGAGTCGTGAAATTCGTAAAAAGCGATAGCTGCGTCCACACGTTTTTAATTGTTACGCAATCTTTCCTTTTTATTTAAGGAAATAGAATATATTTACGTGGAAGTAAAACAAGGAAATGGATAAAAATAATACTGTCATTCAGAATTTACAATTATTTATGATTATTTAAGACGTGCTTTCATGGTATTTTTTCGTACGATTCGCAGTGGCTCTATACGTTGGTGAAGTGTATAGCAATGTATTTACTGATTAGAGAAATGATTATTAAAATGGAGTGAAACTGATACGGCGTTTGTATGGCTTATTAGGCATTCACATGCCCTTTCGACGTTTTTCTCAGGCACTGTAACGATATATATGTAAATTATATTTCTTTCATTTTGTCATACTTCTTTTTTGTATCATCTCGTCATTGCGATATACTCGTGAACCTTCTCTTTCAACGAAATTACATTTAGGACAACACACGAAGAAAAATACACAAAGATTAAGAGACGATGGATTCAGATTCTTTTCTTTTTATCATAGTTTTGTATTTAGATAGACCGTTTGTAATTCTGAACAGTAATTTACGCTAATTTCTCTCAGCGTTTATCCGTGCTCTATACCTCTCCGTGCAATATTCTCTTTACTTCCAAGTAAACTGTCGTAGCAAGCTTTAATACGTTTTCATTAGCATCTTTAGACGCGTCTTTGGGCGCTTGTGTTCTTTTCAAAGATATCCTTAATACGATAAGCAAAAGGATCGAACGGATAACGAAAAAAAAAAAAAAGAAAAGAAAAAGGAAAAGAAATATAGAAGGAAGAGAGCTTAAGAAACGATAATAAGAAATTTTGCGTTCTCGTAGGTTACAGTAATCGAGGTAAAGTCGTATTCACAGATCTCACATTATTACTTTTATACATGTAACATAGGTTTATCGATTAATTATTATGTTATTATTGATCGTATTCGCATAACTCTATTATGTATTATTATGGTTTTACTAACTGATTGTTTAACCAACCGAAAGGATAGTTTTAATAATCATTTTTTATTTTTTTGCAATTGTTGTTTGTCTCTCCTTATGTTTATTACATCTACGTTGTACGTCTTACCGCATACTTAATCTCGTAAGTTTATTAGATCAATTCATTTGTTGTTCCTTCGCACGCTATCGCTCACAAGTATGGGATCAGTCGTTTAACGAAAAAGGAACTTACAGTTCTTATGAAAAAAATACTAATTAATATTTGAACTTTTGTATATTTTAAGTTAGTACATACAATTATAAGAAAAAGAAAGTAAGATTTGGATCAGGATTCATTATCAAAATAACTTTTCTTCCTCATCAAAATTTCTCATATTTATGGTATCCCTTTTACAAATTTTTCCAATTTTTCTCGTTGAATATTTATTTTTCCAATTATTTCATATTAATTCCTAGAGATGCGTTTAAGACGTTAGATTGGATTTTCCCATTAACTTTGTCCAGTTCATTCCTTGGCAACTCAATGGAGTTAACGATTGATCGATCGATCGATGGACAAACCACGATGCATAAAGTCTTTTCGTCGTATTTTTATCTCAGGTATTGCTTACAGAATTTCAGAATACGTTTCGAATTATAATTTTATCGCGAACAAGAACTCTGCTCAATTCGTGATTTTATAAAAACGAAGAACGAACACACATGACAATACAATGAAAGAAGCTTCTAATAAACCAATGTAAGACAAAACATAGTAAACCATTTTATTTTCTTCCACGAATTACGAATTTCAAAAGTGATGTCAAACCTATGAACAGTAGTACGCAAGTCTACATTATGCCATTCCATTTTAATCGCGCACCCATCGAACGAAGATTCTTTCTTCTCTAAATTATTCCTGCAATTTATAATTCGTTTTATCGCGTGTCAAACTTGGAAAAAAGACGTCACGTCATTGCTTACGTTCATACGCATCTCTCCCTGTGTTTCCAGTCTTTTCCCTTCTTTTTTATTTTTTTTTCGTGGAGTAGCATTTTACGAAAAGAAAACGTATATAATGCAAAGGAGTCGTTATCTATGATCAAATTCAACGTGTGTAATTAAGATGGACGATTAAGATCGGTATCAGACGACGCAGAGTTATTCGTGACTGCCCAGAGTTATCCGGCGAAATCGCGTCAGCCTTTTTCTCGAGTCGTTGAAAGACGAATGTCTCGCTCGTTTGAACTCGTGCAAAAATGAATGAAACGTACGTAAGTATATGTGGATACACGATCGTGGGACAACTGCAGAAGCAAGCAGTGACGAGCAATGCCATTCGTTGCCAAAGCGAGTGTCACTTCGTTAATTTCCATTCTGGTCAGGGGAGGCGGCCACGTTTCCGCTTTGTTCTGCGAAGAATCAACTGACCATTCGTTAAATGTTTCGAGTATCGTCATAAGTTTACAACTAAGGTTCATCGTGTTTACAATTTTTCATCGTAAGGCCGCGACGAAGCTGACGTTTTAGACGCAGCTACAGAACGGAGTCGCTTCTTTGTCAGAGCAAGAACAGTCGTACGATAGGATCTGAATATTTTAATGATTGGTCGAAGAAAAACATCGTACGTATGTATTTGATCGTGAAAAAAAAAAAAGAGAATTTCGAAATTATGGCAATTTTAAAATTCAAAATTGGCTGTCAATCAATATACACACTAATAGAACTGTCTTTTTATTTAATTTTGAAACGAACCCTTTGAAGGGTAAATTGAATAAAATTGCAAGAAGATAATTACGTTCAACATTTTATATTTACGGACACAAAGAAATGGTATTTTTCAAGTTCACTTCAACAAGTAGTATATACCATGCTTTCTTCTGTACAATCTTCAATAGAAGAAAATTAGACCTTCGCAGATAAACTGAATCTTAACTGAATACTTGAACGAAATTTTACTTTTGTATTTCTTTTCTTGAATTTTTATTTCCATGGAAAAAGTTCCAACCGTTTAATCTAACGAACGATCGTATATAACGTACCGACGATATTAAGCGTTCAAAACGATTCAGTTCATCTACAAGGGAATTAAAAAAATATGTTTGCCTATGAAGAGTTAAGCGTTCATCATTGCCATGGCTATTCTTGCTCCGTCATTAAGATTCTCAAGGACTGTTTGAGGACATCTTCTCTCGTAACACATTTCAGCGTTTAGTTTTACGATAATCGAACTAATTTTCAGCGATACATCTTCTTCCCACTTTCGGATAAATTCCACCGAGACAAGGAAATAGCAATATTTTTGCTACTCGTTCATAATATGGTAACTATATCGTCGATGTTATCTAATATGTTAATGACGATGCCAACGTACGCATTCGCAATAATGGTTGATTAAAGCTATACAGAACTTATCGTTATCGTACGATTAGAAACGATCGAAGCTAGTTTTACACAAGATACCCAACAACGATGCTATTACGTTAACGGAGAATATATTCCATTCGATTCTTTCATCTCCATCTATTCATACCGAGTTCTATTGTTTTTCTTTTCTTCCGTTTTCTTTCACAGTTTTCATCAAACGTTCTATCGAAACTCTTCATCTTACGTTTCAGTTACAATAAGGGCAAATCGTATACGAATTTTTAATGGATATCGAGCTTGCTCATAGTCATATATATACAGGGTGGTTGGTAACTGGTGGTACAAGCGGAAAGGGGGTGATTCTAGGCGAAAAAAGAAGTCGAAAATATAGAATAAAAATTGTTCGTTCGAAGCTTTGTTTTCGAGAAAATCGACTTTGAATTTTCGCTCGGTACGCGCGCACTTTATCGCGTCTCGTTATAACGGGTCTCACTGTAGGTCGTCGTCTCGATTGACGTTATTCTTTTAATTTTTAAAATTTTTTAATTTTTAAATTTTTATTCCATATCTTCGACTTCTTTTTTCGCGTAGAATCATCCCCTTTCCGCTTGTACCACCAGTTACCAACCATCCTGTATATTAAAAAAAAAAAAAAGGAAAAGAAAAACCGTTATGAACGACGCATAACGATGCAAAGTTGAATTTTTGCAACATCTTCGTAGACAAATTTCACGATATTATACGCGAAGTCGATATCCAAGATGGTCAGAATAAGGAATTCGTATACTATGAAAATGCGAAATTCTGTGTTTAAATGTTTCAGCATAAACGAACGAAGAGAATCGTTGTCAAATTTTCTTCGTGAATGGTCAATAATGTACTTATTGTGAATAGAACGGTCATAGGATTATCGCGAAGGTACGAGCTTGTTATTTTATTTTTCTCTTCTTTCTTCTTTTTAACTTTAGTAGAATCGAGATTAAAGTTAAATGGAAATTAAATTTTAAGGTAACGAATAAAACGAGTCACGAAATATATTCTCCATTATGCGTCTGATACATTGAAATACGCTGTAATATTTTGAAATTTGTAAGCGTAGTAGATCTCATTATACGAGATGGGATGCAGTGACGGAAGTTGAGGAACATCCTATTCGATCGTCTGATTCGATCGCGAAATAGTTGATACATAAATGCAATTATATATATGTGATGAACGATTAAGAGGCAGGTGATGCACAATAACGGATACAAAAGAGAGAGGAGGGAAACGATAAGAGGAGGGAAAGAAAGAAAAAGAAGAAACATATTTTCTTTTAAGCGACTGTTAGTCGGTGAGTCTTAGTCACGTGAAAGTGAACACGTTTTATTATTGACTCGTCACAGTCGTTCAGAAATAAAAAAAGAACAAAGAACGATTGATCTACGAAGTAAACAAAAATCAGGTTCGAGTATGCAGGGCTTTAAAACTTAGGTACTGCGTCGGTAGAAGTATTCTCAATACGTAGCGTGTAATGTCAGATTAACATTAAGATGCTGAAACATACAAAACACGATTGTCATTAACTCTGCAGTAAGTCAGTCGGTGATACATCGTAATTAAGATTGCGGATTTTTATGCATTTATGGGAAACTTAAAAAATGCGAGAAATTATAGAATGCACGGAATCTGTAAAAATGTTTACAGTACGATATTCGTTATGGTATTTAGATTTCGTTTTTCTCTGCTTATGTTTATATATTAGAAACGTGAGTTTGCATAAATATCCACAGTCTACTCGTAATACTTCGCGACACAGAATCGTCGATAAAAGGAACAAAGAAAAGGAAAAAAAAATGTTCTCGTTGCAGTCTAATGTGTTCAATTCAGTTTTCGCAGAAAGTCGTAAAGATACAACACGTGCTATATGTAAACCTGTCGGAACGCCAGCCGACCAACAAACTCGTTGACTCGCGCGAGTACTGCAGGGTTTACAGGGAATCGAGGTACTTGTTAAAGAAAAAAAAAAAAAAGAAAAAAATAAGTAAAGAAGTCAAAGTTAAGCTTTAGAAGAATTAAAAAGAGGAATGGAGCAAAAGAGGAACGTAGCGACGTGGTAAATTTTTGGAGCACTTGTTTGCGAATTTCCGAAAACCGACTTGCTAGTAAAAAAAAAAAAAAAAAATAATAAGAAGATAAATAGTTAAATAAAAGAAAATGAGAAAAAGAAGTACTGTCTTTGGGAACTGTGTCTACGTTCCACGTACAATCGTGAGATCGAATTATTGGTGTCCGTAGAGGTATATATATTTTCTTATTGTATAACGGTAATTAGCTCCGCTGCTTTGACACATTAAGGCCTTAGTACATTAAAATCAGTTACATACGAGGGTTTCAATTGTTCGATTAATCGTTCGATCAATAGAAACGATCACGGCGTAAAAAGAGAAAGAAGATCATGTATTTGCGAATAATCGTTCGGTGAAGATATTGTCGATACGAACCCGAAATTATCGGAGAATATTAACATACACATATACACGTTCCTCGTTTCGATTCTAATTCGAACTGATTTAAGGGAACTAGAGCCTTAAGCGAGTTGTAAAATTTCCTTAGATATCTATTGTTTTAACGTACGAATTGTCTATGTCTGAATGCTCTCATCAATTAAAATATACACGGTTAAAAGAAGAGAAAATAAGGAGAAAGAACAAACTGTTTTTCCGGTAATAATATCTGGGAATTTACACAAGTGTCTCCGCACTTTACTCTTTTTAGGAAGAAAAAGTAAAGTAAAAAAAGAAAACGAAAAGGAAACATACAAAAAAAGAGAGAGAGAGAGAGAGAGAGAGGAAGAGAAAGAGAGAAGCACGCAACCACGTGGCGTGCATCTGTTAATATGTTTCGTGGATTTATTAAAAAGGATCACAAAACGTCTTTCTAGTTAGTATAGTAACGATAATTAAGAACTTGCTGATTCCACGTTTTCATGGCTCATGGCGACACAATAAAGAATAACGATGAATACTACACTATTATAAATATTTATTATAAATAAGATATAACAAATATAAAGGATAAATATATTATATTGAATTAATAATGATTGAACGAGATGAAATTTTTTGGTACAATAAAATGAAAAGATTAACGTTGTTGAGATTATTTCATCCTGAAATTGCACCTCCTCGTACATTATAATTTCATACATTCTTTTTTAAACAACCTTCTTGTCTGCTTCGTTCTATTTGATAGTCTAATACCAGAGAGATGAGATACGGTAGCGATTGTCAGAGTTTCCTAAAATTCTCTTGCATCATCTTTCTGTCACAGTATAGAAGTAGCTTGTCTCGAAAATAAAATTCGTCTTTCACTCTGCGTTGAAAGCTTTTGTTTTAAATATAGAAGAATTTTTAAAGAAATATATTAATAACCTATTTGGTACATGTATAGACATTAAAAGTTATCTGAAACATAATACATATCATAAAAGGGTAAATGATTACAGAAATACTATTTTGTTTCGTTCTATTTTAATCTTAATTAATGGAATGATCGAGAGTGTGAATATAGTAGATAGGAGCTATCAGTTAACTCAGTGTGTTAACTGATAGCTCTTGTCCAGCCTGTCCGCATCTCAAGATCACGTAGTTAATTTACTAGCGATGCTAGCAATGTGTTTGATACGAAATTAAATGATTTGCGGTTGTGTGATTCAACGTTGCGTGATTTCACGTTTCTTATACGAACAGCAACTGTTTGCTTCGTAAGAGTAGATATGATAATGAAAGTCAGATTCGATGACCTTGATCTTGACATATTGTCGTCAAGGATACTCTCCTGAGCAACCTCCAGTAGGTTTTAGTCGACGCTCGTTACTCTTTAAAATGTTATTAACGAAAAGCTATCGTTACCACTAGTGTAAATTCTGCTTATAATTATTCCTATAATTGTGGCAGCGTATGCGTCGGTACTGGTTACCAGCAATTTCACGGTACTATGCGCCAGACGAATAAAATATTAACCAAGAACAGAATAGACATGACGGAATGAAACTTTGTATCACAGGTTATGAAATACCGCCTGTCAAAAAGTCAAAATGTTTCTCACGCCCTCTACGATTTTCTACGGCCAACATAGGAATTATCAGAGACGACTCGTCAGTGATTATCTCATCCACGAGGTACAGAATAGACGTGACATTTGTAACGTCGGCCTATCGACGTTTTACTGTTTTACCGATACGGTTACCAAGAAATTTTGTTTCCATTGTTACTCCGTATTTGATATCTGAGGTCTGCTAACGCGAGTCCTGTTGTCACCAATGATGTCAGCAACCATCAAAGGGCAAGTTGCATCTTCATGTAAGCTAGCCTCTTCTCTACAGAGAAAACCAGGACACAAAAAGGTTTGTATCGCTGGGTCTCGCGCCTTTATTTATTCGTTACGAAATGTCTCGTGCGTTACGAAAGTATCGAGATACGCCTCGATCATTCGCAATTCAATAAAGAATAAAGAATATCGCCTAACATTTCAATTTGGGTTAAATGTCTTGCAATTTAGTTCACTCAAAATATTAAGGATCGTAGTAGACAAAAAGATTCGAATAAAATTGTATTCACTTGTCTAAATTAATGCAAAACGATTTTCAATTTGACCGGGAGGAAACAGGTAGAGACAGGTAGAGACGCGCGTGAAGATGCGCGTAAATTGAAGGAAACGTGTGGAAACATGTGCAAATACGCGTGAACTCGAGGAAGCAGGTGGACACATGCTTAGTTATTTTTTACAACGAGCTCAATTTGATGTTAGTTGGTAAATGGATTGGATGGTTGAAGATGCAACGTATTCGCAATTAAATCTCAAAGAATATTATGATATCTATTCTTAGATCTTCAGATCTAAATAGACAGAATCGAAGAAATACATAATACAAAAATACATTATTTGCAATTTCATAGGAAAATTTAGTTTCAATTCAAACCAATACTCTACTGAATCGATAACGTCGCATGTGACGCGAAAATGGTAAAGAGATCAGGTGACCACCAAAACGTGGGACGGGAAAAAGCATTTTATGTTACCATTGACTACTTGGTCGGTGATGTCACGTCTGTACTTCTGTACCTGTCTTTACCTCGCTGTGTCTTGTCTGTAATAAACAGATGGCAATATGTATCCAAGAATTTCTACAATACCGATGGGTCTATCAGTTGAATAGGCGAAAATGTCTCGTACTCTACGAGTGTTAAAAGATATTCTTTTTCATTATGAAAAAATTATGAGTGAATAAATAATAAATAATAATATCCATTAACTGATATCCATTAAAAAAACACTTTTTATGTAAAGTTTTTCAAGGTCGTTTACTTTATCAGCAAACGATGTTTTTCATTATTGCATTAAACAATAATTACTACTTTCACATTTGTGTGTGTTTTTCTAGATAATAGGAGTTATATTATTTCTATACCGATAGAAAAAACTCGAAAATTCACAAAAGTATTTGAAAAAGTTGGAGTCGATTGATCATTGGACGATACGCAGCCATATGTAAAGTTGAGGCGAGTCCGCTTCCAGTGTTCCAGTCGTGCCAGAACCACCGAGCGGTGCGAACGTTTTTGCTCGTGCGTCGTCTTCTAAACTCTCGTGTATACGTACGCACGTATCGGTGATTTTACGACCATAATCAAGTTGCACGTCTTCGATATAATCCAGCGTCGTGAACGTTTCAACCAATTCTGTCTGTGTATCAAACGTAGTGGACGTTTACAAATTCTGTGCAGAAGAGAATCACAGTATCCGTGACACGTACTTACATGAACAACTAGCGAGGCAAAATCACGAACGTTCTCGCCTTTTTCGTTGAGGTGCATCGACGAACCATCGTGAACGCAGTTTGAAATATTTTTGGCCATTCGAGGAACGTGTTCCGGCATTCGTAAGACCGGTGCGTTACCGCACTACGTTCAACGATTTCGATCGACAACGTGAAGTGCTCCGAAAGTGTTGGAACTGGTACAGGCGACCAGAACGTGAGTAAACACGTTTTTTTCTTCTCTCGGCTAACGCCGATAGTTCAAAGTACAAGTTTCCTTTTATTTTCATTCCTCCGGCTCATTTTCATTTGTAATCTTTGATATCTATGAATATTTCTGTATGTTTTACTTGCATTGTTTTTCTTCGTGAAATATTTGATTGTTCTATATGTCTCGATAGGTTAGATTTTATTCCATAGGACAAATCGCAGGATGACTGGTGTGCGTGAGAAACGTGTCAATAAATTTTAATAGATCTGTCAACTAACATGGGACAGACATTTTTCTTTAGACGACTGAAGGAACGTGCGTGCAGAATCGAGTGCGTGTTTCGATCGTTTGTAATAAGCTCTCCATACTTTTAGGCATCAGCTGACAGTATTAGAACGGGGCTTTTTCAACGGCAGATCCGCTTGACGTTAGCCGCCAAGTTAATTTCCTTCGCGTTCGAATCTCTCGATACTTCGACTGTGGCAAGAGTGTGTTGTTATTCTGTGCGCACACAGTCTATTTGAAGTCGTTGCCAATTAAAGTCTCTACACCTTTTCGGAGCTGAAATCCTTCCTATTCGTAAAATTCCTGAATAATATTAACAAAGCGTTAATAGCGCTATTGACAATACAAACGACTGTCGCAGCACAGGTTTTAAAAAGAAATTGATGTAGTTAAAAATGATTGGTGTCAAGTATCCTATTTATTGTAACTATGCTAGTTTCTAAACGTACAGAAGACATTTTAACGAACACGATTCTAACGTTACGATTCTTATCTTTATGACTGAACAAAATCTCAACTATACAGAATTAATTTGTGTATATCTTATTTACTTTAATGTACAATCTAATTTTTGTTTTCAATTATAAATTTTATATACCTATACATAGAATCATCTAAATAGCTCCTCGATAGAAGGAGCTCCTATCGTGAGCGCATGTACTTAGTCGTTCCTGAAGAATCGTGTAGGATTTATACGATTCGTCTTGTAAAAGATTCCACACGAGCGATTTCAATCGGCACGTTTTATTTATCCTCCTTTCAATAGCACGCCACGCTTTACGCCGATCGTGTGTGTGTTATCGCATACGATTTCGGCCGCGAACGCGAAAACTACGAAAATGGAACGTGGAATGAAATTAATTTGTTTGATATTAGGGGAACGCGCGAAATTGATTCGCTTACTACTACTTCCGCTTCGCGGCGATAATAAGCGTAGTCACGATCTTTCAATTGTTTCTTTTTGTTTCATTCGTTGTTGACATGCAGTAGCTCGCAATAAGAATCGTTTATTACACTTTTTCAAATTTAATTTAATTTCAACTTTCAAATTTAAGGCTACAGCTATATCGTCGATTAAGATATAGAACTTGCATCAGAAGGAGCCAATACAGAGGAAAATTAAAACCTGTTTTCAAATATTTTACATGAAGTCATTTACAAGAGGTTATATCTAAATTAATGATGTAGTATGAATTTTTTAGGCTTATCATTACAATTCTACCGACAACTGAATTATAAAATTCATATCAAAAGAAAATAATGCAAAGGAAAAGATCAAGTCCCTTTTCATGTATTTCACAAGATTTATTCGAATCAAAATTATTACAATAATTTCGTATTACAAGGATGATCATACAGTATATTGTTTAAACAAAGTTAGAAAAATAAAGACAATGAACGATTTGTATGACAAGCCATAGTATCAACGACTGCAACTACCTTGTACAGCATGTGTACGTTATTTGCATCGCGTTTATCGTAAAAACGTCCACGTAACTTCGTCTAGTAAAGGCCAATGACTTGACCAACTCGATTTCATCTTCGGTGTATCTTTCTCGCATATCTTTCTCTCATATCCTTCTTCCATACCATTGGCGGTAGATTATAAGTGCATGCATATTGTTGCGTCAATGATCGAAACTTTCTATTATTAGTTTTATTTCGATGCAAAACGGATATATCGCATTATACATCGTATGCAGCGTGGGTCGAGACGTACACTCGGCAAATCCCGCAAAGGGTTAATGACATTTCGCGCGGGTGGTGAATCGCTTGAACTTCCTTCTTTTCGTGCATTTCGATTTGACTGACCTGGAATCGATATCGCAGAGTATCGACGCTCTCTCATATACTACATTTGCTCCTCTTACGGCAAAAGCTATGGATGCGGGAATTGTCACTTGTTCAATAAACAAACGAGTTAAATATTTCGTTTCTCGATTTTCATAAATATATTACATGAAAAAATCTAGAAAATATGCAAAGTATAATAACTGTTTTAATATTTAAAATACATAAAATAGTCTTCTATTTAGGTGCCATTCTTTTATTTATATTATTTATACAAATATAAATTTGGAAAAAATAACTGCAGTTTAGTATTACATTACATTAGCATTATATCAGTATTACATTATATTACATTTATTATACTTTGATTATACTTATCATCTCGAGAACTATCAGATTATCTTATGTTCAAATATAAATTATTGTCATCTGTACAATCATATGAAAATCGCTCGTTCGTGACAACAACTGCTATTCCGAACTGTTATACAGTACGCAATTGAAAAAGAGGCCAATGTATTCAGATATCAGCCATTCATCTCATGTTCGAATTTTTTCAGCGATCGCGATAAATATTTTCGAAATTAGTTCATTTCTAGCGATCCGTTAGATAACTTCGAGTTATGAAATTCTCTTTACTTGAATAAAAAACAGCGAAGCGTGAAACGTTCACGGAATTTATCGTATTTTTTTTTAATAGATACTGTTTTTAGCAAGCATACATTTTTAGCAGCAATTACGAGATTCGTTTGAAATCTGAAGAAATGTTATTAGAAATTTATCGATAACGTTTTTATGGAAAATTATATCGATCTTATAATTTTCTACTTATCTGCAAAGTATTATTTCTACAATCCTATGAATGGTATTCAAAAGAACTTCGATTGAAATGATCTTTCAAAATCTTTCAAAATTCTACATATTCACGAACGCTTTATGTGTTTTTAATTCACGGGAAGTGGATTATTTTCGCAACGCACTGTGAAATCGAGAGCCTTAGGAAGATTTAATGAAACGTTCTATTTTTTACTCTGTAGGGTGATAGCCTCTTTTAAGTTGAGTTCAACGACCTGTCGAGCAAGGTCACATATCATCGTAAACACACCACGAGAGAGGACCCCGCTATATAATCCTTTTTCGTAATGGATACTCAAAATTTCCGGTTTCGATTCAACGTTTAAAATGAAACGGAATATAAACCCTGGTTTTACATTTGAAGCAACTTAACAAAAAAAAAAAAAAAAGAAAAAGGCAAAAGAAAAGAACAGAACATTCGATATACGCGTGTACATCTCATCTGTAATTTGAAATACTTCGAAAGACTCGAATTCTCCCGAACCATTCAAATTCCATGCGCATATCAAATTTTCTCCATTGCACGTCACGTGATCCATTTACGCCGATTCGATAACTCCACTCCCATTCGAATTTCAAATATTCGCTCCATTTCCGACTCCATTTCCATTACCATGTTACGTCTTTTCTAAAACGACCTTGTCTAACAGGTCTTTGAACTATTCCGAAAGACCCCTCGTCCATCAAAAATAACTCGTTGAAGAATTTGCCAAATGGTCTTGGACCATCTTTCACGTACCCACTAATCAATTTCCCTCTATAAAATTCGAACCACTTACTTTCTCTTTCTTTAGCCCTTTTGGCCATCACCACACAAGAGACAAACTCGGGCAAACTGTATCAATTATTGTTGAAAATGACAACGTGAATTGGCGCTCGCCATCTATATGCAGATACGCTAGTTACAATAAATAGTAACTAGAAGATAGTTCTAGATACAATCGATAGATTTAATCGATAGGTTTAAGATGTTCTTTTGTTTTTATCCCTAGTCCACGTAAGAAAGTGCAATAAAGGTTTTTCGGCTCAGAACGGTGTGATAGATTTATCCAAAGAATAAAATAACAGCTATTATGATCCTACCTCTGAATACAGAAATAACAACAATTATTGTATATATCATAAATTTCTTAAACGTTCGAAATAAAATCGTAAAACCATAACATGATCAAAGGCCGGAAGATTTTTTATTGTTCGATTTTAGTTTTCATGTTCCGATTTTCCCCAGGAGATCAAAATAATACTCTGTAACATTTTTTATTTCTATTCAATACATTTAATATCTATGTTTCTTTTATTTTTTAGCAAGGTAATTCATTATATTACGTTACTTTTACGAGTATATCTGTAATTATATATCTATATCTATGCTCTTAATTATTATATGTGTATATCCGTACTCTGTAATTATATCACAGAAGAACTATATGTGTGTATGTAATTAAATTATGAAATTGTAGATCACACGAGAAAATAGGCATCGATTAATGTTTATTCGACGATACATTAAGACACAGATCACTTTCACCGTTCACCATCGTTGTGAGCTAACTTTCGACTATCTAACTATCGCAATACTTTAGCTAAAAACTCAAAAAGACCAGACACGAATTACGTCTCGTGTATGTTTTTCCTGCAAAAAGTTGTTGTATCTCGTACTGGAAATGCAGGACATCTTAGATGATAAGACTTAGATTTTCTAAATCTGTAATTCTGAATTCTTCGTCGCTCCTGCTACACTGTCATAGGGTGAACGTCCAATTTCTTTTGCCGACGAATTCAAGAAAAAAGAAAGAAAAAAAAAATGCTTATCTGGTGTATCTAGCTTGCACGCGCAGAATTACGTGTACGGCAAATATTTATATCGAGGCGGATATCGATGAGCATCGGTGTCGCGTTAAATCGATCGTTCGCGAAGCGTGAGATGCAACTATCGAGGAAGGTAAAAAAGAAACAAAAAGTGGAGGAAAAAGATAGATGAGGAAAGTGTAGGCGACGCGTGTCGTGAAAAACCTTGGCAAAACGAAACTCTATCTCGTTGTAACGCGATATACGACCACGATTCTGTAATCTTATGAAAAGTATATTCTCGTGAAATGGAATAGCCTTTTATTGTTAAGCAACCAGGACAAATTGAAAAGCGCGCGCGTGTACGCGATTCGCGTCGACGCGTCGTCGTTCCGGGTTCTCTGTCGCTTGAGGAGAGGCCAAGGTGCACGGGCTTGAAATCCGTTTAATTATTGCATTATGCAATACGCTGCTCTGCGGCGACAGATTCGCTGCTTGAAATTTTGATTCTTGCGCGTAGTCCTGGATATCGTCTCTCGTTGATCCAACGCGTTTCGGATTCAATCTCGTGATTTGATTTGATGACGATATAGAAACATGTACATGATTCACGAATATGCTTATATCTACAAATCAGTAGATGTACTTATCGATTTTAATTGTAATTTTTACTAAAGCAAATTTATAAGTTTTTAAACTGTAACTTGGTTTCCTTTGTAATATATATATACAGGGTGGTTGATAATTGGTGGTACAAGCGGAAAGGGGGTAATTCCACGCGAAAAAAGAAGTCGGAAATATAGAATAAAAGTTTTTCGTTCGAGGCTTTGTTTTCGAGAAAATCGACTTTGAATTTTCGCTCGGTACGCGTGCACTTTATCACGTCTCGTTGTAACGGATCTCACTGTAGGTAGGAAAATAAAAAAAAAATTAAAAAAAAAATTTTTATTCTATATTTTCGACTTCTTTTTTCGCGTAGAATCACCCCCTTTCCGCTTGTACCACCAGTTACCAACCACCCTGTATATATAAGCATTAATAAGATTTGATTACAATTTAACTCGATCAAGTATTGATCAAAGTTCGTTTATTCCTTATTGGATAAGATTGAGTAGATTGAGCCGAAAAGACAAATAATTCGCTGCTATTTCCATTGCAATACGTTTGATAGGGAAAAATGACCTGTATAAAACTGAAAATAGGTCTTGCGAATTATTTTTACGTTCTCCGTGACTTTCGAACGTTATTAATTTGTATGATATTGATATTGGATTCAGAATAAGAGAGAAAGTAGAAAGGCTGGCTCTTTCAATGCTCTATACGATGTTTGATCCTCTATGCAGAGAAAAAGAGAAGAAACCAGCTATCGAGAGGCAGCACAGAGAAAAAATAGAGGGGACGAGCAGATGTTTCTTTTATTTCCTCGTCGGATGTGCCAGTGATCGAACAATAATCGTCAATTGACTGGCAATTGACGATCTAATGAAACCGTATCTATGCGTCGACAGGCTCTGTTGAAATCTTAAGCTCGTGCTTACAGTTTTTTACGTTATAGATATCTTTATTTATATTACAATATTTTTAATTAACGTCGTTATGGGGACTTTGGAATATTTTATCGATGCTTCTTTCGACGATTTCGATTTAAATTCGATTAACGTCTCATTCACAAAAACGAAGAAAGAGAAAAGCAAGGAGAAATAAAAACGAAAGAAGAAACGTTAAGGACGGTTTTTGAATATCGTACGTAGTACAGGGTTCATCGATGGTGCTTGTAAAATTCCATTAATCCCATTCATCTTCGATTATCGTCTATGCGTCGCAAGAAATTTTTTCAACCTGTAGCGTTGCGGTGAATTAAGAACGTCCGTTTTACAGCATTGAACGCGCTGTGTTTTACGATTATTTCGAGCACAGCCAGCGATTATTCGTGGACTGTATTTTTTCAGACGAAACGTTCACGTTAACGGCCCGTGAACAATTTGTCAGCCGATCATTTCCATATAAAATAGCGTTCTCATTTCAGAACACTGCTAAATTCTGATAAACGGAGGAAAAAGGGACAAATAAGAAGAATAGGACAAGTCACATTTTCCATTTTTTTTAATTAACTCCGCGTTTGTACTTTTATCTCGTTTTAATGCTAAACATCAGCCTCTTGGTAATTTTAAATATGTTGTCTCCCCTTATACTTGTACTTCGTCAATTGTATTTTTAGACCTGACAGATCTAACAGTTTAGCTTATTTTACTTTTACTTATTTTATATTACAATATCCGTTTTAGTCGCAGAATGACGTTAGAATAAAAGGATGAACAGGAATAATTATCACGTTTCTCTTGTCTTCATACTCGTTCTCTTCGTACGTACGGTACACGCGAAAGGAATACCTTCGAATTCGAGATTATTGGAATATCAAACGGCGTAGGTAACTTAACGAAATAATGCTCGTTTTAATGACTGCTCGGTGAATTCTGGTTATTTTCACTCTGACTTTTTCGAGCCAATTTATTTTCGCGAATCGTTTCAATGGAGATCCAGAGGGAGCTAGAGTAGTGTGATTTTAATTTCTGATCACTGGTATTGTGTATTCTTGGCTTAGTTCGTTCACGCGCGTATGTTTAACGCTGTTCTCGCATCGGTTTGACAAAACGTTGAAAGTATTCTTTAGAGATTAACCGTTAAACACATTTTCACGTAATACTCGTTGCGAATTGTTTAATCATGTTATATCAAGTTCATAAACTCACCGTGAATAATTAAAAGATGTAGCATTTAAATGTTGCGTTATTTAAGTTTCTCGTTATATAAAGTTGGATTATAGAGGCAGTAATATAAATGAATGAAAACAGGACTGGTTTTACAGAGATATGTTAATACACGACCAGGTTGGTAATAAATTTAACGGCGGCTTCTACAGTTTGTTGAATTTTCACTAATTGAAACGGCCTGCTGTACTTCTAATTAAATTTACAGCCTAGTTATGACTTCATTGCGTTCTGCTTTTATTTGTCTATCTAATATTTATACCGTCTATTTATATCGATGGAATATATTATTTGCGTGTATGAAACTCTTAACCAGGAAAGAGTTCATACAACAATAATAATTCTTTTACTCAAAGGTCTATTATTTTCTATGATTTTTTACTTCTCTGTATGATATCTACATTTGCAAAACTTACCATCGACCTAATTAAGGTTCCTGTGACTTTATTAATTTTTAATCTTGTGTTTCTAGAAATCTATTATCTCAAGTTTGTCCATTTTTCAAGATATGTTGAAATATCTCAATTCATCTGCGATTTTTCATCTATTAAGTACAGTTGTATCGAAACAGACTATATATCTTCAATTGATCTGTTAACTGCGTTCGACGAGTATACGAGTTACAAAAGCTTTATTTCGGTGCTTTTCACGTGTACGCTCGTCGCGTAAAATAAAAAGGTTGTCATTTACTATAAAAATTACAAACTTTAGTAAGAAGTAATAAAGATATCGTTTAGTGATATGTTTACTTTACATTGTCTGTAAAACTGCTATATATTTTACGGAGAAAAATTTGATTATTTTCTTTGGTGTATTGGTCATTCCTCGTATATCCGTTTTTACAAACTGTTGATTATTTTTTATTATTTTCCCACCTTATATTGGGTATTTTCGAATATATATAATATACTACTATACAACTACATACTACATATATACTACAACTACAAGTACTTCTCCATTGTATAGACGTCATGTGATTGAACTCATACATATTATATATAAAAAGAAAAAAAAAATAACAGTAAACCAAGCCGATTAAATTTTTTGGTCGAAAGTGTCGAACAAATTATTAAAAAATACCACACTGAGAAGACCAACTAAATTTCCTAAATGTCTTTCAATTCTTTTTTGTTTATGAATTCTATTATTTTACTGTAATCTTAGAACTTTTTACAACGATAAATTTTTCAACGATGAAATTTTATTTCGTTAATTTTTTCGAATAAAAATATAAGCCATCATCGCTTTGCTTTGTTGCGAAATTTATAATAGGAGCATTTGATTTGAAATGGTGGATATTAATTAATATATACGCTTTAATTAAGGATAAATTAAATGAAATTTTCATCTTCTTATTGATGAGCGTTTAAACGTGACGTTGATTATCCCAGATAAAAATTGAATTTACCTCCGTGACTCATCGTGCGTTCGCGCTGGTCTCGTGGGTTTTTCTATGAATGAACACCAAGAATAGAATGTTGTTGAATGAAGTAACACATTTCACTATGTATTACAAGGAAGTTCGACATAGATATAGAGTCTTGGATGGAGAAAGTAGCTCACATAGGATAGTTGCATATGTACATTGGTATCACAGAATAGTTTAAACGCAGACGAATAGTCTATACGGTAACAATGATCGAGGAAATTGTAATATGCTCTCCAAAGCAATTGGCAGACAAATTACGCGAGCGGATTGTGTCTTGGAGATAAAAGAAAATAGGGCGAGAGAAATTGAAGTTTCCAAACTTTGAAGTTAAACCAGTTAATCTTAATTTCAAATCATCGTGAAAATGTCAGAAATATAAATTGTCGAACTGTTAAATTACGATTCAGATTTTCACTAAAAAAAAAAAAAAGCTAGAGAAAAGCAGAGCTTTTTTTTCTAATCGTTAATAAATAAAATTCGAATTGAAATTGAAAATAAATTTTGAAAAATGAAAAAGACAACTTAAAATTCTGTTTATAAAATAATCTTTCCATGAAATCGTGAACATAACACGTTGCTCTTTATTCCATGGTCCGGATTTCAAACAAAAGTCAAATAGCTTGGTGAAAACGCGGCTCGTATAATAACAAATCAATACAAAATCAAATCGTAATACCCTACGGTGCGTTTCTCTGCGCGGCAAAGTAGTCACGCTGGTGCTTCGAATGATTTAATTGCTCAACAATAGAGCTACAAATTGCGGCTGATACTGTCCAGCTATAGAAACCTGCTGCACAATAAACGCTAAACGATCATTCTGTACGATTGACGCGTCGATCGATTGGATATATATTTTATGGAAAAAGAAAAAAAATTGATTTTTTACTCCCACGATAAGGCCAAGACAAACGAAACTGTTAGGGTTTCGCGTTTAAAAAGCTTAAAATTAAAGCGTTATAAGAGGGATGAGAGGTCGTAATCCATGCTGAATCATCGTAAAGACAGCCACGTTAAGATACAGTGATAACATTCAACCAAGAAATTTACTGATCTTCTAAAGTTTAAATGTTCGGTAAAATGGCACGTAAAATAAACTTACAAGTTGCTTTTCTGTTTAACCTACTTTTTTTATCTGTTTACTGCTACCTTGTAACTGCAGTTTAATGGTTAAAAGTTATGTTGCATTGTGTACTATTATTACGATAAACGTTATATAAATTCGCTTGGATAAGAATTTAACGTTCTGCTTCCCTTTGTCCAGGTTTTTGAATGGAAATTAATTACCTAAAACTTAGTTGCGCAGTAATATGTGTAACACGTACTACTAATAGCTGCGTCTTAATTTTTATGCGTTTTAACAATGTGATTTAGATAAATAAGAAATGGGAAATAATGTTTAAAACAAACACTATTAGTTGTTTGCGGATTTTTACGCAGAAATCTACAGGATACACATGATGTACAAAAGTATATGAAATATTCAAGCTATAGCGCTGTTTGTGATATTTAATACGCACGACAATTTTCTATCTAAGTTTCATTTATTTCGAATATATTTAGAACGATATGAATTTGTATAAATGTGCGTAGTTTAATTATTACTTAAACTAAGATAGCAGTATCTTTAATGTGAAAGGTCTGCACTTTCAGGAAAAGAATTATCACGTTCGAGTAGCAGTGAATTTGCTATCTCCATTTTAACGTTCCTAATCTATCGATAAAGGGATTTAAAAATTGTCTAGATTAAGAGAGATTTACCAATCGATCGTCTCGAAACAATTGCAATCACAGAAAACATCTAATCGAGAGTCAGTTGATGCTTCGAACTGAGTAAAGTTTCGTTCCGTGCAGCAGCAAATTCTTTTAAGAATTAATTGACAAGCGAAGAACTTTCCTTTGTTTCTTTTAAATTCGTTGGCAAGACGAACGAAGAGACTCCCTGGGGTGAAGCTGTCCGTAATCAAGATGTCTTCGAGGCAAAGGAAGAATGCCGTGGTTATATCTAGAAATAAACTGACCTTCAACCTTAGGCTTACGTGTAAACAGCTAGATATGGGTTCAGTTTTGCAGAAGAAATCGATGATAATGTTCTTGTGGTGGAAAATATGGTGGAAAGGTTTGTGTAGCTGGTGCGAAGATTTAACGAGGTACACAGTTCAACATGATCGAACGATCGTCGAAAGTCAGATGTAGCAGAAATGTTTGCCAACTCGCGTTATGAGACGAGAAGCTAACAGTGGAACGGATTTTCGAACGAGCTTTGACATTAAGCAACATCGAAGAATTATTTTATTGCTACGATTATTATCGAACAATTTGGTTCAGTTCGACTAGAAATGTTTCGTTAGGATTGAAAGAGTTACTTTTTTTATGAATTTATATATATATAAATAAATATAAATATAATATAAATAATATAATATAATATATATATAAATATATAAATATATAAATATAAATATATATATATATATATAGGATTGGGCCGAATAACATGAAAAGCAAGTACGGCGTAATTCCTTCTAGGAAAATAAGAAAAAAATGTGGTATAAAATATTTTCATTATCGGTTTAGTTTTGGAAAAAATAGAGTTTGAAAATTTATCAAGTGCATTTGAACGTGGCTAATTTAAGGCTGAGCAAAACTAGATAATCGACAGAAGGTCGTTCTATGTATGAAAATAAGTGAGAAATGTAGAACAAAATTTTTCCGTTTAAGGCTTCGTTTTCAAGAAAATAGAGGAACATGGCTAATATAGAATCGGCCTAGTATATACGTATGATGAATTTTCAGATTTACTTTTCCCGGAAACAAAGTGCCTTATGAACAAATTTTATTACATTTCACAATTTTATTCTAACATATTATTAGGAAATATTATCATTGTATATTCTAGAGGTTAGGCTTCTCTATTATAAAAATTAGATATATTTTATAAGATAATCCGAATTAATTTTAAAGTTACTTCCTCAATCTTTGAACTTAACATATACATCGTATTTTATAATGTACAAAATTAGCTCTTTGGACTGTTGAATTTCTAATCAAACCTTTTAATAACATTCTTTAACTACAAAACAACTCCCAATAATAATTGATAAATAACCAAAACCTAATCGAATTCTCCTTAATAAGAAATAATTATTTCAAACCTTCATTTTTCATTTGTCAAAGTGGAAGTTTAGAGAGCAAGCTCATTCCAAGGATAGGAAATACAGGGTAGACCAATTTCCTTCGTTTCGTTTTCGTGGTGGATTCAGTTGGACAGGAGAAAGGTAGCAATTTCCATCGTGAAATCAAGTTTAACCTGACCTATTTCACAAGGATCGCGTAACACGTTAAAAGCGACCGGAAGTCTCCAGGGGGATGCAAAAATTTCAGTTGAAATTGCCTGACTCTGGTCCCAGAGTATAATAACAATTAGAAATATATGAATCGCAGAGTTAACGAGGCACGTGTAATCCGTCTCGTTTACTCGATTGGGAAATGCGATTCATTCGGTTTATCCGGATATTATTCCGGTTTTCATCCTGTTTATAAATCGTTTCACGATGGATCGATAAACAATTTGACGGTAAATAAGCGACTTATATCGGTCAAGAATTGTTTCCATCGCTTTCGGTTCGCTCGTAATAACATGTTTACCCTGGAAATATTAGATGTATAAATCGATTCGTTGCCTTCAGGTTTACGACAGCTTGTAATAATTGGCTTGGTTTTAAAAATTGTACCAAATATACCGATTCTTCAAATGACATTCTTAAAATTTTAGTTTTAAAAACGTACCATCTCTGTTTAGCTAATTCCACGGTGAGTCGACGGAATAAAAATCGACATACGTTAATTTTATGAAAACTACCTGCATATTGTTGGTATAATAATGGCAAATACAAAATATCTGAAGCTCGTTAGCTTGAATTTAGCAATTCTTTTGTAGAACTGTCGATCATTTCCGACAATATAATTATTATTATAATTTCATTATCAAGTAATATATCACTTGTGTTAAGTGTCTCAACGAGCTTCAATTACGATTACAATTACGATTTATGGATTTAGATTTAAATTTTCTATGAGACATGAAATTTGAATGCAATCGAATCGTAGAATTAATATATTATATATAGATGGAAAGTTATCCGTTTCTCTGACCTTTGAACTGTAAAATATTCTATTGCATGTCGTATTTTTCATATTATGTCACAGAAGGTGGTCCTGTTAAACGAATCAGACCTGTATCCCCTTCCGTTAGCTAAGATCCCAGCTGCGAATGGTACATATCCATTGAAAACGATCAACAATCAGACATTTATGATTCTACATATGTCCAAATCCAAAAAATTCTCCTATGAATGTCTACACCAATTTTATAATAAACATCCGTTCATAATTCAAAAGTACTATAAAGCTTTCAACAAAAAGGAAATGAAAATATGAAATTTCGAGAACAGGTTCTGTTGTTCCATTTATAAGTAGACTGCGGATATTTATGCAAATTTATATCTTTATAAACACAACCAGAAGAATGTACCTGGTAGAATATACCTAATAAATATACCTAATCAGGTGTTATATTTTGCATAGTTTGTACATATATTTTCTCATATTACGCGCGTTCTCCGATTTTTTGCACCCATAAATTTCCCATAAATGCATGCACAGTCTACTACGTTCCGATTCTCGTAAATCTTGAACCCTTTATTCGATCTTGAATAAAGAAACACTCTCGTGAAGCATCCGGTGCTCCATTTGCCATCGACGGACAGTAAAGATCGTTTTTACCCCCGTAGGTGTAGCCATGAATAATTCACTCGGCTAAGAGGTTGAATTTCTACGACTTTGGGGCAGCGAGAGAGAAAGAAAGAGCGAGAGACTCCGAACACAACAGCTTCAAGATGGGCGAGATCCTCGGCTCTGCGAGTTTCCTTCATTTGGGCGACATCGTCAGCCTATACGCCGAAGGCAACGTATCCGGCTTTCTCTCCACCCTCGGGTAAGTTGAATATTCATTAAATTGTACCGACTAATTAGCATAGTTCCGCCGTCGCAAAGCTTCGTTCTAACGCTTCGTTACTTCGTGATAAAGAACTTGTACCCTGTTTTTTTTTTTTTTTTTTTTAAAGAAGAAGCCCCGGTGCGAATTGCCAGAAAAGTAACGGGGGATTTACTAATAATTAATAAGTCAAGTTTCTCCCGAGAAGTTTCTATTTAACTTCTAATAACGGAAAATGGGGACACGGCTTTAGGCTACGGCGATCTGCGAACATTTCTGGAATCGAATCTTTAAATTTGATCCAGGAATCAAGCTCGAACCTCTAAATTCGATACTTTTACATTTCGATTCAGATTTTTAATCTTCGGAGATTTCAAATCCGAATAATTTTCAAATTGGCGTTACTTATATATTTTGAAGTATCGGAACAAGCCGAATTCTCAATATTTTTGATTCGAATAAAATTAGATTCTCGATCTTTCTCGATCATTTCGAAGTCACGTGTCAACAGTAACAATTAATTCTGCTTATAAAACAATGTTTTTACGAAATCGTTAAACCAACACGGTACTCCTTAAGTTTCATAATTCGCGTCTTAAACGAAAATCAACCAGGTGAAAACGTGTTGTTCATGTAATAATACGATTATAGATTCGGACGATTTACGAACGCTTTCGGGATGGAACATTTAATCGGGCGGGTCAAAGTGTGCACGATAAGAGATTTTCTAGTTTAATATGATATTTTCTGTGTTTTCAGTCGGCTAAGTTTTGGTGGAAGGCAGGGAGCAGAGTAATTTTTCTGAAAATTATGGCGATTATTATAATAGGAATGACGCTGTAGAAAATAGGTCGAGGAGTATGTAGAGATATTTTTAAAGGATTAGAGAAGTCTTAGGAATTTGATTGGAATGCATGAGGAGTCTAGATAGAGGCAATAGTAGTTTGGGTACTTGTAGAAGAGAAGATGAAAGGAAAGGATTCCTTTGTTTGAAGTCTGCTAGTTGGGTTCGTCGATAAGGCTTTGCTCAGCAGATCGTGCTTTAGGCGTAGAGTTGTTTGGATCTGCAGCAGACTTTTCTGCTGGTAGCTATTTGAAATTAGTGAAAATTGTGCCAGATATATTCTGAATGCTTAAAAATTGCTAACAAATTATAATCATCGTTCAACGAATGAATTTATACGATATATAAATAAAACTAAATGAAATATGGCATTTCAATAAAACTTCTATATTTTTTCAATAAAGTGATCTGTTGGCAAAGTCATATATTAAACGAAAATATATTCAAAAGCTTCAGGCAGTTTTCATCATCACAGATATATTTATTCAGATAAAGTACACATTCCATTTACTTTCTGATAGAAGACAGATTGACCTTGGCCATTACATAATACGCATTTCACCAAGTTGAAGATTACATTTTTTCGAGGATTTATCAAGCCCCTGATACTCTTCTTCACCTTCTTTAGATACGAATCATATTCTAGGGAATACTATTCCCATTAGCGTCTTGCGATCTCGAATACTTATCTCAGTGTCACCATTTTACGCTCGATAATTCATTTCCTTATCCGCGCGACATTCCGTCTTCGCGTAGAAGGGGTAGGGACCAGGTTATTTCAATAATCTTAATGCACACGCTATATGTATTCTGAACTCTTTCTCGCGATTAGCATCCGAGACGATTAGATATTCCAAGACAAACATTGGTATCTTGTTCTTTGAAATATTTCTACGCGGTGATTCAAGAAATTCGTAGCTTCATATGCATTGGTATTCAATTTCATGCATTCTAGTAGGATGTATCTTTTGACGTGTAAGAAATAATAGAAATTTATTCGGCATTTATATCTGAACTTTGTTAGGGGATAAACACTTTGTAAAATTGTATGGCCATTTGGCTAATCTTGGAAAAATTTTTCCTTGTTATTTAAACCGTTTCTATGATCATTTTTTCATATTGGCAAAATTGAGATTATTCCGTAATAGATTTAAAATGATCGTGATACTCTAATAAAATTGTCAACTATCTGAACATTATTTTTTATTCATTTTTACGATCGAGATTGACAAGATAAGAAAGCCCGCTAGCTTCATGTACTCAAAGATTCCAACAAATTTTAGCGATTTAAGCGAAAGGTTTACCGTAACGCTAAAAGACATTTCAATTTCCCCGATTCTTATAGAATCTCAGTAAAAACCAAATAACGTTGAAAAGGATATAATATCAGGCATAATAGGTCACATTTATATCGAAATAAATGTCACAAGTAAATTCTCAGGATTTTTTATAATCTCCATAATCACAACAAAAAAAAAAGAAAAATAGAAGAAACAGAGAACAGAAAAGGTGAATCGACTTAACAGTGCCGACAAAATATTGCAAATGATATATTGGATGAACACGATATTGTCCCTTAATAGATTCAGGAAAATCTCGTATATGTTTACCGGTAGACTATTTTACTGCATGTTACTTTTCCCCGATAATGGTTTAAAGATGCAGATTAACATCGATATGCAGAGATACCCTTTGAAAAGTCTGCGCAGTCGGGTACACGATAGGCGGGGTCGATTACAAAGAGATCGCCTTATTACCTGCTCGTATCGACTCGATCCTATCTTTGTGCTGGCACGAAGCAGCAGCGCGCGGATAATACACGCGAGCAAAGAATAGCACGTGTTCTCCCTGAGTCAAGGGGGAGAATTTATTCGACGGTAGCAGATGCTCTCTGGGTAGCCTGGGATTTATTTGTAAGCTGATTAAATAACTTCCCTTCGCGGACAAGTTGTTGAAACATCGACAAATATCGAAAACGTTTCGAAAGATAAACATTGCGATATCGTGGAATTCTCGTTCTGAAACTTGTGCACGGGAACAGAAGCTAAAAGGAAAATCTGTCATCGATTTCCACATTTTTTCTGTTACGAAAAGTCGAGAAGAGCAGATACTTTGGACAACTTGAGATTTATTTGATAGCTGGTTAAATAACTTTCTTTCTTTTGCCGACGAGATGTTGGAACAGCGACGAGCATTGGAAACATTCTGAAAAGCAAGTGCCGCAATATCGTGGAATTACCGTTTTGAAATTCCTGGTTGGAAATGGGAGTCACTTGATGGCGTTTGGATCAAATAGAAAAGAAAAATTGGAAAAAAGGCACTTGAAATATAAGAAAGTAAAGAGACTGTTGAATTTTAAATCGAAGCGAAAGGTTGCTTTGAAATATTTAATTACGAATTGGAATAATGGACTCACTGAATTTTCAGAATTCCAATTTTACGTCTCGCTTAAATAGAATTTCATTTCCGACTATATTAACGTAGATTCTGCTTTGATCGATTAATTAAACGGACCACCATATGATACGTAGTAATTTCGAAAATCGACTTGTATTATCGTTTTACATTAATTCGTAATATATGTTTTCTTTTCGATTGAGTCTTGTTCGAGCGTAGAATTACGTACGCAAATACCTGTCGCTTTTTATACCGGAACCGGTCTTCAACCAGTGAAAATTGCCTATAATCATTGCTCCGATTAGCGGTGCAAGGCGACACGGAAAAAAGACGTATTTCACAGAGACCTGCTGTCTCGTGAAATCGATGCACATGCCTTTTTGATGCTCTCCTTCAAAGGGAGTTAAACCTTTTATTGCATCGACAGAGTATCCAACTGGTTGTTTAAACCTTGGTCAAAATTATTTATTCTAACGAAATTTTTGTCAGTGCCTTTTCTCTGTTATTTAGATTCTACAATTTTGCGGAACTCGGAAAGATTGAAGTATTAATAGTACTGTGTTAAACTATTCTGTTTTTAAATGATGGAAATTTTTCCTATTTGTTCCAAGGAAACTTTACTTAGCGTCTTTTATCTTCTAGTTATTGTTCCATCTTATATTGTAGATTTTAAGCTTGTTACAAAGTTAATAATTAACTATGTCAAACCACTTTCATTTTAAAATCATTATTTTGTTCTATCTTTGACAATGTGTAACACTTATAATATCGTTGGCTTTCGACCATTTTTATGCGTTATTCTCGCGATAATGAAATTTTATGTCATGTACTTTTTGATAAATGATCTAATGGAAGTAAATTATTTCTTTTTAAAACATTCGATACCAATCCGGCAATATTAATATATCCGAAAAATGCACAAAATGTGGAATTGGTCGGTTTAACGTTCGCAAGGTTCATATATGAACCATTTTACGTTTCTTCTGTATAATTTCAGACGAATAAAGTTCTTTACCGTAAACGACATTCCCAAGCTAAAAGCCACGTGAAGTTTAATGTTTATTAGTTACATTTTCCTTGTTGGATGAGAGCGGTGAAATCGCATAGACTTAGGAGAAAAACGAGGAAACTTACTTGGCTAGTAAGAAAAGGAGAAAAGAATTATACGATGATGGTTTTGAGAAATTGCTTGACATTTCTCAACGTGAAAGCTGCTTGTATTTTTACATGAGTTAATGTCAAATATTAGTTTTTTGCACATTTAACAAGATGTAAGAGAAGAGAATCGTAAGAGAAATATCGCAGCAGAATTGTATAAAATTTCTTACAGCGTGAAAGAATTTTGAAGAGAACAAAAAACGAATAGAGGAAATACGTATTTGTTTGGTATGCTGAAAATTGTTCGATAGCAGAGGATTCAGTTTGTAAATGATTTTGACACGCATCATTCCAAGAGCGATTAATCGCTAAGTTCCATTTAGACTCGCCTGCCACTCGAAAAACAGGTCAGGCACACTTCGCCCACTCTACTGGCATTCACCGGCATGAATGGCCACTTAAATAAAATCTCGGCGATCGAATTCCGCGAATCTGGTTTTGCGAATGGACTTAGTTCGCGAGCAGGTCTCTGCAATTCGTTATTATCTCCTTTCATAGCGCAAGCCAAAGATAACGTGCTTTCAGCTAAGTAGCTGCGACAAAGAGTATATATAATATACATATGCGTATGAATTATGACGATGGCACATGAATTTCTTACGTTTTAGAACGTTTTTACATTGTGTTCCTTTTCAACCATCTTAATTATCAATGTTTACGTACAAACTTTGAATATGAAAATGATACTTTGAATATGAAAAAGGCTAGTGTACTTCTAGGGCAAGTCTAGCTCGCTTTTGATATTGTAAAAAATAATATTAGAATTATAATTTCACTTCTTTACAGTCCATGAATATAATTCTTAATGCATAATAATTGGTGGATTTCTAAGTATAACGAAATTTATTACATTACTTGGTACATGTTCATACAGTACACTAAAAAGAATAATTTAAAAAATAAATAATATATTAGGATCCTATAGGTGAAATTGATAGTTTCTTGAATAAATATGAGATGCCAGTTGAAGATAAGAGAAGAAAGACGTGGAAGAAGACAGTCTCCAAATTTTGCAATATCCGTTTAGCGAGATTTTTATCAAAATATCATATAATCATAAAATAATCTAGTACTGTAACGTTCCATGTTTATATTTATTATCCAACTACATATATCCTTGTTATCGTAACCATATCCACGAATCCAAGATATCTTTATTTTGATAAAATACAATTCCATGAATAAAAAGTATTAGACTAATAAATAATGTGAAAATCACATTTCTCTTCCTATCCTTTCCTCTGTAACTCTTAATTATATTAACGTACATTCATCGATCATAACGTAACCGTCAGTAAGCACACGATATCGTAGCAGTATATTCTTTCAAAAAATTCAATAAAGCATACGATAATCGAATCTCTCGACCATTGTCACTGTATCTATGATAGAAATTTCTAAAGACAGGGTGCAAGGTATTTGACGATCTTTGGACCATATTGTGCTAGTGTTCGATTAATGCCAATATACGGAGATAATAGCTGATCGCAGCTCGTCAAGCTAAATCCCTGTCCCGGTGAATGGAGTATATCTACTAATTCCTGTTTTCTGCTAGCATCTTGATTATACGGCCACTTGTCATTTGCCATAACAGTGCACCCGCTGTCTGTATTCGGTATACCAGCTCGCGGTGCGAACGAAAGGGATGTAATTAACGTTTGCAACAACGCGTTCATCCAATCAGGTTTTTAGCTCTTAGGTTTCAAGATACTTCGAAAAGTCATTATTCCCTTATATCTATTTACTATAAATTTATTGTGCATAAATTTTTCTTTCTTCTCGATCGTTCTACATTTCCATTTAGGGTAAAGAATATACTCTTTCTTGAAGAAGTTCTCTTGCATAATTCAGTTATCTGTTCCATTATCCTAGATTTTAATTTACATCTTGGAATCACAGTGATATAACAGTAAAGGATCGATATATCGAAAGGATAAATAATTATGAATATGGAAATTTTTGTATTCGAAATAGAAAATGAGATTTTACGTTCAGATAAAAGATCGTTTGCATTATTTACAAATCAGTAAGAAGCAAATATTGCTAATAGATCCTGATCAAGTAATAGCTCTAACTCATAAGAAAAATCACTAGTCTTCCAAGGCTACAACAATAACAATTTTATAAATAAGTTTCTACATCATATAAAGTCGGAATCACTTTGTAACAAACACTGCATTAATAATATTAGTGATTTAATTTGTAACTTTTTAAATAATAGATGCTGTTTGTACGATAAAAATCTATATCCCTCGTCAGTTCTAGGGTTCATTAATTTAGTTAACAAATGATCGTGCAACAAGGTTTAGAGAAGTTTCGCGATGCTTATCGCTTTAAAGCAATATCAGCGTTCGAATGATCGTCACGATCGTTGATTTATTGTTATTTTTTCTTTCTGAAGATCTTTTAAGTGTTTCATACGTCGAGTACACAATCGTTTTGCGTCAATGCTTAATTAAGCGCGAGATTAGATTGCCAGCGATATCCAACTCCTAATCGCCTCTCTCATCGATAGAAGCTTTACTCCGACGTTATTCAACCCTTAAATCACTACACGGGCCGTTCACACACCAAAGTGGTTAACACCGTTTTTTGAAATCTTTGAAATTTCTGTGCCAAAATATTTGACTGACGCTTATCTCGTATAATTTCGATTTCGAATAATCGATTTCGCAGCTCGTACACGTACCTTTTTCTTCCACCGCGAGAGAAACGCTCGTACGGTTACCAATTTTGAACGGTCGTCGACGAAGTTATTAATAAAATTATCGAGGGCGTGGGACGTGGTGATTTATTGATCAGCAGGAAGTGCACGGTACGCAGTCGAAAGCACATACCCTGCATTCCTGCAGGTATCCTAGAAATCCATTATTACGTGGTAACATCTCGGTTTCTCGGCTTTCGATTTGCCATCTCTTCGATATTACTCGATCGACGTAAAGAACGAACACCGATGAACCGCGCGCATGGATGAACGTGTGTGACGAAGTTAGGTTTCTAAGCGTGCGAAGGCTTTTTAAATGAGATAATGCGCAATGCACGTATACGTTCTTGGGTTAAAACCGCTTTCAGTTCTGCTTCTAATGGTCTAACAGTAGCAACTATGGGCTATATGCGGTAACGTGGCTAACTCAATCACGGTTATGGATGTACGATGGACACGACATTGTAGGTGACACGATATCGGCTTTCGTGGCCGAACCGTTTCCTCAGTTATGTGTATTATAGGCAACCCCTGCGAAAATTTACATCGTGTGTCTACGTTGTCTTTCTTGTTCGCTGACCCGATAGCTTTGACTCGCACGTCTCTCTTTAGAACGCCTCTTCGATCGATCGTATTGCATTCATTGCTAAAAGAGCGACGTGCATCGCCAGTCGAATATTAATTTGCTTTGTTCCTGGTGAGATTTTTTTCTCATTTTTCTCCTATGCTCGTAAAAGTGTATCTTCGTTCGTTGTATTGGTAATGGCATTTCGATGGGAATGTAAATTGAATCGAGATCGTTGAATGTATAGAGACATTGTCGAATAAGATCGGTTTGCTTTCGTCTTTTCAATGGATCTATTTTCTTCGTACACTGGCGAAGATATGCCGACCAACATTTTCGGTTGAATCGGGTAGAACTGAAATATAGTTTCAATTGCAAACATATCGGATTGATGTACGAATTGTTATTGTTATTTATTCAATTCTTGTCTTTCGGCTTTGAATGGCTTCCGGTAACCAACCTTAGAAAAATACCCAGCCTGTGAATTATTATCAGTGAACGTGGATGGTAGAACTAAAATATAGTTTTAGTTGCAAACATATAACAAACCTGGTATTGATTTACATTGTGTTTTGGCCAAATATTTTTTCTTTACGCGTTGGCGAAGATTCAGGACTTTCGATAAACGTCTTAAGTGAAGTTGAGTCAATTCGATTTATAGATTAATCTGTGAATTATTACTCGAAACGCAGGACAGAGATATGGTTGCGATAACAAACGTACCACGAATCTGACGTTTATTCGCCTATTTTATTAGGCAAATTATTTGCACATCGAATAGGATAGAAGATATTTCGACGAATATTTTGACTTGACCCGACTTCATTCAGCTTATGGAGGATCCACGGATCATTAATAGGAAACGTGAGCGACAGAGTCGAGATGTGGTTTCGATTACAGATGTATCGCGTTCGAGTATTCGTGGTTACACGCCAGGTGCTGGCACACGTTGTTTCTCACTGTTTGCCGATCAGAATCCACGTGCAAGCCCGATTTATCGTGTGAGTGATTTTAGCGGTGCAAGTGGAATATCGGATCATTGTCTATGCATGCCTCGATATACATAAAGAGGCATTCGACATAACATGTCGATCTCTTATGATTTACATAGCGATGCAGCATACCGAGTGTCACTTTTTTTTTCGTTTTTAACGAGAATGAAATATAATTTCGAATCTTCGCTTTGTTGTTTGCTTTGGATGCTACATCGCGCAGACAATTGATTTGTAGCTAGTAGCGAGTTTCACGTTTTCCACACTTTGAATATTCGTCACAGCCGGTAGCTGCTACTTGTAGTTTTCCGCTATTTTAGATCTCTTTGATTTATGATACCGGGAATATTTATCGTCAGATGGTGATTTATTTTATAAGATGCATGTCGCACGATAGCAAATCGTATCCGACTGGGAATTTTATTATTATTTTTCATCCGTGACTAATTGAAATTTACATACATCATTCTAAGATAAACAGCAAAATTCTTACTTTCTGTAATCATAGTAATTAATAGTGTAATAAAAATTGATTTACAATCTAATAAAATAATACAGGATATGTCAAGATTATATTACCGCTTACAAATGGGAAACACATTTACATTCTTTTTATCGAATATAGTGAAGTGACATTATCAATAATATAATAGCACAGATTTAAAATTCTAATTGAAATTTGTGCGGTTCGATAGAAAGATACGGAAATAAAGCAATGTACGTAAAACAAATATCATTATTATTTAAAATAATTTTTCTAATATCTTTCTAATGAAACAAAATAAGGAAGCAGCTATATTATAATATTGTAAAATCTAAACACATTCAATGATTAATACATCAAAATAAGAATATATTTCACGCGAAACGAACGGTTTTACCTTATACGAACCTTGTCAGCCTTTGCGGCTACGTTCTATAGGGAACGCATTAGCCTTCGAGGTAGTTAAAAGAGCTTACGTTTGCGGATGAAAGAAGCCTAAATGCAATCTCGTTAGCAAACTATGTATTCTATTAGTGACGAACAACAAGCGATGTGGTTAGTTACGGATAGCCGGGCTGACACTGAAAGGGATGTAATCAACCCTCCTTGTAACAACTTTCTTCTGTCAACCATAAAAGCGGCCTTTGTAATTAATCGTTATTTGGACAGGAAGCGTTATTTTTCCCCTTGATGTTTTACAGTAACCGTTCACCGTGGAATCCAACGTTTCAGTGCTTCGTTGATGCAAGATTCCGCGATCAATATGTACCTTCGTTTCTGTTCAGCTTGTAAACGCGCTTTTGTTATGGTAAAATAATGCTCGATTCCGTTTTCATTCTCTGGTCGAATCTATTCTTGCCTATCTGTATTTTCCCTGACAGACTATGCTCAAATAGGTATACGGTCTTTACTGTCAACGCGAAAAATGTATTTTTAGTTAGAAATAAGAAAATTGGATTTATCGAAGGGATAATATTCTTCAAGATCCTTTCCAAGTCGGTTATTTTATTAGGATTTTTTAAAGTCGGACGTTAATTTGAATTGAATTCACTACGGTAATACATTAATTTTTTGTACGTAAATCAGGTCGTTGATGTAATCGTAGGGAAAATTTGTTAGATCTCCTTTCTTCAACTTTTTCCTTTTATTCGGAAATATTTTAAACATCCGACTTAGAGAGGCCGCTTTTACAATGAGTCGTTCATAAGTGTGCTGGAACCTTTCCAAATCTTTTGAAAGTAGAAAGCAATAAAAAGTTAGACTTGCATATGAATGACCTAGTTTACTAGCAGACTATGGAGAAGTGTGTTTGTCTAGCGAATGGCACGTATTATTCAAAAGTTACCGAAGAAGGAAAAGTAAAACGTAAAATAAATATCCCCCTGTTCTAACAATTTTTCCTGCAAAAATATTTATCTGGGACAACTTTAAAAAAGGTTCTAAAAAAAACATATTTGTTAGCTACGTTCTGCGATGTGCAATTAAAACGCTATAAAATTATTTCTTCTTTTTCCATATTAATCCCAACACCGCATCATTTAAAGGAGAAATATTATATTCAGGATATTATTTTACTTTAAACTGCGTCAAATTTCAACTCCAAAAATAAAAACTTATTGATTTGCAGTTATTTGATGGCACTCCATTTTATATAAAACTTTTACTGCTTTCGTACGTTCCATTTTTGTCATCATGTATTGTGTTTCTTTGTGCAGAGTGATTTATGGCTATTTTGGTCTACACAGCCATCGCATATCACCATTCACTGTTGGAAAAGTTTTGTGATATTTTCAGGAAAGGAACAACAATGTAATTTGTTAGACTTTAAACCGCTCACCCCACCGGGTAGAAAATATTGCTCCGCTGCGAGTGCACTTGTTTCAACGCGCGACAGCATCGTACGATGGCAACGATACGCCGATATTTCGACAGATGAAAGTTCGTCGACGCTGCGTAGCTTCAAAGCTCCCGGGCAAGACTGGGTCTGCCCCAATATCGATCTGCACGTTGCTTTCGTTCTAGCTGGACCACACTTATTTCACGACTGTCTCCTATATTATGTTGTTAACCCCGAGGCGTTGCCATCAAAAGACAATCTCGTGGTTTAGTTGTTCTAGAGCTCTCGCCACTTTGTGTCGAGTTTAAGTGAAGTTTAAATCGAGTTTAATTCAAAGAGTATCGGATAGGATACTGTTTTTATAATATTTATTCAGAAATGAATTCTAAGCTTTATAGTAGATTATTTGATACGAAATAAGAGGAAAGTAGTTTAACATAAACTGAAATATGGGGAGACTGTAAGATCTTTAAACAGAAACGAGAGCTTTGACTTATTAACGAGTAACGTATTGTCCACGCAACGTTCGATTCGCAATTTCTTTTAATCAAATTAAATTATCGAATTTTGTCGTTCTAAATTGCGACTGTAAAATGAAATTCTAAAAATTTCTTTAATAGTTTTTTCGTCATTTCACCTGGATCCTGTAATTTTTTATATGTCTATTTTATATTTTTTATATGTTTATTACTCTCATGTATCTACATTTTCTTACACTTCAATAAAATCAAATATGAATCAATAAAATCAGATTCAATAGTCATATTTGACGCGCTATTTCATTACTTTTAGCCTTTAATCGATTGAATTTAATACCAAGTTGGATTTTTAACACTCGTTTTGACCACGCGGAGTTTTCAAATAAATGCAAAGAAAATGTAATATTTACACAGATTCTTTCACTTTAATTATTTTCTAGGTTGGTGGACGATAGATGCGTGGTATGTCCCGAGGCTGGAGATTTATCGAATCCACCCAAGAAGTTCCGAGGTAAATCAACAAAAATTATCATCGACGATTATCGTAGAAATAAAAGATCAGTCAGTAACTTAATCGATCGTTTCTAAAACGAGCTCTCCGTTCCTTTAACCAAAATTTACACTGATATGTTTTTCATTCGATTAACGTGTCGCTGGTCTTCTGCGTAATTTTTAGATTGCCTGTTCAAAATATGCCCTATGAACCGTTACTCTGCCCAAAAACAATTTTGGAAGGCAGCAAAGCAAAGCGCTAGCGGCACCGACGCCGTGCTTTTGAAGAGATTGCACGTGAGTTTGAAAGTCTCATGAAACTTTTACGCTATTTCATCTAACAATTAAAGTTTGAATTAATGAATTAATTATATTTTATATTATCAAATAAATCATTTTAATTCTGATTAACGTGTCGATCAATTTCTAGCATGCCGCCGAGATAGAAAAGAAACAAAACGAGACTGAAAACAAGAAACTGCTTGGCAGCGTGGTCTCCTACGGTAATGTCGTGCAGGTGAGAAAGAATCAAAGCTACCATGTTTTGTTTCTCTAATATTTCTCTATATTTTTACATTGTCCCCGTTATACAAACTAAATCAATTTACCTTGCGCTACACGCTTGAAAAGCTCAGCTTTTGCTTTAGAACTCAAGGACAGAATTCTCTTTTATACAGACGCTTCACTTACCATTTCTATACTAATGAAAATATTAAATAATACCTTTTGAATGAAACGACCCGATAATACCCTGTTTCTTTCCCTTTAACCCTCTCAGAATTAACTGGATAACACGCTCCAAGGTAGCTTTTACAAAGACTGTGTTGTGGGCTGTTATATTCTTCCGTCGGGAAGATTTATGGGGACACAGGATCTCATTATAAATGGAGCTATATATCCTACGTAATACATTATGGTCAACCTACCTTTTTCATAATTTAAGCGATTTACCGTCCGTGATATTATTTTACAAAGTTCATCGCGAGAAGAAGAAGAATGTATCTGCATTCTGAAGAATGCCTGCATTGTACTCCTATTATTATATTATAGCATTTAAACACACAATGATTTTTTGTTGAAAGAAAAATAAGTTTAAAAGAAATAAATGCAAAATCTCGAGCTTTCTCTCTACATTTTCATTCTTCGTGCTTGACCTATTTCTTTTATTATGCTCCGTGTTATTATGTTATTGCGTTCAGTGTTGAAAAAAGACAGTTAATTGAATTCCAACTCATTTCTTGAAATTTTTATTCTCCGTGTTTAATCAGTTTCCTTCGAATTTAAACGTACTATACCTGCTCCGTATTATTATATTTTATTGTTAATGTATCCTATTAGTATATTTCAAGAAAAATTCGCCTTTATAAAGCGTTAATGTAAAATTTCATATCTCTTTATACATTTTTTTTCAAATCTAAGTGTATCATACTCCATACTATCGTATTATCGCTTCCATTATTATACGAAAAATACACCTCGAAAGTGTTAGCATAAATGCTCACTACGTTACTTACTTCTTTTTATTTCTTATTATCAAATATCATAGGCTAATGATATTTCGCCATTTTCCTTCTGCATGTTGTCGACTTATCGCGAGAAAGAAAAAAAAAGCAACACAAAACGATAACTAGTATCCAATTAACAGAATTAGCTTCCTTTCGTGATATCCGTGTCGCATGAAACTATCGCGGAAAGCATCGTCAAGATGCAGTGCATTATCTAAACACTGAATTTCGTCTTGGCTTTCAACTCGCGATTGCGTGTTGTTTTAAGTGTATGATCGAATTATTAATCCCATTCGCGGTGCTTTTAGCGTCAACAACTAGGGGGAACAACGTTATATAGGCGAAGTGATGGTCGCTAAATGTATTATACGTGGAGGCGAAATATATCGTCTCCTGGCGTGCGAGCGAGTGTCTATGAACGTCGTTAGACGTCTACTTAACGTGATGCAATAACGTATAACATCGGGTCTTTGTCGATCTATCGAGCTGCTTTATTCCTTCCATGTGTGGGAATTATGATAGACTTGAAAGTTAATATACCAGCCAGTGTGATTGACGTCCTGCTTCTTATTTTAGCGCTCCGTGCTTCATTTTCATTCTTTTTTCTCCCGTGGATCGAACGATAATAGAATTTTGCTCTTGCCTTTCGATAGCTTTTATTTCAATTAATTGCCATATTACTAGGTAATAATAGAGTACTCTGGTATGATTATCTAAAAATTGTATGTTACTATAGTTGTGGAAAATAATATTCTAGTTTAAAATATTTATGTAATCGCTTAAATAATAATATTCCAGATTATGTGTGCGATAATATAGTAAATAATTGCACTCAACTGTCATTTTGATATCCATACAATTTCTATAACTAGAAAATTCTATTTTACCATTACTATGTAATTTTAAAACAATACTTTCCTGAATCCTAAGTAACGATAATAAATAAATAATCGTCCAGTGCTATTTCGAAATAAACTTTTGAAATGTTTCAAATTTCCATTTATAAAATATCTCCGATACCCAATTTCCAAATTGTACAGATTTTTATAGAAAGCAATATTCAATTTACGATGCCTTTGGAATTCCAAATAATAACGTTGAAAGTTCTGCAAATAATAATTCTGTATTACATAAATATTATTGCTTTAAATATAGCAGTATCCTTTATAGATCGAAGTATGTCTCTCTTCTAGCTATTGCATCTGAAATCCAATAAATTCCTGACGGTGAACAAGAGACTTCCGGCGCTACTCGAGAAGAACGCGATGAGGGTGTACCTGGACGCGAACGGCAACGAGGGCTCCTGGCTCTACATAATGCCTTTCTACAAACTGCGTAGCGATGGTGACAGCGTAGTCGTCGGTGACAAAGTGATTTTGGAACCAGTGAACGCCGGAAGACAAGGTCTGCATGTGGCCGCCAATTACGAATTGAGCGATAATCCCGGTTGCAAGGAAGTGAATGTAGTGAATGCGGCTACGTCCTGGAAAGTAACGTTATTTATGGAGCATAGGGAGAACCAAGAGGAGATTTTAAAGGGTGGCGATGTCGTTCGTCTGTTTCACGCGGAACAAGAGAAGTTTCTTACAATGGACGAGTACAAGAAGAAGCAACATGTATTTCTCAGGACTACTGGTAGGACTAGCGCCACTGCAGCTACGAGTAGTAAAGCTTTGTGGGAGGTTGAGGTAAGAAAATTATCGTCTGATTAATATATTATGTGTTCAGGGAACCTAGCGTATAAATCCTTGATGCTTATTACTTACATATTGTTAGTATTGGACGGCCTTCAATTGGTGTAGCGAGTGTTAGATCTTGGAATAAATAAAGAATTAATAAATTATTTATTAAGAAATCAAAATAAACGTACAAGAAATTACCGGCGTAGGAATTAATAAGCAAAAAACTAATTAGTAAATAGTAAGCTTGAATAGCAACTGATCTTGCCTCGTAACGATGCATTGATGAATACATTGACGATTTGATCTATGCTACAACATGTCAGGGTTAGATTCTTTCATACCTTATTGTTAGTTTACTTAATAATAATACTATTTCTGCTACCGATGATTCGAAAGGTATAGAAATATAGTAATAATAGAAAATTCTTTGTTATTAGAGAATATATGTATGCAATATTGACAGATTTTCAAGCATTTTAATAATCTTTTCTACAGGTCGTTCAGCACGATCCTTGCAGAGGAGGAGCAGGTCATTGGAACTCCCTGTTCCGATTCAAACATTTGGCGACGGGACAATATTTGGCCGCAGAAATTGACACCGATGAACCACGTGAGACCACAAAAGGCAAGCGTGGTAAGATAGATATTTATGTGTAAAATAGAATCGACGACAGTCTTCAGGGAATGTATACATAAAGTTATTACATTTTCCCGCATGTTGTAATAGTAGAGAAGCCTTGCATAGTTATACAATAAACGTTTATAACATACGTGGTTCACACAGTTCTAAATATAATCGTGATATAGATCGTGTGGTTTATAGATCCACCTGGGCCGGTATATAGATTAGTATCAGTACCACACAGTAACGAAATAAGTTCCTTATTCGAATTGGATCCGACTACATTAACGAGAGGCGACAGTTTGGTCCCACAATCATCGTTCGTCAGGTTACATCATATATGTACGAACACCTGGGTTCACTCGACCAGTGTACCAATCGATAAGGATGACGAAAAACCTGTTATGTCAAAGGTACTTTTAAATGAAACTGATTGCAATGTATACACTGTTTAAGTTTAAAATAACGTTCTGACTTATCATATATTATGCTAATTATGTTATTAATAGGAAGTTAATGTTACAGATATTAATGATAATTTTCTGTACTTGTTACATTTTATATTTTTGACTAAATAATTTCCTAAACTAATGAAATTTTCACCCGACTTTTCTTTTTTAATTCTTGAATTACGTGAGACACGTATTGATTCTAAAATTTTGCTCAACGGTGTATACATATAATGCAATCTGTCCTATTTTCCATTCTTTTTAAAAAAATCGCTTTTCTAAATTGTAATGATATCGCAAGGTGGGTTGTGCAATCAATAAAGAAGATAAAGAGGCGTTTGCACTGAGGTCAGTGTCGCCAGTCGAGGTACGAGATCTCGATTTCGCGAATGACGCATGCAAAGTGTTAGCGTCAATTAGTGGTAAACTGGAAAAGGGTACGATCTCGCACAATGAAAGAAGAGCCGTGACAAGTTTATTGCAGGATATAGTATATTTTATAGCTGGCTTAGAGAACGAGCAGAATAAATCCGAAGCTTTAGATTTAATCGTTACCAATGCTGTCAGGGATCGGCAAAAGTTATTGCGAGAACAATACATACTTGGTCAATTATTTAAGATACTTCAGGTAAAATTGTTAAATATTGTTAAATATATTTCCTTTGTTATTTAAAATCTCCTATCTAACGTTTTTTTTCAAGATATATTTAAGTATTTGAAATTTTCCGTGCTTTTTACTTTTTCAGTTAGATAAAAGTTATATTACACGCTTTGTTACGAAATAACTAAATATTTTTAATTGAGTTGAAGATGACGCGAAAGGAAACGATAAAACTTCAATTTTCTTCGCTTCCGAGATGGTAGATAGGACATTTTAACGAAGAAGGATAGTATGAATATTATAATTTTTGGACGCGTAACTCTTCTAAAGTTTCATTTGTAGGCTCCATTCTTAGAGTCTGCGGAAGGTGAGGGACCATTTCTTAGAATAGAAGAATTGAATGATCCACGACACGCGCCGTACAAATATATGTTTCGTTTATGCTACCGAATACTTAGATTATCTCAACAAGATTATCGGAAAAACCAGGTATAGTATATTTAGATGCGATCTCACGTTTAATTATGCATGTCTATTTGAGATACACTAATTAATGTACCTCCTAACGCAGGAATATATCGCGAAACACTTTGCTTTCATGCAAAAGCAAATTGGGTACGATATTTTGGCGGAAGATACTATCACCGCATTGTTACACAATAATAGGAAATTATTAGAAAAGCATATCACGGCAGCGGAAATTGAAACTTTCGTGGGGCTTGTGAGAAAAAATATGCACAATTGGGAGTCCAGATTCCTAGATTATTTATCAGATTTATGTATTTCTAACAGAAAAGCGATTGCCGTAACACAAGAATTAATTTGTAAAAGCGTACTAAGCGAAAAGAATAAAGATATATTGTTAGAAACTAGGTAAGGTAGACTTCATTCATTAACAGCCGTGATTTCATCTATATCGATTTCATATAATAAATTTCTTCAGGATGACGAAAACTCAGGTTGAAGTCGAAGAGTTGGACGAGAAACAGGAGAATGATGAACCACGAATAACTGTGATGGAAGAGTATGAAGTTTTTCTTGTATGGAATAATGGGATGGTTAGTATCGTTATATAAGTTGTATATTTATTTTTATATAAATATAAAGTCTATTCAAAGTATTTAAAACGTTTAATAATCTATATAGAAGACAATGTCTTTAAACGAGTTATCAAGAGCAGCAAAGATAGGCAACGTTCAAGACGCAGCCATATTAGACTATTATAGACATCAATTAAATCTCTTCAGCAATATGTGTCTAAATAGACAGTATTTAGCGTTAAATAACTTATCACCACATCTGGACATCGGTCTTATACTCAAGTAAGTACAGATAAAATATCTTGTGATTACTATTTAATTTATTATAGGATATAAAAAACGTTTCAATAAAATATTCAGGTGTATGGAGGACGAAACGGTGCCATATGAATTACGCGCCTCATTTTGTCGACTTATGTTACATCTTCACGTTGACAGAGATCCGCAAGAGCAAGTGACACCAGTTAAATACGCCCGACTTTGGTCTGAAATTCCTTCGAAAATGAGCATCAATGAGTACGTGAATAGAATGCAGAATTATGTGCATACGTAATATGCGAATGTATAATATTTTGAAACATTTATGAAATGTATTGTCTGCTTTTAGTTACGATGCAAACAGGATGCGGGATCAAAATAAGGAAGGCGTGCGCGCCAAGTTTAGCGCAACTATAATGTTTGTGGAAGATTATTTGTGTAATGTTGTGGCAAAGATGTGGTCTTTTGCGGATCAAGAACAGAATAAACTTACGTTCGAAGTAAGACATTTGAAAGAATATATTGAACATATTTTATTCGCAAAATAATCATTATCGTTTAATGTTACTTTAATAATGTTTTAGGTCGTGAAATTGGCACGCGATTTAATTTATTTCGGTTTCTACAGCTTCAGCGATCTTTTGAGATTAACGAAAACGTTGCTCAGTATTTTGGACTGTATCTCAGAAAACGATGTAGCCGATGGAAAAATTCCAACTGGTGACATTGATTGTAAGTGTTTAAAAAATTATTTTTTATTTACCCGACTCACAATTAACAACGCTTGAACATAACGTTCCTTGTACAGTATTATTACCTCCCGATAATTGTGTCTTTTTTGTACACCATAGAACCAACCACTGTATCTCTTCCATTGACACTATGTAAATGTCTAGTACAAAATAAATAATTCATATTTTTATTTATTTCAATCCTCCAATATCCATACCGTGTGACATAAACTAAAAAAATATTATATTAAACAAATACATGTACTGAACAAGCACAAATTCTAATATATGTCATATATAATTAACTAACCAATGTTGAAAACTCCTAAAGCTGATTCTGTGGATTCTAAGGACATAGGTAATGTATAATTGTGATTTAATGACGATTTGAAATAGTTACGATTCAATTATTTTGATACAATTTTTCTTTCATGCATGTTGCTCTATACCCTTCGTTGCACGTCTGTTTATTTTTCCCAGCAATTTCCTTTGATGTTTTCCATTTTTGATGTTTTGTATTCGTAAACATAAATATTTTTATTAATGATAATTATGATTCTGATAACGTAACTATTTGCTATATTTAATCTCTAATATCTCGCTTGAAATAATTTCTTTGCAAATTCATGTAGAAATAATTAAAAAATTATATATTTAATGAATTAAGAACGGATTTAAAATTGCTTGTAACATTTGCTAGCGGAAGGTGGAGTATTGAGATGTATTGGAGACATGGGCGCAGTAATGACGAGCTTAACACTGGGTCCAGCTGGCCAAGTATTGGCAGGCAGTTCATCTCCTAGACCAAAACCACTTTTGAAAAAAGAATATCCCCTAGTAATGGACACGAAGCTGAAAATAATTGAAATTTTACAATTCATACTCGATGTTCGATTGGACTACAGGATTTCTTGTTTGCTGAGCATCTTCAAGCAAGAGTTTGATGAAACTGAAAGAGCTTCCGGTGACTTGAGTCTTGGTCAGAAAACTATCGATTTAGAATTAATAGGCACACAAGCAGAGGGTATATTTGGTAGCAGGTAATTTATCATCTATGTTTTTCAGTTCTTTCACTACATATTAGGATATTTCATAAATTATTCTATTTAGCGAGGAATGTGTGGCGTTGGATCTAGATGGCCAAGGTGGCCGAACATTTCTACGTGTTTTGTTACATTTGGCTATGCACGATTATCCACCGTTAGTTTCCGGAGCGTTACATTTGCTTTTCAGACACTTTAGCCAAAGACAAGAAGTTTTACAAGCATTTAAACAAGTACGTTATGCGTGAAATTACGATAGAATCATTAACAGGGGGAGAAAAGAAACAAGAAAGATTTATTAAATTATTGCGAATAGGTACAACTTTTGGTTTCCGATAGCGACGTTGAATCCTATAAACAAATAAAATCCGACTTAGATGTTTTACGACAGTCGGTTGAGAAATCGGAACTTTGGGTTTACAAATCTAAAGCATCGGAGGAACATGGTAATAAAAAGAAGAAGAGTAAAGAGGAAGAAGATGATGGAGCTACTCCTCGAAAAGCTCCGCCTCAATTGTCTACATCGGATAAAAAAGGTATTCCTGATAATCTTACATATGGAGTCATTAAAAAAGTAAAGAAATAATATAGGATATGGTGTATAAGAGTATAGGAATATAGAAATATAGAAAAAGATATTGGAAAAAGAATATAGAAATATATATATAGAAATATAGGAATAAAATATAATATTCTTTCTAACGTAGAAATTATTTATAATTATAGGATCTGCGATAGATTTAGACATTGGTCCACCATTGCACGCAGACCAAGCGGAGGAATATAAAAAGATACAACAGATCCTAATTCGAATGAACAAGTTATGCATTCAAACGATAGGTGGTCAAATAAAACCACGAAAACACGAGCAAAGACTTTTACGCAACGTCGGAGTACATACGGTCGTCTTAGACTTGTTGCAAGTTCCGTTTGACGCGAAGGAAGACGTCAGAATGAACGAGTTGATGCGACTGGCGCACGATTTTCTACAGAACTTTTGCTTAGGAAATCAACAGAATCAAGTTCTTTTACATAAGCAATTGGATTTGTTTTTAAATCCTGGTATACGCGAAGCTCAAACAGTATGTAGCATTTTTCAAGACAATTCGACTTTGTGCAATGAAGTAAATGCCAAGGTGATACAGCATTTTGTGCATTGCATAGAAACTCATGGGAAACATGTGCAATATTTGAAATTTCTTCAAACGATAGTAAAAGCTGAGAATCAATTTATTAGGAAATGCCAGGAAATGGTAATGCAAGAAGTAAGTGGCACTCGTATTGGCGAGTAAATCTTAAATTTTTAAACTTAGATTTTTTAAAAATATACGAATTAATTGCGCTTTTCGTCGTAGTTGGTTCAAGCAGGCGAGGACGTTTTGGTTTTTTATAACGATCGAGCTTCTTTCAATCATTTTGTGGAAATGATGCGATCTGAACGACATCGGATGGACGAAAGTAGTCCACTCAAGTAATTCATTTAAGAAATATAATAACGTAGTAAATTATGTGTTATATTTTATATTAATATATATGTATATATTTTAGATACCACGTAGAATTGGTTAAATTATTAGCTTGTTGTACAATGGGTAAAAATGTTAATACGGAAATTAAATGTCACAGTCTTTTACCACTAGACGATATCGTTGTTATGGTGTCGCATTCAGATTGCATACCTGAAGTAAGTTTATTCATAATTATTTCTGGAGAAATTGTATTTGCAAAATTACATGCAATTATTTTAACGTTTATTTATAGGTAAAAGAAGCATATATTAATTTCCTGAATCATTGTTACATTGACACGGAAGTCGAAATGAAAGAAATTTACACGTCAAATCATATGTGGTCGTTGTTCGAAAAGTCTTTCATTGTAGACATGGGAATTATAGCAACAGCCACACACGATCGTGAACACGCTGACACAGCTCTGGAAAATTATGTGACAGGTTGCCTAATGAATATCATTACAACGTTCTTTAGCAGTCCATTTTCAGATCAAAGTACTACAGTACAGGTATTGTATTCGTCTATTTCAATAATTTTAAATGAACTTTCTGGTTTTCGTTATTTCTCGGTACTGTGTTTATAAATACAATTTCAACGAAATCTAATTGGCTTAAGTGTTAAATTGAAAGGAATTATTCATCTTTGTTATTTACAAAACTTTTCACACGAATTTCCTAACTAATATTGGTATTTATTTGATGGCACTTCAATCTGTTAAGCACAATAATTTATTCGGATATAAGGAATTAACAAGCAAAAACACATTACTTCTTACCACATGTGTCTATATCATTTTAATAACAGCACAAAAGCATTTCTTTTATTCTATGTTATGTTTTATCATTTTCTTACGTAAAAAAGATTTATCTGTGATTATATCCATTTATATTACATTTCAGATTGTACAGCCAATATTTTGATTCTTTCGACTATTTGCACAATGAGATATTATATTCGTATTAAATTGATAAAATATTATTACTTTCTAATATTTCGATTGTATTTATATATAAGTATGGTTTATATAATTAATTCGCTATTTACTTAGATACTTTACATTTAATATTTATTATGTTTCATTACTTAACTGCAGTACGTCATAATGGAGGTAATTTTTCGAAAAAGATATGGGCTGCTAGAACTAATATAATAACTTGAACTTAAAAGTTATATTGTATCATAGTAAATTAAAAGTATATAGTGGTATCATGTAAAAATATCTCTAAGAAAATTGAATTTTCAAATACATATTTAAAGTATAAGCGTAATGAAATATACAGGCATATAGTATATCTACAAATAACATAATCTTAACATATGAAATAATTATGAGCAAAAGCCTGTGCAGTTATTCTGTCACTTAATTTATCTGATAATTTCTTGCTTTGCATGACAAACACATTAATTTTAGGTTTATTTAGAAAAGCCAAGTACATATCACAAACTTATGGAAGCATTAGTATTTATTTATATAATTTAATTTGTTTTATTTAACGCTCCATGGTATATATATTTTGTTTTTTTTTTTTTTTGGTATACTTGTTTGCCTATACTGGTAAGCCAGAGTAATATAAGTCGATAACTACGGCGTTAATATATTTTTTGATGTGTGCTTGGTAACTGGTGATTGCATCAGCGGCATGTTCTGTGTTTTTGGCATGCAACACCTGGCCTTCTTTGACTCATCAACATTGGTTTACTGGGTCTGGGTGCTGGGTCTATATGGTGGTGGGTTGATTTACTAATAGAAACATCTCCACGAGGCTAGACTTTATTGGAGCATCAAGGAAAGTGACCGGATTACTGATACTAATGTTACTGGCTATGTGAGTACCAAAATTGAAAGAAACGCTCACTCAATTTATGAGCAATTGTAAATACACTCGCAATACTAATATGGATACTGTTGAGATTTAAAACGAAGAAAATCATTCTCACTACATACATATAATTCATTGAATAGTATAAATTAATCTGAGAAGTTTTATCATTCATAAACACTTTTGTTGTAAATAGGCGTATCTCTTTGTAAACGAATAACAGCACGTATTAAGGGAATTTGAAAAATATAAGTACAGATATGTGCTTCATCGATGTTACGGTGGTTTTCAAATTTCTAAATTTAAATGTTGTAAATAGAAACTTTAATATATCTCTGGACAATTGTACTAACACATTCACTGTCTTCGACGAACAAGCTTGCTGTATCTGTTCTTCTAACAATAAGTACTAGCCATAAATCATTTATTTTATTTGGAGTACTCTTCTGTATCTATTCTTTTGCACTTCACGCAGCATGAATCTGTGGTTTAATACATTATATGGAACTTTTTCACTATTGGAGCTTGGCAATGAGTGTGTTATATTACGTACGAAAAACAATTCAAATAATAATAGTAATTTTATTATATTATGAATTTATAACGAATGCATCTTTGTTGTCTAAATTTAAATTTTCAATGAAAGATGCTTTACATATTCACATTTTATTTAGATATAAATTGTAACAAAAATTTTAATAATACATATATTCCTTTTATATATAAGTATATATATATACATTTATAAAAATGTTGACAATATTAAAAGGCACTAAACACTTCTTTTTTAAAACAGACACGACAACCTATATTCGTTCAATTACTTCATGCGGCTTTTAAAGTCTCACAGTGCGGGTGGCTAAATGCTGGTCAAAGATTTAATGTCGAAAATTGTATAAGAACATTATCAGACGTAGGTAAGCTTATTTAGATTGCTCTTAATATTAAATTTACAATTTTTCTTTGTATCCATTTTATAAAACAAAAAATACAATTTATTTAAATTATCAGCTAAAGGAAGAGGCATAGCCATTCCAACAGATTTGGAAAGCCAAGTTGCTTCCATGTTCAATAAGGCAGCGATGCTTAGTAGACAAACAAGTAAATGGCTTCAAGCTGCGAAACAACCAAAGATAGAACGTACGCAAAGTCAGGTAATTTTTGTCAAAAAGCAATTACTTTATGTTTGACTAATTTCTCTAATAAACGTTAAACCTTTCGTAATCGATTTATAATTGATGTGATCTTTGGATATGTAGAGTGACTTAATTTGTGAGGAAGATAGTAAAGATCAGGTAAAAGTCACTCATAAAATCCTGATAGTGTATTAGCTTACTACATCTATAGTGCTCTAGCGTAGCATATTAGTTAATATTAGTTTGTAAGTAGCGTAACATTACGGATGAATATTATACATAAGATAGAATAACAGGAGTAAATGCATCATAGAAACGAAATATTTATGTGTACTATGTAATTATTACGGAATGATGTATTTTTATTTAGCTAATGCGTTTGGATCGAAGTATCATAGAAGGTTTACAAGACATAGTATCGTTATTGGAAGAACAATTGAAACCACTAGTTCAGTCTGAATTATCTTTGTTAGTGGATATACTCTATCGGCCAGAATTACTGTTCCCAGCAGCGAGTGACGCTAGAAAACGTTGCGAGAATGGTGGCTTCATCAAAAGGTAAATTATCGCTTTATACCATTTCAAGCTATGCCTAATCCATTATCTTACCTATATTGAAGTATCGTTTCGATATATTTTAATGTAAATCATCAATAATAATCCTTGATCGTTTTTCTACCGTTCAGATTAATCAAACATACGGAAAAGCTACTCGAAGAAAAGGAAGAAAAATTATGTGTAAAGGTGTTGAGGACTCTCAGGGAAATGATGGCCATTGACCCTGAATACGGCGAGAAGGTGAGTTTTATAATATTACATTCTGCATGCAATTACAAGAATCGTATCTACTATACGGAAAAAGAGTCACGTATTATGGAAAAGGGCATTCAGTTGTTTCCGACAAAACGTTATTGACATTAATTAGCGGTAACAAATCCTTCAGGCATGCTTTACGTATGCTAGCTAGCTTGGTAATTCCAATAATCGATATTTTGGAATGTAATTAGCGATCGATGTTATACTTTAGATATATGCGATAATTTCAGCAAATCTTTTTTTCTTTATTGGAGCTTACAGACGCAGCGAGTAAAATGCATGCGCAAATTTGGTAGATGATCTTATGGCGCGCGATATAGCAGTAAAAACTGTATGTCGAAGTATAAGTACAAAGTATAAGTATAAGTATAGTTATCGATGAAGATAATTCATTTGTGAATCGCTTATTTTATTAAAATAATATTAATGCTCCATCGATATACGTTGCGACAGGGGGAAGATTTTAAGAATACTGTTTTGGAGCATGCCACTTTTAATTGGGATTTGCTACCGTTAATTAGCACCGCACCTCGACCGATTTAACATGTTACCGTTCTCTAAGTTCTAGTTGAACCTAAATTTACGAAGATTTGTGTCTCCATATCCACTCGTTCTTTACATGTTTGCCGAAAAGCTAAATGCCCATATGTTCACGGCACAATTTAGATGATCAGCATATATACACGATCGACAGTTTTTTAGTTGGCAATATATACATATATTAAAAATAAGGAGAACAAAAATATATGCGAATGAGATAGAAATACACAATAAGCTTCGTGAATACATTATACAAATTTAAAATTAAACAGTGTTCGGGTGAGTAGGTTTCGTAGAATAGATATGTAGGTAAAGATGTTTTCATGCTGCAAACGAAGAGCGAGGGTGTCATGGAAGAAGAAGAAACAGAGCAGAAGGCCGAGTCACAAGTTGGAACAGACTCTGTCGATGAGTCTGAGACTCGTCATATGACTCAGGAAGAGCGGGTAAAAATTAAAGTAGATAACAACGGTAATTTGTGGGCACAACGTATATAAATTGGCAACATGAATTTGATTTATACTAATGAGAATTTTATCTCACCATCACTCTATCGTTATTTATTATCTATATATTTATACAATTTTTGATATTCAGTACTTTCTCTTCTACTATTTTTTTTTTTTTTTTTTTGCCTTTCTTATAAATTATCATATACGTATATACACGCATAGGGCATCCCGCTGATAAACAAGAAATCTAATCTGCTGATGTATCTTTAATATTAAGACCACAACTATTTATATGATATTTAGTAGCTGCTTGCTAACAAGCTACGTGATACATACTTAATTCAATTTGCTTAAGTACAAAATACGATGTACGTTGTGTAGGTAACCTTATGTGCATGTGCTTGATTAATTTTACTACATTATACACTTTGATTCATTTTCTATTCCATTTTCTACTCTAGTATTAATTTATTTTTTCTGTTCATACATAAAATATAATCATCATAGCGTAGGTATGTGATCTCGTGTATGACAAATAATTATGATTTACGATAGGAGGTATTGTACATTGTGACTATGTCGATTTACTTGAACATAAGTAATTGAATTGATAAGCAGATAGATGTTTTAAATAAGTTGAACGATTTCAACTTATCGTGAATCAAAATTTCTAGAAAGTCTCCAGAGTATTATTATTACGTAGTGTAAAATATCTTTCCAAGTACAATCCAGTATGGGCATAGAGTTTAGAAATAAGAAAGTACAGTATATGTACATACACTTTTACTACAAATAGGGTGTACCAATACGTCCATAGATCTTTTTACTATTTTTAACGTAAGCCATACATATAATTGATAGCATGAGAGCAGCAACGTAGAACGTAGAAATCAGATTGTATTTTAAATATAGAATTATTGAATAATTAATAATAATGCTAGAAATTCCAAGAGTATATACATATATACATGTAGTACATCTACATATACTGTATGTAAAGCATTTAATTCTCTTTGCTATATCTCCTTATATATGTGTTTCATATACTAAACATGTTTGAATGTACGACTTATAAACTTTATGTATGATACCTACTTGATTCGTCGTGTATTTGCCCTAAAAAGATCTGATTGCAAACAAATTTTTTCTACTGTACATTTTCCAAAATATACGACAACGTCTTTTTTGCATCTCTTTAAACATTACAAACTATGTGTAAAGTTAATTATATAGGATATTTATGAAAATACCGAGAACTGTGCAAGTATCTTTTTTACTCTGAAGCACAACTAATGTATATACACATCGATTTAATTATTTTTAGTATTAAATCGATATTATTATTGATATTTTTATAATATATAACAAACAATGCACCGGTGTCCCTTTAAAATATATTCAATTTTTTTTTAATTATTATGCACGATGTATTGGTACATCTCAATTGATTCAAATTTGTTTTATCACACCAACGTGTTTCCCCTTTCCTTTTTCTCAGGGAGATGTACTGCGGAACAATCTCCTGGTTCGTTACTTTGGAAAGTCCTTTATACAGAAACCGGAAAACGTGGAAATTGGAGTATCGCATACTGCTCCAATTACACATGGACCAGGGGGTATAAAGAAAATTTTGGAAAACTAATTTTTCGCCATAAAGATAAAGAACAATTTATTTTAAGTATTTCTTTTTCTATAGCTAAACTGCTGAGTCGGGCAGGACGCACGTTGCACGAGATTCAAAGTCATCTCGATCGTGAAGGTGCCTCAGATTTGGTAGTGGAGTTGGTGATTAAAAGCGTCCACTCTCCGAGTATATTTGTGGAAGCTATAGAACTTGGCATCGCGTTGTTGGAAGGAGGAAATCCTATTATACAGAAAAGTGTGTTCAATAAACTAATGGGTGGTGATTTGAGTCAATCCTTTTTCAAGGTATATTACTGATAATCTAATTTTTTTTTAAACATTATTGATAAACGACTAAATTAGATAAAAATAAAAAATATAATCTACCTACTTCAATGTTAGATAAATTAACTTGCTTAAAAATAGAGATATAGTTTGAAATAAAGGATATAATTTCTGCAGGTGTTTTACGACAAAATGAAAGACGCCCAGCAAGAAATAAAATCCACGGTTACAGTGAACACTTCTGATATAGCAGCGAAAGCCCACGAAGACAAGGAACAGAGCAAAGAAATAGAGAAGATATCAAAGAAGCGTACATCAGGTATAGTAAAACGATATTCCAATAACTTTCATTTATATCTTTTTACATTGATCGCTTCTTCGTACAGGAAAACCCAATGGGATAGTAATAACAGACGAGTTACGAGAAGAATTGAATCAAGCTGCATCCTCTACCGTGCAAGCGTACGCGAATGTGCGTAATCTTGCTTCCGGCGAAGATCCAACGAACAACGCAGCTCTGGGAAGTGCGTTGGAAGATATGATAGCAGAAAAATTAGAAAGGCATCGTACGGGAACAACTGGTAACGAGAGAGACGAAGGGCAATTGAGTGCAAAAGTTTTAGTAATGCAGCCAATTTTACGTTTTTTGCAATTGTTGTGTGAAAATCACAATCGTGACTTACAGGTAATTCTCTTGACTTTCGGGGATATTAAAAATATTTTCTTTAATATTATGCTTCGACTGCGGATGTTTATGCACGATTGAAAATATAGTTTCAAAGTATAATATTTATTATAAAATTTAGTAGATGAAAAAGATTTAAATCTCTGCGTTAAATTCCATTTTTTCATAGCGTTTGTAGACGCGTGAATTTGCATAAATATCCACAATCTAATGATAATATTTACTACATTGAAAATATTTCTATGTTTTTATAGAATTTCTTACGTAATCAAAATAACAAGACGAATTTCAATCTGGTATCCGAAACGCTCATGTTCTTAGACTGCATCTGTGGTTCAACGACTGGCGGATTAGGATTGTTAGGGCTGTATATAAATGAACAAAATGTTGCGTTAATCAATCAGACATTGGAAACATTGACAGAGTACTGCCAGGGACCGTGTCACGATAATCAGAACTGTATTGCGACACACGAGTCTAACGGATTAGATATAATAACAGCCTTGATATTGAACGATATTAATCCTTTGGGAAAAACTAGAATGGACCTGGTGTTAGAGTTAAAAAATAACGCTAGCAAATTGTTGCTTGCTATAATGGAAAGTAGAGGAGATAGCGAGAATGCGGAAAGAATTCTGTATAATATGAATCCAAAACAATTAGTCGATGTCGCATGCCGCGCATTCCACCAAGAATCTTTGGACGATGATGGCGACGTGGATGATTCTTCTATAGATGGCGAAGAAGGAGTATCACCCAAAGAGGTAACGATCTTACAGATAAATAAAATCTTATTTCTCCTTTTAGAGATGAACAATTAAGAATGGCTAAAAAGGATATAATATAATTATTGGTAATTAATTGTTCTTTTAGGTCGGGCATAATATTTATATCTTGTGTCATCAATTAGCACAGCATAATAAAGAATTATCATCGATGTTGAAACCATCTGAACAGAATAATGCAGATCCGAAAATTAATAAGGCATTGCAATATTATGCGACTCATACAGCCCAGATTGAGGTACAACAGTTACATTTGTACGTACATAATAATTTACTGCTTACGTATCTTTCAAAAACTCGTAATTTACATTAGATCGTTAGACATGATAGAACGCTGGAGCAAATTGTCTTCCCAATTCCTGAGATTTGTGAACTCATTACTTTGGACACGAAGATTAAAGTATTAAATACTACAGAACGCGACGATCAAGGGTCGAAGGTTTCTGATTTCTTTGAAAGGACCGAGGATATGTTTAACGAAATGAAATGGCAGAAGAAACTTAGAGGTACGATGTTCTAACGTTGCTATAGTTAATGTAGTTATTTACTCTTGTTCATTGAAATCTATTTACATATACTTTTATAACTTTTCAGGACAACCAGTATTATTCTGGATGAGCAGTTACATGTCACTTTGGAGTAATATTTTATTCAACTGTGCAGTACTCATAAACCTTATCGTAGCTTTCTTCTATCCATTTGTAGATTCTGTGCCTAGTAAGTTCTTATACTTTTCTTTTTTTAATTGACAGATTTGCACTAAGCGAACGTATTTAAATATCTGTTTTCTTGCTTACTGTAGAATTGAGTTCACACTTATCTGCCCTTATCTGGGCGGTGATGCTTTCGTCAGCTGTTATTGTCATTACCTTACCTCGAGAATCCGGTATACGAACGCTAGTAGCTTCAACGATATTACGATTGATTTTTTCCATAGGACCAGAACCAACATTATGGTTACTTGGCTTTCTTACGGTAAATTCAAAGCAACGTACTTAAAATGAGATCTATTCTTATAACGTGACTGTCTGTAATCGATGTATGTTTCAGGTTGTATTAAAAGTTGTACATCTTATAAGTATTATAGGTAATCAGGGCACTTTGACAAAGAGTCTAGAGCAAATAGTGACAAACGTTGAACTTTTGTATCATATATCGTATCTTATATTTTGCGTTCTTGGCATTTGTATGCATCCATTTTTCTACTCAGTTTTAGTACGTATTGCATTACTAAAGTAAATCGCGCTTAAACTAAAACCAAACGCATACTAAATTTCCGTATCTTTTTCTAGCTCTTTGACGTAGTGTATCGCGAAGAAACGTTGCTCAATGTAATAAGATCTGTTACAAGGAACGGAAGATCTATTATACTTACCGCTGTATTGGCGTTAATTCTAGTTTATATGTTCTCCATTATCGGTTTTATGTTTTTCAAGGACGATTTTCTGGTGACAGTTGACGAGGAGCTTGTGTGTGAGTGTTCTAATATTATACTTTATAATTGCCTTTTTAATAATAGAGATATTGATTTTGTATGTTTATTAATTACAGCATCATATATGGATGCAGCGGCGGGTACTTGTAACATTGCTGATAATGAAAAATGCGAAGCAACGGAGACAGTATCCCGATATATTCGCGATGGTATTTTTCTTCTCCTATAGAATACCGTTTATATAGAAATATAATATTGAGAATAATTAATATAAGATTATTATATTTTTTAGCTTGATATTATTATAAGAAATATAATTGTACGAAATTACAGTAACATCTTCATGTTTGTGCAGTGAACGAAGAAGACAGTCAGGCAGATGTAATTAACGTTGGAGGAGAACTAAAGGAACGGGCATGCGATTCCCTTGTTATGTGTATTGTTACAACTTTGAATCAAGGTTTAAGAAATGGTGGAGGAATTGGAGATATTCTACGGGCCCCATCTAGTACAGTAAGTATAGAAACAAAACCCGAAGGAAACGCTATTATTCATATGCATGTTAATTATATTAATATGCATGTTAATGTTGCAGGAGCCCTTGTTCGTTGCTAGAGTCGTATACGATCTACTGTTCTTCTTCATTGTCATAATTATCGTTCTGAATCTTATTTTTGGTGTTATCATTGATACGTTTGCTGATCTCAGATCGGAAAAACAGCAGAAGGAATTAATATTGAAGAATACCTGTTTTATTTGCGGTAAGATTATTGATATAATTATATTGCCATTTCATTTACGATATATTGTATCGTGCACATATTGTTAACCGATTTATCGTACATTGCTGTTGTTTGTAACATTTCATTCGCAGGACTGAACAGATCATCTTTCGATAACAAAACGGTTTCCTTCGAAGAACACGTGAAACACGAGCATAATATGTGGCATTACCTCTATTTCATTGTCCTGGTAAAGGTGAAAGATCCTACGGAGTTCACAGGGCCAGAGTCTTACGTGTACGCGATGGTGAAGGTAATAGTCCATAGAGCTTCAAAAAATTGAATCATGCTTAAACTTTTAAGCTCTGTGTACTTTTTACAGGATCGAAATCTTGACTGGTTCCCGAGATTAAGGGCCAAATCGTTGGCAGCAGACGAGGGCGAAGGGGAACAAGTAGAGTTAAGAAGTTTACAATCTCAGTTAGAGTCCACGCAACAGTTAGTGAAATGCTTATCTCAACAACTTACCGAGCTTCGCGATCAGGTAATTCATGTTTGAAAATTGTTTCCAATATTTGGATATTATTTCCGATCGTTATTAATTTCGTGGAATATATTTGTCTGTTTTTAACCAGATGACGGAGCAACGAAAGCAGAAACAGCGGCTAGGCCTTTTGAATTCTGCATCCGCGATTTTACACAACGTAGCAACGTAAATCTGAGATAAGTGTACTTCAGAATTTCGTTTTTAATCGTACATGAATCTCAATTTGATACTCTAACATGATATTTAATGCATAAGTTTGTGTGTTCTTAAGAAGCATTTAAAGACACTGGAAAATACTATGAGAGTAACACGTAGCATTTGTACGGTTTTGTTCCTAATTTCAACGTAGGGTTAGATGAGAAAAGTTATCGTACTCGATGAGTTGTATTGGTTAAACAGATTGAAGCATTTTACATCAAACATTAATATCTTTAAATATATTTTCAATCAGTTTTATCTCGTGCGAGTAATTTCTGTGGGGTCCGTGTTACTTAAAACGAAACAATCAGGAAGAACATTGTCTTAAATAGAACAACACGATCGTTTTTATTGTTATACACACATAAATAGCCAAAGGATCATATCGAAATATATAAAAGGAGCATGTTTAAAATTCCTATCGAGAGATTTTAATATTTTTATGACTTGTTTAAAGCGAGTTCTTGAGAATGTGTTGTCTTTTATAGTCATAGAATGTGTATGTAAAATAACTGTCTGATTGATTTTCTAGATTAGTTAATTTTCCTGGTTGTGTTTATAGATGTTTAAGTTTGTAAAATAGAAACCCTTTTCAAATCGCTTGTTTTTAGGATCCTCTCGACGAGCCTTTCTGAGTTTCCCAATTTTCGTATCGTTATGAAAAAAAAAGAAAAAAAAACACGCACAGATTTGCAAGTAACGTGCGTAGGGACATTTTAACGAAACAAATATTTTTTCTAAGCATTAGGATGCTATAAAAGTTATCGAAGATTTTACTGATTTTATATAATTTACAAGACGTGTGATAAATTTCTAAACAAATAGATGTTACCTCGTTATGAATGAGTTCATAAAGAATTAGAAAGCAAAGGACAGGATGATCGTTGTAAAATTTTGATGCTTATCTACTATTTGCCTGATGTTGGTAAACAATTAAATATATTACAGTTGCGGAAAATATAGATACATGGTTATGGTGATTGTTTCGAACGGTTATCGTGTGGCAGATTTTCATGTAATTGCTCGTTAATATTTATAAATCAATGTCAATAAATATCGTTGTTCACGTCTGAACGTAAGATATAAATTAAGATAATTGTTGTATCCGAAGTATGTTGGATGGAAATCTATAGGAATTGTTATATTATGCACCGGAGACACTTACGAGGATCGTGTGCAATATATAGTTACGTTTTTCGATTCGTTGAAAGTTTATTTTCCACTAACATATTTTAACTCGGACGATATCCAACGTCTCTGTCTATATATATAAACATTTATACGTATATGTATATGAATATATTGTACGTTGATATATAACTTTCTTTTTCTTTCCTTTTTAATAGCGAAATTAGATGTATTGTATATATGGATATATTTTGTTGAATGTTTGTCACACTCCATAAATCGTACGTGTTGAGAGTACAATTACGATATAACTCGAAACGTCGTTTCTGTCTGAGCTAATCTTATGGGATGTTAGCGAATTGTTATTTAAGACTTTCACCTTGCATCAGAGAGGATAAAATAAATCGCAGATGCGTTACCTGTAGATGTACATGTTTCATCTTTCGACCGTAGGATGTATAAATATGTATGTAGATTGTATTAAAACTCATATGTGAATAAATCGTCCTTTTTTTATCAAATCAACCCTACGATTTAATCAACCTTTACGCGTGGTTGAATAAGATTTTTTTAAAGGAGAATGAGACTAAGTTCATCTGTATTTAAGATTATTATAATATCAGTTTATAATGTCAAGTTCATTATAATGTCAATGGTTGGTAAATTTTATCCATCGATTTCTCTGACATTATGCGAAGTTAGAGATGATCGTAGATATAAAAGTAATGTGAGATCCATCGATTAATTCTCCTTACACCAAGCTTTTGCCACCACGAAAAATTTATAAGAGAACGTATCGACTGGTTTTTTTCGTGTTACGTAAAATAAGAAACTCGTTTCACCTATCGTTTCTTTTAATGTCACATACATTTGGTAATGTTAAGGTAAGGATCAAATCCAAAAATTAAATATCCCGGTACCCTCGGGACTTTGGTGCGCTATGACAAACATTCAGGTGAAAATTCACAAACAACGCGTAGTTTCTGTTTTATTTTATTCGTACTTTATATGAAACAATTGACTATTTATTGTGACTTAAGTATACGCGGCTAGTACATATATGTAACATATATCTTTTTTTCTTAAGTTAGACGTGCCTTGTGCAAAACCGGTACATCCATTGAAGGAACAGATCGCATTACAATCGTTGTGAGGACGTGATCGAGTAATCTTAAAAAGGAACGGTACACGCGTAATTTCGTTTCTCTTGGTTTCTCGTTAAGCGACGATTCTTTACGAACGAACAAACGAAATCTCTGTCGAGAAACGATTCACCGATTTCAAACACAAGTCACTTAAATCACATGCCTCTCTTTCCTGGCCGACATTAATTACATTTATTAAACGCGCGTCTCTTCTTCTCTTTTCTCCTATAACGATACTCTCGTTTTAGCACGCCGATTAATTACAGTCTGACTTTCATCTCTGTTTCGACGAGGTTGCGGAAAAGAGACTGCCGAATATTCTATTCGAGCTTGTTCGCTTATTATACAAATCTTAACATGCGTATGCATCAACGCGGTTAGACTGCTATCCTTCGTATAGATTAGTCGTATCGATCATTACCAGCCTTCCAATGATATACATATAAATTGCACTCTGATAAAATTCAGTCTTTCTATTCGCTAATGTAAATCAATTCTCAACAATTAATATTAATATTCTCAAAATACTCAATTCTCAAAATTAATATCGAATTCTTAATGCACACGTTTCTCTATTATTTATTAAAGAAACAAAAATGTTAAACGACAAATCGTGCAAATTATATTTATTCGAACGCAATGAACGAAAGTTTGAAACGTTAACGAGAGTATTGAGATCAATTGATAATGTCGAAGGTTCGTAATGATTCGACGAATCTCGTGAAACACGAGATCGTCTAATACGTGTCACGATTTAATCAGAAGTTTTAACAGGCATTAAAATCTCTGGTAAGGTAACTGTATTATTACGCGGTGAAATAATACAGTTGGTGTTATCGTAGAGTATAAAAGGACGACATAAAATAAATAACAGAATTCACCATATCATACAGTTATAAACCACGGCATATCGTTATTCAGAAACAAAGAATATTACTCATAATATTCTGTATAAATAATGGTAGCAATACGGCGGCGTTGTAAAACGTATGAAAACCGGTGGAAACATTTCCGCACCGTTGGATGGTTCTTTTTAATTTAATTAGCCTGTTTGCCTGTTTAGTTTAATATTTTCCTTCTTAGTCGATACGTATATTAAACATTCACAGTCTAGCCTTTATTTCCATCTTAATCTAACGACCAATCGCGTGTCCGAAAGTAAATCAAAATAATTTCTTCTTCGTAAAATATTCTTTGGAAATGTTTTCCATTTATTATTCATTTCATCAGCGAATATCTTTTTTCTCTCTCTCTTTTGTTTAAGCAAGCAGGAAGAGATTTTCGATGAACTTCCGGACGAACGCGTTAACAATTATTCGAAATGTGCCTCGGGCACTCGAAGCTCGTTCGTTAAAATACAATCTGTCTTCGTTCGCGGGCTCGCGCCATGTTTTACGGTAAATTGTAATTTACAATAATGCTGAGGTCTTAACGTAGTTCGTGATACTCTGTACAAATCCTACCTATTCTATCCACGTATGTACAAGAACCTATAATTATATAGAACTTCTTCTTACACGTTTATTTTGGCATTTGCGTGAAAGTGATGACGCGTGATTTCTTGCTACTTCAAATCCGTGCATCGCGTTTTATTCCCCCTTGTTTCATCTCGTTACTTTAAATCGCTACAATTATATTCATACGCGTTCGCAGGATGCGACGTCTAGAAAGAAACGTTGAATATATCTGCGCATATAAAGGATAGAAAAAACAATTTCTGATTTTACGATAGTTCACGCCAATCGATGAAATTTTAAATTGACTTAATCCTCGTATTTATAAAATTAAAGAGGAAATTGAAAACAGTTCAATGATATTAACGACGATGGATGCGATTAAATGTTTCTTCGTGAACGTCTCATCCTCTATATGTATAGATTTATGTATGTATATGCATATGTATGTATAATATGTACATGCTCTATTAGACTCTTATAGTTAAAACGAGTGGTATACACCGACTGATTTTTAGTATATATATATTTTCTCTCTTTCTGATTCGCGTTTAATTTATTTTATATATATATGTATGTATATATATATATAATTCGACTAGAGCGTGAAATTCCAAAATTCGATTTCATGCCTTTCATTCTTTGCCAATAACGTTCCTTTATCTGTGTCAATTTATCCGATGAAATTTTAACTTTATCAACATCCACCGGCACGTGACGGCACCGAACACGTTCAATATGTTAAAATGTTGGTAATCGAAAAATACTTGAAAAACTTGGACTAAATTGTTTCGGAATTCTCGTGTCCTTCGATCAGTCATATTCGATGGCCTTGCCTCGCGTGAAATTGCGATTGCGAATTAATCTTCATTACGCGTTTTATTAGTCGACATTTATATCGGGACGACGAATATCCGTTCTACATGAAAAACTGAGTCGCGAACCGGATAATAAACTTTTACAAATTAATCGCTGAATATTACCGTCCAAAGGACTTCGTTTAACCGGTAATTATTTTCAAACGATCTATTCGATATAAATACATAGAGTTCTCGTACGATATAAAAGCGAGGTAAATTCATGGTGATTGATTTCAATATTTTATCAAAAGTGTGCTCCGTGATTACCAGCGCGGTGGTTCTGAAACTTTTACGGGCAAGTTCTCCACAATGCTAGCGAACGTAATATTTCAGCAAACTAACACGAAACTTTATCAAATTTCCATAGAGTGCGCCTCACTTTACGCGATCATCGTTCCGCTCTTTAAACGCTTTACTATTTTAAACTTTACATTATATTTTATTTTTCAGAAAACTGAATAGCTGAAAGAAGTTTTTTTTTGAGGAAACACGAACCTCGTTAGTATGATATTTTGTGTGTGTGTGTGTGTGTGTGTGTGAGTGTGTGTGTGTGTGTGTGAGTGTGTGTGTGTGCAGTGTACATTATTAAAAGTCTTATTATTAGGCTCGTTCGCAGTAGTTTGCCTCTCATTGTGAACAGGAACGTGTATGGATACGGTGTGTCGAGTTGATCCACTCAACAACCGGCCGCGTAGGCGAGGAGTATCGCGAGCAGAATTAGGATTCGCGCTTCCCGTGACCTGTTTCCGGTTGAGGAGCGGAGCACATGATTCGGTACCGGGGGGGGTGACGGTTCGCTCTTGTGCGTGTTTGCGATTACAAACTGACTGCGCCATTTCATCGTGTATTCCGGTGCTGTCCTTCCTAGAGCCTGCAATCTGCGAACAGGTGTAACAATATTGCCATAACATCTTATGATTATCTCAACTTTAACTATATATATGTTTTAATCAATTCCGGTGTGCTTGTTAACTTGGAGAAAATTGAAAAAATCATTGAACAAATGCCTGCTGTCTTTGTAAGTCAATCGAACAGCTGATATTCTAGAGAATTATTTATTTGATACTCGATTAGGATCTGTTTCTCTTTCCATTCTCTCGCCATTCTTGTCTCTTTTCGAAACTTGATGTGAGCATACTACATAAACAACATACTGCATAAATACTACATAAATGACTACGGTATTTCGATCGAAGCACAGTTTCACAAGATAAAATGATTACGCGAGTTATACATTATTTTTCTCACGTATTTCTGGATATTTTATGTACAATTGGAAAATAGAAAACATATATCTTTAAATAAGTGTTATCTTCTTCTGGCTTGTTTGTATATTATTCTTCCTCGAATATATAAAGAAATATTCGTATCTAAAACGAACACAAATCAAAATACGCAAGAAACGAATAAAAGAACGGCGGCAGAACGAACGATCTTTCCGATGTGCTCTCGAAGTCGTATTCTCTGAAACGCATCACTATTCCTGACTCTCCATCAAGACCAAGCCAGAACGCGATTTTTCATCCGCGAAAATACAAAAACAAAACGATCTTTCACCAGACCTGCGCGCGAAACATCGAAGAATTGCATTCGCGGCTTTCCACGTTCAGGAAACGTCGTATCGATACACAAACCATGACAAATGTAATCTCCGTGCGACTTATCCGGCTTCGAAACGATTCCCCATCGGCGCTGGATAAATCTTTCCGGGCAATCGATTTTTAAGTTGCCGTTACATCGGCGCAAAAACTGAGCTCGCGCGCCAATATAAATTGCTCCTATAATTCAGGCCGCGGCGTCGTAATCTCCGTGCAGAAAGTGTCGCGTAACTGTCGTTATGTCGGCGTCGATGGACGAAGTTTCCGTGAACTTCCGGCTAATCGGCCCATCGAACGGAGCAAAGATAGACGGAACTCACCTAACCACCACGGTGTTCGTTTTCCATGGCAGGGTGAAATTTTTGTGGATATTTCTCGAGCAGAATGTGTGCAACCTGAGTCCAGCTGGATCGCCGTTCTTGCTGTATTCGTGTATTGTTAAATTCCAGGCGGTGCAAGGACCTAGAAGAAAGAAAAAGAAAAGGAAAAAAAAGGAGAGTTTTGGCTATCGCGAATTTTTGTCAAGAACAGAAGAATCAACGATGGTTGTGCGTCCTTTTATTTTCTAAAAAAGGTCACATAGACGGCTTTACGTCGAAACTATGGAGATTACGCTCTTGCAATATTTGCGTAGTATTGCGCTTTTAAAATTTGGGATTACTTTATTAAAACCTTTTAAAAGCTACACGGATGGTATTATGGAAGCTGTGGAGGATTATTCCGTTGAAACTTTCGTACGTAGTATTCTGTTCGAAATTTAAGATCCTTTTATTTAAATTATAATGAAATAACGATTTTGCGCTATAGTCAGTTATAATTTATATTGGAATAATTTAAAATTGGTTATGGAGTATCGAACATGTTTAAAAATAACACGAGAAGGGAAGATACGAGGTTAATGGGTATAGTTAAATCGTCATGGAGAGAATGCTCGTTTTTCACGTGACCATTTCACGAGACGAGCACGAAACGCATCAATGTCGCCGAACAACCAATTAAGAGAGGTCGTTTCACAATCAATTGCCGCGGATGTAACATTTGACGTGTGTCGGTAAAAAGGACTATCGATGTTTCAGCAATCATCGAGAGCACAGTATAATTGGAAGCAATTGGTTCGCTAACGTATTCGAGACCGTGTAATTTTCGCGCGTTCCTGTACGTATTATGTTCCGTTTCCTTTTTCTCTCTTTTTTGGTATCATTCAGAGCCCGACGAATTTTTCCCACGGGAGAACTGTTTTCGCAACGCTGCTGTAAACAAAAACGAATGACTATCGATGAAGCGTAAAAAATAATGCACACATAGAAGTACCTGGTATATACCTATACTTTCGATCTCTTTTATTTTATTTTTTTTTTCTCTGTGAACGTGTTTTCTGTTGTTGTTGCTTTACGAATGATAAATCTATTCCGGGAAGAGAAATTGGGAAACGATTTTTCGTTTTTTGGCCACACACATAGTTTTTGGTCACATACGAGCTTTTTCAATGATTTTCACGAAATGTTTGAATATCAATGGCTTGAAAAAATTCCAACTCTTGACGCATGCAAATCGCGAATCGCATCCTTTTTTCTCGGTTTGGAGTTTGCGTTCAGGGATTTGTAACTTTTTTCATTTTTTTTTCTGTTGGCGCATCAACACGAGCTTTGGAGTTTTCCTGGGATATCGAGTTACTAGAAACCTAATGCACGGCTCGGTGCCGTTATATTTTCGTGGTACGCGCACTTCGTCGAATTTGATCGATCGAAATTTTGATGAAACAGACTGTGCAAAACTGCAAGACAGAAACAGACATCAATGTTATACTACGTTCCAATGTTTAATTTATATTGTGTTTCTTTAGCGTCAGCCACTTTTATCTTGCTTTGTTTAGTTACACGGTTCGGTTAGTTAGTACTTTGTTTGGGTTAGTTACGTTCCTTGCAATTTTTAAATTTCATCTCTCTGTAGTTTTCTTTTTTATATTTAATCTTCGATTTTACTCGAGCAAGTAAAATAAAGTTCTTATATGATCAGACAAATAAAACAAGTATCCACTGTGCCAGTTAAACAAAATTAAGATCCTGTTTGCTTAGAGAAACATATTTTGTAGATTTCAAACAAACCCTTAATTAGTCCTTAGACATCTCGTTAAAGTTCATAGGTCAGAGGTTCAATTCAAGGGCTGTTTATAATTAATTTATAAATCTTCTAATTTGATACATTTCTATTGAATCAAGTTCTGATACAAAAAATCTACTTTATGTACTTTACTGAAAGTAAAAAGAAGGGAGCGAAATGTCGCCTAGCTAATAAGAACACGAAATCACATATCTTCCAATCCTGAAAATTAACCTAAGAACCCTGTATCTACCATTTAGACACACTTATACACGAACACAGAGCCGAGTACCCATTGCCTTACTCTGTGAATTCATCGTTCACGAAACGTGGACGATTGGTCGTGTCGAGGAATCCGGCGAATAAAAGAAAACAGCATCGAGGCGGGGATAGAAACAGAGATCGAGGCCAATGTGCGAAAGCCATTTCTGGGGCTGGCTGGTTCCAACAGCTTCGTTCCTTTGCAACGTTCTAGCGTTTGTTTCATGGTGCGAATATAGGCGAGCAATGAAGATAGACGGGAGAAGGAGGGCCAGAAAAGGCCAGGGAGCACCGGCAGAAAAAGGAAATCGAGGGAAAAAGGGAAGCCGGATTCTTTAAAGACCGCTCGGAACGACCGGTTCTTCTTTCTGTCTCTAGTTGTCCTGCCGCGTCCAATAGTCTCTTTAATCTCCAGCTCTGTCTGCCATTCGTTCTCAAGCCACCCTCTTCCCCAGAAGAACCCGTTCCACCCATCTTTTTAACCTCTTTTTCTTTTTTGTTTACCCGGTTGCTTTCGTTTGTCGCTGGCCTTTCGATCCGATTCGCACCCATATCGGACTCAATGGCGCGGATCGAAATTCCAACGGAGTAGCCAAGGCTCGAATTGAACGAAATTCGCCGCTGGACAAAGCGTGGTTTCGGTAAGTGGGCGCCTTTGATTTGCCGGTGAATCGCGCACGATGCATCTTTGGATTTGCTGGAAATTCGTAGAGGTTGAAGAAGTAAGATTTTGAGGTCTTCTAAAGATATCTTTACCATTCTTTTCTCGACTCGACCACTCAAGCGTTTAGCGGCGTGTATCTAAAGATATAATAATATATCTTTCTGTAATTCTGATCTTATGTTCTTAATGCAGTATGGATGCAAAATGTGCGGAAGAAAGTGGAAGGAAACAAGTATTTTTATAAATACGCAGACGCGAGTTTATTGGTACGAAAAATGGTCGATTGGCTGTGCCTGCGTCTTATATTGGCGTCAGTGTCGATTCCTTTTGAATCTTTCGCGAATATATCTGTTCGTCTAATTTAAATAATTAGAGCAATGCCTATGCACGATGAATCGCCAGTGACGTTTATAATATCACAAATCAACGTATTAGGTATGAATATTCCGAAAGATTTCTTTTATTAGTATTGTTGAGATATGTATAATTTTCTGTGCTGGACTGGGTTAAATGCGTAGTAGAGATACTTGTATGTGAATATCGGTGTGTGGAAGTATGTGTGTGTCTCGAAAACAAAGGAATGTAAACTGCTCAGTCGGTTAACAGTCGGGTATAGAAGAAAGTGCTGAGACGCGTGCAAGTGTGTATCGATGAATATATAAGAAATCGTCCATGAAATAAACATATTACTATTTTAATATTAATCCTCGGTATAAATTTAGTGTTTCTATAACATTATTTCGGCTTCAAAAATCCACAATTCTCAACAATTATTAGTAAAAATAAAGATCTCTTACGGCTTTGGCCAGATTTCACTTCGATAGTGAGTTGTCGATCCGTCAAAGAGTCTAATATCCACGTGCACCTCTGTTGGTAATACTGATTGAGCTTTAAGCCACTGCTGGCCAGGTCACCGCCATTGACCTCGCCTTCCGGCTTGGTCGTTGTGTGATAACCGCAGTAAGTGTCCTTGATAAACTCGTAAGCCGCACGGAAATTGAGGCCTGCCTTCGAGGACCTCGACCATTCGATGTACACTGGTGTCCAACTACGGATACCGACCGGCAGCCAGTCCTGTGGGATACATACTATACCAGTGACTTGTATTTCAAGCGTAGAAAGCGGTTTCAGAGTTTATTTAATGTCTCGTTACGAAACAATATTAACACTGTAGATTAAACATGAATATTCAGAACGAAAATTGTCCGATGCTTAATGTCCATTATCGAGTTCAGAGAGGAATTAATATTCTCGTATAAGACCATTTATCTGTTATGAAGGTAATTTATACTATTTTCAGCTGTTTGAGGATTATAAAAGGGCGTTTGCTGGATTAAAAAGCAATTGACGATAATATAGCATAAGCATAGTACAAGAAAAATCTACTCTGCTAGATTTTGTATAGAAGTTGATCGAATTCGTAGCGTCGATCATCAGGAAATTAACACCAGAACAACCGACGATTGACGTACACCTACTTCCACCGGGAGGGGTGAAAATGATTTGTTTTTAAAATCAACGAGTCACTTGATTTGCATTTCTATCATTGCCTCTTGATTTTACAGTATTGTTCTAGAAACTCTACGTGACATTCATACTCAATTTCATACCATAATTAATATTAGTTCGTAACATAATTTATATTTATATTACTGGTTATACAATATCATTCAAAAAGTTCCAAAAGTAACGACGTATTTCTATTTATAGGATGTTGCAAAGATCGATTTGATTTTGATCGATTTTCGATCGTTCAAATCGCTAAGAAGTGGAATTGACTCCGCATTGTAGCAGTTCCTGCGATCCTTACGATCTCAAAAGAACATCCCTCGTTGCTTTTCACAATAAGTACAGCCCATAGAAAAAGATTGCAACGAAATATATTATGAAATTCTTCTATAAATAAGAAGAAGCATCGTAAAATGGCCTTGAAACATAAAAAATTGCAAGATTCTCGAACGATTGATAGAAACGCGTCCGTTAAAAACTCGCATGTTTCGTTCCGGATGACGAACGAATGCCGGTTTGGAAATAGATTTGACAGAGGACCTTCTTCCTTTCTCCCAACTCGATTCTCTAAAAAACAATTTCTCCTCTTTTGTCTACGTTGTCTACTTTCGCTCAGTACACGTCGGCATTATTTGTTTTATTCAGCGGCCAGTGAAATCGTTCGAAGTAATTCCACGCCGGTTGATGGAATAGGTGTTGAATAGAAATGGCAGAGCGCATTCAGTGCTCCGCCAATACAATCGGTGAGCCGGGCCGTTTGTCCGTGAATGAAAGTTGAATGAAACGGTGACAGTCGAACGTGGGCGGTAGAAATAAAGTGCGGTGGGTGGTAGGCGGAGGAAATAAAAAAAAAAAAGAAAGAGAAGGGAGAAGAGGGTTGCTGGGCGAGCGTTTCTCGAATTAAACGATCATCGACGATCTCCCCGGTTATCATCGAGAAACTCATTAATATTTGAATGAACTTGTATATAGTTTTCTTGAATTGTTCATTTACTTAGGTACGACATTACCGAAGTACATTGTCGAATTCTGGTATTATATCCTGGTTTGAGTCTTTACTTTTGTCCTAGCAAACAAAAATATACTTGATGGTATAAAAGAAATAACGTAAGTGGAATGAGAAGGTACGAAAATCGACAACGATTCTACCATATTGCCCTTAAACTGTTTTAAGGAAATTCTTTCACATTGGGCAAATGTGATTAAGAACGAAAATAGACCGTGTAGATACAGCATCGTTGACCTTTGTGAATGGAATATGACACTGAAGTTTGATCGTGTTATTTAACCTCTATTTTTTGATACTACCGCTATCTAATTATACAGGGTGGTTGGTAACTGGTGGTACAAGCGGAAAGGGGGTGATTCTACGCGAAAAAAGTAGTCGAAAATATAGAATAAAAATTTTTTGTTCGAGGCTTTGTTTTCGAGAAAATCGACTTTGAATTTTCGCTCGGTACGCCTGCACTTTATCGCTTCTCGTTATCGTTATAACGACAAATTTTTATTCTATATTTTCGACTTCTTTGTTCGCGTAGAATCATCCCCTTTCTGCTTGTACCACCAGTTACCAACCACCCTGTATAAAATAAACCAAAAGCTATAAAATGTATCCTTTCTCTCGAACCTTATAGACACAGGGTATTTACAGAAAAAGACTGAGAAAGGCTTGTGCTCCTTGCACGAAGACAACGAACAGTGGAATTCTCACAGGTAACCGTAGGTAAAGTTCATAGGAAGTCTAGTGTTTACCTGATAATTTCCACAGAGGCAGGTGACGATGTGACCGGTTTCAGAGACAAGCAAAAGATGGTCCACGTTCTCCAGGGTTATGTTGCTGACACAGTGACAGCCGCTGTCTCCGCACTTGGTCTGGCAAGGGTTGTTCGGACCCTGCTTCGAGCTGCTCTCGATCTACGGACAGAGGAACAACAACGACTGCCACGACCGCTCACGATCTGGCATTGTCTAACCAAGATTCTCGCAAGAATCCATGGAACTTTCTCTTGTTCTATGAATTTCTCACCATTCTTCTTCTCTTTCACGCAAACTTCTTCTTTTCTTTCGTTCAATTCGATGAACTTGACGTAGAAGTAGATTCAGATTTAAATTCTCCGAAATATACAGATGAAGATTGCAGGAAGAAAAGTGATAAGTGTGTTCTTGCGGATTTTTTTTTTATTTTAATGTCGCTTTATGACTGGAAAAGGAATATTTGAATATAAAATGGCTAAAAGTGGAAAGAACGTGTTAAGTCCAAAGACGTAGTCGACGAAGTTTTGTAGAAGCCAAAGTTATATTAAAGCGTATAGTATTTTTATATTATGAGCAATATTTTTCAAACTACGAAGAGGGGGAAGTTAAACCTAAGGATTATTGTAACATATTGATTTTGAAAATGTGATTTATAGTCTTCTTTGTGTAGTCTTCGTTCGTTTCGTGGAAATATGGAAATTTTGATGAAACGTGTGTCCAAATTTAATACAAAGTATCGAATTGATTGGTATGAATTCGTACAGTATTATGTCTATTTAAAAAAATACAAAATAAGACAGAATTAAAGAGCTTGAAATTTTAAAATGAATCGGAAATACAAGAGATTCGTAGAAAATATCGGATGGAATATAAAAAGCATAGGACTCGATCGTTCTCCGAAAAATGTCTCTATCAAAGGATTATCGTTGAATTCGAGTGGGCAAACAAGAATCGTGAAACTTACGCGAATGATGACCGACTGATTAGCTGCTGGAATGAAGTGCTGCCTGCATTTTATGGGGCCCTCCATGGCGAATAATCGGTGAGGCTCCGGATGTACCACGGAACCCTTCACCGGTGACGTCAGCCCGTAATATTCGACGTCGCACACGCTGGCCGGCTGTTGAGTGCCACCCTCGCGTTCTGAAATATCGACAAGTCGTTGCTGTCGTTGAACGATACGAATTCAATCGACGAAGTCGGCGTCGGAAGGATTAAAACTATTTTCGATGCTCTGATGACCAGTCGAATTGTCAGATAAATCCCTCTCCTTCCAACGAATGTTGCATTTAACGAAGATCGTTCGTTAAACGATTCTACGTTTCATCGAATATATTTAATGTGTTTTATTCAATTTCTTTGCAATCCTGTTGTAAAATGGTTTTCTTTACATGGAAATTGACCTACAGAGAGGTAATAACTTTGGTTAAATGAATGTTAGCGGATGGTTTAGTCTGTGTTTAGCGGTTCGGCTTGTTCGACTATCAATCTTCCCATTCTGCTTAAACGGCAGTTTTAATTACTTCGTGTTGATTATTTCTATCTTTTTTATATATTTCCGATACTTTGACAACCGGTCAAATCGCAAGATAAATCACTTTCCCATCAACGAACATGATATTTAACGAAAATCGTTCGTTAAACAATTTTACCATTTCATCGATTATATTTAATCTCTTTTATTTTATTTCCTCGTAGTTCTGTTATAAAATGATTCTCTTTGACTGGAAATTGAACCACAGAAAGTTAATAATTGTGGTTAAACGAGTACTCGAGCGCCGTTTACTCCGCGTTTGGTTGTTTCGCTTGTCTAGACAGTAACCTTCCTGTTCTACTTAAACGCCAATATTCTAATTAATTTGTGTTTTTTTTAAATATAATTCTACTTCTTCCTTTCTTTTCACACGTTTTATTTTCTTTTAGGTTTACACACTATACCTTTATGTATAATTTAAACGAAAGAAATTAAATATTGGGCTGTAACATAAATTCTTCTTGTTTTTATATATAGTTTAGTAAAGATAAAAACAGGATGAATTTATGTTAAAACTCGGTATAATATAATTTTATTTATATCATCATTTATAGGACATAAATGTAATACAAACTGCAGCAAATTGTACTGATAGACGGTCGTATTAAAGTCAAATGCACGGTACTATATCGTCAAGTTCATTTCTGCGCAATCGAGGCGCACGATACTTTGTCGCACGACGATTTCGTCATTCAACGTTGGCGAGATGTCGGCTAAATTAGCGGAGTAATTTCAGTGGCGCGAACGATACGTCAAACGTGAACTCGTCACGTTGTAAAAGCTCGCCGCACGTTGCTGCGCCGGGTAACCAAAATTCTGCGCGCGATACGACCTCAGTAAATAAACATGAACGTTAATCGTGAGTTTTCCAGAATCGTGTTTAATAAAGTAAAATAGGAAATATGTTTGCGATGAGATGGAATTTTGCGCAAACGATTCACTCTCTTATGGTCACTACGCAATTCCTGTACATTCTTCTCGCTACGGTTTTTGTATAAAAATTAAGGAAATATTTGAAAGTTTGAACTGATAATACTTTGAGTATAATATAATATTTTCTTTGACAACTTTACTAAATCTGAAGTAGTAAATAAGGAAAAGCGTTATATTGAAATTATAGCGTTATATTAGAAATATATTCTTTCGAGATTTGCAAGGTTAAAGTATAAATTATTATAACTACGACACGTACAACTACATAAAAACTATGATTACGAGTAATCTAACGTTCTTCTTTGTACTCAAAACTATTCCTTTATCCGCTATAATTATTACTAGTTACTGAAATTAAAAGTTTGATATTTAATTACACTTAGCATAAGACTCTGATATTATAAGAATTTTATTTCTACCAGGAAAATAGAAACATTTCTCCTTTCACGTTCTTTCTTTACGCAAGTTCTCCTGCAAGAGTTTCAGAAGACATCGGTCTCGTGTATGCACGGAAACAAGGGAACTTTCGCTGCGAGAACACTCCGATATCACCTATTTTTTCTAACTTTTCCATGTTTCTAACTTCTTTCCCTTCCTCTAAGTTCTTTCCTTGAGTTTCATTTTAACGACATTTTTGTTTTGCAGTTTGCTTACGTATATGCAATGCCTGTTTAAGATACGATTTCACAAAACGTGTCTGTGTATTTTGACCTTTTACGATCGTATTATACTTATAAAGACTAGCATAATGCAATTCGAATATTTATATGTCGGGTTTGTCGGGTTGGTGCTAGTTCTAGGGGCGCGTTGCGTATCTTTATTAGGACAAGCCATCGTTGTCGTTCAATGAGGTTTATATTTTCAATTATATGTACAAGTGTTGATTTAACAGGCTTTAACAATTTAACGCGATTATTAGACACTCTTAAAGTAAAGACAATGTTCTTAGGTTCGAACGAATCCACGGTCAACGGGATTACTCTTTGTACAATCGAATATGTTTTGAAACTCAAAGTGACGTTAGCTGTGACGCACGGTATCTTTCCGACTGATTGACCAGACGTTGCGTGTAAACTCTCCAAGGTGATCGTAACAATAAAAGACTGACACGATCACACTTGTCAATTGCGTATTGACAGGGGTTATCAACAAAGTTCCAGACGCCGTTAATAGGCAGACCCGCGTAGAGCCGTCATTGCTCCTGCCTCGGGGCTTGTTTGTTAATACAGCGTGTGCCCCTCAAAATTGGTACTTCTACTGTTAAGTAAAAACGTTCATCCCGTGACCGTGGCTACGTTCGGCGACCAGTGTGTCACCTGGACCCCAAGCCCACTGTCACGAATCTTGGGCAAACATAATCAGATCGTATCGCAACAACTACTTCTAAGTTTTATTATTTAAGTACAACTATAATGAATAGTTTGGACCAAAGTATCGGGGATCTTCCCAAAATTCCAAAAGAAAGGCCCGATGACATATATTATATATTGTACGTAGAATGATATAGAAATATACGTATGTTGATTGCATCCCATTTTTAAATGTATTTTTAATAAATTGTCTTTTTAATTTATTGCAACAATAATATAGCTATATTGAAAATATCTTTCGCGTTTATTTATACGAAATATCTCACTTTTTAATTACAGTCAAATACTTATGTAAACAAATGTTATGAAATCAAATATATGGATATGTACTTTGCACGTTCCTCTGCAACATTTCCAGTTTTTTAACATTTGTATCTATAAATAGTTGAATGTCGATTTGTTCGATTATTTCGTTTTATTTTATATTTTACAGGCTTCATTTTATTTTAATTGAGAAATACGTCGAGTTTTGAATTATTTGAATTGCGAAAAGTAACTGATGATAAAATTAAGTGTCGGTATAAAAAAAACTGTAAGATGCTTTCAAATAATTTTCAAATTTTCATCGATCTAATCATTTCTATGAAATGTTAACAAACTCCTAGAGACATTATAAAATCACACATTTCCGATTTTTCTCGTTATAAACTAGTTTCGATCGAAGTAGGTCACCATCTGTATAATTCAGCAGCGAATGCGGTGACACGGAAACCGCCTTTTAATCGACTAAATATTTCCTGGATACAAAGTTGCGCTTGATTCAAAGTTCCGTTCACCAAACCTCAAAAGTTGCACAAATAAAAAAGTAGGATCCGATTTCGTAATAAATCTACAAATACGTAAAAGTCGTGATTTCTGGAGAATATTTTCGAATAAAATAGCGGCGCTAAATGACGTCTTTCTGCAAATCTTTTTCTTCAGAAAAAGGAGTTGTATGAAAAAATAGCTACCAAAAAAATATTCTTATTTTCAATCCCAGAAAGTTGATAGGAAATACTTTGATCCTTCTTTTTCGTATCTTTTTTTTCGTCGCAATATCGAACGAATTTATTACTTTGAAGCGTTTTCGTGGAGAACAGCCGCGAAAGCGAAATTTGCACGTTTCGTTTCGTATGCGAAAATTTCGCGAGGCCATCGCGAGCGAAGGTCGTTGGTCGAGCAGTTTTCGTATATAAGAAAATCGGTCTCTCTGGATGAGATAAAATTTTACGCACCGATAGATTGTCCTTTGGTATTACGGCAATACCGATCCTAAAAGCGACAATCGGTGAATTTGCATGCGAGAAAAATTGTACGATAGTATTCTAGGCCGTACGTTCTTTTTCAAAAGAATGTTCTATTAATCGAGAAGTCGAGTCAATGTTCGTATAATACTTGGGTCGGATGCATAAATGCATGACGATATCGTGGTCCGTCGATCAATCTGACATGTCTTTATTATCGTTTCGTGATTTCATCGTAGAGTAAATCTTCTCCATGTACAAACAATCTTTCAGAAAATGGTACGATATTGTGAATAGTATATTATGTACATTTTCTTCCAAAAATAAAAGATTAATTTAGATTATACGTTTGTGAGATTCAAAACTATTTTTTTAACTAGAAAGAAAAGGAAAAATATTGTTTCCAATTTTTAGTGAAAATCGGAAGTTTTTAAAAATTGCAAATTTATAAATTAGAGTGAAAATTAAAGTGAAAATTAAGCAGAAATTAAACATGTCGTTAAAAAATTTAAGAGACACGCACGTATGAAACTCATCATCTTCACAATTCATTCCCTTTGATCGTTTAAGGTATTTAGAAAAATATTTTCTCGTTTTAAATTGATATTTAAAGAGAATAATTAATGACTCTCCATTCACCAAACGTTTGATCGATCGATCTGCGCCGTGCTTTCGATTCATCGGCAAACAGTAACGCTTGATGGCATTATTTCGTAACACAAAGTCATCAGTACACAATGATGGTGTCCGGAAAAAAAAATTGGTGACCGTTAATAACGGGAAAATGTCACGAATTGAAAGTCAGCATGGCGACAAACTGCCGGCATCGATTTGACGATGATTGACGGATGTCGTGGTCGTTCGTCAACGTTATTACGTTTACACGCGGTATACGCGTGTCTGAACACGGCGTTCGTCACTCGATCGATAAGTCCGACTCCGTGGTCGCAATCGAAATTGAAAAACCTAATCAATGACCAACATGTCCGGAAAAAGTTTTCGATGGACTTGTCGAAACGGCGACGTACCGATATTACTTTTCACTTGTGTTTAATCGATTCGCTAATATTATTAATTATTAAATTACGGAACAAGCTGATGCAGGTGAGTCTTTCGTCGATGTTTCCTTTACTGTTCGTAAAATGAACAAGTAGGAAATAATGTGCGACGAGATAGCCAGATAAAAACGTCAAAGAGAAGACTGGAATAGGTCGGAAAAGTCTGTTCGTATAAATTGCACGTTTCGAATTTAGGTACTTTAGCAATGAGTTATCAGAGTTTCACTACGATTAACTCTGTCCTCGTACTGGGATTGGTACGAGATGCTGGTTTTATTAAATATTCATCGAAGAGTCTGACGATTTTCATCGTTTATCATTACGCGTCTGCGTCGGCGTAAGAGTGATTTTTCGGATGATTGCGTTTTTCTGTGCGCGACACAGGATAAATCCAGGCTGGATTATCGATTTCCATTTAATGGACACCCCATAAAGGCGAATAAAGTCGGTGCAGGTGTGTAATGAACGTGTCCGTATTTGCATACGCGGTTCTTTTTTCGGTTAACTTCATACGACAATCAAATTCAAATCGCGTATCTATATATTTGTAACGATATATCACGATCTCCTTATACGATCACGATCAAATTCGGCGCTTTGCTTTATTTTCCTTTTTTTAAATTGCCACATGGAATCTCTTTTCATTGAATCTAAGCGAACTACGTTTCGTTAAATTATACATGAAATTTAGAACAAAGAAAATTTACGTATTCGGCATCCTTTGTTCCAAGGTTTCGTTATTAAGGTAGCATACATGACAAAGGATGTAGCAGTATTACGTCAAAGGCTCTTATCTTTGCTACATGGTAAAGACGTAGTATAATATCGAAGATCTTCCGCCCCTTTTAAGCCGAAAGACACTATATGAAGTTGTCAGATATGGAGGTTGTCAATAACTTTTTCATAGTTTATCACGTTTTATTTTTAATTCGATAATTTTAATTAACTTAATATAACTTGATTCGAGTAAGAAATCGTACAGTTTAATTCTTCTTCTTTTTCTCCGCGCAAGATTTAAGCCACACTTGTAATTAGTATAAGTAGCTGCTTTACAGAATAATCTACTCTCAAAGTAAGAAAGAATATCTCTTTAAATATAAACGAACGCATCTTCACAATTCTTTTCTATTTAACAAATTATGAAACAGTAGGAAGTTTTCGTAAAGTTTTTGGCACCACTTTCCAACCCTCGTCTCGTACCAGACCTTTCCATCGCCTTCCAAATTTTTCAAGAGAATCAGGAAGAGAAAACTTTACGAAAGAGTGAACGGCGATAATCGGACCCAATAAAAGATTCATAGCCATTCGATCGAACGACCAATAGTTCCCGTCTCTTTTCGCCACCACTGGGTAACATTATGGCAGCATCTTATGGTTCTGTTCTATCGGATGGTTACCTGTCTAGCTACTCCTGTATGGGTATTTGGAGGTATAAAAAGATCCAAGAATAAACTTTGATGCAAATAAATTGATTATTCAGAGAATAGAACAAACTGAATGGTAGATAACGGTGTAATCTGTTCTGCTTGTCAACTTTTATAATTGCGAGTTGGGGTTACTAATTTTAATAGAAATGTGTTATTAATTTAGGAATACTAATTTTGAGGTATAAGAAATTTAGAAAAAATACACATTGATCGTTATTTTGCATCTATGTGAGCAACATTGATTACGATCAATTAAAAGGTAAAAGAAAACGATGATATTCTTTAAATGTATTTATTTCGGAATTTGCTGTTGTTAATGTCATCTTCTTGTAGTGAATTAACTCGTTTACCAGGCATGTAAATATGAAACCGGAATTTTTGTATAGAAAATACACGTTTATTGTATGAAAATGATTAAAAATATTTTATTCGAAGTATTGCCCATCGCTAGCTATACATTTTTCCCACCTGTCTGGCAATTGATGGATGCCACGCCAAAAAAACTGTCGCTCTTTCGAGGCAAACCAGTCATCGAGCCATTTTCGTACATTTTCGTCAGAAGTGAAGTGCTGGTCAGAAAGTGCGTGTCCCATCGATGCAAATAAATAGTAATCGGACGGAGCCAAGTCTGGTGAGTAAGCCGCGTGCGAATGTATTTCCCAATTGAACGCTTCGATCGTTTCCTTGATCGGTTTTGCTGTATGCGATGGTGCATTATCACGAAGCAAAATTACTTTGCGTTGCCTTTTTTGATATTCTGATCGTCTTTCACTTAAAGCTTGATTCAAATCGATCATTTGTTGTCGGTAGCGCTCGGTATTAACGGTTTCGCCAGGTTTTAACAGCTCGGTGATCTTTTTCGGTGGTCTTCCACGTTCTTCGTTCCTTGCGTCAAAATTGCCACTTCTGAATTTTTTAAATCGCTCAAAGCACTGTGATTTACCAAGAGCATGCTCACCGTAAGCTTCGACAAGCATTCGATGCGATTCTGCGGCAGTTTTCTTCAAATGGTAACAGAAAATCAATGCTGTCCGCAAATCGTAGTTTCCAGGCGCAAAATTTGACATGTTCAACGCTACTACAAACTATGCTGTTGTATGAAACTTGTATTGTTCCGAGTCGAAAATGTTTGTGAGATGTCAACAAAGACTTTTGGCATCAATGACGCAGTTTAATGATAACTACATTATCAGCTAGGGCCATCTATAGGCAAATTCCTGTTTCATACTTACAGACCTGATATTTTGTCCTTTGAGAGTTGAACATTGATTGAATAGCAACTTATCGTAATGAAATTAAAAAGCTAATAAAAGACAGAGTTGATCAGTTTTGCTTTTGGAAGATTTGAATATCACTGTCTTAATTTAAATCACACGATCATGAGTGTTAAATAAGTTCTTTTTTCCGATATTGTCTTAGGAAACGCGAGTTGTACGCGCGCTGTACGCCTACAATGACCGTAAATGCAGTTGTATGGATAGTGTTACGTTCTTGGCCACGAGCCAACTAGGTTCTCGGATTATCATGGACGCATCTATATTCATCCGGTTAAGGATTCGGATGGTCCGATACATCGGCTTACAGGGGCAGTAATTAGTCGTTGGTAATTAGCAGCCAGACTAAAGCACTTGGTCTCGGATAGCTCGATCGAAGAATAGAAGTCAAAATAATTGATCTATCGCATAGATGCATATGCATATTCGCATACGGCCGCATGATTTTCTTCTTCTTTCTCGTATCGATCGTATCCTCCGCGTAAATTAATCCTCGAAGCATTGGACACGAACGAAAATTCCTTGCTCAGTTCGTTTTAATTAAAAAATGTTCCATCGACTTCTTTTTGATTGACTGTATATTATTTTGTGGAGAAAGTACAAGTTAACGAGGGTACACGTACAGTAGGTTGAAATTTTAATGATGAAACAATACCATTCTTTCGATATGATCGAGTTGCGTTCGTGTTTTTATTAGGAAATATATCGAAGAAAGTTGAATGAAAATGGTCCTTTGTTCGAATATCATTTGCATTAACATACTAATTGTATAGCAATCAGTCGCATTACTTTTTTTATCGAACAATCAGTGTTGATTACGCGTGCACCTTTGCTAACTGTGAAGTAAAAGGTGGTTCAAATATCTCGGCTGTATATTGTGTTCTTTCCCTCCTATTCATTACGCAATGCTTAATTAACCTTGTGTAATTGGAATTTTGTTTGCTTGACGGGATGAAGAAATTTTAATTGACTATACCTTTTCATTTCAATTTGAAAGCAGCTAACCAGCCATTCTTACGAATCAGATCGTTTCACGTTAGCTTGTAACATGGTGGTAATAAAATAAAGTAGAAGAAGTAGATATTTGGCTACGTAGCTTTCAAAACACAAATTATTACATATCGATCATTTACCGATTTTCTTTCTGTTTTAACATAAAATTTCCCGCTGACCTTACAGTTAGACTATGAATTTTTATACACTTGCGGTAAATGTAAGTATGCAGGCATGAGCACAAATACAAAAATACATATAGTATCAAAAGTGAAATAAATTTGATGACATTCCTTATAGAATAATCACTTTGATTTAAGTTTTTATCAATATCCGTAAACATACGAGTTTGTATAAATATCCATAGTCTATTGATAATGTTCATAAAATCACAGGCAACTATCGTTCAATTTCCATTGAAAAAAACCCGATGAAAAAACGTTTACTTCTCTATATACCGTGTACGTATGACAGTTCGAGGAATCGAAGTAAACCTATTATCCATTAGGATCTGAAAACTGGCAAGATCTTATTGAAAACAGCGATGTAACGATCTAAAAACCCCTCCGATACTTTTATACGTAACGTTCGAATCGTTGAAAAGATGTGAAAGATAGTCGGCTTACCATCGTGAAAGTAATAAGAGACGTCCATGTATTCCTCGTCGGTGAAACCATTGGTGGCTCGTCTCAGAACGACCGTCATATCTCTGCCATTAGACGAGTACCTTTTCGGCTCGACATACCTGCAAAAGAAAAAAAGAAGAAAAGAAAGGAAACGAGAGGAAAAACGAAAATAGAATCTGCTTTTACACAGTAGCCACCTTAGCTAGCTAGCAGGTAGTAATTCGTAAGCTCTGTGTATATGTGTGTGTATGTGTGGGGGGAGGGGGAGGGAGGCGAAGGAGGGATTCGCGTCATTTCTTCGCGGAAAACACGTCGTTCCGTGGAGACCGGCTGTAAATCACATGACTGCTATCAGAAATGTCGTAAAGCTCGCGGCTCTATCTTCCATCGGATATCTTCGAACAGATGCTCCCCGTGGTTTCAACGAGCCGAACCGTGTGTAATTCAGAAGCAAACATACCTGTGCTCGATCGTTTTCTCACGCTTCTTGGATCTGACGAGAGATTCTGACTTTTATCGCACGAGCCCGCTTGCTTATTAGTTAAAAAATCATTAGTTCTCGACCCACCAAATATTACCGAGAGTATTTTCTAACGTTTTATTTTATTTTTACACATAGCGTAATATCTTTTATACTTCTGCAGCCTTCAAGTTTTCATAAATGGATAGACACCAGCAACGTAGAAATAATATCTTCGAAAGGCTAGTAAAGGTATAGTTGTTAAAACTCTCGGATGTAAGTTATGTCTAATAGAAATTATATTTCGGTGTTTCGCCATGATAAAAAGTTCTCGATTTAGATAACAAAAATTTAAAGAAAGTCGAAGAAGTCGAAAAATGATCTTAAAGTTGCGTAATAGATTGGCAAGTAATAAAAAGAGAATATTTATCGTATGTAGATATGCAAACACCTGCGAGCAATCACTAAAGGAAACCAATTTCATCCCATTTGAAATTCTGCTATTGTCAGTTTGGTATTTCTCAAGAGTCGATAGTAACGGAAGAACGTCGAACGTCTTTCAGTCGAGTCGTTTCTCTCAGAATGCGGCCGTGTGAATAATAAACGCCGCGTTTGGCACGTTTGCTCAGCCGGCTATTATGAATAATGTTCGCTTCGATTTGTTCCCGAGGACTCTGAATAGAATTCACAAGGATTTTCCGGTAAGGACAAACACATACACACACACACAAAGGAAAGCGAAGTCCTCCTACAGACATCGTTTTCCATCACTCTGTTTCTCTTTCTCGTATCCTACTCGTTTCTTTTCTTTTATGACGCTAAGTCGAAACGCCCGAAGGAAGTTTCCCGTGAATTATGAAGCCGGCGCCTTTATGTCAAAGTGGTACGTCTCACCATATACTTGACAAGCTTATGTGTGCTACGTTTCCACGCGATGTATGTAAGTTGGGCAAGTAGTGGCACAAAGCGCCATGTAAATTTTCCACGTCGTTCACTTCCATTTTGCTCGGCTCGAAGTTGCAAATGAACGTCCTGGGAACGGTGTCTCGCGATAACCCACGCCTGAATCCTCCATGAGACAGCGTATAGTGATAAGTCAATGTTTGCCGCAACGGTTTTGTCCCATGATAACGTCTTGTCGCGTGCCATCGGACGGTTATTAATTGATGGAATAAATTAACACGGTTTTTGGCTTGGCGGACGCGACACCGTATTCGACCGATTTCTCAGTAAATTAATTAGTTGCGTGATTAAAAAGTGAATAGAAAACTACGTTGTAATGTATAATTTGGTGCGTTCGTGACGTCGAGTGATAACAACCGACGCCTCTTTCGGAATTATATTATTTCTAAATAATATAGGGAATTTTAATACGACTGAGATCGGTTACGAAAAAAGTGATGTGAATTTTATGGGTCTATGGGATATCGGTTTACGGTTACCTTTCTGGATTTTAAAAGTGTCAATAAATTTTTACGAGACTCGGAACAATAATAAAGTAATTCCATATAAAGGAGATTAATATAATTAAATTGGTTATGAAGAAGGTTATGTGAATTTTATGGATCTACGAGCTGTCATAAAAATACTATTTTTAACTTTTAAGGCGGTACAAAATTCTTGTGAGAGTAATAATGTGAGCATATGGAAGCTTGACACAGATAAGAAACTAGATATGAAAATCTACATTTAGCTCGTTTAAATGTATAAGAAATTGTAAGAGTGATCTCTCCGACTTTTACAGAATGGTATCAAAGGTTCTTGTAAAATTCAGCATGGTAATGAGAGTGCTTCCTCATAAAGAGCCTTGAATAATTTCAGATATGTATGTAAAACCTGCGAATATCCGTGGTTGAAATATTTAAAGAGTTATTTCTTCGACTTTAAAAATATTATCTCAGAGATTTTTTTAGAGGCTAAAGACCATTCGGAGATCTTCGTATCATTTTAGAAGCCTTGGAATTCCAGAATTCTTTAATTTCTCAATCCTACCCAACGTCCAGGAATCTCCCAATTTTTTGAGACATATCAAAATCGATTTTCAAAGATCTTCTTGTTCCTCGAAGTCCCTTAAACTTTCGGGATCGTTGAAACGTTTACCATCTCTGGAAAGACATCTCGAAGTTTCGTAACCCTGCGAACTTCTGAACTCATCCAATTCATAATATCCTTTAGATCCTGCAATATCCCATAGATTCACCGAGTCGGTTACATCGTTTGAGAGTTACTTAATGAGTTTTGAGGCACAAAAGCGCGCCTCTAAAAATTACAGTATCCCATTAAACATCGCGAACATAGGAAATTCGTTTTTAAATGGATTCACTCCTTTGTTCCTGAGTTAATATGATTTTGGAAATTATAATGCTCCGTTTAATTAGCGATACAAGGCGTTGGTCTCGATAACCGTAGCACGACAAAGCAACGAATATATACAAGATCACTCTTTCAAAACTGGGTCAAACGACTTGAGTCCTTTTGAGAAGTTAGAAGGACTAGTTTACCAATCTCGTCTAGTTTACTAAATGACATGCAAATGAAATTTTTGAAAATATTCCAATTGTTCGGAATCATAAGGAAAGTAGTAAAGATCACTTTTTACGACATTTTTATATCAGTTTTATACACGCAGAAAATTTCATTGAAATCGGTTGATACGGAAATAAGCAACCAACATCGAAATATGTAAGAGTCTTTAAAATTATTGCAGCTTCTGGCCGATAGTCATGAAAAATTGACTGTTGAAAATGACAACGTGAGTTCGTGCTCGCCGTCCATATGCAGATGCGTTAGTTATAAGAAATAGTAACTAAAGGATGATTTTAGTTACAATCGATAGATTTAATCGATAGGCTTAAGATGCCTTTTTGTTTTTATCCCTACTTTTTTAAGCGCGTGCAATAAAGGTTTTTTTTTGGTTCAGAACGGTGTGATAGATTTATCCATTCAATGAAATAATAACTATTCTGAGTATAAAAATAACAACATTGAGATTTTCATCATTTTTAACCATTGTAACTCACAGTAGCGTTAATTGATTTCTATAAAATTTTCACCATGTATTATAACTAAAATAAATCTACAAAATGTACTGTTCAAATTTTCACTACAGATTCAGATAAAAATGTCGTAAAAAATTCTTTTACTAATTCCTTCCCCATTCAATTGCAATCAGTAGCAATTTTTTCAAGATCCTTTTTACATATCATCTAGTCAAGTAATCCTTGTAAACTCTAAAAGGAAGTCGTTCGTTTGGTCCAGTTTTAAGAAAGTTATTCTGTTTTGAAGGATATCCGAATACTGTCGCGAGTCACTGTATATATACATATTTGGGAAGCCGGAAGATTAACTGCGTTATTGACACAAAACTTGCTTCAGTTACGCTGGTATTTGCGAAATTAGCGAAGTTATAATTTTACCCGCGGTTATGCTACGTTAGCCTCGTGTGATGGTAAGCCGAACGAGGGAACGTTGAAGCGCGAGCGGTTTCCGATTTCTTTGATTAAAAACTTGGAAAAATTTATAATTGCACCGGGCAACGTTTGTTAATTAATGAGCAGCAAACAAGCATAAATAACGAAGGAAAGTTTAAACATAATTTCACGTGAGCAACCGTGGTTTCGTGTCTCGAACAACCACCTACAACGTTAATGTTATTTACACCGTTATTTATACGTCAAGCTGACGTATATACGAAATGAACAAGAGATCCCTGCAACTCAAAAAGAAGGAAAACAACAATGAATAAAAGGGAAGAGGGAAAAATAGGAGAAAAATGTGACGAGCATAGCGAATCGCATTTCGCGGCGAATCGGGTAAACGTTGGGGACGAACTCGGATGAGACAACAAAAACTCGTTGAAATTTCACTCGCGAGCCGCGCATACACTATGATGTTACGCCGCATAATGCTGCCACGAAATTCGATTTTTCCATCGAAATTCCGTTATTGGTTTTTCAAGAATCTCGGCTTCCATACGTATCGTTATTACTTTTGATCGTTGCGCTTCGAAACTTGAGCATAAATTTCACACAGTTTTTCTTGTTACGTTTCGTTATTCACCTCACCACACCACAACTAACAGGGTTGATAACATTTTTCATGAAATTATCGATTCACAATGTTACTTTTTTTTGGACATACGAATGAGTTGTTTTTTTTTTGGTAAAGTATACAAATAAAGACTTGTCTTTCCTTTGCATTCTGATTTCTTTGTTTTATATTTCAGTCATCGATACTCTTAATGTCAAAAGAGTCTTTTTAAGAAAAATTGTGGCAAGAAGTAAAATATGGTTTATATTCGATTGAACGGGTTACTTAAATTCTTCAAATGCACGAAGCAACGTTATTAAATTGGCAGAAAAGATCGCGTCAATGTTTTGGTAGAATAACTCTTTAACTTCCTTGACATTTTTAACTTTCATTCGCGAATTTCTGATATGCGATCGTTGCGCGGGCTCGCAGGGATCCAGTGTGTACTTTTCCTGTGCAAACCAGGTAGGACAGGCAGAACGTAGCGTTCCAGTCTTTTCGAATACCTTACTCGAGAAGATTGTCAGACACCAATCGTGGCTCGTACGTCACTCAAACGAGATTTTAACGCGAACTACACACGGACCAACCATCCCTATGCGTCATGTTCACATACACGTGGAACTTCTTTCTTCCTTGCAATTTGCATGAAAGTTTCGGTTCGTTCGTATGGAGTGATATGACGTTGTGTTTTTCTGACGGAGAGTTTATTTTCCTAGACTTATTTTTCATTGTTGCTTTTAGCTTTCCCTATTACTTTTTTCTGTTATTCTTCGTTCAGTGCATTGTATGTATTTTATGCATTTAAAATTTGGTGATAAATTTGGGTCAATTTATGATATTTTGATCAGGGTAACATAAGTAAAATATAGATAATTATTAAACTGGCGCGTTTATGCTAATTCATATGGACTAAAATAAGGTAAACAGAAATATTTTATATTTTAAATATTTCCTATATTCTGATACACCATGTGAATTCTGTGCATCTTTACATCTTTAAATCTGCCAAAAATGCAAAAATATCTGTAGTTTGATAATTCTTGCACAAACGCGGGAATAAGAATTTAGTGTAAATTTATATAAAATGTCGGAGTTAAATTCTTAACAACGAGTGCTACAGATCCATTAGGACACCACTTACAACTGTAAAACTGACGAACGAGGAACGAGCCACTTAACATCTAAAACCAAGTTAACATCGTGAGTAAGTAAAGCAATTTATTGCATGGGTAATGATTGTCGGACTAGTTTCTGTCCACTCTACTTAAGTAGCGCATGTACACAATTGCTGGGACGTATCGAAGCGCAACGAAGTAACGACCATACAAGAGTTGTTGTCACCTGACAATTTATTCATCGTGTACGTACATACACTGAAATTCAACTTTTCATTTATATTAACTCTTTCCTAACAAAGACAAACACCACTGAAAAATTGGATTAACTCTGCCGTGTTCTTTCGATCATTTTAGACTTAATTGTATTTTTCTATTGTCAACGAAATGCATGAAAATATCATTGTTGATATGCACAATTTTTCATTTTAAGCGCATACTAGAGGCTTTCTTAAAGCTTTAAAGATTTTCTTACATGTTACGAACAAGAATACTATTCTTGAGAAAAATTATTCTATTGTTTCTCTGTTGTAACTAAACTGCTGATATTTACGCAAATTCGTATTCTTCGTAAATATAATTTACAAAATGGAATTTAGATAGAAAAATGTTCTAACCGTTAAATATTGTGAATGACACTTTGAATATTTTATACATATTTCTGTATATTATGCGCATTGTTCGCATGGTTGTATCATCAAACATGCCATAAACGCATAAAAATCTGCAGTGTGATCACAACATTCCAATTTTTAATTTTTACTTTAAAGATGTGTATTAACACGAGAACTACCGAGCCAGTTAAAACGACTAATATCAGATTTTTCTTTCTCCTACAATCTCAAAATCAATATATACCGGCAATTACCTTAAATATATATACCGTCCAACTGAATAGAAGCCGTTACAACCCCGAGGAGTAACGAGGTATTAACAATCATAATCTCGGCTTCTTGACAATCGGTTTTCATTCTCGGCCGCTGCTTTAACGAGCTACGAATCGAAGGCCAAAGTAAACGGCTTTAATTCGATGCGGAAACAATGGCGGTCGAACCGCCGCTTAATCCAGCACCGTGCCTCGTCTACGGCGATCGCTGATCAATTATTATTGACTCTGCCGGAAATTATACGCGCGGATCTCTCGTCGTGATTGTTTGCCCTGTATTAAGTGCTGCGAACGCTCGATCGCGAGTACCACGGCATTTGATTTTGCCGGAAGCTGGAGGGACCCGATGATCGTCGACACAGTGTGGAGTCGCTTCATTAGTCGTCCTCCTAACGGGCAGAGTGGCTTTTAGTTGGCCGCTGATGCCACGCGGAGATTAAATTACTCAACAACCCCTGGTGCCCTCGATTGATCCTCGATGTATCTCGTCTACGCATGGACGCGGATTAAACGGCGCGTGCTGTGTCCTACTCGTATGGATAATCGTGGTCGTTCGTTTTTATGCTGTCACGTGTAGCTGGCGTACGTGGATCGTGAATGAAATCAATAATTGGTTTTACGAAGTGGAGTTTATTTAGGATGAAATTTGTTTTTTGAAAGCGTGATCAGTGATTGGCTCGATAAAAGTTTCGAGGCCTTTTTGGGTTAGTTTGTTTGAATTGTTTCTTACTTCGTTAGTCGAGGGCTTTTGACTGTGTTGTAAACTTGGTTAAAGTTGTTAAGATGTTGATAGCAAATATTTTGAGTACACTGATAGTACAATCTGTCGATTGTTTCTATATTCTACATAGGAAAATGGTGAGTTCTATCAATTTGTCCTCCGAATCCCGATGAATTTATGCTTTCAATCTTTTCAAACATTACATATTTTCAAACGCAATGGCCAAAAAATCAATTCTGCTTGATCGCCAACTACCGAAACAATTCAACGTCTGCATATTATTGAACCAACGAAGAAGAAATTCAACAAGTTTCATCGGTGCGTTTTGTTTAGCTTTAAACCACAAACCAGCTCTTCTCCGTTGGTTAAAGGTTCTTTCCCGCTGGTTTTCCATGGAACAGCTTGTCCCCGTATCCGTGGACGAACGATAAGCCCTGTACCGGTGGTTGATCGCATTATTACCGGGCACAAAATATTCCAGCCGGTTCTTGCTCGCGTCCCTCTCACTAAAGTCGCTTTAAATGCATCGTGAAAGTCGGACCGCGGCTGAACAATGGAAAACGTGCCTCCGGCTACGGAGAAGAACGGGCAACGGATGAAACACGAGCGTTATTTTGCATGAATTTTTACGAGATTAACCGACATAAAACACGCGACAGTCTCATAGGCACGCACGTTCATCGCTTCCCGGTAGCCAAGCATAAATCCTGTCTAGCCGGCGTTAGAAATTAAGCTTGATTGAAAAAAAAAAAAAAAAAGAAAGAAGAGGAGAAACCTACGCTACGTCGTCGCCGAGCTAAGGTCGATGGTTTTTGCGATAGGAGCCCGAAGAAGTTTGGCCGGAATACGTGTTCATCGCCGGCTAGAATGAAATTGCTCGTGTTAAAGCCCGTTTTTGTACAATTTAAGGGAAATTATTGCGGAATTTACGGTAACAGAAGGAAATTCGAGTAATTTCCTAGAGAGAGAATTTTGTTTGAGCTTCTGCTTATTTTGCGACTAATGCGTTTTAGAGGATATCCTTCGCAGAAATAAATTTTAATCAAGAGTCTATTTAAGTCGCGATTTAAGCGTTAGCAATTGAAAAAGACAGCAGTTGAATTGAAAGATCGCGATCTTCTTTTTCTCTTTAGAGTTACTTTCGGTGCGAGATAGCTGCATTTTTATACGCTAGGAAAACATAATCGTTGAATTTATCGCAACTCACGAAGCGCCGGTAAACGCCAGTGTATATCGTCGAAGTTTTAGCGCACCTGTTCTCAGCGTAATTATTGTTTTTCCGGGGGAAAAGGATCTCTTCAACGCGATACGGTATCCAGTCGAACGTTTCGAGGGCTTGAAAAATTTACACGAAATTTCAATCCACTTTACTTCTTTGAAATAATAAGCGTTTCCCCTCTGATGCTGTTTTGTAGCATAATTTTTGAGTAGCGTAGATAAATTTTGAATTTATCCGTTCGTTTATTTGTGTCGAGAGATAAATTGGACATGAAGTTCATGAGCCGAAACGAAATAAAATGAATGTCCGTGTCAAGTACGCTTTGTGACACTTCACATTTATAACCTTTGATTTCCGTGAGATTTCTAGAGCCTACCTCGCGAAAAACATCGCGTCTAGACTGTATGAATGATTCACTTGAACGCCTTGACAATATCATCAGTCTTATCGTGTTCTTTAATTCATACCGTAACGAAAGATTATCCTACTTGTGCACTCGACTTTATTTTTTCATATCAACTGAAATTTATTTCCATTTTACGATCGATCAGCGCTTCATTTTTTACAAAATTAAATATATAGCAAAGAAATAATAAAGTATAAAATTTGTTTGCATTAGATCATGCAAATAATCTAATTTTTATTAAAAAAACCAGTTTAAACTTGAAATTTCTAAAACTATAACAAACCAATCTTTTCCATAAATTAGTCAGCCACTCTCATAGATCTTGTAGAGAACACTTGGAATTTCTATTTCAAATATCATTTGTTTCGAATTTAATTTTGTTCTCTTTTTTTCTCATATTCTTTTAAAAATCCTATACTAAGAGCTGAGTATTACCAGTTGTCATAAAAGAACGTTCTACAGTTATTATTGTACAAAGTTAATTATATTATTTCATGTGCTGAAAAGGTATCGTGACAGAGGATGAAATAAAAACTTCATCATGAAATTTCATTTCTTCGTCACGTTAAAGGGCTGATATATTTCCAAGTTAAGATACCTATGACACCGAATTCAGGTTCTCAAAATCTTGCTTCACGGCCCTTGTGATTTTCAATTTGTCGTACAATATTGTTCGTCAGTAGCGTCAAAAATTACACAATTTCAACTATGTATAGATTAATTATATAAACTATATAAGTAAAAATCGATCCGTCTAGAAAATGATCAGGCATCTTTTTCTTCCAGAAAACGGCCATTCATTGATTTTTTTGTCTTAAAGTGTCTAGATTAATTATAGAAGTTGTATAACTATACAACTACAAATCGATTCGCCTAGAAAATAATGAGAAAATATTCTTCTTCTTCTTCTTCTAGAAAGCAGTCATGCATCGGTTTTTTATTGTAAAGTGTCTAGACTATTTGTATAAACTGTATAACTATACAGGTAAAAATCGAGCCGTCTAGAAAATGATAAGGCATCCTGTTCCTCTAAAAAACAGCCTCCATTGGTTTTTTGATGTAAGGTATCGTCGTGAGGAAGCCCACGGACATTTCGTGTTCGTCTGTTTCTCACTGCTTACATAATGCATGCGCCGCATCTGTGCACTCCGCGGCATTCCCTTTTGCACTTACTTCTGCTGCCACCGATCTCCCAAGAGAAAGTTTGCGATACTTTGTTTGCCATGTTGGCCCTCGTATGTCGTGCTCTTTCCACGGCTGGCTGACCGGGCTGGTCTCGCGAGACTTTGCCACCTACGCTCTCGTGAATTGTCCTCGAGATATCGTGTCCCCTTTCTTCATCTCTTTTTGGGTTAATTACGATCATTCTATCGGGGATTTCTGGCTATTCTCGAACGTCGAAGAGGCAAGCTTATGGAGGTTGGATTTGCGGATCTTCTGGGACTACGGTTGATCTTTACGTAGAGCCTCGGTATATTCACGTTCGAAAAGTAATTTGATGATTAGCGCGAGCAAGTTAATGGAACTGTGGTCTTGCGGAGGTTGATATTCTAGAATTGTGGAATTTGTGGTTTTATCGATATGGATAGCGCCTGGATCTGATTCGGAAAAAATGGATCGGAGTCGTTCGTACGGGTTTCTTCCGGACTTAAATGTTGACTGAACTCTATAGATTCAGAGTCGAGATTTAATAAAAACGTAAACTTACAGAAGCCATCGGAAGTATTCGGAGAAAAGGAAAATTACATTTCTATTTTAAAGCTCGAATTATGGACTGACGAAACTTGTTCCTGAAATTTTTCGACAATTCTGGAATATCTGGTTCGTAGTTCTACGATATGGATTGAGTTTTAATTTGATTCGGAGAAAGGAAACCTTCCGAATTGAACTCTAAACTTAATTTTGTAAGTAGAGAATTAAACATTCGACGAAGAATCGTAAATGCGCTATTATCTGTCACGAATATTCTGTTAAACGGAAACTTGTGTCTCTGTCTTAAAATTTATATTATAGATTAATAAGATACTCGTCATAAAAATTATAATTTTCATTCTATAATAATTACATTCTAGTTAAGACTTCCTAATGATCATCGTGTGCCCTTTTTTCTATCGCTAAGGACTAGGAATGCTAGCAGTGCATTAGAGTACGTAACTTCACAAACCAGACACACTATTAACCGCGTTGTTTACGTTTGCACAGGAATTCCAGTCGCTTCGTACCTCACAATTAGATCCTTCTAGTCCAGCTTTTGGACCGACATGGCTCGCCCGTGGAAGAACGATTCTACGGATTGCGGAGGGTGAGCATCGATCGCGGTTGAAAGGATTTGGAATGTAACCTATTCAGATCGTGCTTCTCCCTCCTTCTCTGCTGCCTTCTCCCTGTCGCTGATCAATATGTGCAGGGGAAAGTCTTTCTCATGCTGGGTTTCCCGTCACGTTTTTCAGCCGGAGATACGTCCATTCTAGGCTGCGTGATTCTTTATCGAGCTACTTTGACATTTATCTGATTAAAATCGAACGATCTGCTTCCTTTGAGGGTGAGACCCTTTCCGGACGTCGCGTTTTAATACATCAAATACTAATTTCATTTTGATATCTCATTTCCACGTTTCTCTCTTTCCGTGGAATAAATACGTTGAATATTTATATTTCCCCTCTTTTTGTAGATAGAGCAAACTTTGATTTGAATTTTTTTGCTTAATCGCCTTGTCTTCGAACGGATATTTGTAAATTTGATGCTTTTCGGATCGATCGTGAATTTCATGCATTATTGGATATATTTTACATATAATTCTGTCTTTCTTTCTTTCTTTGAAGTATCGTTTATTATCATGTGTATGTTTACTTTCATGCTAGTATAGGAGCTTTTACACTTGTGATATTAAATATAATATAATATAATATTCGGAGATTTGAGACGCTACTGTCAAGTGCTATGTGTTTATCATCCGTCTATCATTTTTAGTCCAATGACGAAAACGTAGACGAATGCTGTGCGTCCAGTGGATATCTCGCTTTAATTATTCTTTGATTGGGAAGTTTCTGAAAAAACTTATAGCGGAGTTGGGGTGTTTCTCTAACTTTGTGCAGTAAGCCGCACGGTGCCTGATGATCTCCGAGTAAACTGAATCTAGACAAAGTGCAGATTTTATGTCACGAGTTCTAACTCTCCCAGGCAGCATTATATAATAAAATAATACAAATTTATAATCACTATTCTATTTGAACAATTTATTCGAAACATCATCGAATATTTAATTTTAATTTAATCATACAAGTTACACTGATTATCAAGACAGCCGTTACCTAATTGTTATTTGTTGAGTTTCTAATCGTGTTTAAATATTGTTATCTTCGATTCTTCTCGAATCACTCATGAATTTTTTTGACATCGATTCTATTCTGAAACTTATAATTCTATTTCAGAATTTATTAGTTATTTCTATATTCGATTCTCTCCGAATCGATGATGAATCTCATTGACGTTGCGCCTGTTCTGAATTTTGTAATTCCATTTTAGAAATTTATTAGCCATATTATTACACAAGCTATTCTAATTATAATGCCGACCATTGTTGACATTGTCAATTGTTATTTATGTTAGTTTGTATGTTTATGTTATATGTTATTTCGAAATGATCGTAAACGTTATTATTGTTCGGTCTATTTCGAAATCTGCTGTATCAGAAACCTTATACCTATATCGTTGGGCATTGAATTTGCAACTACCAAACATACTACGTTAATTGCTCTGACGATGACTGGTTAATTTATATAGTCAGTTCGTTTCGAATTGATTGTGAATTTTACAGACGCTTAGTATATTTTAAATCCCACAACTCTATCTCAAAAACTTATTACACTACACGACGTTGAATACTCAATTTTCCAGTACTCAAGTTATATTAATTAGTACTAGGGCCACTGATATAATAAATAAAATAATTTTGTATTACTCCGATAACAGAGCAGCTTCCCTTGCAATACGCTGGATCATACAAATTTCCCCAGCTCGTTTACGCGCTGTACGTCTCGCTCTGTCCGATCACACACGTACCCATTTTACTGAGCATGCACCGTACACACGTATCACTGACAAGGCCACGAGTTACGCGCGCGCGTTACACGACAGTTAGAGACATCGCACGCTAGAATTTCACCGATCCGTTTCAAAATTCCGTTTCCGTGGAATGGCTTTACACGTAAAAATTACGATCATCGGATACCATATCAACGAAGGTTAGACGTGCCAAAGGCTACCAGACAAAAAAAAGAATCTGCAATAAAGGGCGAATAAAAGGATCGTATAAATCGCGTTCATGGTCGATATTCAAATTCCACGATGACAAAAGACAAGAAAGGAATTCGTCTCTCACGGTACCAGTCTCTTTTCCTTCGATGATGTTCACGTTATTACGTGCAAGAACCAGATCGACCGACATTAAAATGTTTTTTACGAGCTCGTAGAAACCGTGTTCCACGAAGAGCACCATTCGATACGGATCGTGGAATTTTGTGACATTTCTGTGTAACTTGCGAATCATTTTCTAACTATGTATATATTATATATCGTAATTTGTATTAGTTTAATAGTTTTTCTTTTGATTTAAAACGTTTGCTTAATAAAGTTGCATTTATGTAACCTTTACACGCTATTTCGCTGCTTGATCCTTAATAGGTTCTTACTACTCGAGAATTAGAAAATCTGAAGACAAGGAGTTAGACAAGTAACGAAACAGTTCTCTAAAGATGGATTTTTTCCAAAATATATACTTGTACTAAATATCTCGTAGCTTCTATTATACATTTCCACTTCTCTTTCAAACTTTACCAATATAGTCGTAGTCATGTCCCATTACAGTACTAATAAAATTTCAAAATGTTTCCTATAACATTTCGTATAACGTGTAATCGTAATGACCTTCTGCAGGTGTTCAAATGCATACTTCTGTGAGCCATCATGCGTGATCCGCGTGTCTACATGCATCTTGTCGATTCGAATCGCGACGAATCCAGCGGAGAGTGTAGTCGACCTCTTCCTTCTCTCTCTCTGTAATATCTTCCCTCTATTGGAAGCCGTGTACTCGACGTAAATGCAAACATGCGTACACGGCGGCGTGCATCACGTGGCGGCGTAGTCATCTTTCATCCTCGACTTCCGACGAGATGAGCGGCTCGGCGTCTCGTTCTCCCGACCGGATGCGCCAATGACGAATAGGTCTGGGCTGATTCCTGATTACGTACCACCCATCCCTATTTCCTCGTGTTCCGTCTCCGCGTGTATATACCAGGAATCGACAACTCGGCGATCAAGTTGCGCGGTTTTAAATCGAGAAACGCCCTATTATCGTTGTCGTTGCTTGGTTTGCTTGGCCTGCTCTGCGTCATATTGATTAGATCGAATAGAGGCAAAGGAAACGCTAGGAAACCGTAGTCCCGGCTTTTCTATTCATCGAACGCCGTCAGAGACCTCGTTCAATTGCGTTCATCGGGAATGTTGAATGGAATCGTGCATGCTAAAGTGAATGCCGGGTTTTGATGTTTCTGAGCATTGATTGCGTTAATGTAGGTTACTGGTAATAGTTTATACCCTGGAAAGATGATTCGAAGATTAACCCAGCGAGGGATCAACATAGGTTTCGCTGTGGGATAGGAACATTCGATATTTCTCTACAGTCTGTCTTTTTACGAAGTTTTAGGAAATTTAATCCGGAATTTTCGTAGCATTGATAGTTGACAGGTTGATAGAGCGTTGACATAGATCGACGCGTTCGCTTATTAGCAAACTTCACTGAGCAAGTACCGATGACAGAATGAATTTTTGCGATGCAAGTATATACGATATCGACTTGGATGCAAAGGATGAATTAAAATAAAGCATAATAAAATATATAAGAGAAAATAAAATGTACGAAATGTTTCACGATATAGATTTATGCTGAAATCATTTTTTAGGTAATAAAAATTCGACTAGCAGCGAACGTGTTAAATTCCTAACTTAATATAAGCCTAGACATAAGAATTATTTAATTCTGGAGTATCTAATTTTAGTATGCGTTCTATATCTTACACGATTAATTAAAATGAATACTATAAAATTAAGTAACTTAATTCAAACCTATAGCTCAGATTCTGTAGATCCTCTACGAGTCAAAAATACTATCAATAACTTAAATTCATGGAAGCTGTTTTGATTGTAAGTATAGATCTGCGACATTTTCGCGCGACGGACGGGACAAATTTTCCAAGCTGATGATTCACAATACTGTTCCATGGCGAGAATGTCAACTGAACGTCGCTGATCAACGGACGAGTTCTCGGCATTAATTTCGGAAGTTCAACGAGCTGTGTATCAATTCGCCAACGGATGGTACGGGCGGTTTGCATTTCGCGTTCTGAATCGAATGGAATGCCAAGGACTTCTTAGTACAGTATCCGAGTAATAAGCCGCGCACTGTAGACGACGTTGGTATTTCTCGTCTAATAACTGGAGAATCCACTTACGTATCTTGTTGCACGAATTCCGGTGGAAGCTCGTGGCTAGGGCTGCAGATTTTCCTGAGGGATTTCGCGGTGTCAAGCGTCCCTCCTTCGGGAAGGCCGTCGAATATTTCGATCGACGATTGGCAATCCGGAGCACTACAACATTCATAAGGAAACATATTACTTGCTAGAAGTCAAGGCTACGATGTATCTTCCCTTTAGTTACAGTTTCAAAACCGTGTTATTTAATTTAACTACGAAACCAAAAGTTAATAAAGATAAATTAATTTCAAGTAGGTCGATTTTAGTTCTTTTAGATATGAAGAGAATGTAATCTATTTTCGGCAGAAATGAAACCACGTATTAGAAAATAGGGGAAGCATAGGTAAAGAAATTATTATGTCCAAGAGATTGAAAATCTAAGCGATATGTTAACTTGCAAAAGTAGAAATTGAAAGAGATATTGAATTTTCTATTTGTATTCGTTTTCTTTTCTTATGGAAAGAAAGTTATTTAATAGCGTGTACGATAATTAGTTCGGATAATTAAGGTCCTACTGTGCCTTGGACATAATAAGCAAATATTTATAGTCAAAAACGTTAAAAAATATGGAATGTCATTTCTGTATGAAAATGAATCTCATTTGCTACATAGAAAAGCTTTATAAGTTAAAGGAGCGCTGATGGATTTTTTAAAAGGCTTTTCAGTAATATTTCCACGGGCGAGTGAACCTAAATTAATCTCTGTTTATTCGATAAAAAATTTTTTAACAACTTAATTACGTTTCTGAATTTATGCTTTGGTTATCCGCTCATTGTAAATAGTAACAGCAATAAAGAAGTGCTATACGAATATATCCAATGTAAAATAGAAAGGAGAAAACGGTATTGGATTCAATATGTATCGATTCTAATAAATAATGCAGCTTGGACAAATCGATGTTGGAAGGTTGTTAAAAATTTCTGTGTCACGTATCTACATTTCGATGAGCGAATATTTGGGCGACGAACGGAAAAGGTCAACCGATAAAATTCAAATGAAATATAGATCAGCGGATTTATCACCCACGGATACAAATTATAAAAGCCAGAAAAAGTCGAAATTAATTCGATGTACACTTGGAGTTTTGATTTGAATGTTGACTGTCCGCTTTGGATTTATAAATATTCTTCTTTGGAAATTACACCAACAAAACATGAATTGTCAATGAACCAGATAGCGTTTAACGAAAAAATAACAATCAGAAACCCATGTAAATTTTTTACGCTGTAAATTTTTTACAAATAGAGACATTTTTCTCGAATAAACTTTCAATTTCTCTATCTGCTTTCATGTTATCTGTTGGTAATCACTGGTTTTGAATTTACTATTTGGAGCATATCGAGGCCAGACCTGATTGCGCGTACACCGTGTATTGTCAACTATTGTTATATCATATCTGAGGAAAGTTTAAGCTCGATATCGACTTTGCGATCTAACAAATCACAAGTCACATCTAATATATACGAATAGGTACACGAATATAGTAAATAACCTAGGAATTCCATGACTCGTAATATCCAACAAACGGACAGTTATTATCAAAAGTTTTTGATAGGATTCTAGCACAGGATAGGATTTTCATAGAATATTACTATATTGTCGAGGCAATGATTAATTAAAGCCTACAGCATAAATATAATATACATGATAATATACATATAAATAGATGGGAAACGGCGATTTCGTAAATCTATATTTTTATGAACACAACTAAAGAACTGATTTTGATCTAAATAAAGAGTTGGTTTATCCATTGTAACGAATTTTATACATTGCTTTTAAACCATCTCCTGTAAGTTTCTTAAATTAATCCGAATTTCCTTAAAATAAATAAATCATACATTGTCATTATATAATCTACGTGATTAGATAAAAGGAATCAAAGAAATACGGCGAAGGAAGAAAAAATTTTTAACGATCGCTTGATCCTTTCCACCACTACGAACTATGCTCAAAAGGACGTCCTTTTACCTAGCACGGATTTACAATATTCCATTGAAAATTTATGCCACCTCCGATAAACCCTTCGTCTGAAGCTTGCAGCCTCTCGCCCTGTTCGCATTTCTCTCGATGGCGCGACGGTATGCGTGTCTTCGCTTAGTTTATTCCCGGTTATATATCTGCCGTCTGAGGAGCCACGGGGTTACGTTCGTTCCTTGGCTACGGTTTTAGAGGAGAGAGGGGGCCTTGAAGACGCGAAGGCAAGGGCGGAAGGCTTTCAGCCCACCCAGCGCATGTTCCATCTCTTACGGGAACATATCTACAAAGCCACGAATGCATGGTCCGCGCGCGTTGCAACCATTGTGCATGATAATTGAAAATCCCAGGGATACGAGCCAGCCGCATTCCCATGTGATTTACTACTACTTCGTATCTATTACTTCCGAGAGAACTGGTGGAGGGAACCGGGAAAGTTGAATAGGTTTCTGTGCGTTGGCAGCGCTTCGATGAGTTATGCTGATTGATACCTGCGAACGGAAAACGAGATTCTTCGGGTTTCAGGGACAGAGTTTCTAGGAGGATCGTGAAAACGTGTTCGATGGAATTCGTTTGAAAGCTGCAGCTGCATTTGGATATCATTTGAGAGTATAACGCGATGAAATCCATGGTAGGTTAATTTTTATATGTTTTCTTAATTGTAAATGTATGACAGATTAATCGTGATCATTTGCCGAGTTACAGTAACACCAATTATTAGATACAGTCGAATTAATTAGTTGTAATTTAGATTGGTTTAACTGTTATTTACTGCGCACATCACATTACTGATAAGCAAGCACTAAGCGAATAATTACTAATCAGCAAAGAATTCGATTGACAACCGATTTTGCGTTTTAAGAATATCAGAAACAGCTAGTGAAAAAATATATTATATTGCATTTATTCACTACATTGGTCGGAGGGATAGAATTTTGTTATTATGAATATTAATTCTTATTACGAAGAATAGTTAGAGCTTTGTAAGAGTCTTAGATTAGGTACGAGCTGTATTTATATTTGAAATTTATAAACAGTTCTAATTTAATTCAACTGAAACTGTTCCCAAAAGATTTGTCGGGAAAAACAACAATTTCTCAGAACATGTCAGTATTACTTTTTATTTGTACCTCCTCGATTTCCAGATTTCAAACTATTCACTCTCGTTCATTTTGGCCATTTATGCAACATCATCGAAGCGGTATCGATTATTAACTCGAACGTTACTTGATACATTGTATCTCGCTGAACAAGCTTCTTCGTTCGAGGAGCGTATAATTAAATGAAAGTGTCGATCGAAACGATCAATCGATCGAAAACCACGGGCTGCTAACGCGAGCCGAATTTCCGGAGGGCTCTCGACGATTGTTCCATGAAAAAGGTAAACAAATGCAATGCAATTCCAAACACGCCATGGTAGCACACGGATCTTTACGTGACTGCATTTCGTAGCCGACTTTTCTACCACCGCCTTTACTTTCCAACGCAATCGTCTTAATACCGTGTCCAAGATTCTCGAAATCGTGTCGAGGGATCGTGTTCTCGCCTCTTTGAAGCGGAAACACGCTCGGATGAAACTGGGAGCAAACGAAAACGAAATAAGAACCGAGTACGGTGAATCTTGGAATGGTTGTTTGATCAGTGTTGATTTTTTCATAATATGAGTTTGTTAGAATTTAATCTTGAAATTAAGATTAATAAACTGTGGAAGACACAATGTGTGTATTGAAACAATACTTTATGATTTTTATTAAACAAAGTTATAGTAAAATACAAGTAAGCGTTATGAATGTTGACAGTTGGCTAGTTGTTCACAGACTGGCTTGCTTAGTGACCCATGGCCCTTAAAAAGGTTTAGAACCCCACTCTGTATGCAGTAATGAGTGTGACCTGTGTGGGTGTCTGTGTGGCGTCACATGTGCTACAGAACCTTCTAGTAGCTTCTCGACGTGCCCATCGAGAATGTTCCATCCATATTCTTAAGCTTCTTCCGCCAAATTCTCGAAAGAGCATGCACGTGCTAGCCGCCATGGTACATCTCACGAACGTACACTAGTGGGGATAGCGTTGGACAATGAAGGGAAGAATCCATACGATCAACCACCTTATCTGCATGCGATTGATATCGTTGTATTCCAACAGAGTTTTACAAAATATACAGTTTGTTTGAAAAGTGATATGATCTTTCTAATACACTAATTCAAATATTCTAATTTCTATAGGCAATTTAAAAGTGCGGAAGTGTATAGAAAAATATGCAAAGCAGAATATACTTTAGATTCCTCTCTTTTGGATACGTGCATAAAAGTATGAATTCACATAAACATTTGTAACGTAATGATTTTACATCTGTAAAAATCGTTCATTATATTGAAACTATACTCCACCAACATCGAGCGTGAATAATTTCAATCTTTTATTTCTCTCTTTTTGGTTCGTTTCTCTCTTTTTCAAGTTTGTACGAAGTTTACATGAAAATGAAAATCCTATTGTGATCGATCGGTTGTTAGCAAACAAATAGTGGCTTAAGCGAACGTTGATTAAATTTCATGTAAATGGGCAGCGATAATAATTGATAATAATAATATAAATATGTTTGGGGCATGTTATTAATTAGACACTGACAAATCTGTATCGGCTGAATAAAATCCTAGTCCCTTCGAGCTGCCTCAATAATATTGTTTGTATTAATACGAAAATTAATTGTAACGCATAGGCATTCCTTTGATAAATTTAATCATTTCACTTGTAGATTTAACGGAAATTGTTTATCTGTCAGCGGAATGATCGGATAAAGAGTTGCAATTATACAACAAATTATTTATTCTTCCTTCATACCATACAGTTGGAAGCAATAAAAAAAAAAATGTAGCTACACGTCCTATTTATTAATAATTCAACGTATCGGTGGATTTCAACAGAATCAATATTTCCATCAACGAAATAATTAAAAAAATATTTCAACGTGTCAAACAATTCTGTGAAATAATCTGATCACGTATTTTATATAAATTGTTTTAAATACATAAATCACCACTCGCAGGCTCGCCCACTTTCACATAAATACAAGGCCACATAAAAAGTTAAAAGCCACGAGGTCTCCACGTTACCTGAGATTAAAACTGGATAACGAGACGTGTCCAGTGTCATAAGCACGTCCATGAAGCACGAGTCTGCACGTGGTGGACTTCAGTTTGCCTCTGGTATCGTGGTGGCCAGCTCTGACTTTCTCACCATTCACCTCCAGATTGCAGCTGTTTGATACCGAGCCCTGATCTTTTCGATGATCCTGAAGGTCTCGATTGTTATAGCGCGTATTATATCCTGCACCGCTAAACGACTTGCCCATATCCACTGGAATTAAAATCGAATTAATGTTACACGCGGAATCATAGGCAGGAACATCGATGAAATATGCAGATATTCGGAGAGTCGTTAAAATCGCTGCTCAAATAGGTACGACCTAATTTCAATAGGTTATAATCTGATCAAATAAAATCGGGTATTGGAATTAATTATCTCTGGGTAGGAATAGCTACCGATTTTTTAGAACGATTCAGAATTCCTGCGGAACGGAGGATCTAATGAACGAACCGCTTCGTCGGCGCTATTTTTTACCCTGACGCTTGTTAAATCAGTTTTAATCGTTCGTTGGATCGTGATCGTTTTGGTTAATAGCTACACGTTTCTTTTCTTATACCAAATTATGCGATAATAAATGACATGATATGATCATGGAAGATATGTGATATTCATTTTAATACGTTCGGATTTTTATTTAGATTAGATTACGAGATATGTTGTTTGCAGTATAATTGACGAAAAATATTAAAATTAAAGAAAGTGATTCAGCGATATGTAAAAATGTATAGAATTAGTTCTAGAATATGTTTTATTCTATGGCCATTTCATTTTGTCTTCTAACAGCTGCTTTCTTTTTCAATCATTTCCACTATACTATCATGTCTGCTATACTTTATTAAGTTTAAATTCCTAGTATTCTTGCTCTGAATACTTACAGCTTCTATCTGTGCTATCCATGATAACCGTGGTAGGAGCTTCCGTGGTGATTTCAATGAAGTGAAGAGTGGCGACAAAGCCGTTATAATCGAATGGCGGTACTTCCGGACCCGATCTGCGAAACATGACGTTCTTATTTACTATCTGGTATTTTTTGTTAAAATTCGAAAAAGAATCGAGATTGAATTTGATCGTTTGAATTTGATTCTATGTTAAGTCAAAGCTTTCAAAGGTGCTGTACGGGCTTTTTTTTCTTTCTTACCTGAACTCGACCAGCAGTTTCCGGCCACTGTACGTCAACGACGTTTTATTCTTGAAACAGAGCATCTTGAGAAGGGGACTCGACGTTGTTGAACCCGAGTATACGGCGATGTAGTCGCTTGTGCAGTGCCTGGAACAAACGCGGACGAAAACGTGTGTTAGTTTTAACGTCCAGACACGTGCTTCGTAAACAGAATTCGTAAAGAAACGACGTTGATCAGGGGAAATGTTTTAACTTGCTTTAGTTGAATTAAAGGTATCCAGTTTTAATTGAACCAAAATATTTAATCACGTCAATTTGTTACATTGCAAATTAAACGTTGGTTATTTCTCACTAAAATTTTATTTCAAATATCGATTGAACAAACGATCGATGGCAGGACTATACTCTACAAAATAGAAATTTAGAACAAAATTATCGATATTTTAGAATTCCAATAGAAAATTTTACATTTACCTTCGGATATTTCTAAATTTTCTACCATTCGATGTCAAATAATTTTCAAGTCTGTCTATAATCCGCAGAATTATACTTTGCAAAATAAAAGTTTGTAACGAAGCTATCGATATCTTAAGAATTTCAAACGCTTCCAAGTTTTTAATTTTTCCGGCCGTAAGAATATGTTTACCCGAATAAAACTAGATAAGATGGTAAAACGTGTAATTGGATTGAAATCGAATAAAAAGAGGATCGTCGACGCGCATCGAAGGGGTAAGCAGTGTACTGATTTATCAGTGAGTTCATGAGGATGAACAGGAGTCGGTTCCCGTGGAAGTTTCACCATTAAGAAAACATCCAATATTACTGGTAAGGCAGAGGCGGCTGTGCCGAATTACCACGATGGGACCGGCTGATTTATTTTACGAGAAAAGTTCCATCGTCGCTTGCCTGCCGGGGTGATCCTTCATTTCGAGGATCACGACGATGCGATTTTAATAATCTGCTCAAATTAGAGGAACGTCCCGAGGACCTGTCCGGACGGATGCTCGGCCATTAAGGTGTAATTTAGAGTTAAGATTGGATCCGCCGTGGCTGTGCAACGCCGCACAAAAATATAACAGGGCGCTACCCGTAATAAACGGAGTATTCCTTGAAAATCTTTACTCTGAAGTGACGAAGGATGACCTGTTTTTTCGCGCGCCTCTCCCTTTCTTAGTGAAATATAAATTTATGAAATAGACGTATTTTGCAATTGAGAATCATAGTTACGATCGCTTGTAAAGTTCTTTTATTCTTATGAGAGAATAAAATGCAATTTTTCAAATTTTCTCTGCTTCAAGGATTTATTATAAATTTTAAATAATTCTAATAAAAGTCTCTCTAACTCTTTAGTTTGATATTTTCAAACGATCGATCGCTCGTCAAAACTTGTTGCGTGCTCTGTGTGAAAATGATAGCCACTTGCGAATTTTTAAAACCAATATTCCACGAAGACCAAACCTTGTACGTGAAATTTTTATTACGCTCCTTCCATATTATATTTTTATGAAGAATCCTTTATGAGACACGTTGCATGCTTTGTCCTATAAAACGGCACAGAAACCAGACAAATCAAACGTTTGTTTGCCTTACTCTTCGTAATATGTTAAACATTACAAATCTTTTGTTACGTTCAGAAGCAATTTATAACATCGTAGTTTCGTCGCATGTGATCCTGGATGAGGAACGATTTTGAGAATACATGTATTATGATACATACAATACGTATAATACACGAATATTTAATATTAATTCATTTTAATATTCCATGGTGTATTGAGAAAAATTAATCCTAATAGTAAACCCGATCTCTAAAGAGTATTCGGACAAATTAATCCTGATAACGATATCGATACTTGTACCGAGAGAGGAAACGCTCGTTGTTCTCGAAGAATTTCATTAGTCGGGAGTCGGTTGAACAGCGAAGAAATAATTCTAAACACGTAACAGGTGTTTCGAAACTTTTCCCATAATTTTAATTAATTGCTGCAAGAGGTGGTGGCGTAAAGTAATTAATAGGAGAAGTTCACGAGATGCCCGACCGGATTCGATTTCATTGAACCGAATTGCTTTTCGAGAATTCCTTCAACTTTCGGTGAACGTAGACGGAAGGCCGATGTAGCGGGAGGCTGAGACGCGTGGCACGTCGCCAATTTCTGAATAATTAACTGTCAGGAAGCCGCGGAGAGCGCGACCATCTTCATAATTGAGTCACCGCCCTTTCTCTTGCACCGCTGTCTCACTTTCTTCCATGTAAACATATAAATTATGAGCCGTTCGAGCCAGAGCCTTGCACCAGACGATCTCGCTACCTTTCCATGATAATTACAGCTGAAACGGAACGCGATACTTCGTTAAGCGAGCGCGTGGGACTAATTATCTCACAGACAATATACGGGCTACTCCAGTACCTCGAGTGAAATGATTATCAGCACGGGCAGAAATTGGAAAAGTTGAAAGAAAAATTCGAACGTAAACGGCTCGCTTCGTTTATTTCGATTAGATTAACGTGTCAGAATATTTTGGAAATTTTTCTCCCTATTTTCAGTGTGATTTTAAAATATCGAATTTTCTATTCAAGACCGTTGTCGTTTCATGACAAAACCTCCTTTCACGATTACAATTAACAGGAAATTTTTACGAACATGGTAAATTAATCGATAAATATGTTTTTCTATTACTGGCAGTAAAAGTTAAAAGACCACGCAGAAAAGGAAAATAAATACGAAGAGAGAAAAGAGAGAAATTAGAAAATTATCGCAACTAGAATTTTATGAATTAAAGATTAATTTACCTTGTCAACGAACATGAACAATTCCATAGAAATAATTCATTTCAAGATAATACGTATCGCATTGAATTCATAATTTTATAATTTGATCATAAATCTATATTATTAGAGGTATTATTATATTATCGAAAGATGACTCTACCGGGTTGATGTTTTCGATTTAAGCCGGGTTTTATTCGATCGGAATTAAACGGAGAGAGAGACATTGTTCAAAGGTGGGCACAACCGACAGATTCGAGTGGGAAATTTTTAATTTACTCCAGCGGATTTGCGGACGAGTAATTTCGGGGCATTTTATACCAGCTTGAGTGTTCACAATACACCGTCCACTGTACACTCTTTTCCTCTTTGAATTTTTCTATCTCTCTTTTCTTCATTTTCGCGATTTCTTTTTTTTTTTTTTTACGTAGCTGAATTGTATGAAATGGAGCCGTAGGAATCCGATTTTTTGCTGTTCAGGCTGCTCGTGCAGAAAATGATGTACAAAAATATCTTTCTATCTTTATATTCCTATATCTCTTCCTATATACGCATATAATATTATATTAGAAACGATAGCATTTACTTTTTTGTATTTGTTGATTTAGCCCGTAATTTCTACAGTAAAACAGAAATACGTTAACTTCCTGCTAGGATTTCGAGTTCTATTCCGATAAAAAAATTTGTATTTGGACTGATACGCTAATAGCATAATTGTTATTACATCGTATATATAAATACGAAGCCTAATTTAATTGAAAATTATTGACATATTTAGCAGTATTATGATAAAAAAATTGTGATAATGTTTACATGTATATATTGGTGAATTTTCGTAGTATCAGATAATTTTTTAAACGATACACCAAATTTCTAATGCTACTTTATGGAGACAATTTGAACGTTGTAATCGTTGTAATTTGATAGTTTTACAGCCCCAGCTCTCATTAAAAAAAAGTATTTTGAATCGGAAAATCACGAAAAGTGGACATTCTACGTCTTTCTCTAACCCTTTAAACGTAAAAGTACTAAAGGAAGAGATTATACATGTGCTAGAATACGTAGCTTTAAAAAACGCATATACAACTTAATTATACAATAATTAGTATTTCATTTAAGATTTAACGAATCAAAGAAAATCTATTTGTGATCCAACATTCCCGCGACAGTTATGCGACTTTTATTTGAAATGCTTTTGTTAACGACATTTGCCGAAGTACGGCGTCGTTCGTCCTTGCCGAAAGCTCCTTTAATGCTGAGATAATTGAGCGAGCCTAATTAAAATCATTCGGCTGAAGCGTACCACTCTAGGTAATGACAAAGTTTATCTACGAAGATAAGCCGAAATTGCAGAAGATATTGTACATCGTTGTCGGGATTGTTCTTTTTTCTTCTACAAGAGTACAATCAAAAGTGGTTGGAGGAAGGCGGAGTAATCGGTGGAATAAATTCTTTGCTCGTAGCGGTAACTCGAGAGTAGAGTTCGAAAGAAAGAGGAAGCAATCCGAAGAATCTCTCGATCTCGACTCTCGTTCGTTTCATCTTATTCGTTCCACGATCTCGTTCCTTCCGCTCTTCACAAGAAAATTTTTTCCATTTCCAGTTGTATGAATGCCGGATTAATCTGTATGAAATTACAGAAATGCACCTTAACGTTCTCGTTACGTAGTTTTGTATGAAAACTTCCGTGATAATAATTCACGATCGAATTTATCGTTGGAATATATAAATCGCGAAAATTTTCGTTTGCTTCGTTGCACGAACGTTCTTCGTTACATATTAAAAACGGTTCCGTTACGAGGTAACGTAATCCATCGGGATAATTCCAACGAGAATTCATTCAGTCATCGCAGTAATACCATCCGCAATCGCATCGGGGATTCCTATGCTTCGAATATAACTGCTTTACGAACAGTTTCGAGCTGTTACCGTAATTCGATAACGAGCCACTCAACTTTCCCGCCCCCCCCCCCCCTATGAATAATCGGAAACGATATTTCCTTGCATTTAAACGTTTCAGTTTCAACGTTCCCTTTCAATCTTTTTATCTTTCCATTCTACGTTTTCGATCTTATTAACCATTCTTGTTATCCGCTATAACGCGACGAGATATTTTTTCATTATGTTCAGATAAATTTACAAGAAAGAATTTGCTTTCCTTATATTCGCATTGCTGCAAGATAAACAAGTGAGTGATCGCGTAATACGAAAACGTTGCGATCGTCGGAAAGATCGCATCGGGGATTTGCAACGAGTGCAATTATAGTAATAGTCCCGTGGATCGCAATAACTGGGCACGCGGATGCATTAAACGCGTGGTGCATTCGTGTCACGTAATCAGGACCGTGCCAACAGATATTGTACGTAACTGCGTGTAACTAATGTAGGAATCGTATGCGCGGCGTTAAATTAATTCACCACGCCACTGTTTCTGTTCCAGCACGATTAATGCGTCACGCTTCCGCGAGCTTGCATCCGCGTGGCGCGCAATTGTCTTCGACGCACGGGGGATTACGCTCGAATCCTCGCGAGGGAGAAATTTGTCTGCTGTCGAAGTAACCGCGGATAACGGCAAATATATCGCGAACCGATGGCGTACGAGAATATGAAATATGTAAAGTAGATATATTTGCCGTGGAAATCGACCCGTAGAATGGATAATCGCTTGTTGGAACGATGACGATTGAACGAAATATCGGATATGTATGTAGAATTGTGAGGTTGCGAGTAATTTTAGAAAAATATCGCCGATGTTTCGACGGAAACATCGCAACAAATATTGGATATCGGAAGAAATTTAAATCTTGACATTTTTGACCACCTTTTATTTTTGACCTTTTGAACGTCACTTATCAATACTACCATGCTATCGGATGTTAAATTGTAAGTTTTATTCGCAAGTTTTTCATTTTAGAGAAATATTGTAAACATTTTCAAAAAGACGTTCTTTAATGTTTACTATATGTATCTTTTTATTGAATGTATGTCTACAGTAATTATATTGTACTTCTGTCAGATTAGTTTACATACACGATAGATTTCTATGATGAAACACTTTCGTGAAACGATTTACGTCAAAACTATGCTAATATTTAATGCCAATTAATGGTAGAATATTCGAGAGCAAAAGCAACTATCTAGCAGGTAAAATAGTTTATATATGTATAGTTTCAAATCACAGTAATTACGTAATTAGGTCACGAATTAATCACAGGAAGTTTGATCATAATCGAACCATTTTCCTTGACAGCTGCTTGAATACCGACAATGAATTACATATTCTACTTGCAGGCTTCTATTTTGCTCTTGTCTGAATACATATGCATATTTCACTGGCTTACCGCCTGACTACGACCGGGCTGCTCTACTTAGCAGATGTGCGAACTTTGGAGAGTTCTTATATCATTAGCTCGGCCTTCAATCATACGTTCGTTGAATTCAGATCAATATTTCAGTATTTGCTGGTTCTGCTTATTAACAACTTAACCATCTGAGACCTGTTACTGTCAAGAACGTCTAACCATAACTAGCGGCATATAGAGGCCACCAAGCATCTAATTATGGAGTCATAACGTAGATAAACATGATGTTAGGCCACCTGTGGTGCTATTGTACTTGTATGCCACTGTAAACTCTGGCAACATTTGCATTGACCCACGAGTAATAGATAGAGTTAACTAATTTTCTTGTTGTATTTTTTCTTGTTGGACTTAGAGTACCTAAAGGTCTAACGATCACGATATTTTTGCATTCTTTCTTTGTTACATTAAAGACTAATAGTATCTCATAACATACAAATTTAGTTGATCTGTGCAAGTTGAAGATTGAATTATCGAAGTTTACCTAACTCAAACAATCATATCTTATCATACAATTAACGTAATTGACTCGATTACCGAGAGAAATCAAAAGTCTTCTTATTTTCTCAAAAGACAATAAGCAACTTAAAAAATGTTGATATCTTAAATATAATTATTTCAGCTTTCTGCACGTTCGTTTTTCATGTTTCTTTTTTTTCTGGACCTAAACTACAAGATATTTTTTAATTTTTTCGTTATTATATTAGAGACTAATAATGTTTCATAATATACAATTAGTCTGACTATTCTGTGAAAAATTCAAGGTTGAATTATTCAAGTTCGGCTGACTCAAACGATTGACTCGATTAACAAGAGAAATCAAAGGCGGAAAGCATCTTAAAAATGTCGATATTTTAATCGTAGCTATTCCAGCTGTCTGTGTGTTCGTTCCGACAGACGGACCCGATAATCCAATGGCGTGATCCTTCCACAACCGCCATACGACATGGTTTGCTGCTTTATCGGTTTGCCCGCTTTCGATTCATCCTTGCTGGAGTTTCAATAGAACGAGACCAAGAGGAATTGGTTACCCTTAATAATGGTTTCCGTGGAAGCCAACCGTAACTTAGCATAGAATAAGGAAATACCTGGATCATCGTTCCACTAGCGTACAACTAAATCGAGGCTGAAAGTTTTCCACGGAATCTGTTTACCTATTGCCCGAATTAGCATTTCTTCGTTTAATGGTTCGCTCCTTCGACTTTTTTTTCTATCTGTTCCACACTTCGTGCTACATCGTAAAGAGTTTCGACTCCCATGAGGAACTCTTAAAGCAGAAAGTTACTCTGGAAACTTGTCTCTGGAGGATACGAAATGATAAGGAAATAGAAAAGTAATCAAGTATTTTAAACGATCTCCTGACTTCGCCATTATCTCTTAGATTTAATCTAGAATTCTTGAAATCTCGTTAAAATTCTTATTGTGCAGTTTTCTCTCCAATAGTTTCTTGTACGTTTAACAGGATAATACGAGAGCTAACAGATTGAATCATCAAGCGTGATATATTTTATATCTTAAATTATAATTAATAACAAGTCAATTATCGTATACAACGTAGTTGTTAAATTGCGTTACACATAAACAGACGAACTTTCCCTTCTATAAAAAAATTCGTAAATACGTGTAAACTTTTTTACGTCTAACGCAGCAGAAGGGAAACGTTTAATATGAAGTTAAATAGTGTTCAATGTTTAAAATTTAGTATCGAGTGTTGTATAACGATCGTATCATCACAAAGAAAAAATAAACGACTATCACCATCGCTTTAATACCAAGTTCTTTCTGTTCTGATATCTAGTAGAACCTATATAAATAGGAAGATAGTGTAGTATCGTGGACGAGGGGCCTAGGGGAGTGTCGTGCGAATTATAAACAAGCGTTTGCTGAGCGTGCGCATGATGGGTCTTAAACAAAAGATATAAGACAAAAGAGAAAGGGTTGCTAAGAAACATAAACGAATTAACAGCAGTATGAGTTGAGAAGCCAGAGAGTGCGGATTGCGTTGTCGAGATAGTGCTGTTAGCGTTGTTGAGAGAGAGTCGAGTCTGTATTGACGAGAGTCGTTAATTAATTATAATACGTTGTTACGATTAGTTCATGTTAAATAGCCATTGTTTTCTGTTTAATCCATTTATTATTAATAAACTTATTATTATAGTAGTTACGATACTACAATAGAATAGGTAATAAAATAGTCCAAAGTTGCGATTGTGTAAATTTCAAATACACAGGTTCACAAATTCGTTAATTGTCTTGTGGACCATCTCGTGGGTGGTTTTCACCTCCTTTGGCAGTTACTTCGTAGCAGCTATTGCATTTCAACGTTAATTAATTCCCTAGGACGGATTTATTCCTCAGGATGGTAAACAGTAGAGGAAACTTGTCCGCGACACTCGCGTTTTAACAGCCTTTAAGCGTCGATACGCGATTACTACTGGTTTAGAACTTAATCCGCTGCATGTTATCTTGTGGCTACAGTTGTTGTCGCGCAAGTGAAATAGAACTGGATTCCTCTCGCATGGAAACTTGTAGCCATTTGCAAATGACCCTTCAACGTGCATCTGCCACTCTGCCGACCCGGTTGCATTGTTACTTGAGGCTGTTTTCGCAAAATACGACACCGTTTTGCTTCGTTTCCATTTCCACGCAGTAGTGAATTAGTCAAAGTAAGAACTGGATACGATCAAGCCTAATTTTCACCGATAGATATGGAACACTAACCGTGTAACGCCCTTTACGTTATTTAGTTAAGCAAATTCTTAAGCTTGAGGAAAATTTGGAAGAATCATTGCAAGTACGTGGAATTTTTTTGTTATAATTTTATGCTGTATATATCTATCGTCAAAAAAGTTCTTAAATTTCAGAAAAGCCTGATAGCATCGTCAACAATATATGCGATTTATCGGTACAGTTTACACTTAAGTTTTTCTTGGAACATTAAAACTCATTTTGTTTACTAAGATAAGAAAAGAACGAGTAAACTGGAACATAAGAACAATTTTTCGTATTCTGTCAATGCATTTTCGATCGGATAATTAAATAAATCGAACAATACGTCTCTGCAAATATATATAGACGATTGCATTAATGTTTTTACATAGTCATGCGTTCTGTGAATTTTTTTCTAGGAATTGAAGGGGAAAAGGAGGAATCGAAGGAAAATTAGAAAGATCACAGAACGATCGATGATTTACTCGCCCGAACACAATTAAATCGATTCGTCGGTAAATCAGTTATTTCCGCAAATGGAAAATTCGAGGACGGCGAAAGAGGGAGGGGAAGTTGTTCGCGCGGCTGATTTCGTTACTCACCCCCTCTTTACTCTGCGAACCATTATTGACACTGGTCGGAAAATATTTCCGCGGTGGAAAAATTAGGTAAATATCCAGGGAATTCGATAACTAAGTGGTCCGAATTCAACTTCTTCGAGATCTCTGGCATTCCAATTTCTGCTCTGTATACATTCCAACTAATGGGATTGAAAAATGTACATGGAATTCTTTTGTTTCATGTGGTCTTATACGATGATTCGATGCTTCGTATTAGCATCTAAGATTAAAATTTCTTACGGATGCGTAAACATTTGTAAAATATAAATTAGATACGCTATATCTTCGTTATGATCAGAGACTAGTATTCCGTGGAAAAATGTTACAGGTATCATTATATATAAATAATAATTTATAGAAAATATTTACTTCGAATAACAGTCGCACTGCGTTACGCAGTAATACACCACATAAATTACGCTACTCTTGTACGAGAATGAAACACAGAATCACACGTATTTCCTACAATAATAGCGCTCTTATCCTACGATTTAAATTACAATTACTTTCTTTCGCAATCTGAATCAAACAAGTAAAATAATAGCACTGACCTACATAACAAAGTACTGTATTTTTCTTCGTGGAATGAAAGGCTGCCGTAACAATTATTCCTTCGAATTGGTCAATTCGTCTCGTTCAAACACGATTCTCGTCGCGCTACGGATTGAGCGAAATTAAACGTAAATCTCGTTACGTCAGTGATGGTTGATGTTAAAGTATAATCTGGATTAGTCGGCAAATTCAATCGGATTCCCCGCGCCATTCCGAGCTGGTCGGCGTACCAGGAGGGCGTAATACGAAATTTATACGAGACGAACGGAAGACGAGCAACAGGATGTGCCGGATATTATTTTCCGGCGCTGCTTGATAGAAAAACGGAAGTTGGCGACCTCGTGTCACGTTTAATTCCATCCTGTTTCGGCTGCGCTTCATTTCCGCGCTGGTGCTTATTTCAACATCGACCTCGCTGTAAAATAAAATTGAACAGAGAGAGCGAGAGAGGGGAGAGGGATGGAGGTGTATGAAAATCAAAAATAATCAAATTCGGCGGCGGGCGCTGGTCGCACGGAAATTAACGAGGCTCTCGATAAGCGCGAAAATGGATTTGCATTGCGCCCGCTTGTTTCCCGTAACTAACTTCCGACCACCACTTATTTAACTTTTGCCGAAGCTGCACGCTGTATTCGAACTAACTGCTTCCTGCTAGCCTGTTGAATATTTATTTTGTTTTTCCTAGTTTCGCGATAAGAAATATAAGCTGACGACGCTGCCGGATTTTTGTCTCTCTCGTTCCTTTGATTACGTCTTACTTTCCACCCCGCCGGGATAAGAGAGTATCGTTTAATGTTTAAAGTTTATCTGACTATGAAATTTTATACGGATACGCGAAGTATTCCGGTTTTACCATAAGAGTGATTAAAGCTGTGATTAAAGTAGTATAATAAAAGTGATTAAAACGGTATATTCTTTTCCTCATTTGAAGTTAATTTCGAATAACATTTATTTTAATTGCTATTTATTAAATAATATTTAATACCGATTTGATAGTAAATAGTATTGATATTCATTTTACCTGTAAATTCTGATGGAGATTCTGTGCTTACGCTACATATTTCCACCGCAATTCATAGAAACTTTCATCGAATTATATCAAATGATTATACGTTGACAGATATATATTGATGTCGTGTATTCCATTTAACGTTATACCCGTGTATCGTAGATATTAATATTCATGTTCTTCCATAGTTTCATTGATTTACATATTTAATAATAATCAATCCGTAATACTTGATAAAAGATAGCGTTACGTCAGTGTTAGTGCGACACTCTACCTAGGCCAGGCCACACACCGCGGGCAAGATGGGAACCAAACGTCCGCTCATCCTTACTGCGTACCCTCAATAGTCTTAAGGACCCATCGTAAATCTCAGGAATTTTCTAGCTAAGGTCCTTCAGACCGAACAAACATCTCTACTGAATCGTTTCTAAAGCTTATTGTTTACTACGGGAAGACACGGGAAAGTTAGTTTTTCTCACGTACGATACTTCACATTAGCAACTTTCTATCGAGGGCGGCCAAGACCCTTCCTAGTCTACCAACCTTCTTTTATCCAATCAGAAGCAATGTCTACTGCCCTCGCTTTTCTAACCAAAATTGTCATCAACAAATCCGATGGTCCCTTGCGTTAGACACAACCATCGCTAGCTTTTCTCCGACACAGCATCGTCACTTTAAGTTACTTATTCTTCATCGTTAGAATAGTGAACATGTCGTTACCGGGTTTCTATCCTTAAATCAATCACTTACTTAACTTATACATACGCATCAGTGTAATTGTCTTCTTTACAAAGTTGTTGGAATAAACATTAATTTATACCTGTTAATTCAGTGTAATCTCAATTGAACCACCCCTATTATCGTAAGAGAAATCAGGGGATCGATCAGTTCGTGGCGTAGATTATCTAATCGTAACGGGAATTTACAACTCCCTTTGACGTGCTTTCTCGCGATCGCGTTTCTCCGCGAATGATCGAAGAAACAGATAGAGTAGAATATGATAAAATCTCAAGTGAACGCGTTCACGACTGTTTACTAAAATTTCATCTTGATGATAATTCGCTAAATATGTTACTAGTACAAGTTTGTATTTCATAGAAGTATACGGAATCGTTACGAGATTAGGCGTAGTTGCGCGCTCCTTAAGGCGAATTTTCAAGCAGCCTTAGATCAGGAGGGTGGAATGGAGCGTGGATGATGTGGAGTGGAGGATCTGGTGAACGGTTAAAGGCATGCCTTATCTCTAAGCTTTACACTCTATTACGTTTATTAAAAGCACCAGTGGAAGAAGTTTCACGGTCCGAGCTGGCGCGGTGGGAATAAAAATGAGGTCGTCCGTATTACGTCTTCCGGAACACTTTCAACGTCTTATGCTTCCGTTGATAGATCGGGAACGTAATCTCAGTAGTTTCCATGTATTACACCACTTATGAAGTCACCGGTAGTGATTACGAGTCACGAATGTGATTGTTTCGAATTTATTTGAAATAACGTTTCAACTATATTTCGAAAATTTTCATTTCTCAACTATTATTGATCTTAATGGAAAGCTGATGTTGCAAGGCAATTTATATACAAACACAGGTAGATAATATATATTAGGCAATATAATAAGAATAATATCTGTGTACTAAACTAGCTATCAATCCGAACATCGACGTTAATTAAAAATGTTGAAGATGTCACCACTTCTAAGAAAACTCTACATTTGGTCTTTTTAGTTTTCTCAAGTACCGAAGCCATCGACAGCGTATAGACAAAAGACTGCGACAAAGACAGACCATAAACAGTAGACAGGCGACGTTGGCTTCGCGGTTTTCAGTTATTGGGTAACACAGCTAGCGTGCGGATCTGGACCAGCTCAAATTGTATTCTTACTTATAATTACACTTCTATTTAAATATATTTTCCACCTTACAATTTATCCACGAGTTTCTCTGTTTATACATCAAATAACCTCAAAAAAAAAAAAAAAATTCTACATTTGTCTATTTCTGTTGAGAATTGTGGATCTTTGGAGCCGAGATAATGTTATAGGAACACTAAATTTACACTAACGATTCATATTAAAATAGTAATATATTTAGTTCATGGACGATTCCTTATATATTCATCGATACATACTTGCACGCGTCTCAGCACTTTCTTTCATACCCGACTCTTAACCGACTCTTAACCGACTAACTAGTTTACAGTCATCTGTTTTTTCGGGACGCCGCACACACACATACCTCCACACACCGACACTCACATACAAGCATTTCTACTACGCATTTAACCCAGTCCAGCACAGAAAATTATACATATCTCAACAATTTCAATTTGGATTATACAATTTTGATATATGTTAATAAATTTTGTATTTCTATTTATTCAAAATACGTACATACATATATATTTTTGTGAAGTTCGGTATTCTATTTGACCACGTGAAATAATTAAATGCGATCCGATAATATAAAATGACCTCTGCGTCCTTTTTTCGCACCTTATCTTGAAATATCCATAATTGATACTCACTAATACTTACAATCATAATGATAATGAAGGTACGAACGTACCTTCTAAAAAAGTTCTATACACCGTTTTCTATATCCGAGACGAGAAGCCATTTAACCATCTACTTTCTCTATTACCTTTTTCGTTTCAAGTGGAGCACTAAAATAAAGAAAAAGAAAGGACGAACAAGAAGGCGAAGAACACAAATCTAGAGGAAGTATTCGAAAGTTTTGCTGCAAGAGAAACGTAACTTTCGCGAAACCCCTCCTCGTCTAACCGAACTTTTGCGTCGCTTAATCCCTTCGCCGGACGCCGGATTTATTTCGTCATTGTTTTACCGTTTCGTTTTGTCCCGTGATTTAATTGTAGACAACCAATCTTCTTCTCTTCTCTCTCTTCCTTTTTGTGACGGGCTCGGAAACATATTCAACGATTTGCAGCGATCCTAATCGCGATTTAGTTATGAACGTCGAGCGGATGGAAAGTCGTCGCATCGAAATGAAAACCGGTCCAGCGATAGTTTGATAATTAAATTCAACGATTCGACGATCAACTAGCCCTGGAACGAGTAACTTCCTCGACGAGGTCTCTGTAGCGAGCGTCTTCGTGTTCCATGGACTTTCTTACGGCTTTCGTGGGAAGTTTCGCACGCGAAACGTTGGTCGTTACGAGGCCCTGGCTTGTCGCTACATTTCACGGCGAAGTTTCCACGGAATCAGAAGAATGGAAACGCGAGGCGCGGAGGAAAAACGAAGAAACATTGACTCTTGGCTGAATAAGAATTCCCTACGAAGTCGACAAGTAGAGGAAAAGTCAAAGTCTTGGTCTGAATCCGTGGTAAGATCTTGATCTCCCTTTGAGAAAGCAGGATAAGACCGAAAGTGTCCCGATGCTAGCAGGGACGAGCGGAGGAGATCGTGGTTATTCGTGGAAAAATAATCGTCCGAAAGATACGGTTGTAAGTGGCTGGTATCAGTTTAATGAAGTTCCAAGAGATCGGATTAAAAAGCTTTCAACGAAGTTCTTTAATCGAATTGGTACACCGATCTGAGATTAGTTCTCAAAGATCAATGATCTAGGATAATTGAGAAACACGGGAATCGCACTGATCCACTCCATTGGGTTTAATTTTTAAGAAACTAATCACTCAGTCATCGTATATTCTCTTAGTGAAATTAAAAAGTTTTCAATAACGAAGTATGTGCTTGGATTAAGTTGTGGAAAGAATTTTTTTTTCAACATTGATGGTAGTTAGCTCTTGAAAAAGTGATAATTGAAATGAGAAACCACATTGATTAACTTCACGGAGATTTATTATTTGGCTTTTAGATAAATAAACATTAATTATGTATTCTTACTGTAATCCTGGGTCCAAAAATTTACAAACAACAGAGTTAATTAGTTTCGACGGCTTAATCTTGTTATATACTGTAGATGTTTCATATAATTCACGTATAATATTTTGTATTATTTCACGATTGTATAGACAAATGTAATCTACTTGTTGAGTTTCTGATTCCATTTAGACATCAGTCGACCATGTACTGTTATATTCTACTTACAGGCTATCTGTGTACATGCGATCCTATTTCACTCTCCGGATGTCCGCTATACATTGTCCTATTGTGCTTCAGCCACCGGTCTATTCTACTTAGACTGACCATACGTGGATCTAGTATACTTGCCGGCTGTCCACCAAGATGCGATCTCATTCTACTTGAACGCGTCTAATCGGGAATTTATGTCGACTACGCTGTGATCTGATCGAGTCGGATTAAAAAGACAATTGTTCTTTTTATGAATTTTTAACGCAAGGTATTTCGTTAAATGACCGAAACAAATAAAAGGAATTTAATCCTACGATGTGGCTATCTTAAAATAAGAAACGATTCGACAGTACAATCTTCTTTTACGTCTTTCTTTGGTTCCACTTGGCACAATCAGATACAACGTAACGTCTCGACTTTTGGAAAAGATGTAGAAAGTCTACCTCGATGACAAAAGTCGACGAGAAGCCAGGAAGACACGTAATATCGTTGTCCCATCATTTTTATCTTATTCGTTTGTTTTCTTTTCGTCCCCGAAGTTTCTTTTTGTATTGGATGAAGTTCCGAAGACTCCCGTTTTCTTCGAACGCTTTTCGAGGACATTGGAAACGAAAACGAAGTAGTTGGTGTGTTCGTACGAGCAACGCGTGAATAAGATTGGAAATAAATTTTAGACAGTTGGATTTCCCTGCAATAGATCGTACTATTTCTTGGCATGGTTATTCCGATACTTTTACAGAACAATCACATAAACGTGAAAACGTTCTGCATGTACATATTTTTCTTCAAAACATTGCTGATGCGGAGATTACGAATTTGGAAACGAAAGTCCATTATATTTCACGTTATAACACGACAGGTATTTATTACTGTTAAAAAGAAAGATATTACGCAAAGATGAATAACGCAGAAGCAAGACTAGATTAATGAAGGAAGAAAGTGATTTTGATCATCCATGAATCCAGGATGCAACATTCTCGGGAAATAGAAAAAGCGATTGCTGAGAGAATATAAAAGCGAAAATAAACCGGTGTGAGAAATGAGAAAGATTCAGGTTGTGACTCTCGGTGATCCAATGTTCTTTTAATTCGACCATCATTATAATTTCATTAATCTTTATTAATCCTCTATGACTTTCTTTTACGCTTCTCCTCCAATTCTTTGCTTATTTTGAACTAAGAAAGTTAGTTGATAACTGCAAAATAATTCATGAGACGTTGCGTCCCCTCCTTGCGAATTTGTAAGACGATAAGGTAGAATTAGAATGTCAGAGGCGAGTTTTCGAAATAATTTGATAAGCCGTGACCGATCGATTGTTAGCTGTACGAGGCGTGAGTTCCCTCGGAAGTTATAAATAACACTGGCTGTGAAAACGCAGCGGAATTACTTCTATCGTCGCTGAAGTAACACCGATAAGCCATACCTTTCGGAGGATGTGGCGCCTCTTACCAAACTTTTATAAAAAAGTGACAGATTCGAGTGAAACATCCACGTTATAAACAATCTTATCTGTATCGATGAAAAATGATGCCGCTATAATCTAAACTTTAATTTTTCATATAACATATATATATAATATATAATATAATATACTATGTAATATATAATCTTTCATGTTATATATATAATATCAATTATAATCATAAAAACAAATTATAATATAATATTAACAAAGTTTGCTAATACTAGATAATATTCCAGATAAGGAATATAAAATGTTCATTTGTTGATAAAACAATTTGCTTCCTCTATTCTGTGAACTAAATGGAATAATTAAAAAATAGTTAAGAATTAAAAAGAAAAATAAATCCACCGCATTTTTAATTCTTTTTAATTAGGTAATTACTTTCGCGACATAAAAGCAAAATGACATAGAATTTAACAATAAGAGTTTAGTTCTTATCGGTCGTATCATTTATCTCCTTTCCATATACCAAAGCGTGCAGACAGAAGGAAGCACGAGAAAGAAAGACGATTCTAAAGCGTTTCAGAATAATAATCCCAGGAGGAATAACAAAAGAGAAAAGGAGAAGCCAACGAAAGACTACCAACGTCGATCTTCCTGAAACGAAGGGATCGTATACAGGGAGTTCTATTTGCAAACGAAATATTACGCGGCTGTCTCGTCTGGAACGAGAAATTCCGTCATATTCTGACAAGCGGAATCGACACTGTGAATAATAGACAACGATGATAGTAGAAGTTGTCCGACATTTTGGACCGTGCGTTTACGCGAATGTGACAACAAAAGGAAGAATAAAATATGGAACAGACAGGGAAAGAGAATTGACGTGAAAGAATACGCTTCTGACCGTTTTATCACCACTAAACGTATCATTATCGTCGTTAGAATTATTTGCTTTGATTATTCCAATTTTACGCGAGTTTCTTGCACGTAAATTATAATTTATTGATTCTATTTTTCTATATCGATATCTTGAAATTTTCTACCATTTCCTATACCCTGTGTTCAACTTTGGTTGTTTCAATAAAACTTCCAAATGATCTACTATTCGATTCTTACTTTTACCGTATTATTACCTTGTCATGGTGGTTGGAACAATGACTGGTCCTTATGTAACTGTCCGCAATAAATTAAAGTGATTGGAAAGGGGACGGTGAAGTGGACAGACAGGCGGGCTCGAATTTCTGGCATAGCTGCCGAAACGAGCCAAGTGGCGAACAAGATCGATCGTCTCGCAATGGATGACTGTGCCTGGGGCCTGCATTCGGAACGAGGACATTAAGTAGCGGCGTCGCCGCGAGAATTCTCGATGAATTCATGATTCACGTGCGCTTACCGGCAGGAACGACCAGAGATCCCCTGTTCTGACGTAATTTTTATTTAAATGATCCATGATCCGTGTGTTATTTTAATGAATAAAAGACGAAGCTTTCTTTATGGGAATATTCTATGAAAGATGATGGACGAACGCGGGGGATTAAAAATTTAAAAGGACGATGATGAACGAGAACAGAAGATGAAAGGTAATAATAGAAGGCTCACTTGATCCAAAGATACCGAGAAGTGAGAAACGCGATAGACGATTCAGGTTGATGAAAATGTAACAATCGTTTAATATAATACCGATATTCGCAATTAAAAGTGAATTCTAAGATGAATTTACCAAAATAATGTTTGCCACATCGTTGTGGGATATATGGTGGGATATGAGTTCGTGTGATGCTCGTAGTTTCGTTAGAATTGATGTTAGTTTTATATAATTGACAAACCTATATGGTTATTTAATATACTGAATAAATATTTATATTTTTATTCTTGAACTTACAATTCATAACATGGAGAATACTACGCGTTCTCTTGAAATTTCGAACAATCGTGAAAAATGTTCACAGAAAGCACAATGTATGAACCTAGACGAAAGATACTTTCCATCAGGCTAATGGAACGCCGTTAAAAACGTAATCCGTTTTCGCAGTCGAAACGAGAAAGGAGAGATGTCGAAGTTTCCTGGGGTCAAAAAACGAGGAACGAGCAACGGAAGCGGTAAACGATAGGCATACACGTGATGCTGATCGATGCTTTCGTTGACAGACAGGCCACTTTTTCCTCTCGTTTTCAACGCCGAAGATAAATTCTACAACGGCGAACAGATCGAGAATGCAAAATGTAATAAATAAAGATTACGCGGTGATATCACACGGGTCATAGAACATGATATCTCGATTTATTTAAAGAAACTAGCGTTTCACGAATAATCTACAAAATTCTAACGTAGGACTGTTCGTTTGAAACTTTTCGTCGAGCCTAATCGATTTAGGAGGAACGTTTCCTAGATTTCGTAAAAAACTGTACGCAAATGGGAGCTGAAACTCTGGCAACGACGTTATTGCGTTACGAGCTTCGCACGAAAGTTGCGACAAAAATGCCACAGAAATCACACGGAAAGTTAGCTCGCATGTTAACTTATCACTCGGGTAATATTATCTATCTACCGAAAGTTAGTGCAACTTATACCACTTTCCGTGGAAAATTCGTGAACGATCGAATTCGAGGATATTAAGACGAAAAATCTCTTTTCCTAGCGATTTACTCTTAATATGTTCGTGTTCATTCCCAAATTATGAAAATCAATAAATTAATAACACGTATTAGTAGCAAATCAGTCGTGGCACCGTGTCATAATCACATACAGAGATTACAGTACTGCTCTATGCTAAAATTCATAATTATAATCATTAGTTAAATGCACGTGCGTAAGTGTGAATGAGCTGGGGAGAAAAATTCACCAATTGATTCATCGATATCGATATATGTATGTGGTAACTTAAATGGGTCTTGGAGTAAGGACAAGTAATGATGTTTTATTTGGAGTTAAGTTTAGTTTGACAAGCAATACTCAATACAAAAAACTGATTACAATATCGTCGTACGTCTTATTATCATACTCGGCTCTCAATTTCCCGATTCATACTCTCCGGCTTCTCCACTCACACTCTGCGGCTTCTCCACTGACTCTCTCTGACTTCTCAACTGACACTCTCTGGCTTCTCAACTGACACACTGCCGCTTCTCAACTGACATTCTGGCCGTTCTAGCATCCCTTTGTCTTTTCTTAGGTCCACCACGCGCGTGTTTCGTAGACGCTCGTTGCCAGGGTCACGTAGGCCTTTTCTACAAAACTATTCACTTTAAAGACCGACGACACATTGATGGACCCGACGGCGCCTCGGCTCTCGCGACATTGTTTATGGTTGACTTGATGTTTCTTAGGCCCTTTTCCACGATACTACATGTATTTCAAGCACAAAATACCATTATACGAATAAATTTCGAATTTATTTTTGTATTTGAATTTTTCTTTTTTATCCTTTGAATATCCAATCGATTCTATAAATTTCCCCCGCATATTTCATGACACCGCGTGTATACGGAATAATCTTTGAAGTGACAAACGATTGATCCACGAAACAGTATGTCGCAGTTCAACAATTTGTTCTGGAGATTAAATTCGCAGGTGAGAAGATCTTGATTTGGAAGGAATCGAGTTCCCGTGGAACGTTTCCGCGAGACACGGTCGAAAGAAGCGGCTAAAACGTGAACTGGGCTATCGCGGTCGTTACGAGACGACCGGAATTCTATTCCTATCGCGCCCCTATTCGCGGCAGCCTCTTAATTTAATGAAACATCCGGCGAGCGTAGAGTCGGCTGCGCTGCCTGGGTTTTCCAGCGCTGGACGCCTGGTTTCGGACGTTGGACGAGGTTGAGTTGAAATGCGAATAAACGGCGAAACGTCGAGAGTGCAAATGAACGCGCGGCTGCTGGCCCGATGTAGATTAAACACGCGAGGATTCTCGTGTGTCTGGATGGGAGATTTCCATTGTTCGCAGAGAAGCGACCGCTTTGTACGTTTCGATCAGCCGCGGCCCCGTTACTCCAGGGACACGCGAACAATCAAACGGACGCTTCCTTTCGCGAACTTTCCCCGCGGGGGAATCGATTACCCAGAGCCGGGACCCGGAGATCCTCTGGCGATCGCCGATATTGGTATTCCTAATTACTTCGGAACATGCCCTGATTCGCGTACAAGTTCCATCTGCGCGTAGCAATTGTAATTTGCATTCGATCGATTATGTATCATAGTACTGTGTGTTTATATCAGTGACGCGTGAAAGTGTTTGAACAACTATGGAGATTCTTTATGAAGATATTGTGCGTATTATACGAAATATTTCGAGATTTGATTGTCACCGTAAAGAGGCGAGATCATCGTTATTATACTGGGAAAGTTTGATGTAAATTCGGATATATATATATATATAAAGTATTTAAGTATTCAGTTATTTATTATGTTAGGAACGTTCAATAATTTTAATGGTACTGTTTTTGATATGGAGAATGGCTGTTCATACTACGTACCATATACTAACGTTTTAGTACATGTATTATTGCGGTAACTTTTATGTACATTTTCAGATTAATTTCAAATTTTAATGTTGGTTTAACAGTTGTGTCTCGTTATATTGTTAATGAAATTGCAAAATGTTTCGTATCACACATATAATATGTACATAAGAATTTTCTGCGATAACTAAATTTGAAAAGTTGTTCGAACGAAATGAAAGATTTGATGTGCTATGTTTATGCGACGGATCAAAGTTCCATTCTGTATTCCGTTCATTTCAGACGAGAACTTTTTAAATAATCCGCGCGATAAAGATCGTAGAACGTTTAAGCTGTATAAAAGATAAAAACTCCAAGTCATTGCGATTTATTGGATCAGTGAGATATTCTTCTTGAATTGTTTTCTCGAATATTTAAACGCTTAGACCGCCTCGTTAATTCGTCCCGAGCAGCGATACACCGTCATATTTCAGACTTCAGAGTTGCTGGAAAATACAGGGCATAATTTATGACTGGTTACCGGTGGTAGATGAATTATTACTCGCAGCAATTCTTGCCTGCTGCCTCATCGTAACGCATTAATCACGACTGCTTAGGATCGTTTCCACCTCTAACAATCGTCCCCTCCAGGCTCGCCGCCCTTGGGAAGCGACATTCTAGGATCTCCTTATTAGTTAATTACCATCTTCGTATAATTCAACCATAACCGTCTCATGACTCTCATTTTGCAAGAGTCTCTCGGCGAGGAGAATCGGGGATTCTCCAGTGATAGTCGAGTAATTGATTGACACAGGTACAGGATGTACAGTGTCCTGTTCGTCTGTTTGCTAGTATTATAGCGCTAATAGAGCGTAATTTCAAATATCGGAACGATTAACACATTCGCTAGTATACAAATATGACAATTCTTGTTCAAGAATTGTTCGCTTTTCTGTATCAAAGTTATCTTTAATTTTGATTTTAGTGGCATAATTGAAAATGAAAATAATCCGTTGGGGTCAAAGATATACATCCTTCAGAGATAGTTGATAAGACCTAATTTTCACGGGGATGAGATATACACGTTTGCCTTCAATATTAAATAATTTTGTTCATTTTTATCAAAGGTTTAGTCGTGTTGATAAAAATATGAATTTGCATAAACATCAGAGTTTGCTCAATATTATTCTGTTTGTCTTTCTACTTTTTTAAATCGAAGCAGTTAAAAAAGGAAATGCTAAGATTACGTAAACAATTATTATAAAGAATTTAATTTCAATGTATGCGTTGACGTGATACGATTGCGGATTCTTGAATGTAAACTTCAAATATTTTTCAAAGGGTTAACGTAACAATTTTCCCCAAATGAGATGAAGTCACAGGGTTACACTCAACCGGTTATTATCTGATAACGATTCCCTTACATCTTTGCTAGCGTGGTTTATCGCTAAATCGCGGCGTCATTATGAAAAGTAAGTTTACCGTGTCATAAAGCAGCCTCGTAAAACCTTTCACCGCGTAAACTTTAGAATAGACAAATATTACTCTAAACATTATCTTTTTGAGCAAATCTTTGTGTAACTTATATCAGTTGTCTGTCGTAACCCCAGCATTCACCGAATTTCTTTCTTATTTCTTTTGTCAGAATTTTAATCAGAAAAAGAGAGCTTTTTTCATGTAAATTAAATTATTGTGCTTCGTTCTGACGATTTTTCATCCACGAAACTAATGATTCTGAAATTATGGAAGTCGATAATAACCATTCTCGATTGGCACTCGAGGCTCCAATATTGCCAGTATCGAATCACAAGGATCGATAAGGGCGATTTCCATTCCCGAAAGGGGCGATCAACAAACATGCGATATCACGGCTCACAGTCGGTTAATTTCATCCCTCTCAAAAAATTTTCTATTTTTATTCCGTATATTATAAATTTATAGACCATAATAAAATATATTAAGTTGTTGGAAAAGTGTCTTTCTTTCGCAAACGTGTTTTTTTACAGCAGTGCATCTGCATACAAACGTGAAACCAAGTCTGTGAAACGTCACGGTGTTTATCTCAACAGAACAAAATGGATCGTATGTAATCCGACAAAATGATATAAAAGAAAAAACGTTGTGCGTCTGTTATTTCCTCATAAAACGAAAGAAACTTTCCGGACAACTTAATATTTATTTTCCAACACAATCGCGGAGAATGATCGGAGATCGTGTCGAATAAACGTAAATTTGTTTGCATCATCGAAAGCTTCATTATATTTCCAGCCGCGGTATACGGAATCGTTATATAAAATAAAAAAGAGCTTGATGCGTGCGTCCTCGCGTAGTTAATTAGTTTAAATACGTGCGAAAAATGGCGCAAAAAAGATCTTCTCGGCATCGTTGAAAAGCGAGCGAGCAAAACGACTAACACACTCGCTGGCTGTTACACCATCTATGAATAATTTTTTGGCGCATCCGCGAGCAATTTTCCTGCATTAAACAGAGTTACGGAAGATCTCTGAACGATTTGACGTCGTGGAAAGGAACCAACGATACCTTACCCAGAAGATAGAACCATCGACTGACCTTTGATAAGGGTGGTCAATTTTCTTCTCAATCAGCGACTTCAAAGGGGTTTGAGCAGCAAAGGGGATCGAAATCGGGTTAACGTTATATCCAAGGCTAATCAGTTTCATAAATCGATGAAACCAGAGTGCTTTCAAGACTCGACTATAGATTATGTGGCATTAATGCGGCATTATGCCTATCAATTAACGTCTAAGCTGATCAAGTAAATTGAAGATTCGCGTAGGATGTAATGCAAACGAGCGATGCGACGTTGACGTTATACTTTCTGACTGCGCGTTTCTTGTATTGTAATCAGTTGAGAGAAATGTGGGTAAAGTATCCGATTGCTGAAATGAAAATAGGATACGCTAGTGTTTAATGTGTAAAGCTAATGTTCTGATTCTTAGAAATAATAATTTGTTTATGACATTCAAGTTACGGACAACAAAGCACAGGTTGTAATTACTATATGACAAGAAAATATTCTATTTGTAACTAAAGTACTATATAAGAACTATCGAAGGTATCAAAATAATTTGCCTATCTAATATCGTATATGCAATAGCAGGATCGCATACTCACGCGCACTTTATAATTAGAAATATTAATCTACAAAATTTGACAGCGTTCTCATTGTGAGATTCTAATGGTTTCACATGCTTAATCTACATCAGATGCAACGGTAATTTGTGTTAATGACGGGAAGGACGATAACGAGAACCTTGGCTGAAATATTACATGGGATAGATCATGCAAGTTCTATTTTTCATTTATTCTTGTTCCTGCTTCTACAATATGTTGCTATGCGGAGTTCTATGTTTCTATGAGGAGAAAGAATTTCATAGTGTGCCGTGTGAATAGCGGGATGAATGTTGCGGATGGTACGAAAACGATTTATTCTAATTTGGCTTGTGTAAGTTCATTATCGCTTTAGTTTAGTTCGAATTACCGCGCCACGCTAATCCGTGTGCAATGTTTCTCGGCATTAATCGGGATCATAACGGATTATGAGGCTCTGTCTCGCGAGATTGTTTGCGAACCGAGAATCCACTTAGGCGTTGATAACTCCGAGTCCTGGCCACGTTTTATCGAAATTCGAACCAACTCCTTCGCTGATTCAACAGAAACAATGTTTGGCTCCTCAGAAGCTTCTTCTTCAAAGGATTCCAACTGACCTCGTTTCTAATCAAATTTTTAAAGATCGCATTAGATACTTTTCATTAGTAAGACAATAACATGATATGTCTGAACGAATTCGATTAGTCGTGGAATCTTATTTGTCTCAAAACAGGTTGAAACTGTTTTAGATACAGTCTAAGACAACATTATCATCCGACGTAAGCGATATAACAAATTTCTTACAATTTTTAATGCCAACACAGAACCCGAAGTGTATAACAGGTCTGTAAGTATAAAACCGGAATTTGCCTATAGATGGCCCTAGCTGATAATGTAGTTATCATTACACTGCGTCATTGATGAAAAAAGTCTTTGTTGACATCTCACAAACATTTTCGACTCGGAACAATACAAGTTTCATACAACAGCATAGTTTGTAATAGCGTTAAACATGTCAAATTTTGTGCCTGGAAACTACGATTTGCGGACAGCATTGATTTTCTGTTACCATTTGAAGAAAACTGCCGCAGAATCGCATCGAATGCTTGTCGAAGCTTACGGTGAGCATGCTCTTGGTAAATCACAGTGCTTTGAGCGATTTAAAAAATTCAGAAGTGGCAATTTTGACGCGAGGGACGAAGAACGTGGAAGACCACCGAAAAAGATCACCGAGCTGTTAAAACCTGGCGAAACCGTTAATACCGAGCGCTACCGACAACAAATGATCGATTTGAATCGAGCTTTGCGTGAAAAACGACCAGAATATCAAAAAAGGCAACACAAAGTAATTTTGCTTCGTGATAATGCACCATCGCATGTAGCAAAACCGGTCAAGGAAACGATCGAAGCGTTCAGTTGGGAAATACTTTCGCACGCGGCTTACTCACCAGACTTGACTCCGTCCGATTACTATTTATTTGCATCGATGGGATACGCACTTTCTGACCAGCGCTTCACTTCTTACGAAAATGTACGAAAATGGCCCGATGACTGGTTTGCCTCGAAAGAGCGACAGTTTTTTTGGCGTGGCATCCACCAATTGCCAGACAGGTGGGAAAAATGTATAGCTAGCGATGGGCAATACTTCGAATACAATATTTTTAATCATTTTCATACAATAAACGTGTATTTTCCTGTACAAAAATTCCGGTTTCATATTTACATTCCTGGTATGCTATTTTTATTAGCTTCCTTGAGAAATATTTATCACATATTTTTCAATTATTGTTTCATACAATTAAAATCCAATTTCACATCTTTCGACGTTTCTAGTTATTCAAATATTTACGAATATTTTTATAAATGTTGGATATTGAAACTATCTTTGCTAGTAAGAAACAGAAATCATTAAGCCTGCGATTGTTTTATTAGCACTGTTGTATTAGCATTGTTGAATTAGCACGCAAGGGCTAAAAAACATTTTGCATGTAGATTCTCGAAGAAAATATTCTTCCCAAACAAACTGTTGCAAATAACAGACTCCGATTTAAATCGCGAAACAGACGATGTTACAGTGAAGTATGAATTAATTGAGCAGAATAATCATCTGTAACTGGACCTCGTACCGTTCCCTCTGATCGTAATCGAATTAATAGAACGATGATGTGGTACGGTATACGATTTGCAAGCTTGTTTACCAAAGCATTGCCAATGTGTATAATATTGTACACCGCCATTACACCACCTAATCACGGCGTCGAGAATCAAAATGAGATTATGATGGATTATCAATGACGGGAGAGAAACTTGGACCCGGATTCCCTCTCTATGTATCGACATGCTGCATTTTGTGGATGCGAACGTGCCCATATTAGCCAACCATATCGATGGCTACAACCAGTCGGAAGCTCCTAGGAAAACTGAGCATTCGATTCACGTAGCACCACTGCAAAATCAATCCGGTTAGCAGCCCAACGCGTACCACGGGATTGATCGACGAAACGTTCGAGACGTATTAAACAGTATCTCTACCACCCCCTAAAAAATCACCGATGTAAATGGATTTAGTCGAACCCTTTTATCTTTCTCGAATCGGCCCGTCCAGGAAATTTATTCTTCTCACCGCAAACGATCATGCGAACGACGCAACGTGCGAGTTAAACAGCGGCACGTTAAGATTTTACATACATTCGTTTCGCACGATTTTCTTCAAGTTCGAGTAGATTAGAGAGTGATTTTGAGACCAAGTGTTTTTCTATCAATGTTACCATGTGAAAAGGAACGATATCGATTTATTTGGAAATGAGAGTTCGTACAAAGAGTATTTATAGTAATGTCTTTATAGTATTGACTTACTTTTTCATATCCTTTTTTTTTTATGGATTCATCCCTCTTAGGGTAACACTAATTAATTCAGAACCATCTCGTATATCCGAATGACTTTAGAAGATAATAAGATTAAAATTCAATTTTCTAGAGTTCTGAGAAGAATTCTTATTTGCTATTTGTCTTTTCCTGAGGTTATATCAATTTGATAAAAGATGTTCAATTACGAGAAGATACTCCGAAGAGGAAGAGGTCACAGATTTATACACTTCAAGATCCCCTAATTCAATTTCCGAGGCTGCAATCGATATATGGTGTCTCATAATTCAATAGCATCCAATCTCTAATAACGCTTTTCCAAGGCTATCAAGCTCCTAAGACTCTGGTGTCATATGGAACGAAAAATTCGTACGATTTTCTCACCGTCCGAACAACGGACATCGAGGCACGAGATTCTCGACGGAAATCACGCTATCCCATGGTCAAGCCCCATATCTTGCATCGTTTGAACTCTCGCGACCTAACGTTGCCATTTAAAATACAAGGATAACAAGGAAGCCAGAGCGAAGAATTTCTCCTTTGAGATTCGTGAAATTCAGCGAGATGGACGATAAAGAGATTTCCACGCTATGATCAATTCGAAATATTATTCCCGACATGATCTACATCGCGAGCGGAGTGCAAAGCGCGTCGGCGAGGCTAGAGAATTTATTAAGAGAGCCAACGGCGGCTGGTATAAGCTCTGGTTTTAACGAGTAAGTCCCATCTCCTCCTAAATGGAGATATATATCTTCCGCTGGGCGCACTTATCCGTTCTTGGCTGACACCAACACGTACGAATTAATGGCTCCCCTCGAACTCTCTTCTTGCACGGGCCTGTAGTGACGGCTATAAACCACGTGCGGTCACGCGTCCAGTCGTTGATCACGATCCCGCGACGAAAACCACGCCGCCGATTCAAGACCACGACCAAACTTCTACCTACTGGAATCATGGGAACCGTGTTCTCTACTTGTTGCTGACTACTAAGAATGAGCTTTTTTGCGATTGAACCTCTTGTGTGAGATACATGGTGCTTTCGGAATTTTCGTAAGTGAGAGCTTCAAGGGATTAAGATGTAGGAAGATTAGGAGACTTTGATATTTAAAATTTCAGGTTTAAAATTTGTTAAATTAAAGAAATCGAAAATTTGGAAATTCGGAAGCGTTAAAGTTTGAACGCTGGAAACTATGAAAATATGAAATTCTAGGATTAAAAGATTTAGAGTTTGATATTTATGGGAAACTGATATGATACCGGAGCTATGAAAAATGGTTAGAATATTGTTTTCGAGATCTTTGTTAAACTTTGAATCCAGCGAAATAATTTTCGTTAATAAAGTGAGAGAATGGAAATAATTTTTGTTATCTGCCTTTGCATATTACATCCGATTTCTGAATAAAGGTTAAATATTGGATTTTGCATTATAAAAAGCGGGAGATACGCGAAATAAAATGAAATTAAAAACGCTTTTGCGTCAAATATGTTTTTTATACTTTTATAATTAACAGCAGACAGGGGTGGGGAATAAAATCTACGGCTGCAGGAAATTAGTAGCTTTTATAACCTATTCAGTCATTATTTTTTCATAGCAGAGCTACATCTGATGTTTGCATGTGAAATGCGTTAAATAACTTCCGTTTAAATCCAACAAATATGGTTAGTAATTTCGTGAAATCCACACTTTATTACGTTTAATTAGGAATATGTACGGATATTTTCATTCTCTATCTTTTGTGAGTTTACAATTTCTTTACTAATGAATGACGAAACATTTGCATATCAACGATGAAATTTATTGAAGCACGATGATCAGTGGATAGAATTTTACCAGTTTTCTGACATTCGTGTTTAAGAGCTTGCACGGCTCGAAACCGATATTGAAAAATGAAAAAAGTAACAAAACAATAACGAAGCCTGGAATGTTGAGAAATCGTGATTGCATTCAATGGTTCAATCATCTATATTTGATCGAGTGACACTTCTATTCGTATTAATAGCGCGTGAATTTTTTACCAGAACCGCTCACTGTACAAAACTGTACAAGCTGAATAAATAGGACCCAAAGAGAATTTTGAAAAACACCAATATCGGATTTTCTACGCACAAAATTTTCCTTCGTTTAGCGCTGTACATTTGCGTTGGGAAAATATGAACGATGTTTGATCGTATGTCATCATTTTGAAATATAAATAAAACTAATCACAATGTCACAATTATTTTTTAATTGCATTTTTAAATCAGAAATCTTTTCTCCTGTGTTGACGCTTATGTTTATTTTCTGCAGCAGTCAAACTAAATATTCAAAACACGAACAGCAATTTGCAGGCCAAATTGCAAGTATTATTTCGAGAGATAATGCAATAGCTTTGGAAATACAAAATACAGTCTAAAGAATATAAAATCTAACTTTGAAAAATAGAGAAATAATCTTAAAAATACAAAAAGTGATTTAGATCTTCGAAGAATCGATATTAAGGTTACAAATTTTAAGTTAGGAAGAGAAAAGTAACTGCCGACAATAAATGGCCCTTCGCACGTTGAAAAAAACCTTGTGGTAAAAAATCATTAAATAACAGTCAGAAATATTGGAAGAAATTTTCTTGTATTCTCCATTGAGAATTAATTTCTTTGTTTCAGAAACTTTAAAAAAATTAGATAGCATTAAAGAGAAAGTCGCAGAGGGTCAGTTTCCGTCTGTGCGAAAGAACACTCCGTGTCATTTCTAGTTTGCTGGTATCCGACCGAGATTTCCTTCGCGGCACGCTCTGGTTGTACTCGAACTCATTATCTAGATGGCTTCCCTAGCCAGGATTTAACCGAATTAAACGAAAACGTTACAGATTGCGTACGTAGCGGTATCACTTTGCAATTGTCTTAGTAAAGAAGTAATCGATAACATTAAGGCTTTTTCTTTTCACGTTTCAATCGTACATTCAACTAACCCTTAACAAAACTGTGATAGAAATATTCTCAATTGAAATCTTATAACATTAATTCCACAGGTAATAAATGTTATCTTAATGATTATCTGCTTAATTTCGATATACTGACAAAACATGTTTTGTCTAGACATGACAATTTAGATTTAGATTTTTAGATTTGGATTTAGATTTAGATTTTTCGATGTCGAGGTGGACGTGATTCGTTCGTAACATATACGCTCTGAACATATACTAAAAAAAAAAAAAAAAAAAAACAGTTCTTTAACATTTCACAAAGAAATCCGCAGAATAGAGAAGTTTTCACGAAACGAATTATTAAAATGAAAATTAAAGAAAAAGAGTGACACGTATCGCGTGACAGAGGCAGGCAACCTTCTCGAGTTACCCCTTCCTTGAATTTCGCAGATAAATGCCGAGCCCGCACCCTCCTCCCCTCGTATTTTCCATTCCGAGCGCGCGGATTACTTTCCCCGGAATTCTGAACTGTCTCGCGAACGAAGATTTACCTTGTTCTCGATGAGAAGAACTCATCTTTTTTCCACCCTCTATCTACCTCCTCTAGCTAACCCTCTTTTTTTTCCTTCTTAGATTACTCTTCTCCATCCCACGATCGTCTCACGATCAATCTTCAATTACGTAACAGAATCGATAAGAGCGTTGACATACCTCTTAGGATCTTAATAAAATTTTCTCGTTGCGCGGACGGTTAGGCGAAAAGGATGGGTGGAACGGAAGGGAACGCCAGAGGACAACGTGGTGGTAGCAGGCTAATAACAGCCCTCCATCATTTTCTTCGATATCCGGTAGCTTATTAAAAGCCCCCGAGGCTAGATCTTCAGATTATTTTCAGGAGATTTTCCGCTGCCGGCTATCGGCGCTTAAATCACAGCCGCAAGAGCTGCGTGTTAATTAATTCTGTGGCACGAGGGTAACCAGGTCCACGAAGCGGTGGACCCTGTGCGGTTTAAGGTTGTCTGCACCGATGACCGCGATCGGCGGGCACGCAGAAAAGATGCATATTTCACGGGGCTTAACCGTTCCTAGAAAATTCAAGGAAAATTCTTTCGCTCTGCCAGTGATCGATAATGGCTGGCGAAATTTTCTGTAAATTGAATATTGGATATTTATGCATGCAAATTTATGATATAATTAATTTACGAAACCAGAGATACGTAGTGTATAATCGTTAAACTGGGGAATTTATGCAAACTTTTATTTTTGTAAATATAACTAAAAAAAAAAAATCTAAGCAAAGATTTGTATCGCTTACGAAATGTTATATGTATAATATTGTCAGGATATTTAATATATATTTCCATATTATGTGCATACTTTTTTGCTGCGTCCAATTTATCCGGGCGCTCATTTCATAAACGAAAGGCCTTAATATTTCAAGGAATATTTTACTGAATATTTGAAGCCGGAATTAACAACAAATCTTCCGTATTTTCATTAAGTTTAGGAACTGTTTTAAAATTAACAATTTTAAAATTAAAAGTAAAATTTACCCTGTAGTAAAGTAAAATACCCTGTAGAACATTACAATATTAACGGATAGCATTTTAGAATCAGCAATATATTGGAATTACAGAAGATCGGTTCACGTGGATTTCTAGATCTCACATTGTCTTTGTTTCCGTTCCACGTAATACAACCGACAGACACTTTAACCCTACAAAATCTACAGAGACAGCTGGTTATCGTTGGGCAATTTGGCTCACCTTTATCTTGTCTATCTTGTACGAGAGGTACGCGCGGGACATTTACGTATCCGATTTCGAGGGGCGTCTTCATGGTGGAGACGCGTCGAAGGAGAAGTTATCACGGGACAGATTGCAATGGTGGGGGGTCGATAAGAATTCACGGTGTTATCTCATTTCCTGGCTACGGTCTTATCTCTTTTCCATGGGGTGCCAGGATATAAATCAATACGTCTTGAGAACTCGAGGGGAAGAGAACCAGTTTCCTTCTTCTGTTTGGAGAAGGGACGATGAAAAGAGGTGGTAGAAACGAGAATCCAGCAAGGGGATGAAAGGCTAGGCCGAGAAGGACCTGATGAACTCATTCCCTTTCTCGAGGGATCCTCTACCTCTCGTCACCCCTGAAATCGCTGTCAGGCCCTCAGGTGAGATTCGCATTAGCGAAATTGTCGCTGTGGGTAGCGTGGAGTTCGTAGCGTAGAGCGACGTGATAGAGATGGTACGAGGTAGAAGTTAGGGGTGGAGGGTCGAAGCGTAGAACGAAACGAGCATTTACATTGCTTTGACCAATCAGGCGTCGCGACGATTTAAATAACCGAACTACCACTACGCGACGCGCCATTCTCTTTATCAGCGACTTCTTGCAGCTGTTTCACCAGCGGAGAACCACCATCCTTCCTTCCCTTTTTTTTTTTCCTCTTCCTATGGCTCTCCGCTTCTCTTCTTAGCTGGCGTTCTTCCGTTTCGCCCAGTTAGACTTCCTCTCCCTTTCGTAGGGGGATCGTCGCGTCGCGGTAGAATGCAAAGTAGCTCGATTATCAGCTGGCAGCTTCTTCATAGATATTTTTTACGGGCATAATTGGATCCAACGATTCTCATTTCGACGGTAATGCAAAACCGTCGCGGAGCGCGCGCGTTCGCGATACCGCCGAGTCGTCGGATTATTGCCAATGCCCGTGGCTCTGCTTAGCCTTTCGCATTCTTCTCTTTTTCCATTCCACTCTTCGTCCGCTATTGTCTCTTTCGTTCCCTCCCTTTATTTCGCATTCCGTGGCAAGAACGTAATTGCGTGATGCAGCGATACACTTTAACGAGCGCGCCCGTTGTTCGTCGAGAAACGGTGTAACGGGATATTAAGGGTAAACAGGTATCTGGAGCACTGGGAAAAGTGGGAGTTTAAAATCGTTCTTATTGACGTCTTCCGGGACGCGTTTAAATGACGGAGATTATTTTCATCGGTCTAATGACAGCCGAGTCACTGATATTTTTTATTTTATTAAAATTCTATATTGTGCATCGAATTTAACGATCGGCAAGCGTCCATAACAGTCGCTAATAATCATCGATTGTTCAGATGAAGTTAATTAGTCAATTAGTATCGCAGCCGAAGTAATAAATTCTTTTATGTACCAGCGGAACGCGTTCGTTTCTCTTCGGCTGATGAATTACGAATTACAACGTGCTAACATTACCATGAAGCGCAATGATATTTACACGCAACCAACACGCGGTTAGGTTATTACCCGTACGTGCATGAAAATGATTAATATTCAGAGCTGTTAGCTTCGTAATTAACGTGTACACGCAACGATTCGATAATGGCGGATTAATAAACGTTTTCATCCTCACCTTCCTTTCCTTTTTTCTATATATTAATTAATTAATTCATAACGACTCGTGCCCACCTCTTATTAAACCGATCGCTTATTAATAACGCGGATTCCAGAACAATTAGGTGTAAATTAATTTCCTAGTCGTTAAAGGCGAATTTGTACGGGATTAAAGAGAGAGAGGGATTCATTTGGCCAAATTGATAGCCTAGTAGATTTACAAGTTACCTGAGCATAATTTTGCTTAGTTGCACAGGATACTTTGTTAGGAGTAACCAGAAAAAAATTTCCATCGCTTCGTACAACTGTAGCATGTGTATCGTGTAGAAGGAAGGATTGAAATTGACTCGTAAATTCTTCCGTTTTAATGAAACAATTAGACGCCTTCGACGTGTAACAGCTGTCTAACGTTTAATAGTTAAACGAGTACTCCGTTTAAAAAGATGTCAAAATTAACGAATAAATTTTTTAATGGATCATCCGCGATTTTCCCGCGTAATTTCATGCATGAAATCGTTGAATGGCTGAAGACCAGCGCTCGTTAAATGTGCCTTTTCTTTCTTTTTTCCTATAAATGTATGACGTGCGCTACATAAATGGCTTAACTTTTCAGCGTTTGCATTACATATTATCGTGAATTTTTTACCGATGAAATTTTAAAACCAAAGTTGCTGTAAGCTTAACAAATTTGAAGAAGCAATATAATTATTTTGAAAGTTTACTCGCGATACGTATTTTTGAAAAAATATATGAAAATTACAGTTTCTTTAATAGACGTCGTGCAGCGTTCCTGTAAGCTCATGTACTATTTTATTTCCTTTACTTTTATAATTTTCTTTGATACATTTGAAAATTTTGTTCGTTCGTGGATGTTGCACGCACACATTTTTGATAGCGAGTCCTTTCAACTGGAAGCGAGTTCCTTATTCGAAAGAACGTCGGCTCTGACGTGTATATTTTCGCAAACGTATTCATTTAAATAATAGGATCGTTTTGCGCTCGTTACTCGATCCAATAGCTGCAAACTACGCGAAGCCATGCAACGAAATCGCACGCGATGCATCTGCACGCGAATACCATACAGTATGAATCTTTGTTGAGAACACAATTTCGTTCCGCGAACCTTTTCACGGTGCTCGTCAAATCTTTTCTGTTACCTTCCGTGATAAATTAACTCAAGAATTTACGATGCGATACCATTACCTGCAAGCGCTTTCTATTCTTATTGGCGAAAGATCTTCTGCTAACTCTCATTCTTCTGTCATAATCTCACTCATAACAGCGTCGAAATTTGTCTAGGTTTTTCTTTACATCTTTCCATATTTTTTGATGAACCTTTCTGGTTTTGAACGAAAATATTATGCGTCAAAAGTTTAATTCTTTGTAAATAGCTAACGTGAATTTAAGTGTAGGTTGATTTAAAATTGGAACACTATGAATATTTAGAATATGTAGAGCATTTAGGCTACCTGGTAACTAGTAGGGTACAACACGTAAAATATTTGGAATATTACAAATCTTGATCGCAAGAGTTCGATTAACTTCTATATTATTATTTATCACAGACATTGATCTCTGGAATATAGTTTCTCACTTTGTTTTAAGAATTAATCCAGTGGTATGACAATCTTGTTTAATTATATATATTGATGTATTAAGATCTTTGTGAGTAAAGATCTGTATACGCTAAATCTCGTAAAATTCTTCGCTAAGTTACAATAATGAAGTAAAAATTTAGAATCCTCTTAAAAACGAATTATCAATAATTGAGGGTTAACAGAAGCACAAGTTGCGTATAGTGGATAGAAAGCAACGAGGTTCACAAAACAAACTGACGCAGTTGGTGAAACAGCTTGTCAGATCGTTTCTCCGTGGCGATACAGAAATCCAATGTCGCTTGGACTACGTTGGTGGAACGAAACCGCAGTCAGAACGCTATATCGGTACCTCGCCTACTTAACATTCGATCTTCGAAGCGGAGAATTCACGCTTGGTCCGAAAGTGCAGCATCAAACGACTGAAACACAGCTTAGAAATGGTACCGTGATATTACCAGCCACGTAATTTCGTATCTCGTGCAATGGTCACGCGACCGCAGCTTGCGATGGATCAGTGTCGCATAAACGTCGCAATATGGTGACCAGACCTCTGTTATCACGTAACGCGATAAATGCTGGTCGAAGGTTAACGATTATACTCCCAGATTATATTCTTTTGTTATGGGGAAGTAGCGGATGGAAGAAGAGAATGGTAGAGGCATTGGATTAGCGGAGTTAGGGTTTCTGTAGCCTTTTCTCTGCTTCCATGTTTGCGTTAGCGAGGGATTGTCCCTGGGTAAAAGCTGAAGATATGAGGTTGAATTTGAGTTATGAAGATTCTGGAGAGGGAATCGGTTGATGAGGGATGACGTGGAATTTACGATTCAAGCTTTTGTGAGCAATAGTTGATTTAAGATAGATTGATTTGATAAAGAGATATCCCACGTGAAATTATTTGATATTGTTTGCCTTAGTTACGATTATTCATCATATAGTTATTTTTCTTTATTTATATTCCAAGATTGTATCGATCCCTGACTCGTTTGTTTATATTTCTGTCGCGTACATTTATATCTGTGTTTTGTTTGTCCACATCCTTGGTTTATTTATTTTCTCGGTTTATTTATAGTCTGTTTATATACTGGGATTGTTTATACGTATTCCTCGTTGCTTTTCATTTTTAATTTATCATTTATATCCATTGTTTATTTGCGTTGATCACACTACCGATCTGTTTATTTACCATCTTATTTAGTATCCTGTTGATGTATACATTAATTTAATTACTATATAACAATATCACAGTATCACAATTATATATATATATATATATATATATATATACTTATATAATTATATAATAATAATAATATTTGATGACACCAGGGCAGATGAACACGACAGAGACACGACAAGAGGGAGATCGACAGGTGGAAATTCGTCGCCGAACGACGAGTCGGAGAATAAATAATGCATAAATTTTCACCGGCATTTGCGGAAGATTTTGGTCAGTGTGTCGGAGTTGGACGGGGCCAGATTTATGTTTGTATTTTTGTTTACTACCATCGAACGCGCGATTCGTCCCTATATTTTTCCTACCCATCTTTTTTCCAATGTACACGTGCTATTGTGTGTATACCCGTGTAAATGTTTGTACACGTCCTTTTTTTCCCCCTCCAGAAAAATTTTGAGCTAGAGTTTCAGGCCGCGTGAAAATGGCTGCAGTTTGTTTAACCGTGCTTCGACTTGATTTATCGCCTACGGAAAAATGCGGTTGGATACGTAATGGGAAAGTTACGCCGTTCTAGTTGGCGCAACGTTTCTGAAAGAGAAGATTGCTCGATTTTCAGGTACGACGAATATACTCACGCAACTCTCCTTTCTTTCTCCCTTCTTTCGATTTTCAATAAACACTGGTAGGTGATTTAAAAAATCCATGAGAATGGTAGTAGTTTCCGAGACGTCGATTTATCAAATGCCACGTAATCGTTGTTGCACGATGGAAAGGGAAGTGGAAACTTCTTGGAAGAATTTTTAGGAGACTTACGTATTTAGAATATCAAATTGTACGAAGCGTAAGACATTGTTTGGTAGCATCGCAGATTATATTTCTGACACATCGATACGTTTGCCTATTTTTATATCTCGGTATGCATCGTATGTCACTGACTAATTCTTCAGAGGCTAGCAGTTGTGTATTACGAGTAGGATACTTTTAATTCTGTTCCTAGATATCCGTTTATACGAATTCCATGTATTTGAAAGACATTTTAATTGGTGCTCGATCAAACAAACTTCTACTGGTTCTACTTCTACTGGTTGAATCCACCTGTCTGAATGTAAACTCTTATTATACTAACAAAAGATCATTGGTAGTGGGAAGAATCAATAGACTCCTACTATATGAATTCCACTTATAGAAATTATTTGTCCTCTGATAAATTCATATGAACGAAGTTCTATTGTACTACGAATTCTTACATAGTCGATATTTTCCAACGAAACTGTAGAAATATACACGTGAAAACGTAAAAGCAAGAATTATCCTGAAAATTTCTTTTTGTTTATATTCGTCCGTCTCGTCCACGAAAGTAGCAAGCGCCTCGTTTTACGCATCGCTTCGTACGGTTTCAAAAGAAATAAAGAAACTCTCGGCGAAAGAGTGCGCGGATAAAGCGTTTAATCCTTGTACTTTTTACAAAGCCCGCCAAAACGCAGCAGCATTTTCATAGTTATTGCAAAATCTACGTCAGAGCTTGTCAGCTGTTATTACATCGGCAGAAAGGTTTGACGATGCTCGTTTGCCGGACGATATTGCAGCCTCGCGCGACAGAACAACGCGGTATCTCTCGCTTTTCGGCGGGGTAAATAAACGAATAAATATCGTGGGAGTTGGCGGAAAAATCTGGTCACTAGGTCAAAGTTGTATATTCGCGCCACGGTGGCCAGGAATTTTCCTTCAATTTTTCGCGGCTGCCAGTTTAGCAGATTTCACCAAACTGCGGCCTATCGAAATAACGAACAAGTTTACTTTCTCGCAGCTCGCGCCGTGTTTCACTGGAGTAAATAAATTATTCGAATAATTAAATGTTTGGAGACCCTCGTCCCCTTTCTCTCGTCGCGTGTGTAGTCGGCTAGTTTTACCAAAACCTTCACGATCGATGACCGGAAAATTGACGCGTTAATGGGACAAGTAACTGGGATGTTGGAAACCGAGCAAACGACCCTTCAAATTGCTATTCGTAACAGACACGTGTCACGGAAGTTAATTGGGCGGGATAACGGACTTTTCAACAATTACAGTTCGTTCACCTTTAACTGGAAATTCTTTGTTGGAATTTAGAAAATTGTAGCGATATACTGTTGAGTTAAAGGTAGGTTTTTGTAAAATTTCAAATAAAACAATGATATTTATTGTCGAAGTGGTCACCACTTCTAAAAAAAAAAAAAAAAAACTACATGATCTGTTTAGTCTTCTAGTAGTTTTTATGTAATAAATTAATTTGAATGGAAAAGAGAAAAGCGGCTGACAAATGTATTTGTAAAGGCATTGACAAATTAATTTTCAGATATTTACGACAAAAGTTAGAAAAATATTAAGAGATAGTTGTTTGTAGGGTTGTAGAGTTATAGAGAGGGTGTTGAAGTGGTCACCACTTCTAAGAAGACTCTACATTTGGTCTTTTTAGTTTTCTCAAGCACCGAAGCCATCGACAGCGTATAGACAAAACGCTGCGACGAAGATAGACCATAAACAGTAGACAGGCGACGTTGGCTTCGGGGGTTTTCAGTTATTGGGTAACACAGCTAGCGTGCGGATGTGTACCAGCTCAAATTGTATTCTTACTTATAATCACACTTCTATTTAAATATATTTTCTACCTTACAATTTATCCACGAGTTTCCCTGTTTACACATCAAATAACCTCAACATTTATGTGTCTTCTGTTCTTTACTCTTCCATATTAAATTAAATCCAGTGTTCAATTTGAACGACTCTTTTCAGCATCAAATTGTAACATACGCTTCTTTACGTTCCTAATTTTATTGAATTAAATTATATTTACAAAGATGCAATTAATTGCAGGAATATGGGAACACAGTCAAATCATAAGCAGGTCTTCGAAATTATTCAGAGAGCTCGAATTAATTGGAATAAAATTTCGGATACGTCCATTCGCTTTACCAAATACACCCAATTTGCTGCAAATAAATCCAATCGTTCCTATATCAACACGGTCTTTTCTATAGATTTCTATTAACCTCCAAAAGCCGATTCCTTGCACAATGCAACAGGAATTTCTTCGCTGTATCTTATCAGAAACATTTTCTCCGCCTTACTCCTTCCCTATCGATCGTCGCGCTACACCCCGAGTTATGTAATACTCGTTTCGAATCAGTGAGCGATTTGTCGTTATTAAATCGCAGACGGAGAATCGATCGCGTCGGCTTGATTAAATATCCACGGCCGTTGCGTCGAAGCCTTAATACGACCGATGAAAAACGGCGGTGGTATGTCCGGGAATTCGACGCGGGCAAAGCAGCCGCAATAAATCGTCGGCGTAAATTCGTTCGTCGGAAAACGATTTACACGACGGAAAGGGTAGAGACGGTGGATACAGCACGGCAGAGAGGGTTGAAGAAGGAACGAACGAGACGTTGAATGAGGAAACATCGTTTTCATGGAGCGACGACCGATTTATGAGGGTCCGGTGCTGCGCGTCGTCGCGCCATCAAGAATTCATTTCGCAAATTAAAACCGGTTTCCCCCGGTGAAAACGTTGGAACAACGGAGAGAGTTGTCGAAAAATTTTCCTCCCGATGGTGACACGGCTCGTGGTTGTTGCTCGCGAAATGTGAAAGAATAGACGAGGAAATTCGTGGAACAACAGTCTAATGGCTCATGAAACAAGGGATGGGAGAACAACGCATGTACGGCCAATTATCTTCAGTTACGAGCCTTAGTTTCCTGGACACGTGGAACCTCTTCTGGTATGCGTGTACACAACGCCGTTGAATACAAGAGACGAATGATACACAACCTACCGTATCGAAACGTTGTAACCTTTTCGTCGTGGTTGGCCTCGCTGTAAGAACTTTTCGTGGATACAAGAAGCGAGCCTCTGGGTACTTTGCGTTAGCACAATACGCCGTTTTATTTCGTTTATGACGATTAGACCGGGAGAAGACACAAAGGGGATAACCGCCGTCGAGGGAATTCAATTTGAACAGTTTATGGTGGACCGGGATCAAAGAATATATAAATGAAATTTAGGTATAACGACAGGATAGAATAAAATTAGGAATAACAATAGGAAATATATAGGGCGTTACAAAGTACGTAAATGTTATATCAGAGTCAGAAGCATGAAGAGAGCGAGAAAAATATGTCTCAAACATCATTTTCAAGATGGATTTTTCTATTTGGATTTGATGTCTACAATCGACTCTATAAATATCCATATACACATACTTTGTGACATTCTGTACTTTGAATTAATTACGTAGAATCGTACTTTTGTACAAATCTTAAGTCCAGGTTGTATCATAAATTATCTGTGAATATGGTAAGTGTGTTTAAAGTATCGTCAGTTAAATTCGAGTAATCAGATCCATTTGAGCTTACATCAAGATCACCGACACTCCTAATAAACTACATACGTATTATTTATCGTCCAAAATTTTCCCATACTCGCGCCGAGAAATTCTTTTATCTCTAGTTTCTGCCACGTTAAATATGAAATTCCTTTACAAATTGAACAATTTCTTTTATCTGGTAGAAAATTTAGGGGCAGCTTTATCTTCGTCCATCGTTGCCCGTTTCTTCTTTGCCTTTGGGAGTTATCTTCCACGTGAGATACATTTTGCGCAAGAATGTGGAACACGGTCAAACGTTAGCACCGGGGACCGGTTAGTATTCCGTGGAAATGACGCGTGTCACACAGAAAACGCGAATACGAGAAAACCGTCGAGACAGAAGAGTTCGACGTTACATGGCGTTTGAGCGTCCACATGGAATTGTGCAACCCTCCGTAATAATCTCGTCTACCGCCTTACCACGTGACGTTTCGTTACGATGTTTGCAACTATAACGAATGCGACGGGATATTCGCGAGACGCGCGTGGTAATTGAGTGTCGCTTTCGCTGAAGTTTCCAGGCACTGGCTACTGGTACTTACTCGTTGCACGGACAATATTTACCCTCGAGACATTTTCATTTAATTAAATAACCTTCTTCATTTGCCCTTCCGTGTAATTTATAATTCTATATATTATTCTAAATGAACATGATACTGTGAAAGTTTTTCGTCAGTGACAACAACTCATTAGCTTCTAATGGAAAGTGTGTTTATAAAATAGATGCTATAAAATAGATCGAGGCGGTATATTATGTTATAAAGCGATACAAGAATCAATTTGAGAAAACTGTGAGTAACCCTGCTTGCTTTTAAAAGTTAAAAACTATGGATATGTAATTTCGTTTAGGAAATTCATAGAGAAATGTTTTACATAAATATTGATGTTACGCATATACAGGGTGGTTGGTAACTGGTGGTACAAGCGGAAAGGGGGTGATTCTACGCGAAAAAAGAAGTCGAAAATATAGAATAATAATTTTTCGTTTGAGGCTTTGTCTTCGAGAAAATCGACTTTGAATTTTCGCTCGGTACGCGTGCGGTACGTTATAACGGATCTCACTGTAGATCGTTGTCTCGATGGAAGAATTAAAAAAAGAAAAAAAAATTAAAAAATTTTATTCTATATTTTCGGCTTCTTTTTTCGCGTAGAATCACACCCTTTCCGCTTGTACCACCAGTTACCAACCACCCTGTATATGTATCGTTTTGTATATTCACGTTGATTTCGAAAAAGAATCGGCCTGTACTTATCGCTTCTCTACTGTCGCCGTCAATTCAACTGGAAATAAGCTAAAGACAGAGAATCTTGATTTCGTGGTTACAATCTTTATCCATTTTGTTAATTCTATCACTTTTCCTAAAAAGAATTTATATTTTATCGAAATACGAATAGAATTCTACTCTCTTGTTAATGATCACCTCTTGATCAAATAAACCAAGGAATCAGAAACTAAATAGAGATCGACCAATGGAATGGTTATCGATGACACGATTCTATAGTTACGAGTTACAGTTCGCGGCATACAGGTCGAATAAGAGGATAACGATCGTCGTTAAAGTGATTTTCAATTTTTCCAATAGCATCCGCGAATGCTGAGCAGACGAGCTGCGTGTAACTTGATTTTATTGGATGAAATTGCGCGTGTCAGACTCCTCACCGTATCTGCATATTGTTCGATTTTCGTGACACTTCATTAATTACCGAAACACGTCGGTCCCGGGCTGATTTAATTAATGTTCCACGCGACGTCCCTTCGTGTCGGGGAATCAAACGAAAATGCATCGTTAATAGGATGTAGATTCGTCGCTTTCAGCATTTTTATGGATGGCACAACGACGGAATTTTGTTTTCCGCACGGGAAAGGGCGGGGGCGGCGTTCGCGTACCTATCCCCATAGTAAAAGTTTCTCGATGGCTGTCGCGGCCGACGTTATTACATTTTTCGATGTACACCGAATGCCTAGCACGTAAAAACACACCGCTAGCCGTGGAAATATTTAATTAAAAATATCTACAATGCGTTTACCGCGGATTGACCTCGTGTATCTTCTCGCCTGTTTACCCGCGTTTAATAAGATTCTCTTCCCGCTTTAATATCACGCAGTTTTCGAGGATGCTTTTTTTCGCCTCTTCTTCCGCTTCAAACAAGGATTCCGCATGACCTAGGACGAAATTTTCTTCCTCTGACTGTAAGCCACGCGCGATTCCCGTGCATCTCGTAGATTACTGCTACGAGGAAAGCGTGCACTTAAGCATGGAAAAGCACGGAATATTTGCCAGCCACTGTTCCACGATAAATGTACGAATAATGTTTAACATTTCTGCTACATGTGAACTTTTTCGTTTGACGTGCCGTTATCTGGTAATCTGCGCGTGAATTATTTTATCTCTTGAAAAAGAATCCTTTGAATCATATTCTAATTAAATTTCCGATTGAAATATTTCCAATTTAACATCCTTTAAATATGCTGGAAACTAAATGATTATATGGGATCTTTCTGATCACATTCTAATTAGACGCTCTTACAATATCTCAAAGTAGCAAAACTTACAATTATATGACAATGTTAAATTAATCTCACGCTTTTCCACGATGCTGAGATAATCGTACAGAGAAAACATGGTTTATATTTTTAAATATAATAGGACGTTCCTCTTTTCATCGCATCGTGTATTATAGTTAAAATCGTCTCCTTTCTTCTATTCGAGTAGACTCCATTTTCATAGAATCAAATTTTTGTAACCGACACGTGATACGTACTAAACGATATGAAATTGTACTCGCACTTAATCAGGCAATGTGTAAATGCTATAATAAATAAAATGATTTGCAAGTACTTCTTGTAACCACTATATATATGGAGGATCCTGGACATTTTTACTGCGAACAGACACTAATAACAAACTCGGAAGGATACGCTAAGATCGACGATAAATTCTGTAAGGAATTTTCGTCCATTTCGGTAGTCTTAGGTTAATGCGGCGCTGTTGACGCAGTCTAGCGCCACAGAGATACGCAAACGTAGTTTCCTTGACAAGAAAAGCTGCGGGTCCAGCGGCGTATATACTAGCAGCCAATAGCGAGTGTAAGCTAGCAGCGGCAGAAGCTTGGCCTCGCGGTTAGGTGACTCCGGATGGGGAGTACAAAAGCTTTCAGCTCCTCCTTGTCTCTATTTCCCTCTATTTTATGTTGCACATGGATCCGACAAGTGTGCGAACACACGAAAACCACAGACATACACCGACGTTTACGTACGTGGAACACATATTCCCTGGGCTCGCAGGTACGCGCGGGAAGCCGTCTCGAATAAACGGGAATCCGCCCTAACTTTATGCGGTTCTTATTAAATTCCAGCCAACGAGAATCGCTAAGGACGATGCGAGTCGTGCCATTATTTTGCACCCGTGACACCGCGAACCTTCGAATCGACTCCTTGAATTATTTTTAATGGCTCACGCCTCTTACTGAAGTTTTCCGTATGATAAAACTCGACGTAAGAACTTTCGGGATGCTTTAAAGTTTGGTGAGTTAAGATTAGGAAGTGATGTAGTAAAGTTACAAAATTAACTAACACACGGATCAAAGTTTATGTTTCGAAAGTAATAAGAACAATCTGAGACTCTACAAAGAAATAAACCGCTTATGATCTAGTTTGGTCGAGATTAATTCAGAATCGTTTATTCCTTTGTAGTATCTTTATAGGAATTTTATACGTTGTAGTATACAATTTGGAAAACAGATTCTAGAAATACATAATTTAATGTTTGTCGTACATAAATTTTAGAAACCAATTGTTTCAAACTCAAGATAGTTCTGTAATGCGTGTCTGACCATACGTAGGGCGGTACCACTGTGACGTTCCTACCGACTCTATGTTTAACTTTTCTTTAATTCAAGCGCGATTTTTAAAACTACGATAAACATTGCAATAAATAAACATCATGTTCTTATGTATACGTTGCTTTTTTCAGAAAGATAATAAGCCCACCCTTAACAAATTTTTATGAGGCGAAGGTTCATACATGGAGTAAGCGAGAAATATTGGTCGTCTCAAAAGTTTCTTTTGCTTTATGAGGAAATAATAGATGCACGATTTTCTTCCAATAGAACAAAATCGATTACACATAATTCAATAAAATAATGTAAAACAAAAAATGTTGTGCATCTATTATTTTCTTATAAAACGAAAGAAACTTTTGGGACAATCTAATATTTCTTCCGCGAAACTGTAGAATTGTAAAATTGTTACGATTTAGAGAGCTGTAAAGGTCTAGTGGAGCTTTCGTGATTCGAAGTATTTGAGGTTTGTTCTAGAGGGAACCGAGAGAAGGGCAGTCGCTGGGAACATAGGAAGCTACGAATCAATGAACGTACAACACGCAGAATTTTACGATACCCGTGACAGATGGCCACAACGTTAATAACACAAGACTACGGAACACTCTATCCATAGGCCATGACGTTATTGGCGACAGATTTAATAAAACCAGCCGAATCAAATGTCCTGGAACGAGATCGATGTTGCTCGTCGCTTTGTATATCCCACGCGTTCCAGACGGAAATTTGTTGAACCTGTTTTAAGCTTCCTGATGCGAGCCGTTCATCAAAGATCTAATGACACATCGGTAGGTAGTTTATCAATTTGTATACGACGTCAGAAGAAAAATCGCCTGTCATATTCTAAACGATTTTACTCATTAAACCATTCGAACAGAAATTAAATCTTTTCTTCTCACCAATATTTATAATCAAACCAAGTATTGTTCAGTAGCAACAATATAAACTCCATGGGATCACAGGAAACTCAAATATTTCAAAGAAACGCTATTAATAAACAAAAATTAAATGCTCTCCCATTTCCAATATTCACAATCAAACTAGCTACTACTCCAATAGAAACATTATAAACTTCACAGCGGCGTATGAAATACTATAATAAACCATATGAATAAAAATCAAACCCCAGTCAATTAAAATATAATTAAATAATTATCACCTCGATATAAAAACTATACAGTCGACAAAATGAAGTGAAACGAATGAAAGAAAAACGTAGTATCACTCCTCAAGAATCTCAAATAATTACTTCAGCACCAAACAATCAACTGAACTTGAACGCAACCATTCCACGGTACCAGAAAATTCTAAAAATCTCATGTTTCTCATTAGACGGAGATCCAGCGTTACACACAAAACCCGTGGCTATTCGTGTTTCGACGAACGTCGAGATAGAAGCGAGCAGCAGAGAAAAGCAGAAGTAGAAAAAGAGGCGCGAGAGAATATGAAAATTTGCGTGGGAGTGAAAGAGACAGGGCAGAAAGTGCGAAGCCGATCTCACCGGTAAGAAATCGCTGTCTCAGTGTTGCCGCGGTGTAGTTGGAATAATTTCGGCGTTTGCATGGATGAGGGCGGTGGCTACCGGTTTTATCCTTAGCAACCCGTTCTTCGTTTTGAACTGGCCGAGGCGAGGCTCAGCCACCGTGTGAATTCGCCAGGATGGAGAGCGATCAGCGTCTTTCAAACGGCGAGGCGAAAGTAAGGTCTGAATAATGAATCGGGACGAGGAACGGGCCTGAGATGGTTCGTACATTTGACCATCTTGAATCCTTTAGGGCTGATCCCTATGAGATGTTCGAGCAAGTTACCCGGCCGTTATCCGGATGCCGGTTTACATTCCGGGCCGACCGCTGGAAAAGGGAATTCAAATGGCTACAACGCATAGAACATATCGTCCTCCCTTTGTTGCGAACCTCGTGCAAGGATCTACTTTTTATGACGATTCTACTCGCTCTTTCGAATGGGCGGCGAGGATATTCTACTATAGTTCGTAGTTGAGATTAAAGGAAAATTGGGTCGGATTAACTATTCTTTTGTATGGATTTATTTTGGTAGGTTTATCTCTTCCTCTGTTGAATTTCATTCGTTTGAAGCGTATGTATCACAGCGAAATTTTAATTAATTGATTAGGTTTTAGTTGCTTCGGTCGAATAAGAAAGTTTGTTTATTACTTCGCTTCATTTTATTTATTTCATCTGGTAAAAAATTGCACATATCAGTTAAATAAACTTGAGTCCCTGTCATCTCAACGAAAGGTGACAGTGATGAGAATACAAAATTCAGTTATTGTGAACTATTTGCTCTTCGAAGAATGTGTCAGGAAAATGAAGTTACATTACGTGGATATTTTTATGGGTGTGGTAATGTTCGAAGGTAAAGTAAGTTATAGTTTGCAGCCATGGTGCTTTTCATGGTTGACGCATGTGATACAAGTTGGAAAATTTTGAAAAGGCAAATATTTGATAATAGCGAAGTAGAAACGTGTATATAATTTCGTTAAAGAGGAGAAAATAGTAAGATCTTTGTAAAAGGAAGTGGATCGATTACAGTCGTTAACCTAGTTTTGCTTTTCCATAGGTATGTCGAGAAGGTTCGCGGCTCAAAGTCACAGGATCCTCAGCGGAAAACGTGTCGCTGGGTAATTATCGTTACTCGTGTGCACCGTTCTCGAGCCAGTTAATGTTAATAGACAACCTGTGCACCATTACAACTTTCCTAATTAGCCAACCATATTCTTTTTCGCGCGTTTGTTGAAATTCTGTTAATTTCGTAGTTATCGTTCCACGCTAACAAGTCTGCCACGTGTTTATTCGAACGAATATTTACATTCTATCTGCTGAAATTATCGAAATATAATAAGCAAAATTTTGTGGAAAATTTTAATAAACCGCTGTTCGATGATGATAGCGAATATTTATGCATTTTCCATAGATCCACATTTTAAAATACAATTCCGCTTCATCCTCAATCGTAATCGACAGTTTTCGCGTTGTTTTACAAAATGTTGGAAAAACTGGTAATTTCCTATGGAATCTCCATGCAACGATATTGTTGGCGAATTAGTATCCAGCTGTTAGAAATTTCCATACAGACTCGGGTAAAGCGACCACCAGCGTATACGATTAATCGTTATTTAAAATTACAGTCGCAACCGCAGTCGTTGGTTGTCCGTATATTCCTTTTCTTTTTTTTTTTTTTTGTCGTTTTCACGACGATATTTCGCTCGTTTCAATTAGCGTGTCGCGGGAAAAAGTTGTCCAGTCACCGAGTTATTGCGGGGAAGTTTAAGACAATCGTGGCTCAGAGCGAGTCGAAACTTCCGTTCAGCTTTTTCGTGCAATTTTTGCCGTGCCGCTAAACGATGAAACAATCACCGTATCCGTTTTCATGGAATAACATTCGTTTGTTAGAGTGTTTCAGTAGAATGGCGGTGAAACTTAGAATAGTGCGTGAGATTATTTAGAATTTCCATCACGTTGCACAGAGGAAAATAAGTTTCGTCCTCTGGGATTCTTCTGACTTGTCACATGTCGTTGTTTGTCTTGCTAGGAAATCAAAATGGATTGCATATTCTATGAGAATTTATTACCACGAGGATGAAAGGGGAGCGAAGGTCTCATAAATATTCCAGTGTATTGGGGCTACAATGTGTTATCTGATTATTGGCTCTCTTTTTGTATGATAAGACAATCTTCTTCTTTTCGTTCTTTCCAACGTTGCTGCGTCCTTTGAGGCATCTAAGAATCTTTCTATCGCTAGAAACTTCTTAAACTTGAAGGGAGAGTAAAAGAATTGTTATTTATTCGTAGTTTCTCGCTTAAATATTTTACGCAAGGAAGCTTCTTTTTAAACATCAAGAATCTTTTTGTTCGTTTAAATAAGGACGACATAGAAAACAACAAGGTATGGTGTAAGGTGAATGTATGGTGTATGGTGAATGTATGGTGTATGGTGTATGTATGGTGGCATGTTTTTGACGTTGATTCTTTATGAGACAGATTGAAGAAAAAAATCAACTGAATTTTAAGCGACAAGGAGGTACCAGAACAGAAAAGGGAAACGCGCGAACGACATAGAGTTCTTCATTGACTTTTCAGTTTGAAATGATATTCTGTGGATGAAATAGTGAAAGCTGACTTCGAACATATGCAGGTCGAGTAAAATTCGCATACCTTCGAAGTTGAACGATTTTGCGGGTTATCCTGCTGCTTCTGGAATCAAAATGCGGTCGGATTTAAATCCTCGTACTACACCCAGAATGATCAGACAGACTGTTTTCACTAAAATATTTTCCGTGAATTGCTAACGATTCTTTCATCTTCTATCGTCGGAAAAAATGAATTTTTATGTCAGTACATCTCAATTAAACGAGAACGCGAAAAATTATCTGTTGGAATGAGATTTTCACATAGAATACAAAGCTCTGAAAATGTTTCTGTATGTGTTTTACTTGAATCACATTATCGGGATAGTATATATTGGAAATAATATTTATTAACTTAATTATTGTTAACGACTTGCTACATCCTGTATTTGTTATAAATTCAAAAATATTGTAGATTTGTAACGAAGATTATTGAAGATTTATAATTAATAATAACCAATATTTCAACTTACTATGATATATATGTATAAGACAAAATTTCATACAACGTGTAGTTGATTACTGTTGATGCAAAAGTATATCATTCTAAAAGATAGTAAAGAAATTTTATTATAGTAATTACTTGCAACATACTACTTTCCAAGCAGCTTCAAGTTTTCTAGAGCCGAAGAAATTAAAAGCACGAAGATTAAGAACACGTTCAGAGTGTTCGCCATAAGAATATTTCGATTAAAGCATCAATTGTACGATTTAAAATTTCCGCGAAAAGCTTCGAACGGATCACAGGCTGGTTTTCAATTGCTTTGTCCGTCACAAGGATGAATGGCGCGATGCTGGAGAAAGTGAAGGGGAACACGGAACAGAAAGACGGAACGCGTGTTCGCGTTTCAAAGAAGAGGGAAGTGCTTGGTGTACTTTTGACGTCTGCCCCTCGTATGGAAGTACTTTCCAGCAGCCGGTGCAGTAAAAAACTAGTCACTGGCAATGAAGAAGGCGAAAAAGCGCCGCACTGCTTGCATGTACCGTGATTATTTTCCCCTTTTCTCCCTCTTTCCACTCCTCTCTCGCTTTCGAGTTACCGTACAGAAATTACGAATCATTCTTTGTCGAGTTCTTCGTCCACGAGGCTCGTTCTTTCAACGCCTTAAACGAATTAAACGTCGCCTTTTCATACTAGATTTAGCTAATTATAACGTTGTCTATGTTTGCATAGCAGAGTCCGCATTGAAAAAACTCAGCGTTCTAAGAACGATAATGCAATGATACGATACTTGAAGAATTCAGAGAAAAAATCTCGTCGAATAATTTCTCGAATGGACGAAAATATTGACACAGACGGCCTTTTCTTCTCTACAACTCGAATCTGCTTTATAATCATTGAATTGTTATGCTTTGCTAAAAATAGTCTATCACATATTTTTTTAGTATTTGTTTCCTCTATACAGCAACTTAACAATAATGAGTTATAATATGTTTTAACCCTAAACTTAAAATTTTACAGAAATATTCGTGCGAAGGAAATTTCACATAAGAAAATCTGTTGTCAATACTCTTGAGTTTCGTCACTGTCCGTGATAATCTACTTATGTTTTCAAGAAATTCGCATCAATCATTAAACGGTACGGCGATAACATCGATCATGCTACGAAGTCTATAATTCACCGTTAATGCGTGTCTAAATAGGTACTTTCCGGCAAACCGTAGGATTAACAGTTACCGGGGAAGCAGTTTCCATTAATTTCGATGGATCGACAGATTGCACGTGACTATAATCCGATGTATCATTGATCTAGGTTAAGAAGCAACGTATACATTGTTAACGAGCTGAGACACAGCGTTTCATAGGGGAGGCAGTATGTGGTGATTTGATAGTCCCTCTTTGGGTTGCGCGACAGTCAGCGCGAAGATTTCCTGCGCGTATCTTCCATTCGGATTACCATACATACACGTACACGCGTACACTTGGCTGTGGAGGATAATGGACTGAAGTTACAGCTCGTGGTAAATTGTCGAAGTTCGAAAACAAGCGGTAACGAGAACCGAGAAACGATGCTTTATACATATTCAGCGTGTAATGAAATACGAAACTAGTTAAGAGTACGCACGCGAGCAGCTTCGTGATGCATACTACCTTTGCTGTTTCGTGATTATAATAGAAAGCAGGACGCCCGTCAGATTCTATAATACCATTCGTTGCACCAAAAACTAGTCTAATGTTATCGAAATTTAGTTTATTATTATTTTTCAATACGTAACCTGATGTGCGATTTAAAAAGGATTTAGAACTGGTTTTCGAAACTGACAAACGACCGACTATTCTCTGTCGTTCTTTCGAATTTTGTATTTGAGATTAATTACCTGTTAACGAGAATCTTTATCGTCGATTTGTTTAATAGTCGAACTCAATGCGTCTCCATTACACCCTGAACGTGCTTTTGACGAAGTCGCGTAGAAATATAGGAAAGCCTAGAGCCCAGTTTATTGCATTAAAGAAATTTGACAACGGTAGAAAATCGATAAAAATATAAAATTGAGCTTCCTATTTTTCAAGAAATGTGTAGCATTATCAAGGCTGATGCGAGTGAACATATTTTATTTCTTCGGAATATACTCTTCAACCTTCAACGCACACTACATGTACCGTCTTAATAGAACATATGTCGTGTGATACTAAATTAAAAATCATGGTCTCAGAAATGCCTTTCCATTCAGCAACAGCAACTCCACCAACGATCTCTCAAATTTCTTCTTTCCTATTTCAATCCAATTAAACGCAACGGAACAAAGAGGGAAAAATGTTTCGCCATCCAAACAAACAGGAAAACACCTCATAAAAGAGAAACTACCCTCGATTTCAAAAGCATTCCCGTAAAGTAAACGCGAGTGAGTAAATGTGGAAATCGTTCGAGGGGTAGGCAAGAAAGACGAACTGGCTCGAGGGGCTCGGAGATAACTCGATACACGGAATAACAGGAGTTTCGCGCGTGTTTCTTTCCGCTCGAGGGGATGATTCGACCAGTGATGAGGTGCCTGGCTGCGGCTCGTCGACGATGCAGCTGAACGAGAACGTATTATCAAACCCTGTTGTCGTGGAGCTTGACAAAAGGTCTGCAACCCCTTGTAAGCACGAAAAACGCTCGTATTGACTCGCGACAATTCTATAGACTTGAATTTCGGCGGAACGCTTTCGAATCCGTCGTCTCATCAGAGGTTTGCACGAGGCCTCTCACACGACGTTCGAAATTGGTTTCGTTGTCGACTGACGTTAAAAGGTACAGCTTGTACGCGGCGAGAGGGGCTAGCACTCGACGCAAGACGCTTCCAGCCGTATCTCTGCGAACGAGTGGTTGTTGTTTAAATATTTGCGAACGTGTTGAATACCAGGAACCACCGTTCCGTGACTGGAAATCTTATTTGCTTGAAATTATGGCGTCATGTGAAACTCGCTGCCCGATAGTGATAGTATTTTCAAAATTGTTCCTGTTCGATTTTTTCTATTTTTAATGTCAGAAAAATTGTAAGCTGTTAAGTGATATGTAAATAGGATTATGAATAAAAATTTCTTTTTGTATGTTTGTTTTTGTAGCATGTTTATCGTAATGTGCGATAATCAGAATTTGTTAATCACTTAGAGTCATTCGGATATCTTGATAATCAAGAATTTTTCTATAAAACTGATTAAACTTTTAGATGCTAATGCATTTGTTGAGATATGTATAATTTTCTGTGCTTGGCTGGGTTAAATGCGTAGTAGAGATACTTGTATGTGAGTGTCGGTGTGTGGAGGTATATGTGTGCGCGGCGTCTCGAAAACAGATGAGGGTAAACTAGTCAGTCGGTTAACAGTCGGGTATGGAAGAAAGTGCTGAGACGCGTGCAAGTGTGTATCGATGAATATATAAGGAATCGTCCATGAAATAAATATATTACTATTTTAATATGAATCCTCGGTGTAAATTTAGTGTTCCTATAACATTATTTCGGCTTCAAAGGTCCACAATTCTCAGCAGCATTAAATAAACGTCATTCAAGTATCGTTCTTCTTGCTGTCGAAATTAAGTCAACGATATGATACATAGTAAGGAAGAATATAAAATAAGTTAGAAAATTTATTATACAAATTTGGTTTGTCAAATTATTCCAAGTGATTAAAAGACGTAACTAGATAACATTGGCTTCTTTCATTGGAAAGAAGTATTTACTGTCGTTTCTGAGGATATAAAAAGGATAAGAGGATAAATGAGTGCAATGAAAAACACTGAATAGGCGTACTCACTTTTCAGGCAGAAGCACGGCGGTGAAGTTAATCGCGATGGACATCCGTGGGCCGGAAGTAATCGAGTAGAGACACCGGATGTTCGGAGGATACAGGCCAGGATATCCAGGGCTCGCTAACACGCATCCGTCCAGGCAATCGGTATCCTTGTAATACCAGTCACACTCTAAAAGCACATAAAAACATTTATGACAGCCTTACGAGAATAACAGATTGCAGTTTTTTGGTTTCTCGATCAAACTTACGAACAAACTCTCAATTTCTCAATTGAAAATTATGTAAGATTTATTTGCCAAGTTTCGAAGATCAAAAATGTCTAAGGCTAAATGCTTTATGAATCTTCTCAAACCTTTCACTATTTTTAAAGGTATGAACAAAGAAGTGTAACGTAAAAAATATATTCGGAAATGAAAAGAAACCGCGAACGTATTAATCATACCTAACGTCGATGAAATGTTTTTTTTTTATCAATTTTTCTTGACTTCGTTTACACGACTTTTTGTTTGTTAATTTTTCCGAATTTCGTTTCCCCGACTTCGTTTAATGGAAACTTTGTCGCGACGAAAATTCGAGGCGAGAGGGAAGATAAAAAAGCCAGGGATGCGGCGGGTCAGACATTCAATTAAAATCCGCGAAACACGGTTAGAAACGTCGCAGAGTATTCGCTGTAAATTTCCCCGTATGCCAATATCAGTTCGCGATTTAATCGCGCTGCCTCGCGCCCAACGGCGCTCGCACGGTGTACGGACATTACGGGAAAGTTATGGAGCGGGGCTGGCGCAGTTCGACGCCCATCGATAGTTCAAGTGCGCCACGATGATTGAGGAAAAACGAAGAGTCCGCGTGAAAAACGACGCTCGATCGTTGAACGTGAATCGCGATATTGCAAACTAAACGTGATACGGCGGTAAAAAAATTTCAAACCCGCTCCGATACTTTGCGTTGCAGAACGGAAATTGTGTTGTTAAAGCAGTTGTTACAATTTTACCTGTGATTTCAGGATTTCAAAATCTGGGCGTTCTTGCTTAATAACTGACTAATTAACGGCATTAGCAAAATCACAAGTTAAAAGTTGTAGATCACAAATTTTTTCTTTGCGATTTCACAATTTTCTGGCTAATAGGATAATCAAATAATTCGTAAATCTTCATGCTTACGAAATTTCATATTGTTTTATTATCAAACTTGCTGTTATTGTGAAAAGGTATTTATTAATTCTGGTAACTTGTAATTAGTCACTTGTAAAATTTCACAAATAATATTAGTTCAATTGTGTGGGAGGTTCCTGAAAATAACTTTGATATTTATATCGACGATTTTATTTATTATAACCAATAATTATTCTTTTGATAGTTATTTTTTTATTATTAAAATTGATTCGCGAGGGAAAGAATAAGCTAAATTGCGATGCGAGGAAGCGAGGTCACATAATAATAGCGAGCAAATTTAAGAGCTACTTTCGAACAATGCACGTGGATCCACACTGCCAGAGAAGAGGTTCAGCGATGGGACGCTGAAACAAATATTGTCTAACAAGCAAATCGTGTGACTGGGCGTAGTGTGATATTTACGAATCGGCTGTACATTCTCTTTCTTCGGATGTAAAGTGCGAGACATGTGGCAGCTCTTATAATCTCATGTACAAACGAAGTTGAAAATAGGAAGCAACATAATTCCAAACGAAAACAATCTTTCGATTGAAACTTGGAAGATTCGAATCAGTTGAATCTATGGTATTCGTCAAACATTATTATTAATATTATTAATATTAATATTATGAACATTAATACAATTATAGAATAACCTGAAAAAAAATGAATATTTAAAACAATCATTTTACAAATTTTTATTCTTAGGAATTTATTTCGTAATTATCTAAATTTATTTACCTTTACCTTATGACGTGAAACCAATAAAGATCAAGAAATATGCTCGTGCCTCGCATGATAAAAGATAACAGAAGAGATTCATGATGGAAATCTATGAAGCATATTCGAGCAATAAAAAGAGAAGTCATTTTCTTTTTATTTATGCCACCATCAATGACAAGGGACGGTATGTCTTCTGACAAAGCAGGTTAAAAGCATAGTGCACCGTGACGCCACCGATTCGTACTACATCCTGCCAGCTTGAATTAGAATCTCTACGAGGCGAGACGATATTTTCTGGCGCGAAGCAGGCGGCGGCGCGCCACCTCCTTCGCCTTTTTCTTCCGACACGGCGTCGGAGGATGACGGCGTATAGTTGTTGCACTTGTTCGTCCTATTTGCCTCCATGCTTTTTGTTTAGTTTTATATATCCGGAGGATGCAATTGTCATAATGGGTGGATCCATTAGAGTTAGAACGGGACCAATCCACGGGCGCCAAAGCTTCTCTGAATATATATAATGGCTTCTGCGTCCTCGAGACCTTTTTTTTTCTACCTTGTCTTTTAGCATATTTTTTCGCGCTCGAGCTCACCCTTTCGGCTTCCTGCACTGAATTCTGCTCGTTCTTTTTCCACCTAATTGCTCGCGTCCGAAGTCGCTTAATTCCGTTCCTTTCTCCGTTTTTCTCCTCCAACCTGTATTTTCTCTACCTTCTTTCTTCCTCGTTCTTTTTTTCTCTCACTCGTCACAGTTGAACACATCATCGTAATTAAATGGACTTTCCACGTTTACCTTTACACTTACACGCTCGCGCATGCGCAAGATCATTGTAAAAATCGCTAAAGAAATTAACACCAACGTGAATATTCTATCCTGATTCAATAATTTTATGATTCAGTAACTTATGCTTCGATATTTTACCGAGTGTTGATAATATCGTACACCGTGAGCCGGTTGCATATGTTTTAACGAAACGGTTTCTCTTCTTTTGTAACAATGCTGTTTTCTTAACCAAAGTATTTAATGGAATGTTTTAGCGTAAGAAAGGCACTGTTCGTGGCCAAATTCTCGTGCTGAACAGACGTGTTAATTAAAATACCGCGAGTCGATTCGTTTGCTCAAACGAGCACGGTTTTCAAGAAAATTGGAATAAGAGAAAGAGGAAGCGAGGAACGGGGGCGTTAAGCAAATATTTGCACAGAGAGAAAAGTTTTCTTCAATTTTCAAATACACAGCGTAAATTTTTTCCTATAACAATAGGTCTATTTATTAAATTCAAAAGAATCTGTTATATCTTCTCCGAAATGCATTTTAATCAACGGTTGAAGGAAGCCAAACGAATAATCCTTTTATCTCGTCTGGAAAGAATGAAAACCTTGCCGCAGAGGAGAAGATTAAAGGGATAAACCTGCTATTAAATATACTTTTATATATTGATTTTTTTTATAACCAAGCCCTTGAAAGTACGAATTAATGCCTTTCGAGTCAGTAATTTATTACCTTTATATTTCGTGTCTGATCTAGCGAGATCAATCTGTACTACTGTGCTTAGATATCTATTATTATTGACTGCTACTACTTACAATCTACAATTTCTGCCATAAAATATTATCCGTAACATTAATAAAAATCTAATAATTTTCACTGTTTAAATAGTAACGTTTAACGTTTACTGTCTATAAAAGAGTACACATTGAAAAGTTTCATGTCTGCTACTACTTTAACCTACACTGCTGTGTCAACTGTACGCTATTATTCACTTCCACTATTTGTGCACTACCTGCAAGATGTATCATAAGAAGATGTTTACAGTGCTCTAATTAAGATATAATAATTCTCGTCATTCAAATAGTGATATCTACAGTCTATTGCATAGAAAATTTATTAAAAAACGGAAAAAGGAAAAAATAGCTTCGGTACTCGTTGCACGTGTCTCGATCGTTATTTGTTCCTTTTGAAAAGTTACCAAAAAGCTGGGTTAAAAGTGCAAACGCTAAAAGAGTGAAATTAATAATAAAAGGAGGAAAAAGACGGTCCACGTTCCGGCACGCAAACAAATCAATATAATTGAATAAAGTCAATTTACTTCGGCAACCATCGCCATTTTTCCTTCGTGCATTTTGTTTTTCAATTCGATCGTTCCCTCGTTTTAGCCACGTTCGCGTTGTAACCGGTATAGGTTGCACAAACCGGCGAAACGTTTTTGATTTCGCCTACTTTGCAAACGTTTGCCAGGTCATCCGGAAGACAGAATGTAAACCGAATGTATACATCGAGATTCTATATATCCATATATTCGAACAAGTTTTCTCTCTTCTCTGTAGCTGTCGCTCTGTTGGCATGCAAACAGTTCGATGGCGAAAGGATCGAACGCGAAGTTTGTTTTTTCGCAACACGTCATATTCACCATAACACACAGCGACACTGCAAATGGACTGTGTCATCAATATTCAACATCGTTTCGTCTAATGATAACGTTTTGAAGAGAATTACGCGATATCAGCGTGGAAATTTTTTTTTAACTTTAGTATTGTATTTCTAGCGTTAAATATTCATACGCTCGTTTATTTTCAGCTTAAAGATATAAAAAAAACGAGAAAAATCCAGTCGTTCAAATACTATTCCATTTTTATTTTGCCACTCTTATTTCGTCATATAAAAAAATTTAAACATTGTTTTCGAGGAGTTGCTATTATCGAATTACGTTTATGTTTTTTGTTTTCGTTTTTACATGGAATGAAATTGGCCCAGCTTGGTGAAAATATAGAAAAATATCGGAATATGAAAATAGAGCTTATACGGAAATTAAAGTTACGATAAACAAACGAATATTTTTTCTGTATATTTTTGGAATTTTTTATCGACGGAAGTGTTACCGCCAAATTTGCAAGCAGGGAAGTGAAATCTGACAAATACCACGACGCGACAACCTCTTAGGGATGACAGTAGGAAAGAGAGAAAGTGGCGGAGCATTTACGCAGCAGCCTGTCGAAGAATCGTGTGTTGCAGGAGAAATATATTCCCGGCTTCTGGAAGAAGTAGCGTGAATGTGATAGCTGTAGAATGTTCTTGAGATGAAGTTATGGGCCGCTTAAGAAAGCAATAAACCGTACACTTTCCTATTCGCATGCTATTCCTTTATAGTATAATTTGTGCTACATTGATATATACATTTCATACAACATTTCCCGCATAATGTATTTTTTAAAATATGTCACAATTTTGTTTCTTTCTCTACTTCTGTTTTTAACACAAAATTACATTCTGACGCTTAAAACCAGCGTGTATCACATTGAAATATATCCATCGAGCATCTGAAGTCTCTCAGACAAATTGACAGACACGACGAGAGGACCGCATACGTAAAACTCGACGATTGATTTGTTTGTCAATCGGTCGACGGTTCGTTTTTCTTCCGAGTGGCTGGTTACCCTTCCCTGACACGTTTTTCTCGTATATCTCAACCCCGAGATGCGACGTAGCCTCTTGGAAAACATTCTGATTTACCAAATGATCTTTCACTTCTACAAGAACGGTCTGACGACCGGCTGACTTATACCGCTGCGACACTCACGCCTCTCCATACGAGCCGCGTTGAAATATCACTGTGGAATCATCGACCTCTTCCACTTCTCTAAGAATGTCTCTCTTTGTACGATTTCTCCCGCTGGAACGAGGGAAACGGAATCTCCCTGGATTAAATCGAAAGAAGCGGAACGAAAAGACAAAAGGGGGCAAAAACGGATTTATACGGTGGCGGGAAGAAGAAGGAGAAAGTGAGGCGAGACCGAACGATTGATCTGTTTGTCGAGCGACCGCGACATTTTCGTTCGTTTCTTCTCTTCATTCTCACTTCTTCGACTTTCCTATTCTCTGTCTCCTTTCGTTTCTTCTCGTTCACGAACTTCGATAAAGCCAGGCCACACGATGGTTGTCAAAAAAAAAAAAAAAAGGAAAAGGAGAACGAGGAACAAAAAGAGAAAGAAAAGGGAATTCATCCTGTGGGTGGAGTCACGTCGACGTCCGGAATCGTACGTCTCGCGCATATGGAAGGCCCCAGGCTTTCTCCCAGGGATAATCGAGAATCGTTGTCGTCTCTCGTTATACGTGGACCGGCGTTCCCTATGTACGGGGTGGGTTAAGAGAAGAGGGGGATGGGAAGAGCTTTCACCCCGGACCACCGCTTTTACCACCGCGCGGATTCATCCGCCTCTACCTTTCTTATTGCTACTCCGCCACCGGTAAAACGACCGCTCTACCACGCTGCACACCGTCGTTCCCTTCATTCCGCCTCGTCTCTACCTTCCTATCGATACACTCGCTAGTACCCCAGGCAGCGTGCCGTTGCCCGTTGTAAAGGAAACCTTAAATCCGTTCCTTGGAAACGTATGACGCGACCAACGAAATAGCTCGGTGCACACGTGCATCGTGTTTGTACGTGTACGAATAATACGCGGTGATTCAGACTTACTTTTATCAGTACTGAGACTTCTTCTATGTACTTGTTACTGCTGCTTCGAGGATATCGAGAAAGTTATATACTCGTTTCTTTATTCTTTGTGAGGACATTATCGTTGCCATTTCTTCGTATCACGTACAGATTGATGATAGTTTGAAATTGCTTTGTGGAAATTACGATGTTTCTTACTGTGTTAGCTTTCGCTGGAATGATGTAACGAACATATAGATTTTTGTTAGTTACTTTCTTCACGATATTTATCTTCGCAGTTCGGGATTTCTATGCCAATGACTGAACTGCGAATTTTTATCCATTTATAGAAAATTTGAAGATACCAAAATCCATCGAATGCATATACGCGAACATATGTAAAGTAATCCAAGTACAGTACTCGGTATAATATTTACTGGATGAAACAGATCTCTGCTTACGTTTTGTTTCTTTGATCACATTCGTAAAGATACGAATTTGTATAAATATCAGCAGCCTAGTTACGACAGTGTAGTTAAATTGAAACAACGCACAAGAATGTGTCGTTCGAAGCATTAGAATAGTAATCCTGAGAATTCTCGAAACTCTTGTACAAACGATTGGAATTTCAGATATGGTTTATATCTTGTTTCAATTTCTGGTGCTAGTTAACGCGTTCTCTTTACTTTTTTGTTCTTTTCCCTTGGAGATACTAAATGAAGTCGCGAACGTCCATTTTCGCTCAATATACCCTACAACGAATTAAGTTTCTTGCAGGAATATCCACCGGGGGCCACACTGTCGAATGCTATTTCGCCGTGGAATGGACACACATTCGTCACGCTGTTCCCAGGAAATAGGGTGTCGTATAAAAAAAGTGAACGAGGACGTCGTAAAAATGTGACATCTATGTAACGGTAGCAGCACCGGTCCTTTTGACGTCCAACTATTTCCCTTCTTCTCCTTTCTTCTCTTCTTTTTTTCCATCCCTTTTCAACCTCGTCCTACGATCCTGTCCTCGATTTCATCATTTTGATTTTGCGTGTCGAGCGAAATTCAATTCGATGCGCCGTTAATAATCTGCGCTGTATCGATCGAACAGGCTCGCGCTACTGGCGTAAGGCTCAATTTCGGTCTCCATAAATTATTCATTGTTCCCGTAGCGCGGTGCAATGTGCGTGTAAGTAATATGTATGCGGAATACAATATGTGGAGATAATTGGCACGTTATCGAACGCGTGGATCCTTCGATTAAAATCATAAATTAGACCTTTCGTACTTTCCTGTATGCTGATGATCCTATGTAGATCCACGAAGCGTTTGTCATTATAACTAATCTTATCGGGAAAGCTGACAGAAGTTGTATATATATATATGGTTTTAGCGATATTTTTCTACGAGTAGAAGTTCGATGATTTGATATAGAAACGCAGATATCACAGGATGCAGAGGCCGCTGCTTTTTGTTTATTGCGGAGGGTTAAGCGCTACATTAAACAGCTGCAGCGTCGAGATAAGGCAACGTTCTAAACAAAATTGTCGTAACGACCAATTTCGTTATTATACTGCCTCTGCGAATACGAAGCAGAACGGCTGTGAAATTTACATTAATGCGTAGAATGTTGCACCAGGAAACATTATCCAATTAGAGTCATTCGCGCAGCAGTGCATTCCCAAAATATCCAGCTACCTGCCAATTTGGAACGTGCAATTTCGTCGCATCGATAGTCGAACTCCGGGCCAAATATTAATAGAAGCGTTTCTCTATGTTTCCTATGATTTCCTTTCGGCGATTTAAAAATACCAATGCGCTGCCTGATCTAGAAATTCACTTCGACGTGGCATTTTATATTTATCGCGCTTTTCCAAATTTCAAATTCCAAATTGAACAAATAAAGATACGGAGCTATATCGTCGTTGACTGTTCAATTCACTGGAGATCTCTTGCTATTTGATCATTCTATTCTTATACATCGAGCTTCATAAAATTATAGAATTTAACTGAAGCAGAAAATAGCGACGAAGATAATACTAACCAATCCTTCAAATGTTCTTATTGAAAATGACAATGTGAGTTCATGCTCGCCATCCACATGCAGATGCGTTAGTTATAAAAAATAGTAACTAGAAGATTATCCTAGTTACAATCGATAGATTTAATCGATAGGCTTAGGATGCTTTTTTATTTTTACCCCTAGTTCTTGTAAGCGCGTGCAATAAAGGTTTTTTTGACTCGAAACGGTGTGATAGATTTATCCATTCAATAAAATGATAACCATTGTGATCCTACCTCTGAGTAAAGAAATAACAACAGTTCTCTTCTATAAACATAATGTTAAAAAACAGAATTTAATAATTTAGATTCTATCTAACGTCGCAATTGAACATTCTCTCTTCATGGATCTCCATTACATGGCAATGAGCGTGGTTGAACTGCCACTCTGGAATTCTTTATCGACCAAGATTCGAACAGTTACGAACACGATAGATAATTTAGGTCGTAACGTCGTGATACTACTCTTTAGAATGGCAAATTAGAGAAGTTTCTATGGAGATCGGTGGTCGAGAGCTCGTGTCGTTAACGCTTTACCTCGGTCAGTCTAAATTCTCCACGGATCCTAAACTGCCCTTATTCGGTTAAGCCCGGACGATCTCGCACTTAAGCTCGCATAATTTTCGTTCTAACTAGGCAGAAATTACGCCTCTTCTCTGTTTGCGTAAGGAAATTCGCGCATCCACCGACTGCTATCGCTTTCATCCCTCGTTCCATCCTTTCTGGCAATCTTCTATTTCTCTCTTTCGAAAGTCCATGGTCACGACCGTTTTCAGTTCTCCATCGGTTCAGAATTAACGTCGAGTGCAAAGATTCCACGGACACCAAGGGTCCTCGAAAGCCGAGCGTTTCTCACATTTTCTTCCAGGATTTCACTCGGGAAAAGAATACTCTTGCCAAGACGCCCCTGTCACGAGAACCTTTCCCCTTTTTCTTTCGTCTCGTTCTTGTTCCTCTTTGCCGTGAATCTTGCGCGGACAAGATGGAAGATAGTGTATACTCTTAGAGTGATCCGTTGCGACGTTCGAATTCTGAAATTGGATTCTCTTTTTTCTTTAATCTTCTCTTGCGAATCAGAATTTCTTTCGATCTTCTCTGTTTCCATTTCTTCCTCTTTGATTCTCTAGCGTAGAAATGAGAATTATTTTCTAGCGTGGAATTTTGTTAGAGTATCGATAGTGAGTAAAGAACGATTTGTCGAATTATAGGAGATTCGGCATGCATCGACTCGTTTCAGCCGATAACCCTTTATTTAAGTACGGCTACATTTTTACAAATGGCTCGCTGCAAATGTAAAAAAGATGACGAGTCTAAATACACTACAATTTGCGATACGAGACACGTTGCTCGTTAACATCAGCCGTGTTTCGCTAGATTTTCGTTTCGTCGTCTATTGACGACAGCTAGATTAAAAGGTCAAGCTACTCAACTACCTATCGTAACTACTCATTTTATTATTGAGAATATTAGCAGGAATGAGAACTCGGTGCTATTATATATCGCAAGTAGCCGAGTTTTGAATGCCAGAAATACGTGAAAGAATGTAGCGTTGAGATTGGGATGTGAAAGAGGAGTACTTGGTCACCCAAGATTTTTGGTGAACGTGACTGAATGTGTCCCAGAAATATCTGCATATTTCGCTTGGAACGAGTGACAGAAAGAACGCGTGGGTGTTAGAAGAATATATCGACTGTCCTGCGTTGTATCGTGTTCGTATATCTTTAAATTATACAGAGTCCCGGCGAGTAACACGTTCCTTGCAGAAAAATAATTGAGAAATATAGAATAAAATTCTTTCATTCGGTCTTCAAGAAAATCGAGTTTGAAAATTTACTAAATACACTGGAACATGAATAATTCCGGACTAGACAGTACTAAATAATCGACAGGAGATCTATGTGTAAAAATAAATGTCGAATAAAATTCTTTCGCAAGACACTTTGTTTCCAAGAAAAGCAACTTTGAAAATTTATCATACGTATGCGCTAGACCGATTCTTAATTAAGGATATTCCAGCTATATTTTCTTCAAAATGAAACCTTGAAAGGAAATATTTTATTTCATATCTTTTATTTATCTTCGCATTTAGAAAGACATCCCATTGATCGTTTTTCGTATTCAGTCGGTAATTAGCCACGTTCAAGTATTAATTTTCAAATCCGATTTTGCTTGAAAATTAAGCCGAAAACGAAAATATCTGACCCTATATTATTTTCTTATTTTTCCACAAGGAGAATTTGCGAAATAAACGTCGCGCTTGTATTTTGTTAGATCTGGCCATAAAAAATTCCAATGTTATTAAATAACGTTTTTATTCCTTTACTTTACGTTTGTGAAGTAAAACTTATCTACAATTGAACATTGCTCCACTAATCTGGTATCCCGAGGCTGATCCGTTAATTTCGAAACGGTGAATTGGTTTGTACGCTGGGGTACCGGCTTGAAAATCGATGTAGCGCGTTTGAACCGCAGGTGTCTGCCTATTACAGACGAAAATGAACTCGCTAATGATACAATCGCATAATATCCTACAGCTAGATAAAGTTATCGGTAACGAACCCGGAAACCGATCTAGATCAATGTTTGATCTGCGAGGCAGGACAGTTTAGCGTATTCGTTCGATCTCGTCGTTGCTCGATATTCCTCCTAGAGGTGAATTTACCTGGCGCTGTTAATTTCTACGTGTTGTTTGATTGCTTTGGCTATCCTGATTGACTTATGATTTCGCATGAATGCGAGTTTGCATTGCTCATTGAAGCACGAAACGTGGCGTACAAAGCATTTTCGGCTGAAGAGATTACAGTTTTTCGTTACAGTTTCGATTGGTATTCAAAATTGGCACTAACGTAAGTTTTACTTAAACTTTCGTTTCAATTTCCGCGAATTTTTTACAAGAAAAGTTTTCTTTCTCGTATCTTGAGAAAATTAGATCGAGTTTTATCGTTGCAGATTTTTAAGTGTTGCTGAGTAAACTTGTAAAATAAGACCTTGCACTTTATCACCTACCCTTGAGATTTGTCGGGATTCGAAAGTAACAACCCACAAGAAGAAGGTCTCAGAGTGTACCTTCTGAACATAATTTTATAACTTAGCCACATTTATCCTTCCTTCTATTAAATAATAATATTTTATATATCGAAATTTATAGCAAAAATATCGTGAATTTAGATTTTATGAACGTCATTAAACAGATTTTGTATGTGATTGGACAATAAAATAAAACGGTGATAAAATGAAACAGGTTGCTGCAACGGGATGAAACACTCACTCACCAGTGTTGTTCTTCGGATCTCCGCCTTTTACTGGCCAACCAACGGATACGCTCGCTTTGGACGAGAAACTGAAGTACGCCAGGAATTGGGATCTCGTGGTGCTTTCGTTTATTCTGAAACAAACGTAAATACTTAGCCTGCCTGGTTCACGTGTGCAAGATACAGGGAATTTTGCGCGTTGAAACAATAAAAGAAACTCGTTATAAATATCATGAACCGAGTTATTGCGTGATCCGTACTGGCCCGTGATATTTACGGCTGATTCTCATGGCATGGCACACGCTAGGGAAATTTACGTATTCTTCGTAAATGATGCAGAAGGCGACTGCCCGCGAAGGAAGCGCCCAATTTTTTATCAATTCGCGTGCGCTGCTTATGAACGACCTGTACGTTTGTCTTAAAATTTGAATTTTTCTGGGAACCGAAACATAATGTATGAAATAAAAAATTAACGAGAACGAAAAATGTATGATACAAAGGAAGAAAAGCATAGAGACATCTGTACAAAAGTTAAAAAAAAATTCAGGTTTGATCAAATACGAATTTTTACCGTTTAGTTGATAAACCGTCTGACCAGAAACTCGGCCAAGCTCGTACTACTGCAAAATCGCAGTTGTCTCTAGCTACACGATAGATTCGTTTTATCGACGAATCTCTTTAACAAGATCTACAGTTTCTGGCAGTTTTCATTGATGAAACTGCTTCGTAATTAAACCATTATTATTAAGTTATCATTTATATAAACTTGAAACAAAATTTTCAATTATTCGCAGGTAACAACATTCGTATGTAACACTTTGTACGTCAAGAAGATATCATCGAACTAGGAACGAACCTATGTTGTATTGTAACAGAAATGAATTTATTCTTCTCATGAAACGAGATCAGACGGGCCAGACGGAAACGGTGCACGTCTTGAAGACGAAAACGTGCCTCGAAACTAACGGAGTGTATCGCCGTGTTATTACGCAGAAACAGTCAGTGGCACGATGAAAAATACGATCGAACTGTTTCAACGTTCCTCGAAAACTTTTTGACGAAGCATGTTCGCGCGACGATCGAGAATGACGGCGGGAACATGGTCGAACGTGTATCTCGCAATCGAAGGAATCGTGTTTTCGGAAAAAGATCGACGAGGTCAAGCCGACGAAGTTTCTTCGAGATTAGTCCAGCATCGATCCGAGATCGGACTGGTCGTTTGCCGTGTTGGAGAGCTGTTTAGAAAGCAAGCACGTCCGAGTCCTTCGTCGAATGGACGCGAATCGATATCTGAACCTCTTTTCGAGAAAGAAGAACTTCTTCCATCAACAGGACCTATGTTCCACATAAAAACTTATCGCTCGTAGAGTGTCTTCGCGCTCCTGACGTTCTTCGCTCTTTTTCTTTTAATTAAAACGATATGTCATTTGGGTTTTTTCTTCTGAACGCGTCCGAATAGTTTGGAATAGTAGACGAAGTTGTTTTTAACATTTTATTCTATGTTTATTGGAAATTCAAGCATTACATTTATTACATGTTGTTAGAAATGGAAGATATAGTTAGTGAAATACACGTAACTTTTATTTAAATCGAAATAATTTTTTATAGAGATTCAGCTAAGTTTCATAAAAGATTCGTGCAGTTCTGCTTGAAGCGCGAATTTGTTCATTTAAAACGTATGAAGTTTTATAATTATTTTACTTGCCCATAATGAATTTTTCAATTTTCGTCACATTTCCATGGATCGTTGTAAGAGAAGATAAAAATATCAGTCTGAAAACGAATGGATTTCATATTATACGGAAATTGTAATAATATCCCTAGAGAAAATTGTACTCTGTCATTAGCGAATACGTATTATTTTAATGAGCCCTTTAAAATAAAATAATACTATCTCAAAAATATATATCGTACATATTATACGTGTAGAAATTTTGAAATGATACAACTGTATGTAAATATATAACATATTCGTAACAGAGTATGATAAACTTGAAATTCACGTTTATCAGCAATTTAATGGGTATGAAACCATGTAGAGTGCAGTACGGAACGTTAAAACGGAGGAGAACAAGATATTGGCAACAGAAGGTTTCCAGGAGAAGATATCGACGACACTGAAACGCGAGGCACGACTCTGATGACTCCTGTGCCTTGAGACTCGACACCGACGACTCTAGGGATTTAGCGCCAGAAACTGGTTATCTCGGAGCGTGAAATGCGATAGGAACTATCCTCGGGTCGGTGAAACCGAAGTTGCACTTACTCTTGGACTGTTGGATCGACTACTGATAACACGCGTAGTCATTGAGTTTGACGATAATAACTCTTCAAATTACGTGTGCCGTTAATGACGATATCAGAGACGTCAATCGTCCACGATTGCTGATTATACTCTAATGACGATTTCCATCTTGGTTCCACCTATATCGATGACTCGTAACCTACTTCGGTTGACATTAATGATGTGGTCCTTAGAAGCGCAAAATATTTATGAAATGTATGCCTTGAAGAAGTATTTCTAAAAGTTGTTATTGTGTTGCATGAGATGTTGAATTTCTTTGTTCTACGTATTTATGCGAAGAATACAAAATGTTTATTAAAATAGAAATATCCGCGGATAGTGTTAAGACGATAAGAGAAACCTGGATATAAAACGAAACTGTATATGAAGTTATTTGTGAGACTGTATTTGAAACTGTGAAACTATCCTGGAATGTGGGCTAAATCGGTGATTTTCATACTGAAGCGGTTACGGCGTTTCTCCGGATTCTCCGGGCAGCAAGCGGTGCAATAAAAGTGCAGGTCACCGTGAGACAAGTTTCTGCACCTGCGCATCAAAGTACGTGGGTGTACATAATATCGGTGAGATTACAACAAAAAGACTGTTCGTGAATTGAGAAAGATCTTCTGATAAGAAGACTATTCAAAATAACGCAACATGTGTCTCCGAATTTGCAGATAGAAAGAACGTTTCCTTTAAAAGGCCTTTTAATATTTAACACGTAACTATACCGTATTTTCATTCTCTTTTATTGAATTTGCTCTACGAAAGATGTGATCAATTTTTAATGTCGTTTTCAGCAACTCTAGTTAATAAATCAAAGAAGATCTTCCGATAAAGAATTTGTCAACAACAATGGAACACTCAACGCAGAATCTCAGAACCAAACAATCGTGAAAATATCCCTCTATCCAGAATATTTTAACGTCTAATACATATCCGTATTTCGTTTAAATCTTTTCCCTTAATTTTATCCGGCAAAAGATTGCACCGATCCTTTCGTATAAACTCGAGGCTCGCTACAAATTGTATTCGTTTAAGTTTCTCGTTAGCCGTGACCTCGCTGAAACCTACAGCCAATTTAGCAATAAGGAATCGACCATGGAAACAAAGTTGCAGAGGGTACGATTCGGAACGCAGCCAGGTAGAGACGAGACAACGAGCGTTACCGAGATTCCGTGGACGGGTTCCGGGCGTACCGTCTTCGGTGCTTCTCTAATTGAATTACTTAGTTAGGTCAGGTTAGCTCTACTTGGGTTAGCGTCACAGCAGCCGGGACCAGAGGTTACTCAAGGCACTCGTAACTTCTAATTCTATTTGCTTACAATAAATCCTCCTTCATTTGGCTCTTCGTCAACCGTGCGATTTGATTACCTGCCAATACGATTGCACCTCCTCCACAACGATGGTCGTCTCGAAAGTTATCACGTTTCTTAAACGGATCTACTTTGGTTATGCTCGTGGCAAGCTACGTTTGATTTATGGAACACTTCGATCGGGAACAATATGTCGTTTCTAGACGTTGCACGAAACGCTGCACGGATAGACAGATACCTTCTTTATGATTTACGAGCATTTCGTTGAAAACTCGTTCAACTTCTACATCGGCAGCCTTCTCTCGTTTTCCGTCGACCCTTTCTTCTCTTCTACAGACCTTGAAACTTTCCATCGATCCATCTATCGGAATCGGAAAACCGACGCTATTTATGATGGAAGCCCTCGTTTCACGACCTCCGTAGGCCACAAAAGATTTCGACAAGAGAAAGAAAGAGATGACGAAAAGAGTGGAATCGATCGACACGTGTGCACGAAAATCTGTCGAAGCTGTCGCGGCAATAGGAAGCTGAAGTCTCTCTTGTTAACATCAAAAGGGCTGACAAAGGGGCGGGCTCGGCCTCTCAACTTCGCGCTTCTAGACGGTGAATAACCTTTTCTTCGACCAGCAGGAGGGAGGAAACGACGCTACGTCAAACGATTCTTCCCTATTTTTCGTTCTGTTATTCTTTTTCAAACTCGCAACGCGAGACTAATCTTTCAGTTGGCGTTTTAGAAATTGCCATTTGTACGACTGAAATTAGAGACAAATTAAATCGCTATCGAGACTGTATTAATGTTACGATTGCTTCGTTATTATCAGAAATGTAGCTTTTATTATTTTCTTCAACATGTTACGACTCAAAATCTGTTTGCAATTCAATATTTCCGCAATACGATAATTTACAGATTCTTGACGACGAATCGATTCGCGTGCTATGCCTGAGAGAAAATTAAGAACAGCTTGACCCACGGGGTAAAGGTCTACGGACGTTCGTTACTGTAATGAACTTCTTCCCACGGACGAAAGTATTGGAATTCCAATCACGTTTGTACCTCTCCGAAAATCAGCTTCTCGTGAAACATACCTTCTTACTCTTCGCGCCGGTCTCTACCTTTTCGTTTACGATTAAAGAGCCTCTTATCAGAATCACGTACCTGCATGCAGTGTTAACTTAGGAATGATGTTTATATTTTTCAGATAAGAGAGGTCTATCGAGGCACGATCTCAAGGATGAATTCGAGGTGAAATTTCAGATTGAATATTTATATGATTAATTTCAGCTAGATATTATATAATGGTAAAATTTAACTGTTTCGAAAGTGGAAGAGTTAAATATACACAAATTTCGTCGTATTATAGAAATTATCAAAACTTTGACGGCTGCCGTCACGTTTACGTGATGTCTGACCATGGCTGTCCTTGAAAATATGGTGGCCATCCATTTTTCAGTAGACACGCGTATGGAGTCGAAGACATTTTCCCCGAGGAGGAAGAAGCTAGTTAAAATCAGGCTACCAGTCATATCCGATATAATTATTTCAGTACCGTTTTTAAATTTCTTATTTGTATGCAAGTCATTTTATATTTTATCATTATTATCTCTGTCGTATGTATTATACTGTTTTGTTAATTACATGTTAATCAGTTGTTGCATTTCCTGCATTACCATTATCCTTTATTAAAATTATTGGACTTAACACAATGGTGTCATTACCTCAGAGATGATATCGCAATACAACGATGTAGAAGGATATCGAGGATACAGAATATAAAAGTAAAATACGATGTAAAATCATCAAAATTTCGATAATATCTCACATTCAGCGAATTCTAATTAAAACGAATAAATATACGAATAATTAAGTAAACTTTCAGCCTTAATGCAACAGAAGAAATCATCCTTTAAATTATTATTCCCACATGCAATATTTCTTCTTTTCCTATTTCCTGGAAACTGAATTGACCTAAACTGCTAGTTCTTTTCCTTCGATGAAAACGAACAGAGAAGATGGTCCGAACTTCGTTAGAGGGTGACTTTCTATGCAAATCGTTCGAGATACAGGTGAACGCGAAAGGGAAGGTGGTGTGGGCGAGACCGGAAGAAAAAGTTGACTGTTTGCGGGCGAGAGAGCGTTATCTCGGCTATATTCGAATCTCTTAATTGCGTTATTTGCATGAAGACGAGGCCTGCACGCGAATCGAGTCCCAGTGAATATCAACGAGCGGATTTCTTGCAAAATTTCGCGCAGATTAAACGGACGACGATGGCAAAAAAGGATCGGGGGACAAGCGGCGTTAAGCTGCCTCACAGTAAACCCCCCTCCTCCCACCTCTATCTGTTTCTTTCCGTGGCGAACATGCATTATTTATGCGGCAAGCTTAGAGAACTCGAGCTTTATAAATTTCGGAGGGAATCCCCGTTAATGTCGAAAGCCTGCTCGATACGCAGTGTATTTCATCGTCATTCCTGGCTCTTCCCAGCCAAATGCATTGACAATTTAATTGGGAAATTCGCTGGTATAATGAATTTCGTGCGACCCTCTCGCGGAATATAAAAGAATATACGCGAATGGAAGATTTAGGTCTTTTTTTAAAATATTGCTATTTTATTTGTAAAATGCCGAGTAAATGTAATATCAGAGATTGAAATGGATAAAAATAAATAAATCAATGTTAGACATGGAATAATTGAGAGAAAATATCTTTGTTTTATTAAACGGATGGATTGATATGGAACTGTGTTACAATGGACATTTAAAATTGATATATTAATTTGATTAGTTTTCATTTAAATGCCAGCATGGTTCAACGAGCATGTTGAATCCGGATATCGTTAACCTTCGATTAAACACTGGATTTCCTTGCAATCCGTCAAATTATTAAAACGTCAAATTATTAAACAATTCATATAACAATTACTCTGATGGTTTGAGTAGAAATTGACACGATCCATAACCGAAAGAAAAAGCATTGAAAGCATTTTGATTTATAGTACATCCATTTCGAGAATAATCGAGAATAATTGAGAATACTAGTGCGTGTATTTAATTGAAAATCCTCTGGGGCTTTTTCATGTTCCTGTATCAACGAGGATTCTATTCGTTTCTTAAGAAAACAGAAAACAGTGTTCATGGTGTTTCCCCTGCAGGAAAAGGGATCAGTTGGGTACGTTAAGATTTCGACAAATCTGAGAGCACGCGGCCAGAAACAAGAATATCGAGCTCAGACGTGCATAAAGGGCGCGTTCAGGGGTGAAATCTGTTTCCTTTTGGGATACACCATTTTCTGGGATTACAAAATACTTCGACAGCCGACTGCCACGGGGAAAAAGTAAAAGCCTGTGATCGAAAGGTAGTTCGGATGTAAGGGAAATAAAGGGCGCGATGGCGCGCGATGGTGCGCGAAGAAAGCGCCACGGGAAAGTTCCACGACGTTGGCGGTACATCGACGAAGAGGGGTTGAACGTGGAAACAGGGATGGCAAGAGGGATAAAGCGAAGGAAGAAGCTCTGTCAATTTCTTCGCCCGTTCTTCAAATGTTTCGTCCTACCTCCACCGAGGCGTGAATCCATATTTCCTGCACGAATATATCGTAGATACGTAAGTAAACAAATCTTTCGCGAGGCATTACGATCGCTGCCGAAGCAATACGTCCCATGGAAATTGCATTTTTATTGACATCTCCTAGAGCGTAGGAATGACATAAAAAACATATATAGTTATATTATATCGCAGGAGTCATCGGAGTTACGCGTATGTTGAGTGGAGTGCATTCAGCTTGATCGTGAATACAGTCATTGCCCTCCACGTTCTGATTTTTTCAGAAATTTGATCGACCCTGTTCGATCTTTAAAAAAGAGCTTTCTATTAAAGCATTTCGATGCAGAAAATTACAAAAGTGAAATCATACGCAGAGCTAGAGGAGTCGGCAATCGTGCAGAACAACGGCATACGATGGTGGAAAAAACCGAACGTGTAGTGAGAATCGAAGGGGAGAAATTGAGAGAAGGGGTTAAAATATGTACGTCTTCGTTCGCCGACCGTAAATCCGTATCTCGGGAATCTTCAACGTGCATACATAACGCTTCACAGCCAATAAACCGGAAGCGGTAGCTGCAAGGAGATTTGTAGGATTCTCCAGAAATAAAGTTTTTCGACGAACTCGCGTACATGTAGATAAATCGCGTGTTGCCTTCTGTATTGAACAGAAGTGGGCCTACGCTTTTTATTTTAGTATCTGCGGTTAAGTTTTTCATAAAAGAGTAGCACGTGATTTTGTATTGGATTCTATGGCGCAAACTTAACGTTCTTATAATATAACATTACACATGCATTAAATTTAGAATTATATTCTTTACACCTTTCTATATCTACCGAATTCCAATTTTCATTACTATTTGTAAGTATTCCATATCGTGTGAATATTTGTAGCAACGATATAAATACATAACATAAATTTTATTAAAATGTACGAATTATTGGCAAAGTAACGGTTAAGCGGGAAGACTCGATATCAGAAAAGAAGGTAATGTCCCCGTAAAATTTATATCATTGGCGGATCACAGGTTGGACAGGCAGGTTCCTAATCTCGACTAGGTCAAAGTCTCCGAGAACGACTGCGGATTTAAAGACGTTCCCGGCTGCGGAATCCGATTTGTAATGACAAGGGATCGCGACGTTAAATTGAAGAACGAGGACCGGCAGACACGACGGATTCGACGGTTGGGTCGTGTCGAACATGGAAAATAACTTGTCCGACCCTGACGAGGACTTCACGCGGATATGGGTGGGACAGCTATTATTTGTCGTATCGATGGAAGAAATCTTCGATAGAGGAGAAGCATTCGCTGTGTGTTCGGATCCTGGTAGCTCCGATCCCGAGATTTTCAACAACTCGAACGTCGAATGAACATTCGAATCTTCGTCGGACTGATTTCATGTCCGTAGAAGCGGTTTGTCGATTATTTACCGAGGAACAAAGAGACCGAACAGATTGACGACTGCCGAAACTTTTTGCTCGCAACACAGTCACACAGGAAATTCGTAATTTCGAGGACCACGTGCAAGCGAATAAAGGCAATGATCGTGATTGAAGAAGAGGATGAAACGGTCGCTTCGAGCGCTTGTGTTTCCAACAACTTGACAAAAGTTTGGTTTCTGGACGTTTATACGGTGGTTATGATGGATCGTGCGAAAGAATAACACACGATGACATGGTTTCTACATGATATCGACTTTCTATTAATATTATAAAATATTATAAAAAGAATTATTTCGCTAGTCCGATAAATCTAATTTCTATAAATATTATACTAGAGGCGCGAAAATCAATATTTTCATTTAACGCGAACGACAGAAGGAACCGCACGGGCTGGTCGAGGGGTGGGACTGGAGAGAGAGAGAGAGAGAGGGAGAGAGAGAGAGAGAGCGAAAAAAAGAAACATTTTCCTCGAGCGTTCCATTTCCATCGAGTGAACTTTTTCCCGTGGTGTCATTCGATTTTGATCGATCGTGGTCCCTTCTCGCTCGCGTCGTTTTTCCGTTCCTCCGATGGAAAATACGTTTCCGTTGACCCAGATCCGGCTGGGAAGAACAAAACGATGCGGGAAATGGAAAAACGCTGCGCGTCCACCCACCCGCGAACATCAATCAACGAAGAATAATTATTACGGGAAATGCGAGGCAACAACGAGTCTATTGGAGAAATTCCAGCTAAATACGTACAGTGAAAGACGAAAATCGATTGCAAGCGCGACGAGAAAAGGGCTCGTTTGGAAAGTTTACGAAGCCTCTAATGAAACACGCGTTTCTACCTCGCGATATACACGAAAATACGTGGGGGGGAGGGGGTGGCTGTAGAAGGAAACATAGTTATCGTTGAAACAACATCGTCGTCGAATGTTTTACGAAACTGTGACCTCGACGTCGTCGTTTTCGCCGGTTTCATCGTGGCTGCTGTTTATTGTTCGACGGGAATCGACTCGATAAGTGGGCCACCACCGACAACGAAAGCGCGAAACCGTTGACAGGGTGTCGATAACCCTCGAACCGGAGGAAATGGAAAGAGGAGGTGAATCAGGGCCGCGGCAATCGAACTCGTAGAATGCCGATAATATCTCTCCTTTGCGGGAATCGTGGTGCAGAGGGGCTGGGCCAACCAGCAGACAACCAAGTTCGAACCATTGCTGGATCTTCGCCGTCATAAACAGTCCACGTACACCAGACGGCCGTCTTGTCCTTTCGATTCTCAAAACCGTCACGCGAGAAGCTGATATTAAAACTCTGACCGAGTAGTCGGTGCTCCGCCCGGAATTTCGTGAAACGAGAGGATTTTAATCGGCGAAACTCGGCGGCTCCTCTCGAGTCCAACCTTTACCACCGAAAGGGGGAAGGGTTCTGTCGGAGTAAGAAGTTTTTCGACTTTGCAGGGAATTCATTAAGCGCCATCGTCGTCATGCACAACCACAGAAATGGATGATGTCGCTTCATCGATACTGAGGATCTCGTCGAAGAATTTCTGGAGCGGAGGAAGTTTCGTGGAAAGGGTCGGAGATTGTCACGGTGGACTGAAAATTGTTGGGCGTTGGTTCGGATTCTTAGAATTCCATTTTAGACAGAACTATGAAAAATATATCATATTTGGCAATATATATTTTGATAAGAAAAATAAGAAACACATGGAAAAAGATATATTATGCGTTGATCCCTAACGCCGTTCAGTGTGAAACTTGTCTGATTCGAAGGTTGAATCTACTTGAAGATCAATAACCAAGAACAATATAACTTCCTATCATTTTCTGACAGCCATTCAACACTTCTATTTACGAAACAACGCAGACAAACTCAAAACTTTTCTCAGATATAGACTAGTTCATCTCGTCCACTTCATCTCGTTTCATCGCATCGTTAAGACATCGATCCCCTTCGAACGCAACGGCTTCATTCGCCGGGAAACGGGGCAACTTTGAGGTGTTTCCAATTTACGTCGGACGCGAAACTTTGATGAAGTTTCGGCCACTGATTCAAGCTCCATAACCGATGGACCAGATGGCTACATGTCGAATCAATTTCGACCGATCGCATGTTTGACGCAATTTGCGGGCGCACCTTCGCCGCTCAATGCGATTAATCATCCCCTACGAGTGATAATCGGTTGTGCACAATACCGTATTTTGGCAACCTCCTCCCTTCGTTCTTTCGATACGGTAAACCGATACAAACGACTTCTTTATTCCCATTCGTGAATTCACTACGCAGACAATATACGATGTCCGATCGGTGTACCGGGATCGTTTGAACGATCGAGTTTCATAATGGAGTTGGATAATGATGCGAATTATTGTGTAGAATAGACGTATGGAGATACGTGGTATTTATGCAAGTAGCGATCCATAGTGAACTGCGTTTGAAGCGATTAAACAATTTCCAGCTTACGGGGAAAAATGTTGTTCTATTTTTTGAATATTCTCTTTGAACAATTAATTTCTTGAAATAACGTACGTACACAAGTCTTACAGAACATTCTATCCACGATAAAATGATCAAGACTTTGCCTTTTCAGGTGTTTACGAATCTCAGAAACTCAAACACCACTTGTTTATAAGTTCTTTGTTTCTTTCCGTAAAATAAATACAGTTCTCTGTAATGAAAGAAGTAAAGGAACTGTTTAACATTACTTTATACAATCTCTTTGTGCTCTCTTACCAAAAGTACACTTCTAAACCCAATCTAATAGCGGTATTTACTTTCAAACTCCGCTATAACGTTCTTAAAACAAGAACCATTCTCGGTTAATAACAATTCGATCAATATCTTCGAGTACACTACCCACCTTCTAAAAAGAGCAAACAAACAAAAAAAAAAAAAAAAGGAAAGTGAAAGAAATAGAAAAGAAGGAGAAATGGAACAAAATCCCCGATAGTCCCGACAGAAAATTATTCCCAGCTAAGTTTCGCGATGTTCGCCTCACGAAATTCTCAAGAGCGACGCAACGTCCGCGTTGCATTAAAATGCATCCACGAATTATAAGCGTTCCGGGAGAGGAGCCACGATGGAAAATCCTGAAAATTAAGTAGCCCCGGAGCGGTACGTGTTCTTCCTTTCAAGAACGGCTTTTGATGCTCGACTCTCGAGGCTCGGCCCTGCTGACGGTTCGAGCGAAATTACCTTGGCGGTCGTCGTAAACAGGATACTTGAGAGGGTGCCGGATTATAATCCCAAAGGGGCCTCACTTTCGTGCGCGCCCACTCCCGCGGACCTTCCGCTTCAAGTTAAATGCGATTTGCCCGTTGCCCATCCCCGACGTGGATACGAAACGCATAAAAGTTCACGTGTTCTTCCTCGACGTACCTCGACCGCGTCGTTGGAAACGTGAGATTGCCAGGGCATCGCAACGCCCTGGAAATGTAGCACATACAGTGTTCGAGCATACGGCTTGAGCTCCAGATTAAAAGGAGCACGAGCTCGTCGTGTGAAAGTAACTTCGCTGGCACGACAAATAACGTTTCGTACGGTTACCATGTCACGGAGGAATGTTTTGTCCTTAGAGGATTAGAGTCCGACGTTGTATCCTCTTTTGTGTGTCAATGGCGGGAATATTAAATTTTGAAATATTATACGGTTACTGGAGAACTTTACCTTCGTAGTATTCAGTCTCATCCGTTGTAATTGGAATTTTGTTTATTTACAGGAAACAGAAATTACAATTAGAGATACAGTAAAATGGCTTCGTTTGAATATTTGGAATTATTAATTGTTACAATGAGATTAATTGCTGACGATATAAGGATATAACGTGCAGTGTTGTAATTAAAGGAAATGCAAGAGAAAAGAAGATCTGATACAATGTAATAGTACGATGATGTGTAAATGAAATGAAATTTCAAGAATTTATAGATTATGTAATTACCAAGTCTCGTAACATTGTAAAGAATTAATTCCGTAGCTTTAATATTGAAAATCTTAAGTCTCACAAATACTTGTCATGCAATATACGTAAAAGTTTCTTAACTCTGTGTTTAATATCTAAATACTTCCACTTATTAAACCAGTAACTTTCAGTAACAGCTGATTCCAGGCTTAAACCAACCCTTGAATACCATCAACAATGCAAACGATCGAATCATTTGCAACTCGATGAAGCTTCAAACGCACCCTTTCCAGTTATCGATGACTAATGTCCCGTTATTGTTTGTTCCTCCTGTGTTTTCGATATCTGTGACGAGTCCTGGATCCCTCTGGAGAAAGGGACGAAAGTCGACGATGTAATATCGACCTGTTTCCGCGAGCGCCGAGGGCAATCTTGAAATAATAGACGATGTCCCGATTCTTTCGTTGCTCCATCATTCACGGGAAACGTTCACGATACCCTGGTACCGGAAACGTCACTGCGATCTGTCCCGATTACAGCGAGGAAATGGGATCTCGCTACTCTTATCAGGCATCGATAAGCTCGTCGAAATATTTCAGCCTGATAAAATCGTTCACAGAAATTTCCTCAAACGTCGAAAAACCTGCTTCAAGAACGATAACTCACACAGGTCGTTTCGGTTCTTGTCTCGGCTACACGTTGTTAAAATATTCCATAGATAAAACAGGAAAGATAATTTATGTAGACGCATGTCGTTTAAGGCTTTATTAGAAAGTTAGAAGAAAAATACGAGATGTACATCTTAAAAATGAATCCTAAGAAGTAAATTTTGATTTCGCTTTCTTTAACGAATCGATTGTCACAGGTGAAATTCGAGCAGCCTTATGATAAACCAAAATTCCGAGCGCCTTATCACGTGTGACCGTCCGGTCACCATCCGTTCTCAGCCGCCTGGGTGGCATTCGGTCACTCTAGCCGTTCTCCGAAATATATGACAAGTACAAGCAAAGCCTTCTCCCACTCCGTCGAATAAAACAATATAAATGCACCCTTCATCATCATCCAGTCAGTCTGTAACAATTCTCAACTAGCCCAAGTATTAAAAGTGTATTATCGCGAATCAAAAATCTTACTGTACAAATTGAGTGAAAAAATAAAAGAAATCGATCTCCTATTCGGAAATTGACAAGTTTCTTGTTTTAACTTAATTTTTACGCTACATTTTTGGCGATCCTGCCAGGATCCATTCGCTTCAGTGTAAACGAAATCACGATTTCGGCGTACGCGCATCATTGAAGATCGAAGGATCAGCGAACCACCGCGAATCTTTGCTACTACGAAGCCCTGCAGCAACTTTCAACGTTCCACTACGGTGAAACTAGACGAGAGGACTACGGTCAGCGCAGAGCAAGCCTACGAATAAGATTCGGAATCTAAGAAAAAAAACCAGAGAGAAACATCCCAGAGACTCCTCAACGGTCATAACTACCACGGTAAGCTAGAAATCTGGATTCATTTTTTCATTACCGTGTGAGAAAACCAAGTTTCTCAAGCGTTTCGAGTTCAAATAGCTACGATAGTTCAATAAGCCCAATTAGAATCATGTCTACATCACGAAAGGACAAAGTCGAAACTATTGAAACCGTTTCTACAAAAGGAGCTACGGATAATTCGATTCTTGCCAGACTCGACATGATACAAAAACAAATCGAACTTCTCACGCGACGTATGGAAGAGACACAACGGACAGCCGACAGTGAGAATAGGAAGCGTACAGCGGAGATAGAACTATTAGCCAAAAATATCTCCAAAATAAAAATAGGACGCGACGCTACTACAGAACTAGGCTCCCTTATCACCATGGACGAATCTGTTGCCGCGAGAGATAGAACTTCCCCACCGTGCGTTCCAATTCCAACAGAGGCAGACAACCATCCCTCTTACGAAGATCGTCTACCACAATTCACCCCTCCGAGGTTACGGGCCAAAGACGCGATAGCATGCATTCCACAATTAAACGGCGAAGACGATATCGGAGTAGAAGAGTTCGTACGCGAAGTACGTGAATTACGAGCCATGTGTAGCGAACCCACGCTATTACTAAAAATGATCAAAATCGGAAAAGTCACGGGTAGAGCCGCAATGGCCATCCGCAATATACCAATCAACGAATACGGACACCTGTACGATGCCCTACGACGAAACGTAGCCACCCAAGACTCCGTTAGAGAACAACAAGACCAGCTACGCGAAACGAGACAGCGTCACGACGAAAGTGTGCAAAATTATATCATCAGATTCCGCAGAGCGCTCAATAAGCTACAATATAGTATAACGAACGAATACTGTGACGAAATTACTAGACGAGCTATGAACGACAGGATTTTAAGAGACTCCGTAACCGATTTTATTCGAGGTCTGAAAACCGAAATAGGACAATTACTACTCGCCAATCCACCATACAATATCCTTGAAGCCGAGAAAAAAGCCACCGACATAGAGCGATTCTTCAGGGAAGATCGAAACCGACGACCAAAACCGACGGAACGATTACGAGTCCCTGAACAGCGACGACTAACAACTAATAATCCCAACCTAATCATTAAAAAACCAACTCCAACACCTAATCCAATGCCAAGAAGCTTTCGGCAAATTGAACAAATGCCACTTGCCCAAAGGACTCAATTAAAATGCTTCAAATGCAATCAGATCGGACATGTCTCTAGTCAATGCAGAAATTTTCAAACGCCCAGCCAATTTCCGAGACCACCAGCAATCCACAATCTCGAGACACACAAGGAAGAAACAGAGGAAACAATAGACCAGACTTGCGAATTAACGCCACAACAGGAAGTCTCCCCACAGTACTTTTACGATCCGACGGACGGCGACATAAATTCCTCGTTGACAGCGGAGCAGGAATTAACATATTAGGTGAAGTAAAAAGTTCTGAGCGCTTTTTCGCTTTATTTCGACGATGAAATTAACATAGTCAAGATTATTCGATTTAGATTAAATATGTGCCGTTTTGTTCGATTACTTTTGTCCATTTTGAAGGCAATTTCATAATTCCGCGGTTGAAGAAGTCCTCGTCCCTATTGGTAAAAAACTTGACCAGCTCATTTTCACAAGCCTCTCTTGAGGCCAGTTTTGTACCATCAAGAAAATTTTGCAAAAACTTAAAAAGGTGATAATCGCTTGGTGCCAGGTCTGGACTGTACGGCGGATGCGATAGAACCTCCCAGCCAAGCTCTCGGAGCTTCTGACGCGTCGTTAAAGATGTGTGCGGCCTGGCGTTGTCTTGATGGAACACAACACCTTTCCTATTGGCCAATTCTGGCCGCTTCTGGTCGATCGCCTGCTTCAGTCTGGTCAGTTGTTGACAATAGAGGTCCGAATTAAGTGTTTGCCCCGATGGGAGCAGCTCATAATGGATGATTCCCTTCCAATCCCACCAAACACACAATAAAACCTTCTTGGCCGTTAATCCACGCTTGGCGATCGTTTGGGCCGGCCCACCGCGATTGGACCACGATCTTTTTCGGCTGTTGTTCTCGTATGTGACCCATTTTTCATCGCCAGTCACCATCCGCTTCAAAAATGGGTCGATTTCGTTACGTCTCAACAAAGAATCGCAGGCATCAATTCGGTCCAAAAGGTTCTTTTGCGTCAATTCATGTGGCACCCATACGTCGAGCTTCTTCTTGAGACCAGCCTTATGCAAATGGTTCCAAACGGTTTTCTGGCTAATCTTCAGTTCCTGGGCAATGGAATAAGTGCTCACATGCCGGTCCGACTCGACGATTTCCATGATTTTATCCACATTTTCGACGATTGGCCTACCAGAGCGTGCCTCATCTTCGACGTCCATATTACCAGAACGGAATCGTTGGAACCACCGCTTTGCTGTTGCATTCGATACTGTACTGGGTCCATAAACAGCACAAATTTTTTTGGCCGCCTGCTCCGCCTTTTCACCTTGGTCGTAGTGGTACTGAAGAATGTATCGAATTTTCTCTTTTTTTATCTCCATTTTCGAACGCTGTAACACACAACTGGCTTCACCGAACACAAAACTGACAAAGAACCTTTTTGATGCGTAATATCACCTTGAAATCGGTGTATACTATGACTCGATGCGATGTGCACATCGTGAGATATGGCTCACTAAAGACATCTAGCGAAAAACGCTCAGAACTTTTTACTTAACCTAATACTTAAACGAAGATGCGTATTACGACCTGAAATAACAAAAGAACGAAAATTCTCGATGGGACACTCTAAATTTAAAACTAACGAACACGCCTTGGTAAAACTATTCGGCAAAACCCTAGAATTCTTTATAGTAGAAGACAACTTTCCAATTATAGAAGACGGCATACTCGGTTTACCAGCTCTATCTAAATTCAAATTTGAACTTTCAAATCAACAATTGAAACTTGACAATAATATTCTTTTATTGCAACAGGAAAACGACGTACCTCCAAAACAAGCAGTGTCAAAAACAGTCTACCTGGAAGGAAAACCGACAACGATATGCTTTATCAATGGTGGTCGACGCTCCTCTTTGCCGGAATAGTATCCGCGCAAATAAATATTACACCATTAGAAGGAAACTCTGTATTCGTAGAAAACATAGGAAAAGGATATTTGTACAGCGATACTGCCAATATTATAGTAGGATTAGACACTAGCGACATATACGAGCAGATAAACACAATAGAATCATATACGTTTACAATAGACTCGCGTACAATCAGCAAAGAATACGCTGAAGGGTTAGACGGATTACAAAATCGTATCAATAACCTAAAACAACTCGCAAAACACTTGAAAGCGTTAACACATACCCGAAACACACGAGGTTTACTCAACATCATAGGTTCCGTATCGAAAAGTCTGTTCGGAACTCTCGACGATGACGATCTTACGCTCATAAACGAGAATATGGACAAACTATTCGATGACAATAATAAAATCAAGACCATAATAGCTAATCAAACAGCACTTATTAGAAAAATTCTAAACTCAGAAAACCTAAACCACTTAGAAAAATCACATAACGATATATTAAAACAACAACGGCAGGCAAATATCGATAGACTTATGCTTAAGATGATCATGAAACTCGACACCGCGATGCAAACTTTACACTTCCAATTGGATGAAATACTTAACGTCATGATATTAGGGAAACAGGGAATAATCAGTCCACAAATACTCGACTCCGATGAATTTATAAAAAATTACGCCAAGGCAATAGGTAGCCAGATGTACAACACCGCGATCTCTGCCAAAACCGAACATTTTCAATTCATACTCGACATCAGTGATCTTAAACTCTTCACAATAGATAACAAAATATTTTTCAAAATCATAGTACCCTTAGTCTCTAACACAGAATGGAACATGTTACAAGTATATCCTATCCCGAGTAAGAGAAATGGAGTATTTTTGGCTCCAGCAGTCGAACATCAGATGTATTTGACCTCAGGTCTTTCATTTATAAACGCTGATATCGAGTACTTCAACAAATTTTGTAAAAATCGAGCCGGAACCACTATATGTAAACAAACACTACCAATCCATGACAGAAACTCGAGAACCGATTGTCGCAGCGAAATAATAAACTTCAAACCTCGCATTGAACATTGCCAAATAACTGTACTTAAGATTGAAGACATTAGCTTTATACCGCTCAAAACTAGCAACTGCTACATTGCGATACCGGCAAATCCAATAGAAATAGACACAATTTGCCAAACGAAACATACCTTGCAAAAACTCGACAAGCCTTCCATTATAAGAGCCAACACTTCTTGCGATATATTGTACAAAGATGAACACATGCGTATAGGCGAAACAAAAAACGAAGTCGAATACGAAATCAAAACAAAAACCCTAGCGCTCAAAACAAACGATAGTTTCACTCATCTGCTAGATAAACTCGAGCGAGCACCAAAGATAATAGATAATTTACAAGGCTATAAAACCACGATCGACAAAATAGGCGACGAGATAGAAACCCTTAATTTCGAACATAGAATCAAAAATATACAGTATTGGGGACTAACCACGCTCCAGATATTAGGGTACATAGCATTAGGCGTACTAGGTATATATGGATTAAACAAAATAGGGGTATTCAAATGCATCAGGAAATGTATACCGAACAAATTATGTATCAATTTATTTTGCTGCCGAAATGAAACCATAATCAATAGCCACAATGCGACAACACCACCGGTACCAAGCACCCTGGCCACGACACCCAACATCTATATTCCAACCAACACATACGACCTAGAGGATGAGGAGGAACCAGCCGTAATTTTCAAGCCACGTCAAGTCCGATTCCACAAAAGTCTTCTGAAGAAAACTTGAGGGACCAAGTTCGATCTAAGAAGGGGGGAATGTCACAGGTGAAATTCGAGCAGCCTTATGATAAACCAAAATTCCGAGCGCCTTATCACGTGTGACCGTCCGGTCACCATCCGTTCTCAGCCGCCTGGGTGGCATTCGGTCACTCTAGCCGTTCTCCGAAATATATGACAAGTACAAGCAAAGCCTTCTCCCACTCCGTCGAATAAAACAATATAAATGCACCCTTCATCATCATCCAGTCAGTCTGTAACAATTCTCAACTAGCCCAAGTATTAAAAGTGTATTATCGCGAATCAAAAATCTTACTGTACAAATTGAGTGAAAAAATAAAAGAAATCGATCTCCTATTCGGAAATTGACAAGTTTCTTGTTTTAACTTAATTTTTACGCTACACGATCATCGAATATTTCGTACCAATATGCCACGTATACTAATATTTGTTTAATGTGCCTTCTTGCTCAAAGCTATATGCAAAGTAATATCCTCTTCACATTTTTTTATTTGTTAGAACTCATGTTATAAAGCTTCAAACGACCGAAACGTTGGCTGACAAAAAATTGGAACATCATGCATAATTTCCAATCGACCGATAAATAAGCGATTATATGAAACTTGGAGTCGTCAAGAGACAAGCGCTAATTAGATCGAGATGGTCGTAGCAGCGTTACGGAAATAGTCTGTTTCTGATGTTTTTATCGGGAAACGAGGCGGACAAAGGTCAGATAGACCTTCTGTGTAGAGCAATGGACCTTCGCGGGTTAATTCTCCGCGACGTACGCTATCTAAAAACAGCATCCGATATAATCGGTAACGACCGTCGACGTCGGATATCCGTCGCGAGTTTGCCTGGTCGGGTCACGTAATAGACACGATCTAAAAGCGGAACGATGTCTTTCATTCGGTACCAGCTGAGACAGCAGAAGTCATTCTTTATTCCAACACTAACATACAGATTTAGACGATAACCAACGTGAAATAACACGATTTATCTCGTTCAAAATTATTCTAAGCACGGCGTTCCACTTCTTTTCTCTCCGATCCGCAAAAATATGAATTTATTTTCATGATTTTCTGGTATTTTTTTTTATTTCTAATTACATATATATAGCGAAATTACGTACGAAATTAATTTGAACCAGGTGACCGTGATGAGGAAGAAAACCACCGTCGTCATTCTGCTCTCGTTGTTCGGGCAGCGCACGTTAAAACACAACGTGCTATGAAAAGATGAGAGTTTTTCCGAGCGTAAAGTATAACCGCGTTGTTCAAGAGCTAGGGTTTTGCTAGAAGAACGAGAGCTTGCATTGGATTGGCGTGGCTGAGCGTTCTTTAGAGCAGTCATTGTGCCAGTGAAAAGCCGTAGGAACGAGGAGTACAGTGAAAGTATCCGATTGCGGGGAATTTAGAACGGCTCTGATTGTGCACCACCGTTGAATTTTACCTAGGTTTCGCCTAAAATTTTTCTCAGATTAACGAGTGTATTTCAAAATGCTCTTCTTCTTTTCTTTTCTAAATATCTTGGGTTTCGTGGCAAAGTAATATCATTCTATTCAATCTATTGTCTTAGAGTTCAACAAATATTCTATTCGAGTATTTAACTATCTCTATTTCGAATACAGTATTGACACTGTACCAGATATAAAGTTTAAAACAGGGAAAATAAAAATCTTTCGTATGAGAGCAATTTTAAAATTCAATATCTTGTCAACTAATCGTAGATTGTTCAACATTGTCTTTTCGTTCTACCGAATGATTCTTTGAAAATATATTTATTACGAAACTCCTCTTTTAAAATAAAATATTGATTTGAAAAATATTAGCCATATCTTTGGATGAAATCTGCTGTTTCGTCATTTTGTATCCCTGATCTTTACCTCTTTCTGTATTTCTTTAGAACGTTAACTTCACTGTCACAACTAGCGTCGACACGGAGTCGCACAAAACGAGAACTGGCTGGCGGAAGTCAAAGCTAGGCGGAAAAATTAGAACGAAAATTCCAATCCCGCCCGAGCAAGCGCTACGTGATTGGCGTGACAATTTCGACGCTCGTATTCATGGTTAGCTAGCTGCGGTGTAACTGGTTCACACTGTTTCGATCGTTCGCAAAGTGGAAGTCGTTAGTTCGCAATCTACACATGGGTTATTGTCGTTCATTCTGTTATTCCTCTGTTCGAACTGTGACGAAAAAGAGGGAAAAAAAACGAATCGGATTCTGTTACCTATCTAACGCGATTAACACGTTTAGTTGGCTAAGTTTGAATTTAATCGCTTTCTAACGTTTCTAAACGACCCACTAGAATCTGCACTAACTCTGCGATTCTCGTGTTAGAATTTTCATATTGAAATCTCTCGTGTGAGAAGCCCGAGAGGAACCAAAATTCTACGTAAATTCCTACGTAATTCTATGTAAAATTCTACTTTGCGCTGTAGAGCGTGTTTTGCGGTTACGATCACGGAAACTTGACATAAAGATAATCGTGCGTTCTCAAGCGGACACAAAAAAGAAAGAAAAAGGCAAGTACCAAGGTTATTTATCTGAAAGCTTGGAATAAGACGGTGTTTGTGTAGAGGCTGGTTTAAGCGTTCGCAAGATACACGGAACTCGTGTAACCCTGGCGATCAGCAGACCAAAACGTTATCCAGGGTAGCCAGCAGCCGGTTGCGTCTTAGGAGAATAGCGCGGCTTTGCCTCGAGAGAATGGAAAACGGATTTCCGTGGTTTTGGGGACGTTCAACTTACTGGGAAGCTCCTCGGTATCCCCGTTAACGAGAACAACAGTTCGCTACAATGACGACGATTAATGCTTTGAATCGCTGCCATTCCTCCTGTTGTCTTACCGACCACTTAATTGGATATCTCACCTTCAGGTTTAAATGTCGAACAGGTACTTTTCTTTGTATTCCAATGTTTCGAATAATTATTCGAAATACAATAATTTTCATCGAACGCTATAATACTATAGGAAATTCGTATTTCGTAGGAATTTTAATTTCATGAAATGCTTAGGAATTTTTATGAATTGCGATGTTAGTTACAGCGAGAATTAAAGTATGTGCATATTCGATATTTCTTCGTAATTTTATACAACGCCCGGTTATTCCAGCGCGCGCGCGCGTAGAACGAGATTTTTTAATTTGTCGAATGCCACAGAGGTAGTCGCGACCCGCATAAACTCGGGCGAAACGTAAACGAGGCGGATTGAAGGGTCGTACACGGGAGTTGCACAGGTCAGAAGATCTTGAGGATACTTGACACAGGTGCGCCTATCCTTCAAGTAGCTTTCAAGAACGTTCTTCAGAGTTGCAACTACATATTCAGAAGATATCAGATAAATAAAAGGCAATTTAAAAATCACTTCATTTTATCAATTTGTTCATTCCTTTCCACATTACCTGTTACATCGCTAGATTCCTTCACCACTCATGTTTATTATTCACAAAAAAAAGTATACAACTAGTTTAAAATGGTTATTTTACCGTGTTCATTATTCTAGTATTTCAAGCATTTAATCGATAATCTCGATGTCGGTAATGATCGATCAGGGAACTCTCATATTGATGTAATATTATTGCAGTATCGTGGACAAAAAGACCTAAGAGATATCGAGTAAACCAATTGAATAATTTCGTAGAAAAGGCCTACGTGACCCTGGCCACGAGTGTTTGTGGAACATGTGCGCGGTGGGCCTAGGAAAAGACAAAGGGATGCTAGAACAGTCAGTGTCAGTGGAGAAGCCAAAGAGTGTGAATCGAGAAGTTAGAGAGTGCGAGTTGCGTTGTCGAGATAGAGTGTTGCTAGCGTTGTCGTGAGAGTGTGGTCCGTGAGAGAGAGAGAGAGAGAGAGAGAGCGTTGGATCTGTTGTGACAAGAGTTGAAAATGAATTATTGAGTTGTCTAGATTATAGCACGTTATTGTGATTAGTTAAACAACCATCGTTCTTCTGTTTAATCAACATCTGTACAATCCATTTATTGTAAATAAATCATCATCATCAATAATAATCGAGAATAACTATATATGTATATTCCCGATACTACATTATTAATAAAACTTCACAAGTCATCGATCACAAGATATTAGTAATAATAAAATCTCTATCGTAGGAATAACACCTCTAGCAATAAAACAAGCAAAATTTTACAAGTAACAATTCTGTTTAACATTGTTGAGATTGATTGAAAGAGGAACGAGTGGGTGAATTTGTAATAGAAAAATATATTGAAATAAGTTTAGGTATAATTACAGGTATAGGATGTGCTGATCCAGATCCTCGCTCTTACAGTGTTACAATACAATAGAAGAAAGGTAGGGAGCACGTTCATATATTTATAGCAAAGGACATTACCAGAAAGATAACCTTGGGGTGTAGCTCCAGCTGAAGGCTACAAGAAACAACAACAGAAATCTACTTATAGCTCTTTTGTTTCTAGACCTTGTAATCCAAAACAAAATTTATATTCAAGCACAATAATATGGTCACGGAGATACAGGTCACGGAGATACAGGTCACGGAGATACAAAAGAAAAGATGTAGAGCTTTTCTTGAAGTAATTACTTCAACAAACATAAAACTGCAGAATTCTCAAAGAAAAATCTACGATCCACAACTTGAAACTTATCCATTGTGCAAGAGTCTTCTTCCCGACTATGTTTAGGCTTCGTTAGCCTTATTAGGAGATTGTGCTATTGATGGTCAGGCACAATATTCATAATTATTTAAAACTAAACAACTAATATTCCACATTCAACTAACTCTTCCATAATTACTCCCTTGCAACTCCCTTCTAACTAATTTCGATCCACAAATATCCATTGGAAACCTGATCTACCCTCAAGGGGAACCTATATAAACCAATATTCCCACTTCGAAACCGATGATTTCGATCTAGATGATCGAACAGATCGGCAAGCACTACTCATTAGCACTGGCAATCTAGTCAGAAGAGCAATAACTGGCCATCGGTACAAACCAGTCCCTTTCGAACGAGGAAATTTGCGCGTTCGCTTATATTTGTTTGCGAAATGCACGCTGGGTCACTGGAACGTCCAACGGTGCGTCCGCGTGCGTCTAGCATGCGATGTATACAAGAACAAGCTATGCATCGTAACCGAGGTTCGCGTTTATTAGTTCGTTCGGTATCGAAATGCGTATCGGCATAAGGTCTCGCTTGAAATCAAATATCTGCCGAGCAGACTGTAATGGGAATCGTCATGAATACCATATCGAGACTGATGAAGTTTGCCAGAGGCCTCATTAAATTCGACAAGGATGGACACGGCGAAAACGCGTTCCACGAGCTGTATGCTGCCACGTGGTTAATCCTTACAACCCGTAACGCTGTCGTAATTATGCTTCTAACTGGAAATTAACTCGTCCATAGGATGAGTAGATACGAGAACGTTCAAAGGAATTGGGTGATTAAGTTCGGACACTGGCTATAGATCGACGAACCTGACACGATGGCAGAAAATTACTGAATGGCAAATTTATTGCTACGTTCGATGAAAGTTTAGGATCCATATAGTGTGGAACGACAGTAGCCGGTATCGAACGAGGTATTGGGTATGTCAGAGTTTTGTCTAGAAAAGAATTTGATACAGAAACATGAATTTACTGCGGAGAAGCGTTTGTAGTTTCATGAGTGGAGAATTGAACCTAAATTTTCTTATGGCACGATAGTTATGGGGATTATTTCCAAGTTTTGACAGAGAACGATAAACAGTGACCTAGTAACATGATATTAGATTATACGGCTATCTAACCTTTAGAGTACTGTGGGTGGATATATAGAATGAAAATTGTCATTGTGTCCTAATAGCGAATTCATCCGTCCGGAATGATACGTTAGCTACAATTTACTGGCGAATATATGTGCTCAGCAATTATCGTTTCGATGTTAAATTTACCTTTGAAACTTGTTCGATATTTCTGTACATATCGTAGAATCCATAGCAGGATAAAAAAAGATCAATTCTATTCGTAGCACGTATTTCGATTCTCCAAATTAGTAACTCTAATCTTACAAAATTATTCAATCCTTCCTAAACTATTGAAAATATCTGTATCAGGAAACCGTCTCTATCAGCGAAGTCAGCGAAACAATCGAAAACCATCGATGAACTTTCACGAGTGACCGAAGCCGGTCAAAGTATCGCGCGAATAGTAATTGCCACGAGGTTTGGGTCAAACTCAGTTCGCGGCAATTGAAAGGTGTAAGAGGGACGAGGTCAAAGGATGAATATATTTAGACGGGGTCGCCGTGTTCAAGGAAAATTAGTTTTGGATAAGGGGATCAAAAGAGGCGGCACTGACTCGATCGGTGAACTTAATATTGGCCGTGTTCTATCGGGATTTCGAAGCAACTCGGTTACTAAAACACGGACACCGCCACTGGCCTTCCGCCGTTCGTTTTTCCAAGCGGCTGCTTTTTTTCCTCCGACCGTCGTTCGCCCTCTGTCTCCGCTCTCGTCGTTTCAATTCGTGTTCGTTAACTTCGTTAACGCTCGCCCGGGAAATTCCAACTTTGTCCTCCTCGTCGTCACCGCTACCGCCGCCGCCAGTTTCGGCTCGGCTCGGCTCACAATTTTCACCCCGTTCACGTTCACGGGTCGCCGGTTACGATCCTTGAAATTTCACCGGAGTTTCTGGAAACACGAGCCTTACGATCGAACGTTTTAACACTTCCTCGAGCACGCGACAGCCAGTCACGATCGTTAGCCGTGCGGCCACTTCATCCCTTATCTCCGACCGGGAATTTCTACCGATTTGCATTCGGCTACGGGACGATCCGGCTTGATTCATCCTCGAATCCAGAGAGAGGATTATCGTCGTGACAAATCCGCGAATGTTCTTAACGTTTCGGTACCGTGAGGCCAGGTCAGGAGAGGAGGCTAATACGAATCTACATCCCCTGGTATGGCGATTTAAGTAATTGAGAATATTTGTTAAGTGATGAGTTACAATGTCGTAGATTTTTAATTTATAATTTTAGAGATTCGGAGCAGACATAGGGCGATTAGTAATGTGTGAAATTTAATTGTGCAACTTTGCTTATTTCATTAGCAAACTTGTCATCGTCGTACAAGAGAAAATATCTTAACTTGTTGGATACGAATACGAAGTATGTAATAATTAAATTTAATATTAGTTCCATAACTTGTGCCTCGTAAACTTTCACAAATGGTGTCGTTTCAATCGTGTAAGAAGACCTTGATGATATCCGATTTTGAAGCAACAGAAGGCTGTTCATATGACAAATCCCATATTTGAGATTAAATGGAGACATCTTTTTTATGTCGAACGATATTCTCACATATCACCATTGTTTTTTGTACAAGAATTTTATTCGATGTAGACGTGCATGAAAATTCTAATACGATCTGGAAAGTACTCTTAAAGTAATTTTAATAACATATATTACTAGATCGTAAAATACTATGGAAGAGCGGTGATACTCAAAGAGCCGTGCCATAGCGTCGCGAGAGAGCTATTTTCAAGGGTATAACGGTAAATCTAGAGAAAGTAGAAGAGAAAAAAATGAACGAGCTAGCGTGAGACAGAAAGAGAGGCGAGAGGGGTTGAAGAGAAAGCGTAGCGCGATTAACGACGCTCCGTTTCCTCCGGCGAAAGCTGGCGCATCGAAGTGACCCTGTAATGACGCCGCTAACGTCTGTCGTTAACATCGGTGACAGAGCCACGTAATTTGCGCGTCGCACATTCGTCTCGACCCTCTTTCCGGCTCTCTGTCCCATCTGACTTCCGCCATTCAATTTATCACCGCTTAAAGCCCAACTCTCTCTCTCTCTGTCTCTGTCTCTGTTTCTCGCCCTCTTCAAACATTACAATCTGCGTAAAAACTAAAATAAATTACAATGAAGGATCGCTGTAACGAAAATGACGTTGAATGTCCATAGCTGATACGTTCAAAGGAGAAACTTTTTAATTAAAATAATGTTGCAGTTTTGATATACGAGCACCCTGCTGCCGCCAGTTAGTCGCGTGTATTTTTCTCTAATTTATTTTTTGTCGTTTTCCTTATTCTCTTTTTTGTTAAAACTGCCATTTCTCCGAGAACGCTGTAACGTTCAAAGGCTGGAGAACGCGCGAAAGAAACGCAGAACATGGCACAATGGTATCTAAAAGTAGCACGATTAACGACGTCCTGTTCTCTCAACGAAAGCGACTGCGTCAGGATGGTCTGGTAACAAGGCTACTAAAACGTGTAGTTAACATTAGCGCCATAGTCCCGTAATTTGCACACTCTAGATCCACTTGATGCCCTCTTCTCTCTCCCTACTCTCTTTTCTATCTTTCTTCGCACCATCTTTTCTCGCCTTCTCCTCTATCTGTCGTGTGCAGAAGCTTATACATGATGTGCCGTGCAATTTGGAAAAGGTGCATTCCCGAGACCGTTAGATGTAGCAGAAAGTTTCAGCTAAAATTAAATAGTACGAATTACTGCATAGTTTTATGCATTTTATATATTGACGTTTTTATAAACTGTAATTGTACTCTTTTTTAAACTGAAACTCTGCTTTTACCGTTTTACTCTGATCTAGTCTTTTAGTTATCTCAAATTCCGAAATTTTTATTTTATAGTACAGTAACTAACAGTCTCTGCATATCAAAAAATACCAAAAGCAATTATGACGGATTGACGGTACAAACAAACAAAATGTAATTGTACTCCTTTTTAAACTGAAACTCTGCTTTTACTGTTTTACTCTGATCTAGTCTTTTAGTTATCTCAAATTCCGAAATTTTTATTGTATAGTACAGTAACTAACAGTCTCTGCATATCAAAAAATACCAAAAGCAATTATGACGGATTGACGGTACAAACAGACAAAATGTAATTGTACTCCTTTTTAAACTGAAACTCTGTTTTTACTGTTTTACTCTGATCTAGTCTTTTAGTTATTTCAATTTCCAAAATTTTTATTGTATAATACAGTAACTAACGCAGGGTATCTGTGCATCAAAAACTATCAAAAAGAGCCATTACAGATTGCAACATGTATTACAATTAACAAATGATCTACTATGGATCATTGAAATCTGAACATCTCTGAAATTAGTCTTCCATTAAAATTAAAAAACATATAGAACACTATTTAATAAAACGGTGATGACTAAGAAGTTTCTGCAAGTTACTAAAATTTCCACATTCCTAAAAAGATCACTACCTCTTGTTATATATTATATGTTCGTATCTATACAACTTGTGATCCATGATTCTAAATGTAACGGAAATATCTCACTTGAACAGAAGCTACACGCTGCACACGTATGTAAATATATGTATGCGTTTGTATAGGTGGTAGGTGCATATTTTTCTTTCCTTTTTCGTTTTAGCGCGAATAGTAAGAGCAGCTACGGCAGGGAATGGCATCACGTAATTTTCGCAATGAAGTGTTACGCTACAACGTTTCTCGCTTTCCTAATGCAGCCACTTCCGGGCGCAACGAAACCGAGCATTAGAAGGATTGCGGCTTGAGAAATTGGTCGACCCGGTTATTTATACGCCGCGTCGTTTATATGGTAACACCCTGGATTCGAGTGTTCAAGCGGAAGAAACGGGGGCAAATTATCACATGGAACGGGAACTCTGTCTTGGCTCTTTGTTTTTAAAGATATTTCTCTTTCCTTTTATTGCGCAAGGTTTAGGTTTCTATAAATTATTTTTAGAAGCTTTGGAGAAATTAAGCACTCCCCTTTAGGGGTTTTCTCCCGTCTTCAGTCTCTGTTTCCTCCATTTATTTAGAAAACAAGAATTATGTCTACGCTCCATTTAAGAATTACAAAGTGGTTAACAAAAGTAACGTGCGCATGCCAGATTTTTGTTTAAGTCTCTAGATAAATTCATTTCTTATACAATTTCGTTGTAAAATACAACTTCCAAGTTTAAGATATAAATCTTTTAATTTCTTGTGTTGAAGTAGCTGTAAAATATGAATCTCTACTTTTTATATTTTACGAGCGTGTTAAATAAAGAACCGCTTTTTTTACAAATTAGTACAAACTTTTATGAAAAAAAAGCTCTTCTGTGTTACTACTTGTCATCATTGTATATTCTATGAATATGCCACTGTATATCCTAAACCTTTTAATTTCAGAAGAAACATATATATACAGGGTGGTTGGTAACTGGTGGTACAAGCGGAAAGGGGGTAATTCTACGCGAAAAAATAAGTCGAAAATATAGAATAAAAATTTTTCGTTCGAGGCTTTGTTTTCGAGAAAATCGACTTTGAATTTTCGCTCGGTACGCGTGCAGTACGTTATAAGGGATCTCACTGTAGATCGTTGTCTCGATGGAAAAATAAAAAAAAAAAATTTTTTTTTAATTTTTATTCTATATTTTTGACTTCTTTTTTCGCGTAGAATCGCCCCCTTTCCGTTTGTACCACCAGTTACCAACCACCCTGTATATTCATATACTTGTTCTCGTTCCTAAATTAAATTCACATATAATCTTCCATCTACATGTATGGTATTAGAATGTATGTAGCAGAAAAAAATGGAAAATTCCTGCAATGTAGAATTACGCGATTCACGGTATCGAAGATGAGAAAAGAGCTTTTGATTCGAACTCGATGTAGCTATAAAATGATAGTCGAGCGTTCGAACCAAGTCAGCCCGTGTACGCACGTAATAGTTGCGTCGATAGAGATAAAAGTTCACGCAAACAGAGCGAGGTCTTAATCGCGAACTCTTCACGATTTTCTGCCAACTCTTTATTCCTTGTATATAACTTTGTTACGCGCTCATTAAAAGTTCCAGGACCGGCGTTTATCTTAGTCTCTCGGACGAGCTTGTACGAAGTTGATCCGAGGCTGCTTCAACTTCTTTCAGGTTCCGAAGGACGATACACAGAGAGTGGGATAGTTCCTTGGAAAATTACAGTTTTATAAAATAATCGATTCAAGTGTTTCCGGCAGGTTTATGGGGTGTAATCTTCTCACGATTAAAGTTCTGGGAAGTTAAGCTCCTTCGACACTGTATAAATACAATCCATTAAATATCCCTTGTTTTATCTACCGATTGTTATTTTACTGTAATTCATTAATGTACTATTATTCTATTAATTAATTCATGTATAATTATTATTTGTTTCTAGCTTTTAAATACATAATTGTAAAAAGCTATAGCCAACTGTAAGTTTTCTTTCACAGTTAAGCAAAACCCTTTGAATCGAACGTTAAACGATGAATAGGAATTTTTAGATTTATACATTGGTAGCAAAGAATCATCGAAAACACTTTTGTTACTAAGAATACATCAAATGTGACGAATCCTGTTCATATAAAATCGAATCTTGTTAGATATTGTATGTAAAAATTGGAATATCCTTTCATCTTCAATTGTATAGCTATATTTTCCGTACAAATTCCACGATTTTTATATCTCGAAATTGTGATTCGATCCATATACTTGAAACCTCTTAACGTAAGTAACTACGTCATTCAACCGTCGAATTAGAAGAATATTTCACCCTTATTATGAAATTACAAAATTCTATCCGAATTATCCAGACCCCGTTTCCTCGTAATCCAGTAAATTTCCAGCCGGAATTTGGCAAAATCTTATCGTCCTGGAATCTCTCTCCATTCGTTCATAAATCGTTCTAATTGGTTAATAAAATATTCGTCAGGTGGCGTCAAATAAATCGCGAGCCTGCAGAGCATTCTATTCGCTAAGAAAGCTCTCCTCGTGAGTCGACTTGAACTCTAGATCGCCCTCGATTCTGCTATCATCGTATTTCGACCTTATTCCAGACTGCCCGATGAGCACGTCCTTCCCACGGGTCTTCTGACAGGAAATTATCTCGAAAAATGTATTCTACCTATATCTTTCTATCTGCTGAAAGAAGAAACGCGTCTTCGAGTACCAGACAGATCGCTCGATTCGCTGTCCTTCTCGTTTCATCGTGCTCGTCTCCATCCGGATCGCCATTGAAATAGGATAGAAGCGTGATTAATCAGACAACAGGAAATCTAATTTCTCTGTCACGATTAAGGCAGATTGAGATCTGTTCTCTTAACTTTATTCGTCTTGTAATATGTCTAACGATAGATGAGTAAAAATCGTTTTGTTAACTGTTCAATTCTTACTTCTTTAGGATTTTGTATAATTGCATAATTATTGGTATTTACTTGTTTTTCTGATACATTAATTTCTACCGAGAAACAATGAAATAGTAATTAGATACGTAATTAGATACGTAGAAGAATGTTCGTATGAATTTTAATTTCAAAGAAATCTGAAATGTTCTGTTAATACTTGAAAATTGGGAGCTATCCGAGCAATAAATGACAGTAGGCGATATAACTAAGAACGCGCATTGTAATTGTCGAACTTAAAAGTAGCAAAATAATTCGTTTTCGTAGACCTGGTCTAATGTTAATTGCCGTTAACTGTGCGATTTGGAATTTTTATAATTTCCGATAACAGAATCGTATGCTCGTATATACCGAACCATTTGAAATATAAATCCCTGAATATCCGTGAAATTGCAAAGATATTCGTCTGCACAGGACCTAAGACGATTTCAAGATACGAAGGGTGAGATGACACGGCTGACTTCCACGTTCCAAGCGATTGGATGTTAGGCGAACAGAACGGAGTTAGGAAAGTTGGAATCCCCTTATCGAAACGGCGAATGGTAGATCTTTTCTGGTTAGCGTTGAGCTTACAGGGTTTGAAACTAGGAAGATGACTAGAGCATGCGTACGAAGTGGATCGAACGAGCGCGGTTTTGTTACAGAGATACGCTTAGTGTCAGATCGGGTGCAATGAAATAGTGATTAGGGTAGATTGGGTAGTTTGACTCTTTTCCTTCTTGATAGCACTCTTCGGAAGGATGCATCGTTTTCTCTTTAAAAGTGCATCAACGCTCGTGCGCTAGTTCCTCGGAGATTTTCTCTCTTTACGACATTTGAAAAAATTCGTATAAAATTGGGAAAAGCTACAGAAAGTAAAAATTGTATTCTCGTAGTGGTCTAATTCTACAGTGGCTACAGCAAGTATTTCTACGTATTCTTATTTTCCAACGAAGTGTCCTTTCATCAGGTTCTATAAATTTCATTTTCATAATATGCAATTTTTGTAGACATAGAAAATACTTTAATAAACTTGCACCTAATTGTTATAAAAGTGTTTTAATAAATACAATAGCATTCAAGGGTAAAATATATTTTTCGAACTGTACTTTTTTTTTGCAAAATATAGCAGTTTATCAAGATTCATTAGGACGCTGTTGTGTAAATTGTATTTCTGCAAAAACTCGTTTATCCAATAAAATATTCGAAAAGCTAGCCTGCACCGTCATTCCAATTAAAAGCACGGAAGATAGTAGGAAAGACTTTCGAGTCGCGCCGTCATTCAGTTGGAGGGTCGGAAGCAAGTTCGGTGCAAGTATGTTCTCGTATTGGATCGAGACGCGACGATGGAACATAATGGATTGAATTCCGGTTCGTTTCTTTGGTTCGGTCGTTCCGCCGGTTGTCGCCGGTCCGGCAATTTCGTTGCGCGACAAATTCGCCGATTCGCGAATCGAAAAGATGCAGACGTGGCACCAACCCGCATCCATCCAATCAGCGCGCCTCTCGAAAAAAGGGAGGTCGAAAAGCAGCGGAAGTGGTTTTCACGCGCAAAACCGACATCACAATTCGACAGGAATCTCCAACCAGCTTTTTCTTTTCCACCTCTTTCCCTCTGTTTCGCCACTAGTTCTTCCGTGCTCGAGTTTCATTTTCCACCGAGACGAGATACGGTTTCGTTACTTCGAGCTCGCCGCATTTTCTCTACAAAACGTGGGTCTCTCTCTCTCTCTCTCTCTCTCTCTCCCTCTCTCACCTCTTTTTAGGATTTTTAACGTGACTCCTCGCTCTTTTTGGCTACTCTCGTAGCTTCATTTATCCTTAAGCCATCCTCGTCTTGGTTTACTCCCTTGCAAAATTACCACGAGCTTTTAACGAATGACGATATTTTAATAAAGCGTCGCTTAATGAACGAAAGAAGGATCGTGAAATATGGTTATCTTGGATGAATATCGCAGGCGATGTTTGCAGCCAATTTCCGTGTTAAGCGCTTTTATAAAAATACCGTGGTAAGTTTAATTTATATGAAATCCGATGAATAGAGTCGCCAGTATGATTAAAAATGCTGTTTTACCGTCATTTAGTGGAGATAATGGATAGAGATTCAATTTATTTAACAATGGAATTATTAAACTCATCAGAGACGTGTCAGATCTTTTACCTCACAATTACAAAAATCAATGCCGAAATTTTATAAAAATATCCTACGAATTTATTTTCATCGCACCGCTTCGATTAAAATTGTTACAATTTTTTGCTTCAACGATTACATTTCAATGAATAATAAATTAATTCATTTTTCAAGACTGTTTTTACTTTTTCTGAACACCTATCGTTACTCTCTCTTGAAAGTTCTTACAGATAGGGATAAAGTACAAATGCAAACCTATTCCCATTGATCTAGCCACTCACAACTACCCGCGTTTCTCGAATTCCTCTTTGTGAGCACAATCGCATGGAATCCTCGACGTCGTTTCCCAGTAAACCCGATACATACGTCGTTTTTCACGAGAACGCTTTTTACGGGCGTGCAAGTTTCATCCACCGAGAGAGAAGTTGATGCTGAAGCGACGGTGGACTTGAATGGTGGGAAGCCTCCTGTATATCTCCTTTCTTCCCTCGTCATCTTTTGATTCGTCTAATGTCGAGATAACGTCTTTTGTCGAGATATCGATCTTATTGCGGGCATTGAAGTTTGCGGAAGTTAAACGAGTCCGCGTAGCAACGTGAAACGAACCGAAAACCGGAAGCATCGGTATTCGCGATCCAGGAAAAACTCAATCAGTTCAAATTGGAAATTTATTTCTTTCCTCGATATACTTCCCAATCTGTATGTGTCGAGTCGAATCGTTATTAATATCGATTATCCGATTGGCTCGTTCCTCTATTTACGTAGAAATCGATAGATGCCTCGATACAAATATTTGAAATCGCTTTTATGATAATGGAAATGCAGTGGAATTGAAACAATGGTATTTGAGACGAATTACGATATAAATTAGAAACGTTCGAAATCCAAACTGGAAATTCGTGTTCGCTACGCTTAGTTTATTGTTCCTTAACTCTATAACCGTTCGACATAAACTTACTCGTAGACAACGATTTCGTTTCATGGAATTCCGCTTCCGTGCCTGCCAACGCGCCCTCTCTCGCTCCCCTTCAACATCCACTTAACTTTTTTCTCGTCGTATGTAGAACGCTCTTGGAAAATCGAATCAAACTAACTTCGCTGGTAACGAACGGTATGTTCGGGCTTTTTGGTTACGTAATCAGCAGCTACATTTTAGATTTTACAAGTTACGAAATTTCACAACGAACTCGAGAAACTATCGCTATCTTTTAACTGGCATTTTCAAAGTTTTTAAACCACTAGTCTTAGAATCATCTTAGAATTACATACGTTATTTGAAGAATTTTAGATCTTTCGAGCCTTTCCAAGAAGAAAACTATATAAATGTTAATAATTTTCAATCTTGTAAAAGTTTCTATCAATCGTGCGGTGCAAAAATTGGCAAGGGACGTTCAAATTTCACGCGGCAATTTTATCAAAAATCATGTTTTTTTTTTCTATTTATTTATTTAAATTTCACAATTTGTCCAGTAGGACATTTGGTAAAATGTTATATCTTGGTGTTGTAATAATATAACATGTGGGTGGTTACCCCCAGCGGGGTACCATCTTCGTGTTTGTTAGGTTATGTCCTTTGTGAAATCTGTTGGGTGTTTCCTTTTTAGTCTTCCTTCTATGTTTGATGTGTTGATCGTTTCCGCTGCCAGCCGGTTCGGGTGCGTTGCTATTCTTTCTCTGTACCTTCTTGCGTATCTGTTAATCTCCTCCTTGACCGTTGGTATTCCAAGGTCTTTCCGTATATCTTCGTTTCTGTCGTACCATGGTGCGTTTACTATTGTTCTAAGGATTTTAGCTTGGATTATCTCTATTTTCCTTATATGGCTCATTGCTGCTGTTCCCCATAGTGGTATTCCGTACGTCCAGACTGGTTTTATAATCGTTTTGTATATTTTTAATTTGTTTTCTATGCTTAGTTTGGATTTTCGACTTGTTAACCATTGCATTTGTCTCCTTGCTGCCTGTATTTTGTATATTATTGATTTAATATGTTGTGTCCATGTAAATTGTGTATCTAGGTGGAGTCCTAGGTATTTGACTTGCCTTGTTTGTGTTATTTGCGTGCCGTTAAGTATAATGTTTGGTGGTATCTGTTTTCGCAGTGTGAATGTAATGTGGTTGCATTTATCGGGGTTTGCTTTAATTTGTTTATCTTGAAGCCACTTTTCTATTTTTGTGATATGTTCTTGTAGTAATGTGACTGCTGTTACAGGGTTAGTGCGCCTGACTAGTACAGCTGTGTCATCCGCAAATGTCAATATTTTGCTATTGGTAGTTGTTGGTATGTTGGCCGTGTATAGTGTGTATAGCATTGGTCCTAGGACGCTTCCTTGCGGAACCCCTGCCTTGATATCTTTAACTTCGGAGTATGTATCTTTAATTTTTACTCTAAAGGTTCTGCTGCTTAGGTACGAATTTAATAAATGATATATTTGTTCCGAGAATTGTTTCCTGATTGTTTGTAGAAGGCATTCGTGGTTTATTTTATCGAATGCCTTCTCTATGTCCATAAAGAGGCCTGTACAGTATTGTTTGCCTTCTAATGCTGTTAATATTTCATTAGTGAGTCATCAAAAATCATGTGTATCGAAACATGCGACACGATACGTTCACTACTGGGAGGGAAGAAAAATGTTATCACTTTTGGCATTTTTGAACTTTCTCCATTTCGCTATCTCCAATTGCAACATTTCTCTATTACTCTTATACGTTTTGGCTACATTATGCGCGCTGAATTTAAAAAAACATTAGTTTTCGAAAGAGCCACGGCGAACACGTTACGAGTGGAATAATTCGTTTCGACTGAACGGAACCGCACAGGGAACTAACAGACCTTCGGAACGTTTATGGAAACGAGCGGTTGGAATTTTTTTTTTTATTATAACATCACGTATGGGAGTCGTACGCCTTTGATGAAAGAACGAAGAGTAATGCATATGTACAATATCGAACGTGAGCGTGCCTTTTGAATTTTAAATCGCGACAGGCAAATTACGGAGATGCTCGTTAAATCGCGCAATTTGCAGTTCCCGAGTAAATTCGCATTGCTAATCGGCCCATTAATGCTCCTATTACTTTTGAAACTCGTGCAATTATGACGTTCCATTGGATTTCAATCGATAATTTTGGCTTTGTGCGGCAATTCATTTCTCGATAATATTCACTCGTTTATATCGCCTAGTCTTGTTAAAACTATCCTAAGATTCAACGTTCTTTTTACTGGGAATCGATCGATGGAATTGCCAAAACCGTATCTCCCGTGTCGTATGTTCTTCGCTTTGCCAAACGCTAAAATATACTCCAGGTAATTCGTATATCGAGAAATATTTCTTCTTCGAAACGATCATTACTGTCTTTATGAGAGTTTTTATGCGATTCGTATCAACTAATTAAACTCGCAAGCATTTTGAAACTATCTAAAGACGAACTTGAACTGACGTTCAAATAACTTTTGGATTACTTTTAAACAATCTTAAAACCATCGTAAGAAAACCTTGACAAACTCTAGAATAACCTAAAAAGTCTTTTATATTAAATAATCTAAATAGTCTAAGGAGTAAGGACAAGAAAGGATGTTCTATTTGAAGTGAAGTTTAGTTTTATTTTAACAAGCAATACCCAATGCAAAAACTGACTACAATATGTTCGTACGTCTCATTCTCACACTCGGCTCACAACTTGTGTCCTCCCAGGTCAAAAAATGCTGACCCTCAACCCTCGCACCCTTCTCTCACTCCTTTACTCATTTAGCTTTGACGTGACCAAGGCATACACTCTTACTTACACTTTCTCTCTCTCTCTCTCTCTCTCTTTCTCTTTTCCCCAGGACTCTTACGATTCTTAGTTTATACCCTAAATTTACAACTCATACTATCCCGAGAAAACTCGAACTTAAATATGCGATAGACCAAGCGTATACTCCCCTTTTTTGATATTACATATGTCGGAGATGTAGGGACATCGGGCCTTTCTTTTGGAATTTTGGGAAGATCCCCGATACTTTGGTCCAAGCTATTCATTATAGCTGTACTTAAATAACAGAACTTAGAAGTAGTTGTTGCGATACGATCTGATTATGTTTGCCCAAGGTTTGTGACAGTGGGCTTGGGGTCGAGGTGACACGACTGGTCGCCGAACGTAGCCACGGTCACGGGATGGACGCTTTTACTTCACAGTAGAAGTACCAGTTTTGAGGGGCACACGCTGTATTAACAAACAAGCCCCGAGGCAGGAGCAATGACGGCTCTACGCGGGTCTGCCTATTAACGGCGTCTGGAACTTTGTTGATAACCCCGGTCAATACGCAATTGACAAGTGTGATCGTGTCAGTCTTTTATTCTTACGATCACCTTGGAGAGTTTACACGCAACGTCTGGTCAATCAGTCGGAAAGATACCGTGCTTCACAGCTAACGTCATTTTGAGTTTCAAAACATATTCGATTGTACAAAGAGTAATTCCGTTGACCGTGGATTCGTTCGAACCTAAGAATATTGTCTTTACTTTAAGAGTGTCTAATAATCACGTTGAACTGTTAAACCCTTTTAAATCAACACTTGTACATATAATTGAAAATATAAACCTCATTGAACGACAACGATGGCTTGTCCTAATAAAGATACGCAACGCGCCCCTAGAACTAGCGCCAACCCGACAAACCCGATACATATATAATTTTCAAGTAGCCATGAAATAGGTTCAAGATGACCTTGGAATGATCATAAAGCAACTTCGAAACGACTCCTGTTGACTTTGAAATAACCTTAAAACAATATCTAGCGGCCTTCAATTAACCTAGTGTAACTTACGTACAAAGTTGACCAAAGTGTCACGTACAAACACACTGACGGTTGCCTGTTTTAATCAAGAATATAATTTCAATAAAGTCACCGAAACTTCCAGGATAATCCAGTGATACTTTAGGGTCGCGACTTTCAGTTTTCGGGAAAGTTTCTGGAACCAGTCGAATGGTTGGCTAGTAAATTAAAGACCGTCGCCGATACCTTCTTCCGCGATTTCGCAGAAAGACAGCAAGATCGTGGAAGTTAAGGTGCGGAAGTTAGATGCCATAAATCATGCCGTGGCACATTTATGCCAGTCGCGCGCCGCCAGTTTACCACATTACACTCGACTTTCGTAACTTATATAAATTTCATCGAGCAGACCAGTCGCTGAACACCATCGGCGAATCGCTCCCATGAAAGTGGCTGGTAATAGCATAGAAGACATTTTGGGGTCAAAAGCGATTCACCCCCTTTCTTTTTCCTCTGCCAGAACCTCGAGCATCCTGTAAGCGAAATTCACGCGACGTACACCGAGTTTCGTAAACGCGCTAGATTCGTCTCTTTCCCGCGAAACACTTTATTTCGACAACAGCTGCTCCTTATTACCGTCGCTTCAACCGCTTAAATAATAACGCTGAGTCGAGAACAAAGCGTGGCTCACAGCCTTGGCGTGCGTTGCAAAAACCAGTTCTGATTTTACATAGAGGGGATTGTACTTGATTAACATTCACTGCGATCGTAATTGTTAATTACGTACGTATTCCTTATTTAGAATATATGTTCTTGAAATTGTAGAAGTCATAATTAGAAATTCTGATGTTCTAGAATCTCCGCACGTATAGCTTATGAAACTTTTAATTTCAAATGCTGCAGATTACGCTCAAAAGAAAATGGTAAACTATAGAATAAATTAAAATTCTAGAATGTTTACACATTTCTAAATCTCCAAATTTTCATTATTAGAGGTGGCGCTTAACAATAAAATTGTACAATTTAATATTCTGGAAGCCCAAAATTTCGATACGTCATTTCTAAAACATTGATTTTTGACTATCGCAGATTAAGAAAAAGAAATTTGTTTTATATTTTAGAATTTCAATGTACAATTTCTAACGCTTCAATTACTATAAATCTCGATTAAAAGGAAAATGCTATTTTCACTATTGTGAATCCGTATATATCAGGATTAATCTGCGCGAAATAATTATGGTTGGCAAACTAAAGAGTTAATCAGCTGATTCTCTACTTTCCAATTAACGGCACCGCAATACGCTCGACGGAAACAAACTTGTTCCACAGCTAGTTCGATTATTGCAGATCCCGCCGGCTGATCACGCGACAATTTATGAAATTGATGAACCGTTCTATGAACGTCGAGCGACCGCAAAACCGAGATCGATTATACGCGCAATCAAGTCGATTTATTTATTTTGAGAACGCGTTATGGCGGAATCGCTCCGCGGATTGTTAGTTTGCCTGTAAAATTGCCAATCCTCGCGATTAGACCGGAAACGCGGTGACTGTGACACGACGGATGACCACGAATCCGCGGTAAAGATGAAAATGAGCAATCGAAATCAATGTCGTGATCCTCATCGACTTTGAAATTGGTAATAGAAATCGCTAGCTCTCGATGGTTTAAGGTGGAAATGCAATAATACAAAATATTCATATTACCTTTTTCATTTCTGGCCCTCGATCAACGGTTATCTGAAGGATACTGTTGTTATGATTAAATTCATATTGACAGTCGTTTTTATTGATACAAAAGTACACGTTCCATTAAAAAAATGAAAGAACAGTCTCGTTATTTTTTGTTAAATATTGCGAATAAAAAATTGTACCTTCATTTTCTTTTTTTTTTTTTTAATGTTGCGAATATGGAATGTGCTATTGTGTCGGGTAGAAAAAACGGTAAAACTTTTTCTGTTTCTATTTTTTCCGTAGATATACCACTTATGACAAAAAAGCTGACTAATAATCACACGAACAGCCTGTGTATTAAGCTAATGAACATTGGTATAAAAATTATTCATTGGATCATTAAGATAATGGATCTGTCCTTTTGTTACAGTTTTCTCATTTCATGGAGCTGTCTTCGACCAGTAATGAAATTCATACCATTATTGAACGTACTTGAAAAACTGCATGATCTCTCAATGCTCTAAAAGAATTGTTTCCAAAGTTCTAACCTGATATTATCAGAAGCAAGAACTTACTACAACAGCAGTAGTATAAATATTCATAACGAGATAAATTGATTTCTCGATAGAACACTAGTGAAAAACACACATTCAAGGATTAAGATCTAATTTTGCAGAAGAAGAAAATTTCATAACAGTATTAACGTGATTCCAGTTAGCGAAGTTACGAAAGAACGATCTATAGAATTTCTGGAATCTCGTTTAAACAATAACTAAACGAAAGTTGAACGATAGAAAAGCGTTCTTCAGGAACTATGAAAATCGTCGAAGGTCCTTTGAGCGTGGAGAAAGAATCACGAGGGTCGACGAAGCATCTTTGAACAAGACATAGCGTATATAAGATGCGTAGTGAAAACGCTGATACTTTATGTATACGACAACGTTCGACGAACGTGTATACATCGCAGATGGTGACTCTGCCATAAATATTTAATAAGCTCACCGTAAGGAAAAGCGTTTTCCAAGGATATGGCCGGATCTCTTGCGATTTCTGCTTTCTCGTCAATTAAGGAGCAGGTTCGTTGAAGCATATTGGTCTCGATATAGTTAGTTTACTTTTCTTCTATGATCTAATTTGTTAATCAATTATTCAAATTCCGAAATTTCTTTCCCTAGGAAAATCCAAAAGGAGCATCATTGACATCGTTTGATCAAATTTGCATCTTCGTTATTGTTGTAGAAAAATACACTGAATTATGAAGACCAACTCTATTTAAGAGCAAGTTAAATCACGGAATATTTGAAATTAGATTATTTGTAATAACAGGTTGAATAATAAACATTGTGTACTTTTCTGCACGAATCTTTTAGAAGAGTAAAGTTTCGATTAATTATTTCGTTATTACTCAAGCTATTATATTTGATTGTACTCTTCAAATTATGTCTAAATATAATTGAAGTACAAAGGGTGTATTTAAAAAAGAATGTATTAAATAACGAAACATTATGGCGGAAACGTCTGACAAAAATTCACAAGCTCTTAAGAGTTTCTACTTTTGTCCTCGTCTGCTACCTTAATTAATTATGTTACGCCAGGAAATAGCTTACACTGTCAATTAAATATTATCCATTCTTAACGACATCTAGCTGGGACGAAGGATGCAAGGTGGTCCGGCTGACCTGGAGTATTAATCGCGTTACGAGGACGCAATTAACGACGATCGAGGAGGAAGTTTAACGCCCGACACGATCTTTCTAACGAAAAGTAATCGCGGCCTGGAAACAGTCGACGATGGGGAAGCCGTTTCGTTTCGTTGAGAAAGCAAATTAATTTGCATTTAAATGAAGGCACGTAAAAACGCCGGATAACGTCGCGTGAATGGTGGACAAAGGGAAAAAGACCCAATTAATTACTAGAGGGCCTTCTTTCATCGAGAAGTATATTCAACGAATACCTTTCTTCCTTCTTTAATTCCCTTCGTACAGAGACAATTTCTTTTCGCCACGTTGAAACAACTGTACATTGAAACATGTATCGTATACAAAATGTCTCATAAAAATTAAGAAATACACGTCGATGTATAAGAAAATTTGTTTTTCGTTACGGTTAAAAGCCAAAGGTGTGTAAGGGTAAAATTCGATACGCGAACACTTTCGTTGTTCGTTCGGCTAAGTGAAACGATGCTCGGGTAGCAGTAATAAGAAGCACTTAGCCAAGAACGTGTTCCTATTTCGTAATGGAGCCAGAATTCTATCTCTTTCGTTGTATCGTTGTCGGTCCTCGCGTCCACGGTAATTCGCACAACGATGTTAAATCGATTTTGTAAAGCAGCAATTCATTCCGATTGCACTTTTCCATTACACTTGGGGGGTTTGTAAGTAACGCAAATCGTGTCGTGATTGCAACCACCTATCCCCTTCAGTTTCTTATACTGTCTTCCCATTAACTTTTCTAGAAATAAATTCCTCTTTCGCTATAAATACTACTTCCATTGTTTTCCTTCGTTTTTAATCATACGATATCCTGTGTACTTTGATAATAGTTAATTATGAAATTAATGAATTCGTTAATAATACATCGCAAACAAGATGTAATAAAGGTTTCTGCAAATGTTCATATTTCATAATCCGAGGAAACAACGCGTATTGTCAATGTTGAATAAATTAAATAAAGCAAAATATGCTTAATTAAAAACAGATTTTTCGTTAATGTGTTAATTTTAACGTAAACCATATAGGAATCCAGTTCCACCTTCACCGATTCGATATATCGAACTGCACCGAGGCGCGAGCAGAACGAAACAGATCCGATTAAAATAAACAAAATAAATAAAATAAACATGCGAGTGAAACGGTAACTCGATATATGTAATGAATATGTAATTGGTATCATGTACTCACTGCATATGGAGGATGGGAACTGATCTATCGGAGAACAGCACAACAGGTCGATCGAAACGTTCATTGGGGCCGCAGACCCGACCACCACCTTCCAGCTGAAGCCAACCACCCTCGCATCTGTAACGAAAAGACGATTCATTCGTAAGTAACTGTTAGTCTTATTCCATTCCGATTAAACGCTATCTTATCTCGACGTTGAGACCAACGGAGATACTTTCTGTAAAAAAATTGATAAGACAAAATCGTGAATAGAGTCAATCGAATTGGAAGTTTTAGCTCTAATTTGTTAATATTAGATGTGTTTGAATAATAATTATCACGACTCCTAAAGAACATTGGCTTCTTTAAATTTATAAAATGAATACAAATAGATCTATAAGCCCACCTTTCGGAAAGCTTCTCGATTAATTTTGATATTGACAATTCTGACTTGATATTTCTCTTTGTCGTGATAGTGTGAAACGTGCACGTCGATTTTAATTAAGTCACAGAGTGTAGAAGTGAAATTTGTTACTGGAAAGCTGTCTCACATACGCCATGAAATAGTCGATTTGCAATTGAAAGGTATCGCGCGGAGAAGTGGATCGTTTTTCGAGGGAAGTTTAAATGCCCGTGTCATAGATTTTGGTAGACAAGTGTCGAATCACGAAACTTAATAGCCACGAGATGTATCCACATGGTATTGGCAAGTTTGAGATCAGTAGAATGGACAGTAATAGTCCTTAGCTTGTACGAGTCGATACCAATCATGCGCGACTATGGTGCTCGATACTGATTGATCCTAGTTGTAGCATATGATATTGACGATCGTCTGTGTTATTGTACGAGACATGAACGCGTTATTGGTCCCTCAACTCCTTCATCTTTTCGTTTTATTGAGAATTGTGAATCTTTGAAACCGAAATAATGTTATAGGAACACTAAATTTATACCGAGGATTAATATTAAAATAGTAATATATTTATTTTATGGACGATTTCTTATATATTCATCGATACCCACTTGCACGCGTCTCAGCACTTTCTTCTATACCCGACTGTTAACCGACTGAACAGTTTACATTCCTTTGTTTTCGAGACGCTGCGCACACACATACTTCCACACACTGATACCCACATACAAGTATCTATACTACGCATTTAACCCAGTCCAGCACAGAAAATTATACATGTCTCAACACGTTTATACATTACTATTCGTGTGTTTAAAAAAATAAATAAACGAATGCGGTGAATACTGAATATTTTGTTTCTTAAGGCACACGTATACGTAAAAGAGATAGCGGTAAAATTATAAGAATAAAAATCTTATTATCGAAAGCATCGATACATTACGATTTTCCCTTAATTTATTTTCTTCTGCAGACAAAGTCAGCTAAAAGTAAAGATCAATAAGTGAATCACAAAGAAAAACATTCTTAGTATAGTTACTTTACACGCATCACGACGAAACAACTACTGTCGGCTGCATTCGTCGTTCAGAATTGCGCTTCTATCACAGGCAACTTCAAAGGATTCGTTTTCCCTTTCGTGAAGATTGCAATTGTGAATGTCTGTGGATTGGAGCAGTTACGCAATGGGTAACACGCAACTGGAATGGAATCGTACTGATTCAATTCGATTCGCAATTCCGCTTTTCCCCTTGTAAAAGAGAAATGGCCCTTAACGCGGTTCGTTGATTATTATCTGTCAGGATCACAGAAAATCTTCAGCCGCTACGATTTACAGTTTACGCAGTTTCCTTGATTCGAGTTGGTAAGGTAAACTTAAGAACCTAAGAATAATTTCAGCGATTTTATAAAAGTTTCCAGGAAAGTGAATGATTGGAATAAATATAAATATGGATTATCTCTCGCAGAGAGTTTGTCTGATATATTTTTCGAAACGAGACCTTTTGAGGAAAAGTTATCCGCGTCTTTGAATATTTATCGGTGATTAAAAGATCGGTAATTACAGATTTCTTAAAGGCTTCCGGAAAAAACGCGAGAGAAATATCCATCGAATTTTATAAAAGTTCTGACGAAAAGGTAAATCTTAATTCCATTTAGTACAATCTTACAAATATCTGGAAAGCTAATTTCTCCGATGAAACAGGAAGAATAACGTAACCTGTTTCGGAACTCTCCGAAGACGACGACGCGACTTTGAAAGGACTCGGCGAGGGAGTTCCAGTTTCGTGCGAGTTATTTACCAGAGTTTGGTGTTAATTAATGAAAACATTGTCGCAGAGTTAATTGGGCCGTGTTATTTTTATCATAAAAAATTATTCGCGATAATACCTGCAGATGAAATTCACAAGGAAACGCAATCTGATAATTGCTTCCGTTTCTGGACAAGATCGCGGTAAAGGAAAACCCAAATGACAGCCGCAGACACTTCTGACCCTCGATAGAATTAAGATAATTATGGAAATGAATTCTTTTGAAGACTCGCCAGCCTACAGCCGCAGTGTCAGTTAGCTGGTACAGTTAGTTAGCTGGTACATTGAGACGAAACGACAAAGAAATAACGGGAATCGATTCTGCATTTACATGATTGCTCAGAACGTCTTACATAATTTTTCTTTGCAATTATTCAGAAATGTAATCGTGTTGCGAGTGTTTGAGCAGGATGCATTTCACTGGATTCTCGAACGTTTCGCGTGGTGAAATAGATGACGTTCGAACTGCTTGGATGGCTTCTTTAAATAACCAAAGTTCCAAGCAGGAAATTAAAGAGGGAAGAAGAATGGCGAACCGGAGGATAGAAAGTTTTTTCAAGTTTGAAGAAAAGAACGGGAGAAGAAGAAATTGCGGGCACTGTAGGAATGTTTGTGTACATAGTGCGAGAAAGTTTCTTGATTAACGGCAACTTCACTTAATACTTATTAACTCCGATACACCGCTATAAACTTGCATAAATTCTGGAGATTCTTTAACGAACTCCCTAACTCTCTAAACTTCAACTATTTGACTCTCTCTTTCTCTCTCTCATCTCCATCTTTCCGAAAACTTGTTGCAACTGATTACTCGCTTTCCAATCGACTGATTTTTCTTGAATATGCTACACGCCCAATCTGTATATCGGGCAAGTAATTTTTTCCCTTATTTGAATATCGACAGAAATGATATTTCTACCAGAGACATCTACGTACGTAAAGACTTGCCATTCTCATTATGTCCATATAAAATGTCACTAGCATTACGATCATTCGATTTCAAATAATCTTCTCTATCACGCTATTCTATTTTCAATCAAACCAAACTGTAACCATTATTGACAAGAATAAAAATATTTACAGTAACGTAAAGTGTAAAATGAGAACATTCGAAATACCCAAAGTCAACACCTAAATTCGAAGTGTGTAAAGTATCTAACGATACCTGAAAATCTAATACGCTATTTATAACTTGTTTACGCGGATGCGAAACCAAGCCAGAAGGAAAAAGAAACAATGTTTCCGGGTATCGATCGACGAAAAGTCGCTTATCTGGCACGCAGCCTCGTAACTTTGATCAAAAGTTTTATCTGGCCGAGGATTAACAACGTTGGAAAATATGCGTGGCATCGTGGAAATGCGTTCATCGATACAGCTCGAGGAACGAGGAATCGAATCCGCGGCTTGTCGATGCTATGTGGCAATTAATTCAAAACCATACGTATACGATACAATGGTGAACTATGGGGTCACGTATCCGACCCTTGATGCGACAATAGAACGGGACTCTACACGTACACGTACGAGCGGGGTTGTATCAAGATTTGAATGAGCCAGCTCAGATACATGGAATGATCCCAGTAAAGGCATTACCACCGGGAAACGCATCTCCGGGATTGTCTCGTTGATATGTTAATTAACGTTATTGATGTCGCTGCGGGTCGCGCTCGGTTCGACCCGGTACTGTCTATTAAACTCGGTTGCATTTCCACCTCTGTCTCTCCTTTGTTTGCTATTGCTTCCACGGAATTGGAAGAATCTAATTGATACATCGAAATTTTTACCAATTCTGTATCGTGTATGTTCTTTCTTCTGTTTATTAAGTATTAAATGCATTAAGCGCTCCAATGTAAATTATTGGAAATAATTGGAAATAAAAGTTACTGAATATTAATTTGCTTTCCATATTTTATCCAATAAATAACGCCGATGATTTTTATCACGTAAAATACAGAATAAAAATTGAAACAAAATATTCTAAAATTACAGCAAGTCGTCTACGATTCGACGATAGCAATTCAGAGTTGATAAATCGTTCGTTGTAATTTATAATTACTCTACGTTATTTATTTATCTTTGACACTCGCGAAAAGTATTGAATTATTCCATTACCATGATTGACGGTTTCATTTCGAATCGGCGCATGTCAAGCGAATTTCCAGACGATCGAATGGAAATTATTGGTGCGCTAATTAATTAGTAAAAAGTATCGCCTTGACAATCGTATTGAGCGTGTCGATTTTTTGAAAACTACTGTTATTTCGTCGAAATATTCGAAGTTTCACAAATGTTTGTTGTTTCGTTGCCATTATCCGATAAAAACGTAGCTGGGATATGATTAATCCTTGCCACTCGCGCAATCTATCTACTCGTTCTTCGTGTATAACACAACTAAAAAACGCAAAAGCATTGGAACAATATTCAGAAGCAGATAAGAGCAAGACTTTTATTGCACCTATTAAGCATTATTCGTGTTTTATCGATTGCTCCACGAACTGTTACACCAATCATAAGCTATCGTCGATTTTATGGTGGCTGCTTAATGTCTATCGATTTACCGGAACCATAGACGCGAGAATCGTTGTAAAATGAGAGTTCATAAATGAGGGCTCATAAATAAGCTGTTTTAAAGGCTACACTGGGAGTGAATGCAATTACGCACTGGCCGACTACACGGCCTGGTAATTGCGCGTTAATTGCGCGTTTCACGTACCATTTTGGATAGGGACCTTTTCAAATGTTTTATCGGGCTGCACAATAAAAGTGGTGGGGAGAGGGGGTTTGGGAATTTCAGAGGTTCCCGAAGGAAAGCTTCCGTTTTATTGAAGACGAAAATGCTCGCACGAATGAGTTGGAAAACGGAAATAATTACATTTCATTTTTATCCGCGATTTTTCAGCGGAACGACGGTCAACCGAATAAATTTTTCGCTTACGCCACTTCATTATCTCGCGCCTTTTCATCTCTTCCTTTTAAAGGACTCGATATTGTTTGCTGCGAGCTGTTCGATAGAAACGAACGGTCGCCATCTCTTTTCACCATCGTCCCGGCCTCCTCGATACTCGAGAATAACCATTCACGATGAAATAAAAAGGTCGAACATTCTTGCGGGTAAGAGAATAATAATGAAGAAGGAAAGACACTGGGGATACTTAAAAGACGGACGTTCGAGAGACGGAGTTTCAATTGACTTGCAGATTAACCACCTTTTTCGTTGACTACTACTTTTTGGAAACTAAAAACTTTACGAAGATTCGAGACTTACCGCAGTCTTTATTTGTCCTTTTCTTTCGAAACAACTTTTGAAAATTCTATTACTACGTAGAATCCCTGGTGCGAAGAGGTCGCACCTTCAAACATTTCGTATTTGAAGCGAGTTCAAAGGAAAAGTGACATATGTAAACTGTGATAGAAGAATCTCTATCTGTTTCTGAATATTAAAATATTGGATGTCACCGTGACGACAATATAGTTCTCCTATTTTTCGTACTTGTTCCTTTTTTGAAAAGAATGCAGTACTTTTCCACGTCGATGGTTACTCTAAAAAATCTCAGCTCCAAAATCAGCGAACTGGAATAGCTCGCGTCTAGCTCGAACGATCAAAATTGCCACGGGTAATGACGAAGACAACCTAAGAAGATAAAAAAGAAGATACAAAGGATGATACAGCAGAAAGTGGCTGTCAGATCTAAGGCGAAACGTGAAACTACGAAACGTGATCGCAACCGACGGGACGACACACGTAATTGATAAATTCGCTGGGATAGTCTGGGAAATCGAAAGGCGGAAATTAGCTGCTTTCTTCTTCGCGGACGACACGAGCCATCGCGTGACTTGTAATTCACTTTAGCAGCAGCACTTCAGCGTTATTTGGCATCGTGCGAGTCGACGATAAAAGCGGAGACCTCTGCTTCGTTCTCTCCTTTCTCGTCAACAAAAGCGTAACAACGATGAAAGATAGGAAAAGACAGGGCGTTCTGGTCAAATTCGAAGAGGTATCCACAGGAAATTGGATGCTTTTATGTATTTCCCGCGATTCTCCCAGATTTGTACGGTCGTGCAGTCTTTTCCTCTATTTCTGTACCTTTTTCGCGTGTATACTTTTGTTTCGTTACTCGTTTCCCTCTGTACACCGTTGTCCATCAAACGAAGTTAACCCGCGGCCGAAAAGTCCATTCGATTTCCCGTACATGCGACACCGTGTGTTGCGTTTCCCTGTACCTCGATGTTTTCGAAAGAATGCAATATTTGTTTCGCTTGCTTTCGATTACCATCGGGCGCGGATAATTAAACGAGGATCCGCCGGAATGAAATTTCCGTGCTACGAATCGATATCGTAACGTGTTCCAAGAACAAAGGTGAATCGCTCACGGAAGATGGATCCTCGGTGAAATTTACGAAGAACTGTTCGTACTACATTGATATATCTTTTTATTCTTAACGAAGTTGATACAAATACTACTGTTAGTTCAAAATAAATTTGCGATCGGCGCTTCTATATTGTATTAAATAGAGAAATTAATTCAGTGATTTCACATTGAATCAATTACAAATATATTCGAAGATTAGATATTTCTCCATACCATAAAACCATATTGAGGTTTTAAAGCATCGATTTTAACATTCACGAAACGGCTAAAAAATTATCACAAGGTATCGTAACTTAAAAGAATGCTAATAAACGATGGCGCGAATTTAACTAAAAACGACTCCGAACTACTTTCTTAAATTCTTCCTCTGTATCAATTCCAAGTGTCATAGAACGCTACGCGGTAATTTTATGATACAGCGAAGCATCGTATATATTTTAGTGCGCTATTCAACAAATTTCTTTAGCAGGCCGGCTTGCAGCCCGCATACGGCACTTGGTAAAAATTCGTCTTCTTAGAAGTCGGTCATTGTTCATTTCCTTGCTGAAAGAATATTATAAAGTCATATTTCAAAGCTTCTTCCGACGTCCAGATACTCGGTACCGGGCCTAATGATTCTCGGTACTTTGAGATGTCGAGCTTTGATCTGACTGGATCATCTCGTTGCCAAACCGCTGTCTACCAGCGACTAGCTTCTCTAGCCTCGCTCAAGAGGTATATCTCGCTACAAACCCATTGGAGGATGGTGACTGCAAAATTGGTTGCCTCTTAGAAATAGATAGCGACTTGTTAATCGCCTTTGGTAGTTGCTAGTTGTCCTTCTTAGTTGTCAATCATCGCACAGTCCATAGCACAGCTAACAGCTGTTTATTGTCTCTAATTAGATCTCGTCTTCGTTAGTTTACTTGTTATCTTGTGTCTTTAGCAAACGTTCTATTTTTAGTTTTTATTTAGTCGACACACCACGTGCAAATTGCAACAAAACCCGAGCGATCGCGATGTTCGATCTACCACGGAGATCAACACCAAGTATGATGACTATCGAAGGATAATAATAAACGTGTTAAAATATTATAAGAGGTATTGACCTATCTTATACATATGTGAATTTTATTCGGAAAGACCTGGGAATACCAACGGTCAAGGAGGAGATTAGCAGATGCGCAAGAAGGTACAGAGAAAGAATAGCAACGCACCCGAACCGGCTGGCAGCGGAAACGATCAACACATCAAGCATAGAAAGAAGACTAAAAAGGAAACACCCAGCAGATCTCATAAAGGATATAACCTAACAAACACGAAGATGGTACTCCGCTGGGGGTAGCCACCCACATGATAATCAAACAGCTAAAAAATTCTACCAAATGTCCAAATTGGACAAATTGTGAATGTGAAATATTAAATAAAAAAAAAAATATGTGAATTTTCCTTTGGAATTTTCTACAAGTATATTTACATAATCAGAAAATAAATAATTATTTGTAAAGTGCATTGTATCCTGTGTATCCATCTCTGTATCCCATTGTATCCTATTTTCTATGCTTTACGTCTAAATTTATTTACATTAAATAATTTTATAATTTCATATTATTGAAGATTATTTCCCCCCATCTAGCACAAACCAGTTAGTTTGGAGAATCAGATGTTGAAACACTATGATGCCAGGTAAAATTCGTAAAGAATAGAAACGAAACGTGGTTGATAGCACCAGCTCAATTTACGTGCTCGTCATGGCGATGGATTTAAATTAAATTAATTAAACGTTAAAAATTTCCTGTATTGATGGTCGCGCGTAAGAGAAACGTTTCGGATCAGGCAGCGAAGATTTCTTGAGGATGCGGTGTTTCACGTACTCGGTTCCCTCGAGGATATCGTCGTGTGCTTTCAAGCGAAGTTGCGAAACGCTCTGCCGCAATTTGGAAGCTCTTGTCCCCGCGAGTCCCTTGTAATCGCACCGTTGGCGCCAGCACGATTCAGCCAACTCGTGGACACTGTTCCACGTCCGTGAGATAGCGAATCCGGATTTCGTGTTGTTGAAAATTGACGCTACGATACCTCGAATTAAATAGGATCGATGTTCTACCGCGGTATTTTCGAAACTGATGGAAAATCTCTTTAAAAGTCGGGTAAAAGTTTCTTTTATAATTCTATGTATCGATATTTATACTAAGAAGCAAAGCAGCTCAATGATATATAAAAGTTTCTTGAAATAATTTAAATATTATTTTGTCAGTATACAAAAAAATGCTTTAAAAAATAGATTCTTTATACAACTTTAATACACAAATCAAAGACACGAGAAAAATTTCCGTTTTCTACGAATCTCGTACAAACCTCAGCTTTAGGATGAAGATAGAAGCACAAATGATAATAAAAAAAATACAACCATATCCTTGGAACTTTTTTATAGATCTCTTAGAGAGGACAGCGTGAAAAACAAATACTTTCTCGATTCAAATGGATCGAAAATTGTAAATACCTCGTATCACGCTGTAAAATACACGAACCTAACCGAACTTATTCTCACACACAACTACTCAAAGTCTCTCGAAATGCTCCGACCCTTTGATTCACCGAATACTGTAAGATACCAAGAGGAGAAATGAAATAACGAGATAACCAGCGGTGCTTACGACCAGGTAATTGGTCTTAAAGAAGTTGCAGTTTCACAGTGGTAAATGTCGTAATCTTCTCTAACCGAGATGGTTCCGTTTGACGAGGATCGCTGCATGGAAGAGAGGAATATCGCACGAATATAGTAGAACCGCCTCTTCGAAATACCGTGCAATTTGGTGCGTCTTGTCGCGAAGCGGCTTAATCGTGGCCGAATCTCCAAGCGGAAAACGGAATCGTAGCTCTACTATGCACGCTACGTTTGTACATTCAGCGGTTCTTGCGCGTGTCTGCGAACGTGGAGACATGGAAGAAGCGTCCGTACTATTGCACGTGTAGGAACGAGTCGAGAGAAGCAAAGCGAACGGCGAGAAGGCTGGCCCGAGGCAAGGGTAAGCAACCGATGTCAGTCAGTCAACTGGAAATCGCTTATCTACCCTGCCATCTCTTCTTCTTTCTCCCTACGTGTTCCTTTTTCTGTTCCTACGATCGTCTCGTATTTTACATTTCACTCCCCCGTGGTCTGAAGCGTCGATATCCAAGGTTTCTTACGTTCATGCTGTTCCTTCGCGCGGGAGACCAAGGCTAGAGTTATCTGGTGCCGTGTCAAAGCCAAAGTTATACTGCAAATCAATTTATCAGGGGTGTTCGAATGGAATTGCGCCGAGAGCGGATTGTAAATTTAAATGCGGACCGATGTGCCCCTGGAGAGGTCTGGTGACGAGCCTGATAGCCTTTGTTTTCTTGTGTTTTGCTTGTTCTTTACTTTCGAATGTTCATCGTCTCGGGAGAAGCGACTGGCTGTAGATTGCATTCAATTTGATTTGACGTTTTCTAAGCAATTGTTAGTTCTGATTTTTAGAAATATTTCGGAGAATATATACACGAATATACGAGTATGCATGAGTTTTGTCAATGTACAAGGGTTGTATTAATTTCTCAGATAAGTTTTATATTATTACAGTGATAGAGATATGAAAGTTTTCATGACGCTAAGAAACAAATTTTCTTTATGGTTTAAGTATAGCCATCAGAAAGACTTTTGGTACTCGCGAACGCTATCGCGTGGCCTTAGTATAAAATTGTGCTACATCTTCCTAACAAGTACGACACTTTCAGATAAGCCGAGATATAAAAGTTTTGGAATTTATCGTGCCATCGTTCAATGACGCGGATAATTGTGTAGAAAAGAAATCATACTATCAAGTATGATATTTATTGTAATATATTTGCAGCAGTTATTAATCGTAGGCAACCTAATTGACTAAAATTTTAAGCGTTATAGTACTTAAAAATTTATTAAAAATTGTATGTTTGTAGCAGCCCTTAGATCATCTCTGCTTGAACCTAGGAATTAGCAGAAAGAAAAGTATTACTCCTAATAACTGCCCTTCCCTTCTACTCTTCCTTCCTTCCTTCCTCCTCTTCCACAGTTTCCTCCCATCTCCCCTTTCTCCTCTTCATGAAACATTTCAAACGTGTCTATCAAATTAATCGTTAATGACGATGACCTATTAGTTAGTTAGTTAACGAAGACTTCTACGGAATCTATCGAAACTATTCGTACTTCGTTGAAAATGAAATCTTGAGGATTCCAGTGGTATAAACGCATGTTTTATTTAAATTCGCTATTATTAGGATAACAATTAATATCCTTTTCATTATGATTTCACTACTCGTCGATAATTTCTTACATAAAGAAATCGGACAAATGGAGGAAATTCCGATTGCGTCGTTTTTTCATCGAGTAGTTCGACAGGAAACAGTCCGACAGTGGAACGAGGCGAAATTATTCAAACCGGTCGAAGCAATCCTGAGAAGCCTGGGGCAGATGTTTTACCTGTGAAACTTAAATAAGAATCGCTGCTCCTGTATAATAAGATAATAAAAGTACGGGTCTTTAACTGTTTTATGAAAACACTTAGCTCGAAGAAGAAACTCGCGAACTTTCATTCCCCTGTTTTTGTAAACATTTTCACCTAGACTACTTTACGATGCATTGGAAATCTTCGCGAGGTTGTCGAACCGGTGAATAAACTGTGAAGAGTAGACTTTCTGCAAGCGAATGAAAAATCGTAGACTAAATATCTAAAAGCTCGCATATACATATAACAATGTAATTATACATCCTTCTTTACTGCAATGCAATAACTTCTCGGTAATTTTCACAAAGAAATAGGATCAAATTCTCTGGAATTTAAAGGTAGAAAAGATTTTTCTAAGCAGAAATTACAGCCGACGATATGTATCTGATTTTCCGCGCGAGGAAACCAGAAACAAATCTTTCCTTATGTTGTAGAACGACAATAAGATCTACAAAGAGAACGAGAATGACTAGAATCACAGAAAAATCGTAGAAGGAAACTCGAAAGGTAGACTCAAAGAGAAATCTTTGTTCGACCAATTTAACTGCTTGATCATTCCACGCCCATAACGTCGTAGTAACAGAACGGTCGTAACGTAATTCCAAAATTTTCGTTTGCGCTTTAGAGTGCCTTATTTAGTGGTTTTCGACGAGTAAAGCTTGTCAGGAACGCGTCAATCTTCCGTGTATGCTTTTGGCATCTGAAATTCGTCTCGTGCCACGGCCAGTTCTCGAAAACTCCGCTTTCGGTAACGTTACGAGATGACAGCTTCTGAAAATCACGGTTGATGCCCAGACTTGTTCGATACGGTTCGCGTAGTCCGCAATAACGGCGTATCCAAAACGAAAGGATGAAGCTGATTTAACCGACAGAACGAATTTCGAGAAAAAAGTGTTTCGTGAAAATGGTTCGAATAAAGGTTCGCTTTGTCGCTGTATTTTTCGGCTTTCGATTCATCAAATTTTCGATAAACATACCTGGCTATGGCGAATCACTTTGCTCCGTTGGACTATCGATGCTTACTTTGAATAAGCGTTTTTCAAGCTTTAGTGTAGGCAACATGTTATATCTTCTAGAATGTTGTGTCTTGGAAAATCTTTATCGAAATTCTTCAACTCTTTCTATCTTGATTATAATCAAATGGATTATCGTACTTTAATTTCGTATCGTGTAAACGCGACGTTGCAGTACGAGAGATCGTTCTACCACTCTACTAACTCGAGTTCTAGCTTAATGCGATCGAGCCCCTCTAAAATATAAAAACGATTGGGGACAAGGGGTGGGGTGAAAAATACGTGCGTTCACTTGGCGAAATTCTATTACAGATTGACTGATGGAAAAATACTGGGTGGTATGCTTATTTGAAAAAATCCGCGTCGTTTGATTCTCCTTGGTTATAAACGATAGTCGAGCACTTAAATTATTTCTAAAGACTGGATGATTTTATGATTTCACTGTTGCGCAGCAACCCATAGAAAACATGTTTATTCCCGAATATCAGGCTGATTTTCTATCTCGATTATTCTGTAATTCGATCATAAATTTAATGAATCTATATCGAAATATCTACTATATGAATCTCACGGAGTATCGGTCACAATTTCGGTGTCCGAAATATGAAAGAGTGGGGAGCTGTCGAAGGGAATTCAGACGGGCGCGGGAGGTGCTGCGTTGAGTTGAATAATTGGGCCTCGTCGAGTTTTATTAAAACATTGCCAGCTCGACGGCTGGAATCGCATGGAATTTGTGTATGCAGTCATCGGTGATTTATACGAGTTATTTCGCACTGGCAGTGTACTCGTTACGGGAGGTAGATACGAAAGACTGTAACAGAAAATGAAAGGGCGGAGAGACGGTGCCTGTCGCGTCCATACTGACTGACTCGCGCCAAGTAATCACGAATCTACATTCAGTTTCGATTAAACAAACATTCTGTTCTATTTATTTATTACGAATACAAACGTCAAGTAACATTGGATTATATAAAACGAGGTACAGCTGAAAGATACTTTTTCGATGCTGTCGACTTTTGATAATTTATGGCAGTTTTAATAACAAACTGTAGTAATATCCATACACATTTGTAATTATACGAATGTAGGAAATGAATATTTTTATTTGTATTTCCGTTTGAAGTGAAGTAACGAACACATATACATATACTCACTAATAATATTCATGTAATAATATTTTCTTCTGCTAATAAGTAATTTTCGTAATATTATTAATATATTATTAATAATATTATTAATATATTATTAATAATTATTATTAATAATATATTATTAATATATAATATATATAATATTATTAATATATATATATAATTATATATTATTAATAATATTATATTATTAATAATATTATAATTAAGACAGTGATATAAATAGTACAAATTGTAATGATTTCTTCTGCATATTTGCGATAAAACAATAAATAAGTAGAGTATAGTGAAAAATATTACAGAAGCGTAAAACGCACCGCGGAAAATAGTGGAAAAATAAGAAACGACATCTGGGAACCAGAGCACTGGTGCAGCGCCGACGTCGAAAAATAATATGACGTTACTTCGTATCGTCTATCTTATAAATAGCGAGTGGCCTTCCGAAACGTCGCACCGGCGCCGTTCGGTCTTTAGTACAATCGCTTATGATAGTAAGTTTCCACGACAACAGACTGGCCAAGATTCATGGAATTTAGAAATATACTATCTAACTACCATTTTTCACACCAACTATCATTTATCACTGTCGTACTTATCAGCAAATAAAATATCCTTCATTTTGTTCTGAAATTTTACATAAAACTAAGATTTATCCAATACTTGGCTTTTCTTTCGCTAGATCTACTTCGCTTATTCCCCGATATCCACCAAAATTCGAGAACTCGCGATTGAAAGAAAAGAGAAACTTGATAACACCAACCCTTGCAATTCTTTACAAGAGGTGTCATAGAAAAAAAAGAAAAGAGCAGAGAACTTTCGATCTACGGTGGGTCGACAAATTCTAGGCGACTCGATTCACGCTGAACACGACAGAGTTCGCAGGTCACCATTTTCCATTTCCGCGTGGCGTGCTATCTCTGACTGTGTCCGTTGAAAAGGTCGCAACGTAGGATCGACATTAGCCACGCGACGAATCATTTCCGCGAGCCACCGATCCCAATTTCTGTCCGGTCGTTGCATATATTTTACCGTTACGGCCTACTAACTTCGATCAACTTACGAGGAAGCCTGTGGCTCGTCGTTTTCCGAGTTCAGCTCCACCTACGTAACCTGGCGACCTCCTGTTTTCCATACTCTGGCCGTTATCCACCGCGTTTACTGTTTATGTGGCTGTGTGCATACCCGAGAGGAAGTTATGGATGCGGCCAGCGTGAAATCAAATTTCTAACGATCGAAACGGTTCCCAGCGCAGCTAGCTGCGTGCTATTGGAACTCGTTTTGTTCACGTTCATTCTTCCTCGAACTTGGTGAAAATAGTGAAACACGGGTCCATCAGCTCGAGTTCATCGGTCCAGTTCGCTCAATTCGGTATCGATTCGCTAGAAAATCGCGAGGGCGGAAACGATTCACGAACAAGAGAAAAATCTAATATTTTTCTCGTAATAGGGCATCGCTTATTGGCTTCAAGTGAGTCAACTTGGATTTAGTTAGATTCGATTATTTTCCACGATTACTCGCCCCCTCGTTAGATTAACGATGATTCCCTTAGAGCCAGTAGGTAATTGTTTGCCTCGATGTGGAATAGGAGGGGGTGGCTGTTTGGAGAGAAGAGGTTCTTCGAACTCGAGCATTTTATGGAGGAAGTTATCCCCGGGTTTCATTCGTAGTTTCTTAATACACTTTTAGAGGGAGTTAGCCTTTGAGAAATGCAGCTTAATCTTGGAGGATTTCGTTGGCCGTATAGTAAAGGTGTATACGGAGAGCACAGAGAGTACAGAGAGTGTAGTTAAGTATAGTATAGTTCATTTTTCTGAGTATACCCAAGTAGTAGATCTTAGTGTTTTGTGTCTTAAACACAGAAAATATTGTTCGGACTCTACAGTTCCTTCTTATTTCCTTTCGCGTCCTTATAAAGAAGAAGGAAAAAAGGCTCCATTTACTCATACGTAATAAAAAGAACTACATATCGTAGAATTTTCTTAAAGCAACACGACGTTGGTCCAAGTCCGAGTAACGCGAACAAAGAATCTGCTTTTCGATATATCCAGCGAGGCGGCAACAAATTTCTCTTGCAACGGTGGTCGCACACGGCCACGACAATGGTCGCGTTCGCTCAATCGGATTTTATTTCGCTTCGACTACGCCGTCAATTACGAGCCAGCCATAAATCCCGCGATCTACCGCGCCTTGTCACGTTCATCTTCCTTTCCACCGCTCTTTAAACCCTAAAACGGAAATTAAATCCGCGCTTTCGTCTGCCCTCGAAATTAACTCTTGATTAACACCTGTTACGGCTATTACATGTCGGTGAAATTCAATGTCGATGTCGTTCCACTATAGTGCAGGCTAGCTTTTCGTCGATAAAATTCGGGAACGTCGAACAGAGCAAGAGTCGTGCGAATAGATAAATTTTCAATGAACGAGAAGCGTGAAGTGTGTCATTTTGTAGTCGTCGACGCGACGACCTCGATCGAGGATATTGCTCCGGAACCGAGTTGTGCCGAGCCAAACCACCGGCAATTCTGTTTTTTTTTGGGAGGATTCCTCGCTAATTACGATCGCCGATAAATTCTGTACTCGCCATTCGCGATATCGCGCTGCTGTTCGGTGAATATCATCTCGAACATTTTTTATTGCTAGACCGCTGTTGAATAAGAATCGAGGTGTTCTCTTTTTCATGCTTTATAAAGCTTCTTTTTTGTATTTTACATAGCCAATGGCTAAATAACCAATATGGCGAGACGGTAGTACATAACAGATTGGCACAGAGTTGTACGAATATACACTAGGATGTATTCATGAAGTAAGCATCATGTATTCACGTGGTGCAATTAGTAGCAGATAGTATTTGAGCGGAGTCAAAAGTATTTCTTAATCATTCTTAATAAGATATGGTATTTTCATGATAAATGAAATAAATATAGTTAAGGTTAACTGAAATCCACGCAATTGTTATGTATATCAATGGCTGGATAGATTTTCAGTAGTAATTGTATCGATTTCTTTCCAGTAGAATGAGGCCGAATATGGCCAGACGGACATACATAACGGATTGAGAGTTAAACGAATTCACGGTAGGATGTATTCATGAAGTAGAATATGTAGGGAAGCCTGTAGCCAGACATGCAGGATAGTCAATGAATATTATGCTTGCAAGTAAAATGAAGTGCATATAACAAGTTGCATAGCACAATATATACATATATTAGTAAATGCATACACTGACTTGCCAATGTATATAAAATGTCTACTATCCCTACTCAACGTAGGTATTGATCTACTAAACAGTGCATACATTTGCAACAGTATATGAAAAAAAAAAATATATATTGATGTACGCGTATGCTAGTAAAAGCATTCATTTAAATTTCATTGTTTACGAAAACATTTGCTTACCAAATTAATACGTGTATACGTTGATTCAATTAACATTGCAGTTGCGAAATAATTAATATAACAAAGTATAATAACGCATTTACTAAATTAACACTTCAAAACAACAAAGTGGCGCAGATGCCCCAAGAACGCAACATTGTTACGATCGTCAAGAATTGTTCGACCTCAAATAGATTGGCAATATCAAATTGAAAGTGCATCTAGTGTTCACGTATCGTATAGTGATCATTTTACATAGAGCGCCAATTAACGTGCAATCAATATGTCCACCGCAATATATTTAAATTACAATTCGAAACATCTCAGTAGCAACCATCCTCATGGAAATTATTTTAAAACAGTTTTATTTATCATTGTCTATCTTACTACTTCGTAACATTTACCTAACTATCTTTCCCCTCGAAGTGCCAAAAAATGATGCTCCACGTCCACAAGGCGAAGAATTAGTAAACTATAGGTTCCACTTTGATCCATTAACTAATTTATTCCTGGCGAGACAAATTTTACTCACTTACGGGACGTGTAATCAGTAACAGAGCCGCTCCACTGACGCGTCTATCCTCTTTTTTAACTAAGCAGCGTCTGTGTCTTTACACCAACGCCCAAACCCAAGCCCTTTCTCATTTACTGATACTCGGTTGTGCGCGCGCGCGCGGCCTCGATGAATCCTCCAACTCAAACTGCATTATCGTAATGCGGAAAGTTCACCAATTGGATCCGAAGTTTTCTGAAAACAGCGGCGCTCCAGCCGCGTACGATGTTCCACAGATTCTACGGTGAAACGGTCAAGCCTCGAATCGGAAACAATGATGCGGTCGGCACAGTTCGCGGCACGTTAATTGCCGTTCAATTCCACCGGACGTTTACCTCGCCCGTGAATTTTCACGCTCAACTTCGCCATTATGGTGAACATTACGTACTTATGGTATTACTATAACAAAGCTTTTTAGCATCCTTTACGATTTTGAATTATAACAGAGTCGTTTAGGTTCCCTCAACGTTATGATATAAAAATAATAGAAATCGTATTGGTCCGATTTATAAATATCTTCTTCCTAACTGATAAATTCGATTAACAAAATACCGTGATATTATTAAACTACGATTTTACGTTTCGATGAATGCAACTAACGAGATGGAACTTTCATAAAGATTGGTTTCGTCTACAGCTCTGCCATTTTTGTCCGTGGTTATTTAATTTATACCCGGCTTGGTAAAGGATCATTAACGCTTCGTACTAATTGCAGCTTGATTGAAGAGTTTTTACACGTAGCACCGCTTCTGCATATAATTTGACGACGAAGTACAGAAACATTTGCGCAAAATGAAAAGAACCTGTGTTAAAAACTTGGGTGCTTCGAATCCCATTTTAATTAGATATGTTCACAATAGAAACCCGGGCGAAATTTCGAAATACGGAGTTGCCGAATGGACACGTAGCTATTTGTCATGGCGGCTGCGAGTTGCATGAATCGAAGGTAATTATGCCGGCGGATGAATCGTCGAAGCTTGCACGCGATTATTATCCTCCTTGTGAAAGGGAAATCGATTCGAATGGAGCATTTTTCAAGGTATCTAGACGCGTGACCAGAGAAATGTCAGCGAGGCGGGCTAGGAGAACAATGAACAGGAGACAATTGATCGCGTCAAACAAATTTCGCCGGATCGATGTCGACAAGCGTCCACGCGACCCAATGGAAATAATGCAGCTGCACAGATCGGTCGCTTCGTGATTTTACGATCGACTGCAACGGACGAAACAATGGTCCCATTATTTATTAGCTAGATTCTCCGTGCATTACGCGCGTCGAATTTGCTAGGTACCACGCCGTCCAACGATCGTTCCGACGATTTATCCGTAGTTTAGGATTCCACCTCTAATCCCCGGACTTTTGCCTATCCTCGTTTTCACCCGAGGGCCCCGTCCTCGTCGTATTTTGTCGATCCTATCGCCTTCCACGAATTATTAACCATGTTCACGCTACCGTCGAACAATAATTTCGTTCCTCCTACGCCCTTGCTCACAGATAAAAGAGAAAAATTTGTGGATATTAATCGAGGAAATAGCATAGTCAGGTGATGTGCAACGTTAATTAGAAATATTCGCCATTCGCCAGAATCGGATATAGTTGATTTTTAAATTAAAAGGCGTAATTCTGATTTATCAAAATATATATATTTGTTCTTCGTTTTGCAAATTAGCTCCAATCGAAATTGAATTTAGCGAGTACTGTAATGTACGCGTACGCTATATACGATCGATGTTTGCTTTGACAAATACTCCTAAAATTACTTCAATATTCTACGTATGTTATTTTACTTTTTTATATTTGTATTTTATGTATCTTTTTCATCGACATCTATTTCGTATATACCAGGTATGTAAATATGAAACAGGAATTTTTGTGTAGAAAATACCTGTTTATTGTATGAAAATGATTAAAAATATTTTATTCGAAGTATTGCCCATCGCTAGCTATACATTTTTCCCACCTGTCTGGCAATTGGTGGATGTCACGCCAAAAAAACTGTCGCTCTTTCGAGGCAAACCAGTCGTCGAGCCATTTTCGTACATTTTCGTAAGAAGTGAAGTGCTGGTCAGAAAGTGCGTGTCCCATCGATGCAAATAAATAGTAATCGGACGGAGCCAAGTCTGGTGAGTAAGCCGCGTGCGAAAGTATTTCCCAACTGAACGCTTCGATCGTTTCCTTGACCGGTTTTGCTGTATGCGATGGTGCATTATCACGAAGCAAAATTACTTTGCGTTGCCTTTTTTGATATTCTGATCGTCTTTCACTTAAAGCTCGATTCAAATCGATCATTTGTTGTCGGTAGCGCTCGGTATTAACGGTTTCGCCAGGTTTTAACAGCTCGGTGATCTTTTTCGGTGGTCTTCCACGTTCTTCGTTCCTTGCGTCAAAATTGCCACTTCTGAATTTTTTAAATCGCTCAAAGCACTGTGATTTACCAAGAGTATGCTCACCGTAAGCTTCGACAAGCATTCGATGCGATTCTGCGGCAGTTTTCTTCAAATGGTAACAGAAAATCAATGCTGTCCGCAAATCGTAGTTTCCAGGCGCAAAATTTGACATGTTCAACGCTATTACAAACTATGCTGTTGTATGAAACTTGTATTGTTCCGAGTCGAAAATGTTTGTGAGATGTCAACAAAGACTTTTGGCATCAATGACGCAGTTTAATGATAACTACATTATCAGCTAGGGCCATCTATAGGCAAATTCCCGTTTCATATTTACAGACCTGGTATATATATCGAGTGACTGGCCATAAGAAATGTATCTGTGTATTTAAATGGTAGGAACTGTTCCAAATAATTGGTTAGCCTTCTAAGAAATATATACTGTTTCGAAGGAATTAGAATTTGTTTGAAGCTTCCAAGCGAAGCCGGTGTAGTATCTTTAATACGAACAGGAACACGAAATCCAGGCCGTGCGTGTAATTGGCATCGCGTCGGTGTCGAGTGCTTCTTTCGTGCCGAATATTAACGGGCCGCGATGACTGGAAATCTCGCGAGTATACCGATGGAAAATTTGCTCTTCACCGAACGCCGCGAGTAGTTGAGGATCGATAAACCACCGCGAAACCTTCCACGATCAGCCGAACTGTACCAAAATCATTTCTTTTTCCTTCTCTCGACCGATCTGGATTCGCTGTGAATAATTCACGAAATATTCTCATTTACTTATCTCTAGCTGCCATCTCCTTTTACGCAAAAATTTCTACTCGCGTTAACTCCATTTTGGACATTTCCAATGTCTTTCTACCAAAAATGTTGTCGTCTTTTGTCTTAAAAAGTATTCACGCTCTGCTGAATAAAATTTTTTTTTTTCGAAAACCAGCACCACGAGTTAAAGACGCGAGTACGTTAAAAAATTTCGTACAATATAACAATACCGAATATTTAATGAGTTTCTAGCACCATTTAGCTTGGCCAGAATTTTGTCTGAATAGAAAGCCGACACGAAGAAACGAGATCCATTCCTCGCCAGGCGAAAACTGTTTGATACGAAGTCGCGCGTTTTGTCCTCACGAGTTTACAACGATGGTCTACGCTTTCGTGTAGAGGCTACACTTTCACGAGAGAAGCCAAAGCCGACCCGCTCCGTTGCGGATTAGGTAATCTCGCTGTAAAAGTGACGTAATTTATGAAACTACTTAAACCCTGCCCTCGGATATAATACTCCCCGCAACGAGCCAGGCGTCGGTCCTTCCATGATGCAGCAAGCTCGAGATGAACTCCTCGAATGGAAATTATCGTTGCACCGCACGGCCGAGTTCGCTTTTTTCGAGTGCACATGAAACAAATGGCAGCCCACAGGGTTTCGCTCATATCGGCCAGATTACCGACCTGGTTGCGCTAGAAATTAAATTACACCGCTGGTTTCACGCGCAACTCCCAACAATTCTTCGTCTGTTTAGCTTTTCTTTTTTTCCTTTTATTTTGTATTTTTCATTTTCTTTTTTTTTTTTTTTTTGTTTTGTGGAACATAGAGATAATTTCGAGAATTAATTCAAGAGATGCAGGAACTATAAGAATAATCTATTGCACTGTTTTATTCAGTTGATTGATGTCCTGTTTGAGTATGCTCGTTGGATATCGCCGCTTGGCATTGATAGCGGCACAACTGAATAAATGTAAACTTTAAAGAGGAGACTTTCTAAAATATATATTTTTGAAAATACTAACTACCGGTGTTATTAGTATAACAACCCCTCTGATGGAAAATTGATGGTATTATAAATATATCGTTTAGAAACATAATATATACCTTATACGCGATAAAAGCAAATTTGATATTTTTCGAGTTACGCCAATATTATTGTCAACCAGCGATACGTTCTTCGTCTATTTTATGTTCGTGATCCTTTGGAATTTATTTAAAAGCAGAAAAATCCATTAGAAACGAAATTGTATCATAGTTTTGCGCAATAGGATTGAAAGTGCTTCCAAGATTAAGGCAATATTTCACGGTTAAAATTTATCGCGTTTGCTCGAAATACGTAGATAAACACGTCTATTTTAATGAATGCATCCATTCCATAAGCGGAATGCTCCGTTAGAAGAGTTACCCGGAAAGTAATTTATTACCGGTCCACGTGTGCGCAACGATAAAGGCTTGCGCGCGTGTTCAAGACATTTATACGCTTCACATTGACATTATCTTATACCCGTTTCGCAACTTCTACGCGTACACATTCCGCATTGTTAACCGGGGTCGAGTGAGTGGCAGCTTTACAACGACAAATGGACGCGGAATCTCGGTTGTCCGCGCAGGCAAATTACTCGTTGCCAAATAATAAACAAACCGTTAAAACAAGCAATCACCGGTTGAATCAAGTTATCTTCCTTAACAAGTTACTTGGAACTTTCGTTCTCTTTAATAAGAAGTTTCTTTTTCGAGCAAAAGTGAAAAATAAAATATTTCTCGTCCGGGACAAGGGGAAATTTTTTTGAAGACACGATATGGCAAAAAAAAAATCATTAATCTCAACACCGTCGGCATACCGTGAGATGCTTCCAATCGTCGGACTCCTAATACCACTCTAAATGCTTTATATTATATTTCCATGTCACAGATACTATACAAGATTACCGACTATTAATCAGATAATATGTTAAACTACTAGTTAAAGTACTGGTTAAACTACTACTATAAAATCGTTCATACCGTATCACAAAGCTAAAGGTCTAGAAAAAATTGTAAAGTTCACATCGTGTTAGTCAAATATTGCATAGCGTTTGTGTTTTAAAAGCAACGTTACCATACATGTGCTATCCTCGGAGAGGAGCGTCTCGACATTTAAACGCTTATACTTGAAAGTAAAGTCACCTACCTTGAATTCAAAGCAAACTGTCATGGTCACTTACGATCTAATACTATCAACAAACCAATCCTTTGAACCCTCGACTACACAGCTATCGCCTTGTACGCGTTGCAGGACCATCTGCGACGAAACTTGTACATGGCGCTAGCAAGCCCGATATAAAAAGAAACATTTTGAACACGGTGAAACGGAAACGAAAACGAGTTGCATAATAGCCGAGGTGCAGCAGCGGAACAGACAACAGGCGTGAATTTAAGTATAATACGCCACAGCATTTTCCGCGGAACGTTAAAGCCGAACGAACATCGTACACGGTATCCGCGTTTTATCGCCTGCTACGGTTTCAACGTCTACACCCTTGGCGAGCTCAAAGCCTGCCATTATACATATATACACCGGCTCGGAACACTGGCGCCTCGTGCTTCTCGAGATTACCATCATAATACAACGCGGGAAAGAAGACATTAAGCATCAATTTTTCCCGCGTTTCGGGCGCAAGCTTAGCTGGCACCATGTTTCGGCTGCTGCTTCGCGTGAATGGCGGCTCGGAGAATGGAACGAAATGCACCGTATCGGGCGAAATTCGAGAAACACGCGCTAGACACCAAATGGACCTGAATGGAGCACCCACCTAGCGTTTTCGAAACAATAAATTGGTTTTATCTCGAGGGCTGTCCCGCATATGAAGGTATCGGTGTATTTTGCAGGGCTGAAAAGGGCACGGGATAAAATTTTTGCTCCACGTTTAAGGGTTGGGTTCGAAGGTTTTTATGGAATCTAATTCGAGATGGAATATCGGTTATGGAATTTGAAAGGGATGAGATGAGTTTTTCTTTGCGTGGGAAGTGCGGTGTTATTATGGCGAAGGATGTTTCTAACGTACGTTTATCTCGAAGAAATGTTACGAGGTATACTAAGGGAATGTAGGGAACAAGACGTGAATGTTAAGGTCGTGTAGAGTGGAAGATAAGAGCGTCTTACCAGAAAGGATTGAGAAAAAGGTAAGTTAAAAGGCGACGAGTAAATAGCGCAGCAGAGCTGTAATGAAAAAGCTGGCGCACTAAAATTTAAAAATTAAGCTGCAAGGTGCGGTACGTTGTGTTTTATAATTATATTTCGGGACCTGTAATTACGTTCCTCTAACTGAAATAAACAAAAATTCTTTCGTGTACTTAAAAGAAAAAAAGCTCTTGATTAGAGCAATGAAAATTCACCGTGTTCGAAATTACGCGACTTTCATAAGCGTCCATCAGCGTCATTCACCTTTCGAGTCAACGATATTGAATTAACGAGAAACGGGAAAGCGATTAAAAAATACGGGGACAGCGCGCGAAAGAAAGAAGAACGATGCCGGAAAAGGGGATAGAAAGGGAGGAGACGATGGTACAGGATCGTGAAAGAAGCAGCCGTGAGCGATTTTCATACAAATTCCCGAGCTACCGGTAATCATAGCAAAATTAAGGTCATCCATCACCCACGGGCCCCATTCTATCTCGCTTCCTTGCTTAACTTTACGGAACTCGCGATCCTAAAAATTCCTTCATAGATCGCGATATATCTAAGGGATACATTAATCTAAGCTATGGTGTCAATTTTTGCGTAAAAATTATATGAATATATGAAAAAATGTCTAATTTCATTAATATAAATAAAATGCGTAATTATTAAACAGAAAGCATATTATTAAACAAGATGTAAATACTGTTTGTGATAAAAAGAAAGATACACGTGTAAAATGATATGAAATTTGAAGTGGTTTTTAACTGGTTGACAATATATTCAATTATAAAGTTGTTCCTTTATAAAAGATAGATCTCATATATCACGTTTCTCACCTCTGGTCGCAATATGTAAAGGATAAACACAATTAACAATTGTAAACAGTGAATCGTTAAATAAACTAATGAGGATCATAAATAGTCGATGAATAATTTTTCTATCCTTCGCCTTTTCTCGCCTTCCCAGCTCATCCTGATTTCATTTCGTAAAAAGCTTCACTTAAATTTCAACTATGAACAAATATTTATAAGATTTCTCGTATAACAGTCATGCCAACAGCAACCTGAGCAGATTTAACGAAATTCCATTGAGCGATGTAATTTCATTTCATGTGCTGCTCGGTAGCACCTTTGCAAAATGCGCGGAAAGCTGATGAAGAAAGATCGACACTAAGACGCGGCGCCCTTCGTTTCAAAATGTACGTACAGTGGAGCGAAAGGCTCCAAGGAGGGTAAATATTTGAATATACCATTCGAGTAGTGGTCTTTTTTCTGAGAAGAACGTGATTCTTTCCAACCACGTTTGTGTGCACGCGGTAAGTTTCAGAGAAGTAGAAGAGGCGCGTGCTTGGCCAGACGTGTTACAGGTTCTACTTGACAAATTAAACTTGGTTCCTCTTAGTGCTGTGTCTTCCGCGAATACATGGTTTGCGTTATAATATTTGGAGAACTGAAGAATTTTAATCGAAAGAATTGCGTGTAATAAAATTTCAAAATGTTTTATATAACACGTACAATACGGACATAAAAGTGTTGGAATACTTTTGCATACTATAATATAATATATAATTGTAAAATAATATAATTTATAATTATTATCTAAAAGTCAAATTCCATTTGTATTTTTCTAAAACCAATCGAACGGGAAAATACAAACATACGCAACCAGCTAGGAGTAGAACACCTCCGTGCTGAGTCGGACGAGCGTTAAGTAGCGAAGGTCCGAGCGCGGCCAGGCATCCAACAAATAACTTTTACTTTCAGTTTTACGCCCGTAATTGAGCAACTACCGGAAGAATACGATAGCTGTGGAGCTTTACGACCGTTGTAAAATTGTGTGGCACGTCGGGCCATTACATTCTAGCGTAGCCCGTATCCGGACTCGTCCTCGTTTTGGAAAAGTTCATACAGTTTCGAAGTACTTTACTTTCGTCGATGGTTCCTCGCGGGTTATCATAAATTTTCGAACGTACGGGTCACGCTGATACAGTCGACAGGGTATTAACGTGCTCTTGGACGATATCTAGCGTGAGAAATGCCCCGGCGGCGAAGAAACGTCGGTTTCGCAATTTTTCCAAGGACCGCCGTTGCAATTTCTCAAACGGCAACGTTCAAGGAACAGGTAAAAGGCGAACGCGCGAGCGTAACGATATTTCTCGCTTCAAGCCACCGTCGTAGCTCGCTTTCGTTAACGGGCAAACTTCGAGCCGCGCTTTTATATTTTTTACAAGTTCCATTTTCGCTGCGCTTTTAGTTAAAGGAGGACACGCTCGGTGATAAATCGTTTAAGTTTGAAAAATAAAGCGGGCTCGGCCGCGAAAGAAGAATGGTGGTAATGAACAGTCCTGTGAATGCTGAATGCTTGCAGTTCCATGCCATGGAAGAGAACTTCACTGACGGCTTCCAAATGCGCCACGTTTTATAATCGTTTATTAAACAGACCTGTCGTACTCATTCGTCTTTTTAAAACCGAGGACAAAATAAGTTACAACCACCTATACACATGAAAATTTACGAAATTACTTATCGGGCAATTCGCTTAATAACGATTAATCGTTTATTATTTAACGAATCATTTCTCGTGCGTGCATCGAGATTTCTATAAATTATTTCGACATTTATCAAGAGATGAAGCAAAGTCGACAGGTCGAGAAGGTAATTTGTTTGCCGCGATACAACGAAGCCTTACGGCGGTGAACGTCAGATTTAAATTATCTACGAGCAGAAGCGCGAAAGAAGGTATCGAAAAGCCATAATACGTATTCCATTCTAGCGGCTTATCGAGTTTATCCGGAATTATTGTAGCTGCTACAATGCACCAACGCGAGACTTGCGCGAACGATTATTTTTACCTTTTTCTCCGAGCTCGTTCTCTTGCCCCTGCTGCACTTCGAAACTCTATATATTCATCCTTTGTTAGGAAACGTGATTTTTCTTCTCCTTAAAAAGCATCTCGTCGAGCGTATGAATTCTCGAACGAAGTACAAGCAACTGGGAACAGTGGAACGCCGCGGGAAAAAATCCAGGATATGGAATATCGTTGCCGCGACTTTCCCCTCCTCTAAACTTCTTTGCGTAGCGTAGAAATAATTATAAAACTACAAATACACGACTGTAGAAACACGAGAATGTATGCTCGATCGTTGGTAACGTTCGGTAAATGTTCAAATAGAAAAGTAAAATCAAGCTTACCAAGGAAAGGAATATTATTTTAAACGTGAAGTATTATTCAAAAATAAAGTTTTTCCATGTTTGCGGTTGTTTAAAAAAAATGTCTCCCATAAATCATATTACAAATCAATCTTCGAAACTGACTGAAAACAATTACGAAAGCAATCGATACGAATTAATCTCGACCTTTTATTTCCACTCCATTACTATGCTAACGTTGTCGAAGCTGATGAACGGAAACCGTTCGAGGGTAAGCGTTTCCGAACGCGACGTGCATTCCCGCTCTAAGCTCCACTTAGACGGCGAAGGGAAGGAAAGAGCGAGCGAAGAGGATGAGTCTCGTCGTAAAATTGTAAGAACTTTCGCGAAGCTTGTCGAAGGCCTCTTCTGCTCTGCTGCGAACTTCCTTCGCTATCCTATTCGAGCACGGGGCGGGAAAGACGCTTTCAGAAACGGTAATTTTTCTTTCCAGACCGCTCGGCCGTTTCTTAAGGTCGCGTTGCTCCATCTACACACGTTGAGAGGAATTTAAGTGTGGCGGCGATGGTAGTCTTCGTAAGAACGGAAGTATGACAAATTGAAACGACCATCGACACGAGCGATCTCCAATCATATCGGCCACTGGAAGCCTTCCCCCTCTCGATTCCTCTTTCGATGATCGGACCGCATCCGTACTTTGGCTTTAAAGGAACATTATTTCTATGCTATCGATTCGATATTTTTCACCGTGACTTTTGACCGAATCGTAAAATCTTCAAACGACGGGGCGAAATGTTGGTAATGCAACCGATTGGTTTGTTGAATTAGGAGACATTTGAGTCTTACAAGAGAAGAAAATTGTTTTGTATCCTAGCAATTTCTCTTGCATTGTCTTTGAAAAGGCGAAGGTTTAAAAAGAGTTGTAACGTTAAATAAAATTATTATAAATGTTTTCATAAAACCACTCGATGTCATTCGATGATTAATTCCTTTCAAATAATATTATCACTAAGAAAAATCAAACAGGCCTTAGCGTTAAAAGCTTTGTATTTCACTCAATGTACTTTTACAGTCGTAATATTAATCTCGTTATAATAATTTACTAAACGAAAAAGGAACACACCATCTTTCGTATAAATGGCCATTATACCACCTTATTTCACAATTAACGCTCTTTCGTTAATTCGGTGTTAAGTGGCTAGCACACTCTAAATAATGAAGTTTGTACAACGCCACGCGTTGTTGACCGCTTTTTCTCTTTTATGTCATTACAGCTTTCGCGTCAAGTGACACGTGTAACGAGAAATGGATTGTTTCATGCATGACAAGTGCCCGAATCAACGAATGTCACGAAACAAGATTTATTGTAATAACAATTTTTAACACTGGAAAAATATATTTCGAGCAGGCCATTCGTGCACGTACACGCGTATCAAAGTATAGGACTTAATTTAATTAAAAACGCGATACAAAAAAAGCAACGAGAGCAATGTGCTTGACAAAAGTGATCAAAAGCACTTTTGATTAATGCTGAAAAGCTGGGCCAATGTAAGTGAATAGCTTTCAACAGTGTATAGATGCGTCGTTCTATCGTTTGCTACAGTTTTGCATTAACGATATAATTATTAACGCGACTGTGACTGGCGTATATTGTTGTAACGTCGTTTCTCTGTATTTTCAAATTTGTTTGTTAAACGAATATATCTGGAAACAAGACAAGCTTGTGAATGTTTCCATTTTTATGAGGGTGATGTGTCGCTTTACACGTGCGCATTTAGTGACACAAACATATGCGTCGTGAATATGTCCTATCGGCCGTGTAATGACGTATATGTAACAAGATTCTTTTAATAGAGTCCGATTTTTATCTATATAAATGTGAATGTATTAAGCTACCCTTTGGCATGTCGATAATTACACTTTCGGTGTGATTTGTTGATAATTAATTTCTCTCGGTGATTCTTTGCATTTCAAAAGGGTGATAAAGCAAAATTTATTTATGATTTATTTATGATCATTATATACAATTTATTTACTATATATGATTGAAATTTTAATATAATCTTCAGTAAAGCAGACAGCATATTGCAAAAATATCGCAAAGGGTAGGATATGAGAAAGCGATGATAAGCTAACAAAATTAACAAAGAGTAAATCAATCGGAATAAATAATTCTCATTCAACGTTGGAACTTGATACCGAATATCTACCTGTACGAATCCTGACACAAAACGAAAACGTTAATCTTGTAACTCAATTAAAGAATAGAACATGAAAACAGTCCAACAGTAATAAATCCTCGTGTTTCATATAAATATGCAAGAATATCACCGAAAGCAACGTTCTCTGCCAACATAGATATCGTTTAAACTTCGTAAATTCCAATCTATATCGGTTTATTGGAATTCTAATTTACTTCGATTATCGAGTTCCATCATACAGAACTTTTGTTTGACAGTGAAAAATAATGTTTATATTTCGATCTATATGTAGCCGAATGGAAACGGTACTCTAGTGGTTATCCCGAATAATAGCGAAATACTATAAAAATTACTTACGCTGTGCCGTTATGTCGTCCGATGGAGATCAGTCGATAGATCTGCAACTCGACTCGCTGGCCGGTGTCCGGCACAAACCTATAGGTACACCTTGATGGTCCTTCGAGGGACGGCGACTTTATTTGCCCAAAGCCGCGATCCGATTTGCTGAACAACTGTCTGCTGTCCAACGTTATGTTGCACACTGAAACAGAGACAGAGAAAATCCATAAATCGTCGACGGATACTTCGAGAAAACCAGAAATCCATTAACCGCAACATTTTGAGGATTAAAAATGGAAGTGAATTATATATCCTGCTTTCAATCGGAAACATTTCCTACATTAATGGACTCATCGGCTGGCAATATTGTCGGCCGTATGAATAATCCAGACCCGATTATACATAATAACGTTACGAATGAAGGTTTATCACGCAATTTAGCGAGTGGTATGTACATAGATGTATAATTGATCATTGAACGCGTGAAATGCTCAGACCGTACGTGATTGTTATGTCTGTTTAATTTAATTTGTGGTTAATTTGGTTGAAGTTGGCTGGGACAAATTTGACCGAGTCAACTTCATCCAATGCTTTCATGATGCATACACAGGGTTCTCGTAAGCATTTCTCTTCTTACATCGAAAAAAAATCCATTTCAAACACACCTGTTGCACTCGACCGATCGGAAAGCATTGCTTCACAGCCGATCGATGTTAATTAAATGTACGTTGCGTCAGGCATGAGGTAGACGCACAAAAGAGCTACTTCTTACTCTTGTATACAACATCGAAACTATTTTGAAAATGTTATTTTCAGATGATGCAAGATATTCTATGATGTATATATATACACATCATATACATGTATAATATATATTTGTATGTTGTAAATAATATGTATAATAATCTATATCGTATATAATTAGTTTGCAGATGCTTGTACATTTGTAGGGAATTTAAGAGTAAAATAAATGTAGACAATATATATATAATAACGTTAGTCTTGCTATGACATTTAATTAGCGAAACGAATTTCTGTTTAAGTTTTTAACTATTTAATTTTGTCTATTTAATTTAATTATCATGTATAAAATTGAAGGTATATAAATTGCAATCAATTTTATTCCAATTACATCTATTTTTCACTGTAGGGCCTGAAGCAGGTAAAAAACGTTAATGAATGAATAGCAGTGTAAGTAAAATTAGCCTGCAGTTTAAATTAAATTCTTTTCGTAATGACCCGATATTAAGTTTGAGTTAGAATTTTTATCATATTAACTTCGTAACCCACTTTCGACATTTTCCTCGTAGGAAGGAAGAAAATACTCTTCTCCTGTCCCATTATCAGTTGTCTATATAACCATTGTGCCCAAGCCAATAAATGATTCCAGCATACCCTATTTCTGCAAGTTTTCGTCCACTCATCGTTTTCTAACACTGAATATCTTCCAATCTAAAGCACGATTCTCTGGCATTCTTAAGAGGAAAAGCGCTTCCTTCACTTTCCTTTTTCCGTTCAAAACTAGTATTTTCGTCTTTCGATCAAATTCCTCGTAGAAATAAAATTACTTTTCAAGGAAATCATATTAACCATTTTCAGATTAAGACTTTTTAGGTCCACACCACCTAATTCAGTAACCATAATTATTTAATCCTCGTCGTCACAGTTAATTAATTTTCTTTCAAATATCACAATTTGACACGTTTCGTCAGCCATTAAGAAACAGAAATAACTTGATGAACAAAAACATGGTGTGGTAAAATTTCACATTTCGAGCCAATAAATGTTTCGGGGAAATATTTATTCGATGCATCCTCCCAAGCGATACATTTCGCCATTGTCTACAAGGAATCCGGGTCACGTGGAAGCGTAACACCGGAGCGAAAGAAAAGTGCTCCGTCGCTTATAACGATTTTTCTTGCTTACATCGTACTGACGACGCCCGTGGAGACAAGGCGGACCTTCGTCTTTTCCATTCGAGGCGACGCGACGCGACGAACAGTCGCCACACCAGCACGCAATATTATAACTTTCTTGCGTTATCCCAATTGATTCGTAATTTGTCTATCGTGGAATGGCGTAGGAAACGTCGTCTCTTACGGAAAAAGTCTGTATTTCCTAATTTCGACTAACAGTATTAAAAATGAGAGACGACTTAGTGGTAATTGAACAAAGTATCTTTCCGATAATATTGGATTCCAAAATCGTTTAAGTATCGAACACAGGGAATTATTGGAGTATTAAATTTTTAATATTACGAGTGGCACTGCGTAATGAGTTTAAAAATTATCGTATAAATTCCATATACGAAACTTTTGTGATTCGTCTTATTTTTATGGTATACAGCAATACTATACTTTAGATACTGGAAATAGAAATAAAAGCTTCAAAAGATCCTATCGATAACGCTTTAGAATCAGAAAAGTATCCCTCGAGAACAGCGAAGGATAAACGATAACAGGTTGGAAATTCCATACAAGTCCCATTATCCATCGAACGAGCCTCCGAATTAATGGAAATATGTTTAAACCGGATCGATAAATCAATTAATCGGAAACTCGTTAGTCTCGTCGAGCTGGAGCTCCGCTGTCAACTTTTACGAAAATGAGAGAACAGGTTGAAAAATAATCGGCACGCAACGCAAGGAAAAATAAGAGTAAGACGCCATTAATGGTCCCTGGTATGATTAAAAGACGGAGGGGTGTACGTTTCAACCGTGTGTAGAAGAAGGGTTCAAAGGAAAGAAAGGTTTGATGGATGGGATGTGGGAGCAATAACGTCAGATGTAATTAACGTAAGAAGAGAAGGAGTTAGATGGATGAAGAAGGTAGAAAGAACCACTGACGTAATTACTTACCAGAAAGAAAAGCCACGGGACACGGTAGTAATTTCGCTAGCGGGATTTATACTTTACCAAACTGTTCTGTTGGAGGGCCTCGTTCGCAAACATTCCAAAGAAATCCTGTCCCTCTTTTTCACCAGCGTTTCTGACATTTTCTCTAGCGCTACTTCGTGCTGTCTTTTGTGAATTACCGATCGTTTCTCATGTTACAAAAGGATTTCCCATATCCACCAGCGTGACTTTACAACTCTATGCTTTTTCTCGTTGGTCCTAGATACAGCTATTATTTATACAGTTACTATCGTTGTTAATTCCGTAACCTGTCGCAACTCCTCTAAAGAGATTTCATCCGATACGTTTTAATTTTGATACGAGCGACAAAATGCGAAATATCTATGGCCAAGAGAACTTAGAATGGCTTAATGACGTGAATCTTGTTTCTAACGTCGATTCCTACTCAAAGGCACGCGCGTCATGTAATTACATTCCTCGAGCGGAGGTGGAAAGTCAATACACGAATCTGACGATTGGAACGGAAAACGGCAGTGGTGTTGCAAACTGCTAGTTGGATCTCTAACGAGTTTAATATCGGAAGAGCTTAATTGGAAGTTACAATTTTAGGACGCTGGCGAATTCAACCCAACTGGAAACCTCGTTTCGGCTGTTTCGTGGGCGCCGGTCGTATTTCAACATTCGATGAACTGAACAAGTAGACACGAAAGAAACTAGTGTCTTTCTGAATTGATTCGACCGACTTTTCAAATAAACTCGTTTTTTAGCGTACTGTCATTATACTATATCAATTTGTATATCTAAGTGTACGTACAGAATGTTCACATTATTAGCTTCCAGTAAGTACGATTCAAGTAACCTTGAATTTTGTCGTATTCGTATTCGTATTGTCGCAATCGCCTCATTAATATTCATTTTCATATACTGTAACAAAAATTGTAACGATATTAATTTCAAAGTATTCATGTTTTTCGTACTATGCGTACACTATATTGGAATTAAGAAAACTGTCTAGGACATCGTATTGAATATAAAAATACTGAAACGAAGTCAATTTCAATTTTTCTTAAACATACCTACAATTTACAAGGAGAAATGCTGAAAATTAATACCGTGAACGCTTCGTGCACATATAAAAAACCACAAATTTGGAGTTTGGAGTTACAGATATAAAGTCTATAAGATTTCAAGTTACTTAAATCCCTCAAAAATTACCCCTTTTCGAAGGCACCATGGTGTGAAAAGGCCATGGAACCGATGGTAAATACACGTTTGTCTCTTAACAGGACACAAGGAATATGGAAACTAATGAACTAAGGAACACAACTCACGAAGTATAACGATGCTACTTACTGTTAGCGCAGTATTGCTCCAAGCCGCATTGGGCGCATCTATCCGGCGACGCAGCCCCGCAGCTGCATCCTCCGGATGGAACGCAGCACGCACACTCGTTGCTGGACGAATTAAAACTGCACGCGCAGCCGTTTGTCGTTTGTGTCCAAAGGTCCACTTGACCTGAAACCAGACGCGAGAAAGGTTAGAGAAACGGCTTTGCACAGAGAGCCTGGCGCGTCTCTTTGCAAAGGCACGCAATTAAGAAATGGCAAACGCGACGCACTTATTTCACGAGCAAGCTCCCGTTCTGAAATTCGCTGTTAAGGAGCGCATTTCTGAACGATATAGCGTGTTATACAGCGTTAAACACATCTTCGATTTACTACAACGCTGCTTGATATTGATACTGGCACATTATGGGGCAGGCTTTTGAAAATTTACAAAGAAATTATCGTGAGTCATTTCAACGACATTCTAAGGCTGACCTAACGCAAAATGTGCCACTTCCACTTGTAGCGTCGCAAAATTATCGAAGACGAGCAAGTGTTATTGTAAAATCGAGGTAATAGCGAAGTAAATAATAATTTTGTCCTCTGACGCAGAACCGTTGGTATTATAAATATACCATTTCACGCGATAAAAAATAAAACCACGATGTAGACTTTCAATAAAAGCAAATTTGAAATGTTTTTAGGTGTGCCATTATCAATGCCACGCGCCGATAAACGGAAAACTGGAATTATATCTACACGAATAGTCGCGTGACATTTGTCTTCAAGAATTGATAAATACGAAATTGTTAGCGCAACGAAAATATTATAAATCGTAAGGTATTTTGACGTAATTGATACATTAACCCTGTTATCGGTCTAATTCCAAATATAATGTCATGACAATCGAATAAATGTGGTTAAAATTTGGCGCTTTAAGTCCGACATAGCGCTAACGCATGTGTGGCGTTCGATGACAAGCATGAGACTATAATATTTATTTTACTGCAATTGTCAGTGTACCGAGCTGGTCCAAACCACCGTCGAACCGACCAGAAAATGTAATTTTTCTCACAAAGTGACGGAATGCATCCTGCTCCCCGCGCTCTTCTCTACGATTGCAATTGCAGTTCAAACGATATTGCCACGGTTCCCTTTGTCAGGTTCATTCGATCCGTTTTCTACCCAACATTCCGATTACGTTTTTTCTGTGGTCGACCGTGACCACCCTTCTTTTTCCACCACCGTCCTACCACCACCCTTTCGCTTGGATTTCGCTTTTTTTTCGAGTCGCTATTACACTGTCGTGTCCCAGGATGCCGATAAATACAAAGCCGGCGAAAAATGGAGCACCAGGAAGAATATAAGTCCCTGGACGAGCGATTGCTCATTGTTTTTGCTGGCTCGAACGCGTCCGTTTCCCTCTTTCTGCTTTTATTACACTTTTCACAGCCGGATCTAGACCTCGCGACGATTAATAAACTGTCGTTCTATCAAGATCACCGGCGTTGCTCTATGAAACTTGCAAATGTAAATTCTATTGCGAATGGAAACGATTACTACTAATGATTCGATGATATTACTACTTATACGACTCTATCATTATTTCATAATGTAAAATGTTGAGAAATAGTAATGTTCAATTTTTCTAACGTTATGGAAATGCGTGTATGTTTTGAGAGGTAAATAATGTTAATATATTCATTAAATGGGAACATTTTGTTGATGTACCACTTTATTATAAAAGAAAAAGACAATTCGCTGAATAATCCGGTCGAAATGATCGAAACGTAACACGGTAATTATGCTTCATAAAAACAACGATTTAATAGAATAGGTTTTGTGATAACGAAGTGAAAATCAATATGGTATTTCGCTATACAATTATCTGATGCTCTTTTATTTGCTATCGTTACGTTCTTTGAATGTATATAGCTATAAACTGGTTGTTATTATTATTGTAAACACTTTCATACTTGCGCTATCAGCACAAATTTACATATAAAATTAAACTGTTCGATCAAATAATTAATCCGCTTCATTTCCTATTTAATTTACCGTACATCAAATATCCTACAAACCTTTTAAATTCTATTAACGACTTTGATTTCTACCAAATTCTAGTAAGGAGATCCATTTGCACTGCACTTACACAAAACTACGCGCCTTCCGTTCAACAAATAATCGCAAATTACAACAATCTCGTTCTCATAAACGTCAATCCATCGTGACCGTGATCAAGTAGAAAAGTTCCGATCTATTCGACGTCTAATAGAGATTTCCGGTTGATTTTGCAAACGTGGGAATATGTGCGCGTGATTGATTGTCTTGCTCCTCTTTGCTGAAATCGACGAGGAGAAGGATCGACAGTGTGAACGAAAGAGACAACGAGCTAACCACGAGGACACGGGAATCTAACGAAGACAGAGTTTCCTAACTGTAAAGTAAAGCAGAGGCAAAGAGAGAGAGAGAGAGAGAGAGAGAGAGAGTGCAGGAAGAAATGTAGATCGGTGCAAAGGTAGGAAAAGAAAAGTAGAACTGTGGAAGAAGACATAAATTCCGTGGTAGTGTAAAAAGAGTGTTAAGAGGAAAAGCCCAGGCACACCCGATATGTCAATATCCCGAGGAAATACGGGACGGTACTTGGTCAGAGGGGCAGTAAAAATAAAGCAAACTTTATTGCTGGTGCCGCCGCCGCCGCCGCCACCATTAACCAACACCGCCACCATCACCGCCAAACACCATTGAGGCCGCCTCTCGAGATATATTCGAGAAAAACGTCCATGTAGGTGAACGTTTTAGGACTGTGAATATGTTAGGAAGACGATTGGAAAAGGAGTGAGGGTAAGGGTTTCGAAGAATGTCACGGTAAAACTGAGAAAGCAAAGGACGAGAGGAAAGGGGAAATAGAAACAGGTCGGACAATTCCAATTGGATTCTTAATCCATCGATTCGGGCTCGATTACGCGGATTTCGTTTAACGTCGATGGCGAATGGGCTAGGAAACTTCTGTGTTTGGCGAAGCAAGTCCAAGGTCGCTAGTAGTGTGATCCCTTTTTTTTAAAAAGAGCAGAAGAAAAGAGGTTGAATGGGAACGGAGCAATGTGAAAATCGAATGTCAAGAGCGAATGGGGCCATTAGATGGGAAGAACGAAATCATGGATAAAGGAGGAAATCCTCTGCAAATAAAATGAGAATCAAAGTCCAGTTTCTGTGTCGCTATTCCGCTATTTTATCCCCGGGAATCTGTTCTCGCTGGAATTTTTTCTCCGTTCATGAACGTTTCTTCCTTTTCTACTTCGCTGCGGACCATTATGGACCGTCTGTAACCCCATAGCGCGTTCACGGTAACCTACGTCGCGAAACGTATGAATCACGGGACGAGAATACACGCCGTCGTGGATACGAGGTCACGGGTCTGCCACTTTTTACGCGACAATTCGCGTTTTCTTTCAAGTAAGGGAGATTTCTGCTTCGCTTAACCCACCGACGCTCTAAATCCGTGATTTTCAATTTGGGATCGTATTTATTCTCCTTACGTCTGTCCTTTGCTTTACGCTACAGTTTGGGAAGCTTCTACTGTCCATTTCTTAGCAACGTTAACTTCAAAGTTTAATTTTAAAAAACTTGGAATATTCTGCGATCCTGTAAATGAAACCAAGTCTAATTTAATTTCAATTTATCTAAAATCTGCATAACCCAAACTCCGTCTTCACGCATCTTGCGCCACTCTTGCTGCCTCTTATCCAAATCCACTTTCACACGATGAAATCTATCCTGTCTCCACCGACTCGAACCATGGAAATTCAAATTCAACGAGTCAATCTTCAGCCATCTAGATCCTGCCTTTAGAGTATGAGACGCGAAAACAGCGTTAGGCTCTCGCGGCGAATTAAATGGCGAGCCTCTCTGCGAAGCGATGGAGGACGACAGCGGCGCGAAAAGATCCACTTAGCGTTCACTTTGCCCGGCATTAAATTCTAATGAACCGGACGCCGGTCAATTTCAGTTAGCCGACTTCCGCTAGATCGTGATATTCCGATCCGACGTGGCGGCCGCCGCGTAATGGCGTCGGATACAGTCGACGACCGGCTGTGGTCAGCCCTTCGCAAGTGTCTAATAATTTTCGTTTAAACGCGCACAAGCCGGCTCTTACGCGCAGCTGGCCTCCTGCGACGCAAGCCAAGCGCATTACCCTGCTAATAGACGAAATGGCGACTGTAGCCGACACAGAGGGGGACAAAGGGTGAGACGAAGAGAGGAGGCAGAAGGGTGGTGCTAGATTTTAGAGGATCGTTCGTTATCGCCGATATTAGATGGAGAATTACGTGCTTCGTTTGTGCGTAATCGGGATATTCTCGATTTCACGTTGTCCGTGATAGCATTGTCTCTTTGATGAAGAACGATTGCACGACGTAACGAGCGGTCAAACGGAAATTTAAAACGCGATAAATTTCGTCAGGGAACAATCGGGGATTGATGTGCGGCGAGAAAAATCGCGATTCCACGAGTTTCGTACACGCAAACGATATTTTGTATTGGAATTGAGAGCCAATTGCGTTCGTTCCTGGAGACTTAAATCGTCGAATTTTTGGTCGAAGGTAGCAGTGGCCCCATGAAATTTGAACAAAATACAGAGTTCGACGAACGGGAGAAATTTATTGGACAGCAGCTGATACACGCGCGACGTTCTGCATTTTTCACGTTCTCCAGTTTCGGTTGGGCATCGAACATTTTTTTCCACTTCAACCCATCCAGCGCACCACCCCCTCATCGCGCCCCTCGCCTCCTGCTTACGCCATTGGTTCGTCGTTATTAATTTATCAACTTCGATGCAGGAGGAACGCTGCTCCCACTGTTTACTTGTTTCTCTGATATTGATGATGATTCAATTTGTCACGATCCCATTCCCCTGTTTGCTCACACCCGTGCTACCTCCGCACCAACTGACTTGCAGTGGAATTATTTGGTTTGCTGCATCGATTTGTTTGAAAATTTTGGCGACTAAACCAACGAACATATCGATCATTTTCAACGAAATTGCGCTTTCTAACGCATACGTTTCGAAATTCCGTTTTTACGCTACAACGAAACTGTTACCGTTCAACGAATCGTTAGAAATTTGAAAATAATTCATTAACAAATAGTACAGGTAGAAATTATTTGCAACAAATTCTACTATCATTCTACTATCAGTAACGATTAGACGCCCGATAAAAAACGTCTGCAGCACTGAGCGTTAAGATTCCCCTATTCTCAGCTAACTTTTTACTTTATCCGCGTTTTACGAAGCGGCCACGAATTTCTACGAAAGAACTCTTCTAGATTCAAACGTATCCATCGTCCTGCGATACCACGGCCGTCAATCGACACGGAATTCTCATGTTGCGCGATGCAACGAATCCCGCTGCTCTCGAATCTATCAGCTACCCTTCGTCGTCGTCGAAGGGCTCGTTTCCTTCCATCGTCCTCGCAAACGTTCGTCTCGTCGTCCTTCTTCTTGCGAGTTCTTCACCGCCGATTGTCACAGCAGCAGCGGATGTCGATTAGTTCGGGCCGCGTTTCGGCTTTATGACGGTTTTATGTCCGGTTACTGTGCTACTTGGAATTTCATCCGCATCTCCATAGATTTGCACTTTAATTGGCTCCGCACTCGCCGCGCCGCCTCCTGTCCGCTCTATGTCTCTGTTCGCGCGCCATAAATATGTATAATGCCGGTGCGGTGCACGTGTGCACGCGTTAGTGCGAGCACGCGATAATACGCACGCCAACGGCGCAGCGACGAAGCCGTGCACGTGCAGACGTCGCGAGCCAACTATTTTCCTCGTTAGGCAGTCACGAAACAGGCAACGTTTCGAAACTCATGCGATACGCCGGACGTTGAGTGATAAATGCCCTGCCAAAGTGAATCAGTACCGTTCGCTCGGCGAACGAGCGAGTACAACCGCCACTCCCTCCGTGTATCGCTTTGTTCGTAATGATTTAGTGGATCCATTCGAGTGTTAGAATTATCAGCTCGTTGTTCGCCTCGTGGTATCGTTTAGTAGACTGGTTAATTCTTTGCCCGTTTCGGTCCTACGTGATAGATTCCCATGGATTTCGAATTGATAAATGTACTGTTAATTTTCATCAGAAATTACGTGAAAACAGATGCTAATTAAATGCAGTAGAGTTACGGAAGGATATTGCCGACGTGTAGAAAAACGAGAATCGTTCGAGCGTCTTTTATGAATAACTGCAATTATAATATGTATAATGGGACGAAAAGAATTTTAATTCCAACTATGTCAACTTCGTCGATCTTCAATCGTTATCGAGTCATAGGTAACTGGTAAGAGTTTGGTTAATTTCAGAATACTTCATTTCCTCTAATAAAGATCGTCGATTTAAAAATTATGTATCTTAGAGTTATCTAAATATATTATTACACCTTACAATTATCTATCGTATATCTTGGGATATAACTTGAAAAATCTTTTACGGGTCTCAGGACTTAACCGTTTTATTCATGAGAAATATCTCCCAGATGCATTTTCATACGACCTCCACTACCATTTTCACGAAGCACCGCTAAAGAAGGAGATTAAGTTTACAAGAAGTCGCTGCGATACGAAGTTTCTCTTAAGAACTTCGCCATATTATTCTTTCCACGAATCTTTCCGATTGACCCAGATTAATCTACGATGTATAAATGGGGCAACTTAAGGATATCGATTCGAACGGGAGGACCTTATCGAGGCCTTTCTTTAACGGCACGCTCGTTGATCACTGTCTCGCTGATAGCATAATAGAATTTCGCGCTCGGACGATCCATTGTCGTCCCCAGGATGGATTAGAGACGTTAGTTACAGAATTCTCTGAATCACGTCCCATTAACGCTCCGCGTTATCGAAATATTGCCGCGGCGAGACTAATTTTACCGGCTGCGTTCCTTCGATATAATTTTGCCCCGGTTGCATCTGCTCGCCGTCGATCAAGGAGATTAGTCCATGCGAATCCTTATAGTTATAGAGCAGTATTACCAAATCTGTTCGAGCATTAACAAGATACCGCACTAACGTCAGTGAAAATTAATTCAGGGCAATTTCCGGCGTACTTGCGGTGGAAATTTCCGAGCACTCCCCTTCATCAGCGTACGGGGAAAGCTGTTTAGTAGCTTCTTTGAACAACTAACGATACGGTTCACCCGTTGCAGAGTTCCTTATCGGAATTACGTGCCTTTTATTTACTCTAGTGGTTATTTAGCTGGGTGCATTTATCGCGTGATTAATTTCTGTATGATTAAGATTTATAACGGTACTTGTCTAGATATTCACGTAATATTTACGCAAATATAATTAATAAAAGGGAACGTATAATTATTAGTTGAGTCTAAAAAATGAAAGATATTAGTAAATCAATTCTTCGATTAGGAAAGATCTATCTTCATGAATTTCGATAAACACGAAGATCGATAAACCTAATTCAAAGCTAATCTCACTCTTATCCGAACATCGATAGATTTAATCCTGTTGAGGTTATTCGATGTGTAAACAGAGAAAACTCGTGGATAAATTGTAAGGCAGAAAATATATTTAAATAGAAGTGTAATTATAAGTAAGAATACAATTTGAGCTGGTCCAGATCCGCACGCTAGCTGTGTTACCCTATAACTGAAAACCCCGAAGCCAACGTCGCCTTTCTATTGTTTATGGTCTGACTTCGTCGCAGTCTTTTGTCTACGTGCTGTTGATGGCTTCAGTGCTTGAGAAAACTAAAAAGACCAGGTGTAGAGTTTTCTTAGAAGTGGCGACCACTTCAACAAATCCAAACCAAATCTTAAACCTAACGTGCTCTGAATTATTAAATTAGTTCGTATTTGGCAAACGATAACCAAATTAGAAAAAGCTCCACGATATTATAGTAATATAAGAGATTTTGAATAGATTAAATATAATAAGCTTTGCATATAAATCATAACCATTTGTAAAACACACGTGGCAATACATCTCTTGTTTCGTTACATCCTAAAGCGCGTTTCATCGTCGTTAAAATCGTGTCTGTGATTCGTCTATTGGCAACAGCGGATAGACGAGCTTCCAATATCGAAGTTACAGGCCTTTTGATTAATCGTCTTCGGCGAAACGAGGCCCACGACCCACTCCAATTATCATCATTAGTCGCGAGAAACAACTATTGCCAAGGCGGAGCCGAGGTTGAACCCTTATAACTGTCCAAACTGACATGGACAAGTTATCATAATCGGCTTTGGCTCAATGCCGAATATCCATGGAACCAGAAATCCGATTTCGATCTCTTCCTGCTGTAATCTGCGCAAAAATCTTGTTATACCGCTTTCCATGTAACTAGGTGCGGTAGCTTAATACTAAATCATTAACATTCAGCGTAACGATTAAGATCATTTTATTGCATATATTAAAGAATTTATAAATATCGAGTCTCTTTATTTTCGTGAAGCCTATCCACACCTATACATAGATTATGTCAAGCACAGGTGCTATTAATAATAAGTAGTAAGAGTAGAAAAATTAAAGCAAAGAAAAGGGAATTTTTCTTTATCAGAAAGAAATGAACGAATCAAAAGGCTTTTACGAATTTTATATCGATGTTTATTCTTGTGGCACAGGCATAAAGAAACTGTCGCTGCGTTAAAATTACCAGTAACATTAATTTAACGTTCAGACTACTTCAAATTAAAAATGTAATCAAGTGCCCATTCGAAGTCCCATAATAAAGACCTGTTGGAATACAACGATATCAATCGCATGCAGATAAGGTGGTTGATCGTATGGATTCTTCCTTTCGTTGTCCAACGCTATCACCACTAGTGCGCGTTCGTGAGATGTGCCATGGCGGCTAGCACGTGCATGCTCTTTCGAGAATTTGGCGGAAGAAGCTTAAGGATATGGATGGAACATTCTCGATGGGCACGTCGAGAAGCTACTAGAAGGTTCTGTAGCACATGTGACGCCACACAGACACTCACACAGGTCACACTCATTACTGCATACAGAGTGGAGTTCTAAACCTTTTTAAGGGCCATGGGTCACTAAGCAAGTTAGTCTGTGAACAACTAGCCAACTGTCAACATTCATAACGCTTACTTGTATTTTACTTGTAACTTTGTTTAATAAAAATCATATAGTATTGTTTCAATACACACATTGTGTCTTCCACAGTTTATTAATCTTAATTTCAAGATTAAATTCTAACAAGACCATTCAATTAAACGAAACAGGTTAACGATGTACGAGTCGATGAACGTACAAGTATCGCCAATAAAAAGCCAAAAATTTGCCAATCATTCGCAATTCGATCTTTCTCAAGCGAGCAAGCACGCAGAACACGTGATATCAGCGGGAAAAACGTGAACTCCTCGACGTTACATGGTGCAAAGGACGTAGAACAATAATCTACCGGTCATGTATCATAGATCCGCAGAAGAGTGCTTCGCAGCGTGGAAGCAGAAGATTCTCACGACGGTTCGTGAGAAAAAGCTGGAGAAAAATCGAACGACGACTGGGAATCGAGAAATTTCTTACTTTTATCCGCTGGTATTAAACGTCAGCGATTGTCCACCACTCTGGAATAGTTACAAATGCGAACAGGGCTTTGCTCGCGGAACGTGAAGTATCGATATAAGCAGTCACTCCCGTGAATTTGCTCCGCGAAGGATAAACCGAGCATCAGCGATTCCCATCGTGAGAATAGACGGGTGACGAGCCAAAGGATTTCGTCTGTTCATTGTGCCCGCAATACATGGGCAATTTAGACTCGTGGAAATGTACATTTTTATGAGCCATCCTTCCAAATGTTTGTCGCTATTTCATAGATGTTGCTCGATGTGACACGATCAGGGATGAAACGTAAAATGTGAACATTTTTGCTATTTCCTTCGCTTCGAATAATTTCCTTTCAACAATATCAAAATACAAAATGTCAGGAGTATTTTTATAATTGCGTCAAATGGAAGTTAAATTGACTGATCGAATAACAACCTTAAGAAAGTTAGAGTTATATTTCTTGCGCGAGTGAAATCATCTTTGACGCGAGTCAAATTATCTTAAAAGGCGAACAGGATTTACATGTAAAGATTATACAAACTGTGGCTCTCTCGCTAACGGCCATTAGAATATTGTGAAACAGCGTACTTGCCCTGGCAAATAGTTCTGGCAGAAAAACATCGAGTAAAATTGTAGTTCTAGCGTAGACGAAACATCGAGATGAAGTTTTTCTAATCAAAAAATCAAATGGAAAGAGCTTAACAGAAATTCTACCTTCGATATTTGAACGTCTATATTGTTAACTGTATTGAGTATAAATATTGAAGATTCAGAGAATCATAAAAGAACAGAAAATGCTGTGTGACATCTCTGTCAATACTTCTGTTTTGTATTACATCATCAAGGAAGTTTCATTACAGACTAAACAGTGGAAGAATTTTATTAAAAGCTCCTCCTTTTGTTCAGAAACAAAACCAGAATCAGTCTCATTTACATAAAACAGTAATATTTTCGGTCGCATTTAAACGTAGACGCGGAATTCGTTTAATTGCGATATAATTTAACCATCCCTTTGCTCGATACTGACGCACGTTTTATCCTTTACGTGAGTTCGCAGTTTCGTTCCCGTTTCTCGCTCGCGTTATTGCTATTGAATAATGTTTCAACGTCCAGATTGAAATTGTTCTGTAGACACGAACGTTATACGTGACGTTTTTCAAATACGCCGTACTCATAGCATCTGCTGTCGTATCGGTGGAGGCATCGATGCATCGAGCCTGGTTGAGCCGATGATAAATATTTGTGAAAATAGCTCCGATAACGTGCTTGCAGTTTAGTTGAACGCGAGAGACGTTGCAATCGGCACTTTGCAAGGCGCGGAAAACATCTCGATCGATACGCGTGCCTCTGATGAAACGATTAGTTCGTGATTCGTCTAAAACGCGGTTGTTTCAAATATATCGAACAAGTTATCAGTAAGGATGCCAAATATCCGTATCAACAAAATCTAACGTAGAGAAAGTTTGAGAATAAAAATAAATAAAAATTGATAACGTCAATGTTCCTTTTCGCATTGCTTCTGGTATAACAAACTTTGTAATCTTTTAGAAATAAAAATCAAAATTACCACAGCAGACGAGCAACCACTGCAGCGAGCGGTACTGCAAATCCGTGATAGCTGATATAAAATGAAACCCATACGTCTACATGACAGGAAGGGTAGTATCGTTTCATGACGGCTACGCGTCTACCAGCGGTGCCATAAAAACGAGACTATGTGTCTAGTATAATGACGCGACTGTAAAAAACAAACTGCTTATCGCAGCATTAGAAATTCCAATAAATAAATTAACAAAGTCCCAAAGTAAAACGTTGAAATTCCTAAAATAAAAAATCTTCAAAACTACGATCGATCATATTTGCCTGACATTATAAACAACAATGAAACGACCAACAAAATTGTAGTATCTCGAATTTTTCTGAATCGCCAGAGAGGCGCTATATTGCCGCAAACAACAAAAACCATCTTCAAACACCAAACTTAGCCATCTGCCGCGATTTCTCCCGAAAAAGCTTCAAAACGGTCTACAGAGCGTCAAAATTGTACCCTGGAGGACGTCGAAATCAAAGTTGCTTGGAGTCTGCTCCGTACACGTGTCCGCATGTGTAATAACAGCGCGGAACGGTACAAAGTTGTCCGAGATGCCATTAAAGCCACGGACCCTCATCGCTAGCTCGAGTAACCTCCAGATACGAACCAAGACTCCGGAAAGTTGCTTCGGGCCAGCGTCGTCCGTTGTTGAAAACCGTTGGGAGATCCTGAGTATAGCGATTGTTTTTAAAGCGGTATACATCCACAACGGATCCGCCGTTGGCGAGTTTCACGGAGTAGAAAGCGGGAAGAAGAGAGCAGGCGAGCGAACTATGCTCGGGGTCAGACTTGAAATATCGCGTTCCTAATGCACTCGAGCAAAAACTGGCCAGTCTTACGCTTTTGGGTGGGTGTGGGGGTATGGCGAACAAGTAAAGGCCAGAGAAAACGAAGCTCGTCGACGCAACAGTGCTCGCATATATCAGTCGCCACAGCGCATTCGCCTATGAATCGCTAAGCAAATCAGTTGGAACGACGCGTGGACCAAGGGGTGGATTCAAGAAGAAAAATCGGAGCATCGATCGATGACCGGATTTAAATTTGCGGAGTTAACCGAGGGGATTTGAAGGGGATTTTCTGAAGGATAATTTAAAAGAGGCGTTTTTTATTTTATTATCTGGGCGGGGATTTAATTGTGGAAAGATCGAGAGAGAATTAAATTATTCCTCTTTCTATGTCCATTATTCTTTTTTTATTTTTTTTTTTTTTTTTTTTTTTTGTGGAAAATTCAGAGAAGTCAAGATATTGATCCTTTAAGAGTGTTCTAAGTGGAATTGTAAGAATTTCTATGATAATACGAGAATTACATTCAGAGGAGCTACTAAATTGCTATTCAAAGACACGTTACTCGAAAATGCAAAGTTTCGGACGGTTCTAAAGCTTCGGAGTGTTGAATTTCAGAGAAAATGGAGTGACAGGTGAAGACGACGCGATTGCAGCGTAGTTTCCTGTTGCAGACTTAAATCTAACCGTGCCGTTCCGCTCTCGTGACTGCAAACGCTACTTTCTGAAATTATAATCTCGCGTTGCAATCTCGCGTCCTGGTTACGATGATCGTTCAAACAGAGAAGAAGGAAACGTTTCGTTCGCTACGTGACAACGATAAATTAATGAAGTTCGACAACATTTTCAGCAGGAGAAAATTCTCGCGGTTGAATATTTTATCCATAAAGCTCGATGTTATTTTTAGAGGCGTCGTCGACGCAAAGGGATTACCGTTACTTTCTGTAATGTAACTTTGTTTCACGTTTTCACTCCGTCGCCCGTGAAATCGTATTCAACTCGCTAAAAATTGTTGTTCCACCGGACTCTAATTAGTTTCCCGTTCAGTTTGTATTTTACGCTTCTTGAATCATTGCGATTAATTACAGACAGAAACAGAACGACGAATCCTCCAATCGTGGAATGTTTTCTCTTGCGCAAATATGAAAGAATTACGTTTATCTTTATCAAAAGTTTCGATAAATATCGATACAGTTTGGTAAACACAGATACGCGATATTTTCAGATATCTAATTCGTTGCATTGTTCTGAATATTTCGATATTTTTTTAATCTTCGAAAATATTAGAATTACAATTGCCAGTTCCAAAAGAGATTCGAAAGTCTGATTCCTTTGTCGTTTGAACAACGTTTAACATTTTCATACCCAGTACAAATTACTTTTAAAAGCAATTTCATAATTTGCATGAATTTTCATATGTTTCTGATTAAAGAAGCATCAACGTGTTTCTGTCAAATTAACATGTAACATAAAAGAACATATTTTACACATGAAAACTGAAAAATGTCAAATAAAATGTCAAGTCCACCTTCATAAAGGATCATAAAATACTAACGAAGACAATAATAGGTGTATAATTATTTTCTACTTTAAAACAGCAATAACATCTTACACGACTTTCTCGCCGAATAAATAAATCAGAAATTCATTTAGTCGGACAGCAGCATTTCCTAGAAATCCAGTCATCGAAAAAACAGTATTAAAACGTGACGCTTCGAGTTCAGTTTCACACTCTCCGACGTAAAATCTAACACGAACGAAAAAGTAACAGATCGCGAGCAAACTTTTCTAACGAACGCGCCCGGTCGACAGAAATCCCGGCTCAGGTTTGGAAGTGTGCCGAATCGTGCTCGGCCGGCTAAAGGTCGGTTTGTTGTTCACGGAAAAGGGTAGCCGAGGAAAATCGGTGAACGGTGCGCACCCAGAGATTTATACGTTCTCGTCGGTCGTGTCGTGCGTCAGAACTGCGGGCCAGAATGCTCCGCTCTACGTAACTAGATCGATAGTCTCGGATTCCGCTCGTTAGAGACGGAGAGCCGGAGTCCGCGCGTCGTCGTGTCATTGCGGGATGCACGTACAGCGACCAGGATCAGAGTCAAACCTTCGTCACGGCACAGACAAAGACGGAGAAAGGAGCTAGAGGCGACGAACAGGATGGCGGCGACGTCGCTAGATAGGGATGAAGGAGAGCTAACACGGTTGAAAGTGGGATGGGCCTCTGGGATCGGAGCCAACTATTGCCATTATGTGCGGACCGAACCTGCATTATGTCCGTCGACTACGGTGCATACCAGATATCCTTGAAACGAGCTGTAGCTACAGTTGCTGACGCCTCCAGGAAGCCGGTGCAGCGGAGGTCGGCCATATTTGCGCCGAACGAATAGCAAACTTACAACGGCGAAACGCGCAAGGAATTCGAATGATACGTTCGACTGGATCTTCTTTTTCGCTCGCCTTTCTATCGAGGTTTTGGATAGAAGGAACGCGAGAAGACCGAGTCGTTAGTCAAAATTAGGTTCCCTGATACTTCGGAATCTATGAACCGGTTCCTCCATGGAAATACCGTACTCGGCGTACGCGTCTCTCGTACGGGCCGTTTTGCTCAGCCGAATATTAAATGTTCCGTGTAATATCCGTGCTCGTAGAATTCAAATTGGTCTCATTCCCTCCTTCGGAACATATGGCGGAGTAGTCGGGTGAGCAGATTAAAGGGTACGCGGGTAACCTTGGCCCTTTATCGGCCAGGAAAAGGGACCAAATACCTACGTAGGGAGTAGATGGTTTCAGCTAGAAAACGTTCTGGAACGTATGCTACTCGGTGTCGATGAAAATTTGCCGGGGCATGTAATAATAGCGAATAGCGAGACGAATAATCTTTGTTGGCATTACGCACACGGCGAACTGATGGAAGGGCCGGAGGCAGCACGTATTCCGCCGGAAAGCGAGAAATGGATCCGGGCCAGCGTGATTTTGATGGATGCGAGACCGGCCAGGGTTAGTGGTCCATAAAAGGCTCGCCATTTGTAAAGATCAAGGAGCCAGATCTACCCACAGATGTCTGCAGTTCTATAATTAATATCGTTCCGCGTTTGTTTTTGTTGCAAAAGTCGTTGACCTGTTCGTTTAGAGCAAACTTTGCTCGATTTCCGCCTTTAGCCATCGTTATGTCTGACCGTGGATACATAGTCAGTGCGGACATAGTCTTTGCGATGTTACGACGATAACAGAAGAAAAAGTTACGAACAGAATATCTCTTTCCATTACGGATCGTGGTCGTCGAATTGGAATTACACCACTGACAATCTGACCAATTTTAACGCTATCCGAAATCACCATATTACAAATAGTTTGAGAAAATACTAATTACAAGACTATACGGATACTGGTTGTAATAAATATTACGGAAGGAAATATACATTGCTAATATTAAAGAGTTCACTTGTGTCATTTAATCTTTCTAAGAGAAAAGGAAAAAATCTTGCGAATTTAAAATGAGCCTTATTCAACGACTGCAGACTGTAAATATGAACTGTAAGAGTAACGTAATAAATTCTTGACTAACTTCGTTGCCATTCAATTCCCAGTCTGAACGATTTCTGAGTAAATTCTATTTCTTCCTTCGAGCGAGAAATAAGAATAATTTCTATTCGAAAATAAATTATCGACGGAGGCTCGATACGTTGAATGATTTTTATAGGATTGAACGATCGGCTTCGGTAGGAAAGGAGGGCAATAAGTCGAGCACGGAAGTCCGACTGAAGCCGGATTCCCGAGACTTCAAAGTTGACGCTGCAATTGTCAGGCAACGTCGTGACGCTACCTACCCTTTTGCTTCACCCTCGTCGTTCCAGCCTTTAAATATGCTTCGAATCTGGAGCCGTCGCCCGTAGAATCCTCGACGTCTCCGCGAGACACTCCGGAGGCATTCGACTTTAATGATTCGTCGATTTCTCCGCTTTCTTTCGAGATACGATCGATCGTTGCCAGTAGCCTGGAAACCCGGGAGGAAACCGAACCAGCAGCATTCTTGCCTGCTCTTCTGGAAATAGTTCCTGGGTGCTTCCGCGTGGAAACTTACTGCCGAGCTTCCTTAATAACGTAGCTTTCGCGGAGGTCGGATTTCCGACTATTCCGAACGTCGAGATTCATCTGTTCTGTGATTCATTACAGTTTTTAATACCTCCCCTACCGACTTTCAATTTTCAAGATCACGCGATATTACAATGTGTATAACGGTTGAGCCATAAGAGGTAAGTTTCTCAAGAGCGTTTCGATACGTGTTCGAGAATAACGAATAAAATACAAGCAGTTTGTATAGTTCGAAGTGCTTGAAAATTTGGAATAAAATACAGTTAAAAGAGATGGAAAGAATTTCTTCGGAGAATGTAAATACGATGTAAATACGACGTAAAAAAATTCATGAAAATTCGACGGCACAGTGACGGGAATTTCCGGGTGTGACATGGATCAGATTCAGGGAAATTAAAGGGACGGTAGCCCAACCTATTCTTTTCACGTAGAAAAAAATGGACGTTATTTCGTTTCGAAATATCGAATAACCTAATGTATCTCTCTGCATTTGTATCGATATTCCGAACTTCGCTACGTGCTGTCATTTTCGTAAAAATTCATCCGGCTGTATTATTGCCAATAGTAATAAGACGTGACATCCGACATACTGTTACGATATTGGTAATAAACCATCCACAGGCATAATATGGTAGTAACAAACAAAGTACAAGCGTATCATATAATTTCTTAAATGTATGAAAAACATAAGCAAAAAGGTATCGATCATTTGATAATCAGAATAAACGAAATTTCGAAAGTGAAAGTATAATATAAATCATATAGTTTGGCAATGTATAACGTACAATTATCGAAAGTCAGAATTAATTAAAAGTCTCAAAGGACTACGATTTCGGTTATTCTTTGATATAAATAAAATCGACAATCACAAAGTTAGCAGACGCGTATTTCCACGCATTTCTGTACGTATAAAATAAAAAATACATGGAAACTCGACTATCTAAAATGGAATATTCTCGGTACGTATCAATGAACATGGTACCGAACGTAAAATATGAAAGTAGCCGCGGAAGTGACTTTTGTCCCGCGGCCACAAATCAATTCTATCGAAACAGAGGTATTGAAATATCGGAGTGGATGCGTTCGAGAATACTGCCGGTGGAGGTAGTCGAAAACGATTACGCGAGCACCGAGTGCACGAATTCAAGCCGATTATCGGCAGCTGCAGAAGAGAAAATGGCGTAGTGTCGTTTCATCTGCGCTTCGCTGTGTCGAAATATCGGGTAATAATGAGCTTCCGCATCCGGTGATTGCCGCGTAACAGGAACCCGATACGCTGTTTTTGGGGGAAAATCGCGACCAGGTTCCCGGCTCGTTTAAAGTGCATCAATTATTCATTGACCGCTACGCGTCGCGTATTCGCAAATCTGTTTTTGAGTTAAATAATGGCACGAATAATATTCAAGCAGTCCCGCGTTGTATTACACATCCCACTTTTCTCCTTTTCTTCGTTTAATTCGACGCTTTAATGATATTTAGCGACAAAAATTGATGGAAAATTCATGGGAACTCATAAGGATCGTTTATAAGGACCATAATTGTCGTTATCGTGGAATCGTTCTGGTATCGTTGAAGATCGTTGTTGATTTATTTACCATTTATTTTCAACGTTTATCGTGATTTTAAAGTACTATATATTACTGAATTATTTATTGCTAAACGTTATAAATGATTTTTGATTGATTATCTTCCATCAGGTTACAGAGAAGTTTCCAAGCTTTCAATGCAAATTAAAATATCGACGATTATAAAATATTCACGCTACAAGCGTAGCACCACTTTCCTCGACAAGTTTCATCTAATTTTTAACACTTTTATCTAGTTTTATCTTACGTAGTGAAAATCTTCGGATTCTCTTATTTCCCCAGTCACCTTCGGACCTTCTAGGCGCGAGCGGTAATCAAAGGTGAAATTAAACAGCAACGTCTAAGAAGACGAAACTATTGGCGTACCACGGCGTTGTTCTTTAATAATTCAATCTAGTGCCGCGTACTTGCTGAAAGACCACTCCTCGTCAACGTCGTATATCGTTCCGTTGAAATATTCACGAAATACTTGACTAACGAATGCAACGCTCGAATATTCTTGCACCCCGGGTAAGACGGTGCGCTAATGTACAAAACGAGCTATTAATTAACGCGTTAAATACGTTGCGTGAAAATCGAGAAAAATAACTAAACGGCAAGAAAAGACAGGAAGAGGAATAAGTCGAGACGTTCTCCAGTAAATTGTCTTCCCGATTGCAGACAGTTACTGTCGTTGCAATGCCTAGATCAAGGAACCTCTTAATAACGACGAAACATTTTAAGACAGAACAAGGAATGGAGCGTTTTACTCAGGAACTGCGAATTAGAGGTCGCGGACTAAACAGAGCAGTTGTTCAAAGCGAAGATACTAACTAGCTGAAGCAAAGAACTACTTAAACCGTCATAGGTATTATCATATTAGAGGATCTGTTGTTCAGTGAAAATGACAAAGGTACAACGTTTAATAGCGTTCTTTTCTATTCTGTGGAAATGAAACATTGCAATCGAATATTTATCTCATATTCGTATTAAATACTTTTGCCTCACAACACGTTTGGTGATTCACGCTTTGGTGATGTTTTAGGCGACGTAACACAAAGCAAAGAATATTACCAAAAAAGTTAACCTTGTAGCTCTAGCTAAAGGCTACAAGAAACAACAATAGAAATCTACTTATGGCTCCTTTGTTTTTAGACCTTGCAACCCAAAACATAATTTATATTCAAAGGCAAAATAACGTAGACCTCTCCTTATTTAGAATATTTTTTTTCACTAAATTCTACGCTCTCTGTAACAGCGGTCTCCAGGTCACGGATATACAAAAATAAAGATGTAGAGTTGTTCTTGAAGCAACTACTTCAACAAGAATCACATTTTCAAGCTAGAGAAGATTACGTTCAAAATTGAAATTTGATATATCATAGAAATAATCGTAAAATTCGCTGTGATGTTAAACATTATTTTAACAGCGATTATACTTCACTGTTTTCCCTGTCGCGGGACAAAATACTAAAGCCACGTGTCTACGTTTGCCTCCACAAAATATGTACTACGTGCATACATGCAATGGTGGGCCTCGACATCGACACACGAAACACCGTAACGGCATTTCCATTTGGCGAGAGACATCGTCGCCTTGCCGTGTCTTTTGTCTCGTCGCTGAGGGAAGCACAAAAAGCGCGACTTTGAGCACGCCGAACGCATTCTTGAAAAATTGTTTTGACGAACAAACGTTTGCCGCGGCAATACCTAGAATAGGAAGCTGTCGGAAAATAAATAAGCAACGGTGGCGTGCAGCGTAGGCGCGACGAAAAAGGGAGGCTCGTAGAAAACGTCTTTGGAAAAACGTGACGACATCGACGGGGATGTCGTAAATAAACACGACATCGGAAGTTCTCGTCGCAGCTCCGACCGAAACAAGAGAGCACGGCGGATTTGAAGAGCGTTCAAACACAGCCGCGCGATTGAAGTTCGGCGCCAGGTCGACGTATCAGAAAACTTCTTCGTTAGTTCGTCACCTCCCTCTTCCATCGCTGTTTCCCCACCATGACATGAATTATTAAAAGGCTGTTCGCTCGTAACGATCCACTTGTCAGGCTTGAAACGTTGCCCCGAGGTTACTGTAGTTTTGGACAAGGCTACGTGAGACGAGAATTGATTCATACATTATGGGCAAATAACCGGCGAATTTACGATTCTCGAGAATTCGTTCTGGGGTATTAATACCGTGGCTCGTATGAACTTCTCCAATGTGAATAATAAGCAAGTTCGCGGTAATATCGTCGAAGTTGATTTATTTTCCCGATGAAATTCACGTATTTGAACGAATTCCAACAAACTCATCGAAATTTTTAACGAATGCGGTCATAGTAATACAATAGTAAATAGATACCACTGTGAAATGTCTGAAAATTTCCTACGAAAACTTCATCTATTTCTAAATAACAAAATGGAAAATTCGGACTTTCAGTTCCCAATTCTTTTTAGAGGAGAAACGTAACGCACGTACTTTCCATGTGAGTATCGACCTTTTGCGTTTCCAGAATTATTATAATTATAGAGAACAAGGAAAGAGATGTTAACAGACCACGCACACGGCTTACAACCATAAACAATAAATTCAGAGGAAAATATACGGCCCATAAAACTGTTTCGAGTAGCACTTTATCCCGTTACCATATCCATCGAGGCTCGAAGCTATCCAAAACGTCGAGTTCCTTTGAAATAAATTTTTCGAGGGTCCCTTGTTTTTTCCCGCGCATTGAAACACCGCGGCATACGTATTTTTTTTATTTGTGGTGCGTAGCCGCGGAACAGACAAACGATTTCCACGAGAGCGGTTCGTGTCTCGGCTGTCTTGAGGCTATATATCCGATAGCGTTGTTAGTCACTTCGATGGCTCATAAACCTGACAAATCGTTTCCACTTACAGTTACTTAACTTCCTATGCGTAGAGGGATGAGAGACTCGCTGACCATTGCTTTAGTCCAACCAGCGTATCGTTTGCGAATTTTTGTCATATAAAACTCAATTTCTGCAGAAATAATTTTATTATGCGGTATATCAAATCTATCGCGATAAAGACTTTTTTCTGATAAAGCAAAACCAGGCCAAAAGTTGAGTTGTTTATAGTCTTCCATAATTTGTTTAAATTAAAGAATAACTTACGATATTTTAACGTGAAAATATTTTATGAACATTTATAGAGGTAGGAAAATTCGTTGGATTATAGAAGCGATATAACTTCCAGTTTTACGAAAACTTTACTCTATGACATCCCACTCGACATAATTTTCTACTACAGCATTTTTCTTGTTTCCTATGAGTCTGTACAGAGATTCGTAGAATTCTCAGACGATGTGACCCCATTTCCAGCGATCAACGAAATCAAACACGGCCGAGATCTTGCGAAATGAGGATGAATACGAAGGTAAATCCTGACGAGATTAGGCACGATCGATTGGACTATCCTGTTTCGTCTGTAAGATCTAATACAATAGCAGAGCAATCTGGCCGAGTTTTCTGCAAAAACCAGTAAACGTTTCGTATTCTTTTCCAACAATTCCGCGATTTTAACTCTGTCGAGATATCGTTGCACTGCGCTAAATGCTTCGTTTGTTTCGGCTGGGTTGGAAAACGCTAGGAAAGGATTGCATTTATGCACTCTGTTTTAGTCCATCCCGTTAGGAAGTCGTGCTATAAGGTAAAAGGGGATAGCTACTACTTCGCCAGCCATAATGGATAATTCTAAAGAGCAGCTTTGCTCCCTTTTCTACCTCTGACGTTGAAATTCGAGCAACCATGTCAAAGACCAGTTTGTGCCGTGATAACATTAAGTATCGGTTTACAAAAGTGTACTACCGCTGAAATCTAATACTTGTATTAAAAATAAAGAATCTTGGATTATGTATATTTCTATCAACGTAACGAGATTCCATTCTTTTATTTCAGCTTCTACGCGTCTATTCCGTATACGCAAAAATTTAGGTTTTCGTAGCGAAAGATTATGATTTGTATGTTACAACTTCTGTCTGCGGGGAAGATTCTGTATTTTCTTCTATAAAAGTCTCTTTAAGGACAAGTCTCTATAGGAGTGGAAGGTACATAGATATAACATCTACTTCCCTTTAAGATCTATGACAGATCTTATAAATTGACACATCTACGATAAAGGTAGAGTGACACTTAAACCATCCACGACGTTCGCTAAAAAGCCATAGAAACTATCTACCGTATTAACAGCCCTATCTACGAGCTATATCTATTAATAGATGATATCGAATGATATTTCAAATATATTATCCGTCTTCTTGCAATTGAAATTTTAGCGCTGAAATAATTTAAGACCACTGTAAGGCCGATAATGGAACAGAAATCGAACCCCCAAAATATCCGTCTAACCCTGGCGTGCTTCACATCTCATGAATCCTTCCAACCCATTCAAATATTTGAACCATCACTTCCAAACGTAAACCTAACAGTTGATCGTTCAAACTTCTTGCAAACACTCTTAATTACAAGTCTGGAACACGGTTCGTCGCGTGCATTGTCATCCTAACATCGACATCACAGCGATCTCCGATTTCACCGCGGTGGCAAAGCGAAAATTTATTTGGCTTGAATTTTCCACTTTACCAGGCTGACGATCAGGGAGAAACGCGGCGCGTGCTGATGGCCCCCTTAATAATCCCAGTATCACTCCTCATTATCTCAGCCAGAGGCCAAGAATGGAACCCATTACGTCTCCGACCAACGGGCTTACATTCTCTGTCTCCCTCTCCCATTTTGCCACACAGTTTGTCTAGCTACCTTCCTTTCGAGGCAGTCGCAATATCAGCTCGGTAACGCGTGGCAATGCAATACCGCGTCTTATGCACGAACGATGCTAACGTTCGCGAAACGTCTCCTAAACAGCCGACGAGATCATCCACAGCCCGATTACTACGATAAAACCGAAAATAAAGAAAAGAAACTACGACCGCAACGTTTCTTCCACTCGGTTAAAAGTCGAAGGGTGAAATAAACGCGTAGGGTAAACCTAACCCCAAGCAGCGTGAAATTTTTCGTATTTTTCAACGTTCCCCTACCGACGATTTTTACGTAACTGTGGCTGCATCGTCGTCGCTTTAACACTTTAATAGCCGACCTGTTATTCGAACAATTTCGCCTAGTCGGTCGAGCGCAGAATTTTTCCAGCCCCCGTCTCCGATAGAGAATACAGCGCGTTTCTGCGATAATGGAAATGCAAAGCGAGATTGCCAATCAAAATTCTTTCGAGTACGTGTGCTTCCGGCGATTTTTAGAGTATATCACCTTTAACCGAGTTGCTGGCTGGCTTTTCAGTAAGTTGTTATGGTTGAGGGAGCATAGTTCTTGGCCGTCAGGATGCACGTAGATATATTCGTGGGCATGAAACTGAGTAAAATGCTTCTTATCAGATAATGCGCGTTGTAATTTTTCTTTATATAATACTAATGGAAATTTACTTATTATACTTACTAACTCTCGAAAGCCACAGACTGAACGATACCGTCCATTTCTTTCTTTCAGCTTTCTATCCAAATTTCATATTTAGGATAATTTAGAAGAATGTGAGAATAATTTTATGCGCTCCATACACGATCAATATAATTCAAGATTTACGACCAGCCATCCAATTACCCACGCGGCTCTATAAATCTCACCATCGAATGATTTAGTGACCTAAGCATATTTCTCAGAGAAGTTCTGCACTTCCTAAAAGCTCGCTCGAATCGAGACTTCCACGGGTTCCCGTATCATTCGCATTAAAAATATGGAGCCACTCTCGGAAAACTCGTAGTCTATCATTCGTGTTACAAACGGACCACGCTGGTCCATAGTCGTTTTCCACTGATCCCCCTACAATAGCGAAACACAAGCGGATAATCCAATTGTCCACGCGCGGACACGATTTCATGAAACGCAACGTCTGAACACGCTCTTACGATAAGACAAGCTGCTTTGTTTCGTGATTCCGAGCAAGAACGTTATTTCCGGCTTGCACACGCACACTCCGAGGAAACCAGGAACACGAGTAATCCAGTGGAATCGTGTATCGCGAGGATTAAGTCTCGAGAGTACGAAACTAAGACGGCTAGATTCAATGACGAAGTCGTCTTTAGTGGCGTCTGTGTTTGATCACAGATTTGATCGTGGTATTAGTGAAACTAATAACTGTTCTTCAGGATAGGTTTAATAGATATTGCTCGATTTCGTTATTGAAAATAAAAAAATTCTTTTCCATGATTTCTGTTTTATTTTTCAAAAATCAGACCCTACCTTTGATCATCGTATCAGTGAATTTATCTGTTTAAACGGCGTGCAACCGTAATTAATGTAATCGAGTTCAATAAGAATTATTTACCTTGGAGGTTTGAAATCTCATAAGAAAATAGGTTTTTCGTTACTTTCTTCTCGAAAGCTTAAATTATCGAGGAAGAAAGGAAGGTAGCAGGAAGAATCGCGCAGCAGAGAGTTTTCAGAGCACCTTCCGAACTTCCCATGGAAAGATCTTTCCAAACAAGCACTATATCACCAAGGTCGTGATGGGGCGAGGAACGAGGGTAAGTCCAGCTTTTCTTTCGCCATTCTTTCCGGCTCAGGGTTTTAGCGAGACCTCTTGAAGGGAAACGGTGCCATTTTTAACGCCTCTAATTAATCGTGCCACAAAAGGCCAGCGAAAAAAGAAAGACCGTTCATTCACGCTCCTTTTTTCTTTCTTTCTTTTTCCTTCTTCCTATCGTCGTCTCTTCCAGAGGTGAAAATTCAACTAAGACGAACACATACACCGAACGCCACCGAGGTCAAAGGAATTTCCTCTCGAGAAAGGAATGGTTTAATGCGCGCAAACGATTTGCCCTTTCTCTTTAATTTGCGCGCGTATTAAGAAAACACGTCGATCCACTCTGTCCACGGTCTATCTAACGCGACTCGTTTTTCTTTCAGCTTCTCACCCACGAAACGACTACGAACACTCGCTAACACTCTGACGTACTTTTCACCCGGGGTAGTTTTAACAAGCTAAAACTTCACCCTTTATTCGATGACGTTGAAAGAAAGGAAGGACGAGGGAATAAATGGCCGTAAGAGAAAAAAAGAACGACGATGAGAAAGAGGTTGGAAAAAGACGCGGTGCGTGCAGAAAAGAGGGAAGCAAGGGAGAGGAAGGAATGGTAAGAGAAGTAAAAGAGGATATAGGGGCCTTAGTTAGCGAGGTACGGGAACTTTCTAGGGCACGAAGGAAGGTTAAAAGGAAGTTTAGTGAGTCGGAACTTTTAATCTTTTCCGGAGATAGTCATCGAATCGTCCGTATTCTTTATAATGGCTGAGTCCCTCATTTTCCATCTTAATATTTCTTCGTATATCTAGACAACGATCGAAACGACGAGCTTGAGTTATCTCGTCATTCTTCTTCCGTCACCAATGCTAGTAATCTATTCGCTTTATCCGTCGTTACGATCCATCGACGTTAACGCCTTAATGGACCAGACACCGTCAGCTTACTTTGACCGATTTCGAAGCGGGGATTAATCGACATCCTCGAGTTTCTTCGCGCAAAAAGGTCTCTTTGTGCGCGGGTAAGCTTTCAAGATTTCATTGTTAGCTATTCCGTTTGCCGCCACCGTGATGTTAACCCATCGATTCCAATAGAAACATCTGTATAACGTTCGCGAAAAGAGACTTTTAATGTGTTTAATAGAGGCTAGGTAGCGTAAAATCAAGTCTACGTTAGCGTTTTCAGTTTTTGATTTTTGCTTTTTACCTCCTACGGAAAGTACGCGAGGACACTACGTACCGAAAATACGTAGTGATAGTTTTTAAAAAGAGGGACGGCAGAAAGTCATTGAGTCACAGCATTCGCGCCCTTTTCCTCTCGAGTAGTTTCCTCCTATTCTCTCTATTTTTTACCGGACTCGGCGTCGTAATGGAGTCGATAGAATATTTTGTAATTAAAATCGCGAGGGCAAGAGTAATGAATAAGTGCGCGAGACCTTTTTACGCGGAGTTAAATTTAGCCGAGCGAGAAACAGCGGCGGGAAGTTAACCGGGTCAACAGTTCGCTCCTTTTCTGAAATCGCGTTAAAAAATTCATCGCCGAACACGGCCATGGCTTGAAAAGCTTTGTAATTCGGCTTCCTAAATCAACTTACTCTAGAGCTTTTCGACGGGTACCAAGTTGTACATGGGAGACTCTGTTTTAAGCCATTCGAAGTATTAACAACCGTAAATCAGATCAATCAAAAATTATTATAGTTCTGGTAAAAATCCGCATAAATTTCTCAGGTTTAAAATTTTACAAACATTAGATCACTTATTTTACATTAATCGTTATTATCGTTAAGAACACGTCGCCAATTTTAATTCTTCCATATTTTAGTCGTATCGTTTATTCGAAGATCGGTCTCGTACGTCTTCGTATGGAAAGAAATTTTTCAACGAAAAACATTCAGTCCCAGATCAACTAATTTATTTAAAATCGCGGAAACGCTAACGTCTTTATTCTCAAAACGTGTAAGAAACTCTCGCTAATGAGCGTATCGCGATGGAAAATATATCCTTCTTGGGATATTTTCAACGAAGGTCTGATGTATCAGGTCTGTAACTATGAAACCGGAATTTGCCTATAGATGGCCCTAGCTGATAATGTAGTTATCATTAAACTGCGTCATTGATGCCAAAAGTCTTTGTTGACATCTCACAAACATTTTCGACTCGGAACAATACAAGTTTCATACAACAGCATAGTTTGTAATAGCGTTGAACATGTCAAATTTTGTGCCTGGAAACTACGATTTGCGGACAGCATTGATTTTCTGTTACCATTTGAAGAAAACTGCCGCAGAATCGCATCGAATGCTTGTCGAAGCTTACGGTGAGCATGCTCTTGGTAAATCACAGTGCTTTGAGCGGTTTAAAAAATTCAGAAGTGGCAATTTTGACGCGAGGAACGTAGAACGTGGAAGACCACCGAAAAAGATCACCGAGCTGTTAAAACCTGGCGAAACCGTTAATACCGAGCGCTACCGACAACAAATGATCGATTTGAATCGAGCTTTGCGTGAAAAACGATCAGAATATCAAAAAAGGCAACGCAAAGTAATTTTGCTTCGTGATAATGCACCATCGCATGCAGCAAAACCGGTCAAAGAAACGATCGAAGCGTTCAGTTGGGAAATACTTTCGCACGCGGCTTACCCACTAGACTTGGCTCCGTCCGATTACTATTTATTTGCATCGATGAGATACGCACTTTCTGACCAGCACTTCACTTCTTACGAAAATGTACGAAAATGGCTCGATGACTGGTTTGCCTCGAAAGAGCGACAGTTTTTTTGGCGTGGCACCCACCAATTGCCAGACAGGTGGGAAAAATGTATAGCTAGCGATAGGCAATACTTCGAATAAAATATTTTTAATCATTTTCATACAATAAACGTGTATTTTCTATACAAAAATTCCGGTTTCATATTTACATACCTGATAATTAAAAGACGAATAACATTTATCCAACTTGCGATAAGACGTAAGAGTGGAAGATATAATGAAATATTGAACAAGTCAGCCCTCCAAATGTATGCAGCTTCGAACAGTTTTCTACGTTTCCACCGGCATGTCCGGTTTTCTAGTTCCATCTTTCTCTATTCGCATATTGTTCGCAATATTAGTTGCCATTCCGAAACACAAGTAAATAACGATCTCCTGGCTGGAAAAGAGACGATCTTGGGTGCATTCACAGCGTGTCTCGTACATGTTTCATCACACGATACTACTGCCGTCGTTCTTTGGCAATGGCTCCGGAATGAGGCACTTGGAATTCCTAAAACTGATTTGAGGTAACGAGAAACGACACAGAGAGAAATGGAACGGTATTACGTGTCAAGGGAAAACGTTTAAAATGAATATGATCGAAATTTAAAGAAGAAACGAAATAGGCACAGCGGACTACGATCCGAGTTGGAAATTTCATTCGTTGGATCTCTGTCTGAAATAATTACTTTATCTGGAAAGTTGTTACGTTATTGAACGATGTCCTGATTCTGAATTCTAAAATACGATCAGTTGAAAAAGATTCAACGAAAGCACTTGCGCGCGATACGGGATCCCATGATTTCGTGGATTTAGCGATTCTAGTAATCAGAATGTGGCGGCGGTTGATTTTAAAGAGGAAGAAACCAGAGGGGAAACTCGCATAAATTAGCTGCGACGAATCTCACCGTTTCCGGAGTCCAATAATTGGCTTAGCTGGGGACTTTCGGTAAGACAATAGGACGAGAGAAAAGGAGAGAATGGGGGAGAAGCAGCCGGATTCCTCGCTGTGAAAGTTCAACGTCGTCGCAAGCTCATTCGCATTCATTGGTTTCCAATTAATTTCCACAAAGCGGCCGAGTTATGAAGCACCTAATTGTGGCCTGGTCGATCGAGATTCCAGATGTTACGTGGCAACTTGCCCCCCGCCCCGTATTTGTTCGATCAAAAAAGTTAGCCTTTCTTCGAAATAAGTCGGTCTGTGAATTCAGTGTGGCAGCTGCAGGTACCGGATATTGAGTGAAAAGTTTCAACTTTCAAGTAACTGGATTCGGCGTTATCGAGTTGTGTTCGACTAAAAAAACTTCTATCGAATATCGATGTATTCGAAAGTTGGTTTGTAAATAGCTGCGAATGGATGTATCGAAGATATTTTCTTCTTGCGTGGTTTCTGTCCGTCACAGTTGCAATTCTAGTGACGATATACGATCCTGAATCATTCTTAAATAATAATAACCGGGTTACTCTATAGAGAAGTTACGAAGGAAACATTTTGCTTTAAAAGGACCAATGTTGCGGTACACGCGATCGTTGAAGGGGAACAAATAATCTAAATTGATTCTAATCCTAAATTATTCTACCAGAAAACCAAATCTTCCCAAAACATTACCACTTCAACCCCCTAAACTCCCTTAACACCGCTTTCTCCGTTCTACCCAATGGACCACCGCTAAGCCTCTTCAGAGAAAACCAAGAAACTTCCGCAGTTGCGATTTTCGTGCAAACCAAGGGAACCCATCGCGTTCGACGGTCGAAACTGTAGACCCACATCCGTAGACCAATATATATTTCCACGAGGATCGTTCCGTTTCACCTGTATTTTGCGCAGTAGTCCTTCCCTCGCACAATCTCGAGGGATTAACCGACATTATATCGAGTTTCCAAGTTGATCGAGCGGATCCTTTAGGCTGCCAGGGAGGCGTAGAACAGGAAGCATACGTTCGGGATGTTTCGCGCATATTGACCATCAGAAATTGCTACCGCTTTGTTTGAGCAGATGTTGCGAACATAATATGAGCCCGGGTTCTCGAGTGTTTCTACTCGCGGTGGCCCGCAGCGCCATCGTTTCCGATGCACGTACCAACTTACTAGCCTCGTACGAGTCTGGAAACATTGGAGGCACAGTTCCAGCAAGGAAAACGGGAGGAAAGGAGGTCGAGAACTGTAGAAACGCGTTCTTATTGGGGCAAATAAGCATACGAAGTGCTCCTTGAATGTCAATTTCGACAACTTTTGAAAGAACGTGTATCTACGGAGTTTTCCTGGTTTATAGAATACTATTGCAATCGTTTTTATATTGTCACTTTTTAACTAGCGAAATATATTGGTTTGTTTGGAAAAGTAGAGTTTTTGATATGGATTCTATCGTAACACATAAGTACTAAATACTTTTAATTGGATACCGTCGAAACATCGAAATCTAGCCAGGAATTCTCCGAACGATTTAACGAAAGGAAAGAATTGTATTCTTATTTTTACGAAACATAGGATGATTTGAATAAGCTTACAAATATTTTTCAGTGCTTGTTAAGGCAACTGAAAGTGGAACAAATAGAAGATGAGGGGAATTTGTGCCGTATAGTAATTAGGTAACGTCATAATGGAATACAAAATTTTAAAACGTCGATATTCCTCGATATCTCTATAATGATCTTCCAACGAAAATCTGATTTCGATAAGAGAGGAGTTTCGATAAGAGATAAAATTGCAGCATATTCACGGCGTGGTACGGTGTGGAGCTCGCGAAGGTGAAATACCGGTTTTAGCGAGTCAAGAGATTTTCCGACTGAAAGGCACGCGTGCTCGCGAAGACACGTCAGTAAAAGCGAGCACGGATTTGCCGGTGAGAAGAAAACTCGTTTCGTTTAGAGAGTTGGACGAAACGAGAAGAGTCAACCGGAAGACATTCTGCCGAGCTGTGAAATATTTCATCGTCGCGTTTCGTGATATTCCTCGGTTCTCGCGATTAATGTCAATCAAATTATTAGATTAACTGCAGTAATATGAAATACCAGAATGGAAAAGAGAAATTCTCCAAATGGAAAATCTCGTCTAATTTTCTTTCAAGATTTATTGCGCTAAAAAAATATTTCACTTGGGAATTATAAATCTCGATTTCAACCATAGCACATTTATTTTTCAGCAGCTACTGTTTAATTTCCAATGCTTCTAAAAAATTTTCATTTTTAAATTCTCTTTTGTAATTATAGGAAGAGTAGCAGCGAAAAATTCAATTCTCCGAACGTGTACATCGATTGATTTCATTTCAAAACGTAGCAACGTCCTACTAACGCGGGTGGAGTACAAGTGAAACTCAAATCGAGGGAATAGCGTTACGCTGCTAGCGTTTCGATTAAAGCGAGCTGACGCGTGTGTTTACGAACAAACCGCGTAAACTGTCATGTGAATAAAATATCACGAGTTGCAATAACGAATAAACCAATAATGGTCGACCCATAGATAGTCCTGGAAGGGTGAAGAAATCGACGTTGACGAGAATATCCAGCGGATCACTTGAAACGAGAAGAGAAAACAGAATGATCGGCCCGAAACTCTATTTCGTGGTTTCGCGTGCGAATAGCAAACGAAAAAGTTCATGGAAACGCGACCAGTCGACCTAACTGGCAGTTGGACACCGTTACAACGGCCGTTTCGCCGCGGTAAACACATTTTTCTCTCGTCAAAGTTGCCTGGTGGCTGATGGAAACCGAACCGACCAGCTGAATTGGGGAATCGATTGAAAATAGCGACGTACCCGCGACATCGATTTCACTGGATGCTCGTCGAGCTCGTGTCGAATCGGTCGTGCTGAGTGAAACAACGTGTTTCAAACGTAAAATATTTTTACGATTATGTTCCATGGTTCTATTTATGCCTGCTGAATGCAAAACGGTACTATAAACGTATAAGATTTTGAAGTAATTGAAACAATTATAAGAAAATCGTTTTCACAACCTTAACGTCTTTTTAATGAAATAATTTAGGAATGTCTTTACTTACATGACAGTGCTACGTAAAAACGCCAAGAACAAAAGATATATGAACGCATTGCCATAATTTCTATTAGAAAGATAAATTGTCACTAAGTTATATGTGATTATAATATATAAAGCAAATAGTTCCTTTCTTCGAATAGATTAATAAGAGGCAAAAACGAAACAACCTCGTGACATGGCTTGATAATTCGATTGTTCAAGTTTCGCGGCAAAAGGCCGATAAAATTATTCAATCAATCTCTGTTAACGACTCTTCGTCCGCACGGATTTGTCGCGCGCTACTAACGTAAAGATTAATGTCTGGTTTCGAAAAATCGATATTCAATTATCGGTAACTCGTAGCTGGTTGCAATCCAGCTTCGTCTAGATATTTTAAAAAATCATTGACGCGTCTATGTCCGATGTATTCCGCTCCCCGGTTCAAGTTTCGACACAGTATATTTCGTGTTTATAATTATCGTTACGAGATTATGCTTAGTATATAAACGTTCCCAATATTATTTATCCGGTAGTTGCTTCAATTTTTAACGATCTGTAATCGCAGTACATCGACGTGTCACGAACACTCATTCAACTGACACGTCGCGTTCTCTTAGCGAAGTTTGGAGACGACCTCTCCGTGTGATTGTTGTACAATTCTCCTGCCACCGTGCTGTCGAGTTTCAGCGATTCGAAGCGAACCGCATCTTTCATGTCCCATCAAATTCAGGGCGTAAGTTTCTGCGAATGAAAATTCTCCTTGGGAATTGTTTACCTTGTTTGAAAATTGTTCGACCAACTGTCAACTCGGAATACTGTTGTATAGTAAGTTACAAATTGAAATCCACATCGTCTTGCTTTATTCCGATTATTCGTATTATAATTCGCGTCTTCACTCTTCTCCAACCTTGTGTACTTCGACAAGTACTTATGAAACTATAAACGAACCATAAACTCCGTGCTCGCAAGAGAATATTATGGGTTATATTTTATATTATATCGTTAGTCAGTCAGTTCTCCGACCATGTAATAAAATGACGAAGAATTTTGAATGTACGATTATGGAAACAATTATTTCTTTGTTTGTTTAGCTATATTTTCTGTTAGAATTTAATCTCGAAATTAAGATTAATAATCTGTGGAAGACACAATGTTTATGTTGAAATAATATTATGTGATATTTATGAAACAAAAATTACAAGAAACATAAGCGAGTGTTATGGAATGTTGACAGTTGGCTAGTTATTCTCAGACTGACTGACTTAGTGACCCATGACCCCTGAAGAGATTTTGAACCCCATTCTCTATACAGTAATAAGTGTGACCTGTGTAAGTGCCCTGTTCAAAAGCCTGTGTAGATGCCTGTGTGGCGGCATGTGCCACGGAACCTTCCAGCAACTTCGCGATACAAAGCGCTACGCCGTCAAAGCGCGACACCGACGTGCCCAATGTTCCATCCATATCCTTACGCTTCTTCCACCGAATTCTCGGAAGAGCATGCACGCGCCAGCCGCCACGATACATCTAACGAACGCACGCTAGTGGGGATATCGCTGGGCAACGAAGGGAAGAATCCGTTCGATCAATCACCTCGTCTGTATGAGATTAATATCGTTGTATTCCAACATTTTTTAATTATTTTTGTTGAGAATTGTGGATCTTTGGAGCCGAGATAATGTTATAGGGACACTAAATTTACACTAACGATTCATATTAAAATAGTAATATATTTATTTCATGGACGATTCCTTATATATTCATCGATACATACTTGCACTCTCAGCACGTCTCAGCACTTTCTTCCATACCCGACTCTTAACCGACTCTTAACCGACTGACTAGTTTACAGTCATCTGTTTTTCGGGACGCCGTGCACACACATACTTCCACACACCGACACTCACATACAAGTATCTCTACTACGCATTTAACTCAGTCCAGCACAGAAAATTACACATATCTCAACAATTTTTTTATCATCACGATTGCTTGCGTTTCTGGCGTCAGGTGCCTGCAGAAAATACCTGCTTTCAACTTTTCGTAAGAGATAATTATTAATAATTGCGTTACGTATGAGTGTTAGCTTACGAAATGGTTAACCATAGAATATATCAGTTACAAACAGTTGGACGAAAAACACAGAAGTCTGTATGAATGAGTTTCTTCGTAAGATAAAGATATGGTTACGTTGATGGTGGGCGTATTGGTATTTAAAGTGTCACGTCACGTTCTGTCGCGGTGGCATAATAAATTATTGACAGGATTCCGTGATTCTGCCGCAGAGAATTATGTATGCAAATAAGGCTGTCTTGAACGTGAGCGTCATTTCTGCGACAGGTTGAGTCACGAAAACGATTAAAAACTTGGACCAGCAACTCGGACTATAAAGTGGCAGAAACACGACCACTGATGGAAAAGTCAATCGGGGTCGGGTCGCTCGAAGGAAACTCCTAATTACCAATCGACCTCGTCCCGTCAATATTGGAAAACTGTTCGACTTAGCGAGAACCATTTTGCGCTGGCCACTTTTGTCCTATTCCAGCGAACCTTTCTCTTTTCACTTGGTTCACGGATATTACTTTAGATGCTTTACGTTTTCGCCTCCACAATCGAGAAACACCGTTTCACCGTTGCCTTTCGCACCGTTACCTTTGGCTTAAGTAATTAATCAGAACGAGAGGCGGCTAGCCTCTGTTCTATCCGCATCTGTTTTCCATCTGCGTTGCCATGAGAATGTTGCTCCATGTGTTTCGAAGGATTTTATTCGAACAATTCTACGGATTCCGCACATTGTTCGGTAGAATCTTATCTTATCATCGTATCTCAGAGGTAAACTTCCAGATTAATTACGCTTAATAAAATAGTTTAAACCTTTCGTAATATAATTACTTCCTAGCGCGAACATCCTTTCAGTAAGAATCAAACAAATTCATAACACACAGTGAAATGAAAACTTTTTAGTACTCAACGGCCTGAAAGTGTAACGCAATTAGTAAATCGAGTCTTTCATCGCGTAATTATTTTCCCGTATAAGTATCCCTTCGCCAAGAGTCGAAGAAATTCCGTTTTAGAAAAATTTCACGAATTCTTACGGAAAAATTTATACGAAAACAGTTTCCGTGGTCCTCCGGTCGATTCGGAGGCGCACGTCGTCCTCGACGCTTTCACTTCTATCTTTTATCGCTTTCACGTGGCCCGGAAAAGCTTTTTGAGGAACCAGCCATGGTCAGAAGAGCACTCAGGACTCGCTCGATAACAGATGATGGTCCCATGCGAAATTGTCCGCCGCGACACACGTTTCTATCCCTTTTCGACTGCTACGGCGAAACGCAAGTGGTCACCAACGCTGCGGTTCTTTTCTATATTTTTTCCCAATGAAAGGCAGTCTACCGGCCCGGCCAAGAGAAAGAATCGGCCGAAAGCTTTTGGAACAGGAGACACACTTCACCGTGCATGCAACGCATGCAGTAGAGCCACTTTGAACAACTATCATAGCAGACTTGCTCATAGCTCGTTTCCCTATAGAACATTGTTTATTCTACGTTTTCTTCTGTTTCACCGTGTTACCAGGATATAGCTACACAAATAAACAGTTTGCCATGGATTATGGTACTCCTCTTTGATGACCTTCTCGCGAAACAACCCTATTATCCCGCTATTTGAACGTAAACATACACCAAAATGAGAGGCTACATGGAGGATACTCGTTCTCGTTGGTATTTATGGAAGAAAATATCTGAATTTTCTGTTCAATATTACTATCAAATATTATTATTCAATATTATTATCAAATGAGTAAGAGAGAATCGAGGTGTCGATCAACCGATCAACCGAAATCGATGATCAATTACCGAAGTTTTGATATTGGAATAATTAAATTTGTCACAATAACAAGTTCCAGACTTATCGTTTCTGCAAATATATAAAATGTTCACTTCGATGATCTACGATTGCGATTCCTCAGCCATTTCCGCTTAGAAAAGAGTTGTTAATAACAGTTCATTAGAAATCTCCTAACGTTCCTACTTCTTTTACCTAGTGACCTGATTCCGTTTAATTAAACCTGCTTGGTCGAGGAGAGTATCATTCCCCTGACCTAAAAATATCCAACTCGTGGGAAGTTCTCAGAGAGGCTGAAGTATTTTAAGTCTCTGAGAATCGCAATTTGTGGACGAACGTGTTTATCCCGAACTGTTTTCTTTATTTTCACGCTCGCGAAGAAGACAATGCAAAAACGCGGCGCGCACTCTGAAATGGTAATAACGTGTTTCGCGGCGCGATACGCTTAAGCATTCAACTGTCCGCGAGAAACCACTTCCGGAACAAATCTGCATAATTATGCGTCTCGACTTCGGCGCGTACCCCTCCTGCTGCTCGTTAAAGACCTTCCCAAGCACTCGAAAATTGGCTTTCCAAACGCACGATCCTTCACCCAGCTTCGTAGTCTGCTATTGCCATCACCATCGTATATCTCGCGCTAAGCGAAATACTTCTAAACCCTTGTATTAGAATATCGAATCGCGTTCTCGAAGGAAAACAGCGTCCAAGAAAAATCTTCGTTTCAATTACCAAATTTTGTTTCAAGTTGTAGAATTGAACATCCTTGGTAGACCGCGAATTTTTATGAATAGCAGTACTTAGGAATACAATTGAAGAAGTAAGATCTAAATATAGATTTGTTTTGCCTATTAAGAATTATACAAAATATTCTATTTCGAATATTTTACACAATTTTGCACATTATCTGTATTCCGTGTAACCTTTATACCTCTAAATTTCCGATAAATACACGAAAATTCCACAATCCGATCGCCAGGATCAATGTCAGTCCACGATTATTTTCAATGCCTCGTACATATCATCTGGACGATTTTCACCGAATTTTCAGTCGACACAATCTCAAAAGCAAACAGATAAGTAACCTTTTGCGTGAACGTAAAATAAATGACAAGACGAGGGGTGAACGAGACGCAGCTTGACCACGTCGATAGTCGATTTATTACGAGCTCACTGGTTCGAAGATTCGAGATAACGTGCATAACGCGAAGGTAAAATAACAGCTCGAACGAAATCGGAAATCCAGCGTTTTCGCCGTTGCTGGAAGGAAAATTCTCTGGGCGTTAATCCGGCGCTTTTGTTCAGCCGCTCGTAAAGGAATCCAGAAACTCGATACAACTAGAGGAAAACCGTAACGGTGAAAAAGACCCGGAACACAGAGGTTTTTTTCCACACCAGGCTCTCTGTCTCCGATAGTCTGCAACGAATCCTCTCGAGAATTTCAGATAGAAGCAAGGTGATCAAACGACGCGATCACAGGGATATTTCGAGTCGGTTTTCGCAGTGGGACAGAAGCACCGGTAACGATCCCAACTTGCACAGAAAAAAGTTATTAGTTTTAAATCCGTTTCGACTTTCGTCCGCTGTCTTTTCAGATCGACTCTCCTTTTTTATCTCGTTCGTATTGGGAATATTGTGAACGATGATCCGGCGTTAAACAAATATCAGGTGTGATGTTCGGTAAAAGGAACTGAAATATTCGATTCCAACGAAAAGGCACAGTTCTCTCTGATCTTTTTATTTCTTCGTGTATACGATTTCCCTTTTCGTTAAATTTATAAATTGATTATTTCTACATAATTCTAATTTCTCTACCTATTACTGTCTTGTTGCTAACATTGCTGCATACTTTATCGTGCTTACTAGTACTGTATGAATACCAACAAATGATCGATATCAATCATTGTATAATTGTACGTTATTAGGTATTAATTTATTTGCACATTAAAGTATTCATCACGGACTATTAATTATTGGAAAAGTAATGAATAATAAGGCTTGGCTTGCGTGAATATAATTATCGAGCAAACGCGAGTTATCATGCCGATATGATTACAGATATAAAACCAATATTTGATCCGCTACCGATAGGACTTGATCCGTTGGTGAGAAAGTATTATTCAAACTGTCATAATTTCAAAAGTGTCATCGACTGGTCACTCGAACGATTCCGAACGATCTTTCCAATTGAATTTCTCTATCGCGTCTAAAGCGCAGAATCTGCGTGTATCGAAAATGTCGAGCTACGTGGAATTCGCAATGGAAGATAAAGGAAGAATGATTACGACCAACGCAAAAAATAAGAATGACGTTCTGAGAAGTCGTCAAAGCGGAAGCGCTTGAGGGAAATAGGGAAGCGGTCAAAGAGTTTCTCTGTCCGTCAAGAAATTTTCATTCAAGACGGTCAATCGTTAGGGAATTCTCGAGGTTCCACGAGCTTCGATATTTTCCTCGACTTGCCAAACGAAAGAGATTACCCGGCTCTTTTCGAATCTCCGCCCTTTTCGACCAATTCCGGGCATTCGTTTCGCGATCTCGCGCGATCATGCAGCACACTGCTAGGTAAATTTGCCGAAACGATGCCCAACATTCGGATTTAGCTAGCGGGAGAAAACATTCGCATAGCCAACCTCTAAGGGCAAACTCTCCATTTAATCGTGGAATCTAAGTTTACGGAAGCATCCTCTCACGGGAGAGCGAAATGGAATCGCATGGGTACCAGAAACCAGAGATATCGCGGTATTATTCGACAGAAAGAGAGAAATCCACCGGCGGAAACTATTATTTCCTCGGAAATCGCAATCGACTTTTGGTAACCCAAAGCGTCGCCGTATTTATAGTCTCCACTGATTCGAGAATTCATCGAGTCTTGCGCATTTTCCCAAATGGAAAATTCTTGCTGCTTCGAGGGAGGAAAAGAAAGATAACTCGTTCATTTACGAGATATTACGATTTTACGAGCGGAGCTCATGACGGAATCCAGCTGTTCCCAGGTTCTCCTGTAAATTCGAAAGTCGAGGGAAACAGCTTGATCACGAGCGGTGATATCGATGACTTTGGTGCGGGAAAACGCGTGCGTCCGCTCGTAAACGAGATATTGCAGTTTTCACGGCGTACTAGCCAACGGCCTACTTATCCGCGTGCATCAACAAAGTGGCTACACGTTAAATCTCGCAACGTTTCTCCGCGTACTGCTCTGCAACATGAGCATAAATCTTGATTAAAATAGACCGATCAACTTTTTCAACGTCTACGGTTTACGGCTGTGTCGGGGCATTGCATTTAACGTTGGAACAGTTTCGCGGATAGTATGCACCGAGACTGTTGAGATAAAAACGTTGTCACGAGTGAGGAGATTAGGTAGTTTTAAACAAACATAAAATTTGTAAAAAAAAAAATTGAATATACAAAGTTATACGCAATTGGGCCACTTTAACTACGTATGACTGATGTTTCGTCTACCAAAACGTGTAATTTTACATCCGATTCGCTTCTTTTATCAGACGTTCTTTATAGGACACATTATCCAACAAATTACCATCAACAAATTACTTTCTCAACCTCAAGACAAAAATAATTCAATTACAGGCATCGTTTATTTCCACACGTATGCGTGTTTCGTCCTTCCAACCAAACGTTTACCACCTCGTTTCGACTCCTCGAACCCTATCGATTTTCCGCAACAGCAATATACAGTAATGAAAAATGCCACCTAGATCGAAATAGCTTCATCGAGTGTGTATAAAACTCATCAAAGGATCATGGCTTCGAAGAGGAAGAAAAAGCGGGCAACAGGAAAAAGGAGAAAGAAAGAACGAGAGTACAGTTTCCCCGGAGGACGAACGAAATTTGCAGCGGGGCTCTGTTTACCGTAAAGATTAAGCTTCACGCGGCCGCGGAATTTCTCGTCTCTGGGAGACGGTGGCGGTGCCTCCGCAAAAATCGTTTGCCGTGAGAATAAACAGGGAACTCGGGTATATCTGCGGCAGCCTCGTGAAAAGCTTAAGCAACCTTTTCTCACTGACAGCACCGAATATTGCGAGCTACGAGGTTCCGCGTGGTCGAGGGAACAAGTAATCTCGTCTCCGACTCTTGCCTTATCGGATCGTCGTTTAGCGTAAAACGGGACGACGCGACGCGACGCCTCTTCCCGTTCCGGTTTACGACCAGCGTGGAATTAAACGGTAGACGTTGCTCGAAGATTTCGTCGAATTCATTGGTAAGCTTTTCTTTCTCGTACGATCACGGATAAAGAAACGTGTACGGTAAAAATACGAAATTGAGATGTGACTCGATGTCCATGTATCGAGAATGAACTATCGATATTATTTTTATGTGAATACTTTAGAGGAGGAATTTCAACAAACATTGACAAAAATTAAGAGGAGATTTCAATATTAGAAATTAACGAAGTTCCAACGAATTTTAAATGAGCTGAATAGCTGACTATTGGAACGTTCATTGGAATGAAATTTATATATTCTATTGGAATATTTGTTTTGCCAGAAGAATTTTACTAAAAGAATATTGTTACAGGTTCCACGAAAGAATGATTGTACTAAGAAGGAGAGCACGAAACATGATTTCGCAATCAGCATTTATTTTCCAATTCTCCGAATCATACTTTCTCCATATAGTAACATCTGCCATGAAACCATATCATTTTTCGTTTGCATCGGTCGAAGTTAAAATAAACGCGAATAAAGAATCGCTGATCCATTAATTAACCATGGTGAAAGCAAAACAGAAAAAAAATTATCTTATTCGCGCAGAGCGTATTATGAGAAACGCAGCGAACGCAGCCAAGAGAGCTGATTCAAACGGTTTAATTGGCGCAACCGGAAAATTCTCGTTATCCTTCGAGTTTGATTTTTTCTCCTTTGCAGCGATCCTATAGCGTTACTTTGAATATCATACCCGGGATGGGGTTGCAATCTTGCACGTTTTATGGCGGTTATTAAAATTCTAATTCAACGATGAAAATGCACGCTAAATTAAATCAAGATGGTTCTGTTGGTTTCCTTTTCCAGCAGCAAAAAAAAAAAACAACCCGAATATTTATGAATTAATCCGAGACGCGTGTGCAATGTGTGACTTTTCACTCGTATAACGAATTAACTCAAAGAAACGAAACAATGAATAATAAATTTCGCGTCGAAGAAGGCCGTGATATACATACAGCATAAAAACCGAGTGAAAGAAATCGAGATCCAAGATCGTCGTAAACCGAGCTATAACAAGTTTGCTTTATCTCGTGTGGCCAAAATCGAGACGTATTATCATCCTACTCCTTATCCTCTCATTTCGTCTTTCTTCTTATCTAAAACCATTGTTCCATGGTTCACTGCTTCGTTGCGTGTTCCGCGACACGTGCAGGTATTGCTTAATTTTCACTAAACAAGTAGATTGTACGACTGTGCTTAGTATCACGCGGCAGAGATGCGATCAAACGAAGCGGTAGATAGTACCTACGTGATATGTACTAATTTGAATCTTACCTGTGTTCTTGTTTCATTTGTTTGCGAAGAGTTCATTTCGTCTAAAAGCTCTTCGCCAATTTTTGCCACATTTGCATAATAAACTGAAAATTACCGAAATAAGGTAATTACCTGCAGACGAATGGACTGCAATTAGAGCGCGCAATGATTTATCGTAGCAATTGACGTTACGCGTATCGCGATTCTACGCCGAAAGCGCAGAATGCAGGTCGGAGGATGCGTGCATTCTCAACGCCACTGGATACGATGGCGCAATTCCAGAGGTTTCAAATGACATCGCGTCAGTGACGATACGATCCTCCGCAACTTGGACGAGTTGACGATCACGTGAGGTGGCCTGAAATCACGACGAACCGACGCTGGATGACGAGAAACGGGGTAGGGACGAGCCAATTGTATCGCCCGCGCCAATTCCACGAGTCCGTGACTAATTGTCCTTGCCCAGGCTGCGAGTTACCAGCCGCTATTGAACGATGACGAGCGCTTGAAATTGCGCGCCTCGACGCCGGCTGCTGACCCGACTAATTTTCTCCGTTTCTCGTTTTTCGTCGGATCGATGGATTCTCCGATAACGAAACGATTTAACGTTCATAGAGAAAGAAGAATTTCACAACGATCATTATCGATAATTTTATACATAGAACAGAATGTATTTTTACGTGAAAGGAAAATTCTTGAGAAACATAAATTGTGCTGCAGCAAATGGAATTCTCGGTGAAAATCAAAACTTGGTTACTGTAAAATAGAATTACTTTCTTCTCTCTCACTTTCCTCTTCGAACCCATCGACATACTCGTAAATGAGAAACACAACCAACAGAAAAATGAAACAACGAGCATATCACAGTCAACCAAACAGAATTCAACCAAATTTACTTAACATACAAGCAGATTTTCACCTTGAAACACGCTAATTAAAACACAATATCATATTGTACAAATACCAATGTATGTATAACACAAATAAAACTGCGGAGGAACGCGAAAATCTCTTGTTCCATGCAATTCTCCCCACAATGAAACGTAATTTCACGAGCATGTAGCAACAAAGTTTGTAGAATTAAACGAGAGATACAAGCATGATTTTAACCCTATGCGGGATTAACAGGAGGGATTAACGAAACGTGAACAATGGACCACGTAAATAGTTGATTGGATAATGCTAGCCGGCGATTAAGGACGATTTATTATAAGGCATAAAGCTCTTGGCAAGCTACGAGGTGGGATGAGACAAACTGTGCCCCACCTCGTATAATTGCTCGCGTTATCTGCGAGGTATTACCGTCGTGGACGCTAATTAACATCGATAAACAAATTATACTGGCAGCTTGAGCTGCGCTGCGCGGCGGAACCTTAGCCAAACGAAAATAGGGTTAATTGAATAACATAATTTCTTAATTAGTACGAAAAGAAAGAAGAGGGGCGTAGGTCGATGAGAGCGATCGTTATTAACCTCGTGGCGAGTCTACGAGCAACCGGCTCGATGTTATATTTCAGAGATAATTTCACCGCTATCAGGGCTGAATGATAACAAAATTACAATGATTATCATATGGTAATGTGATTCGCCGAAGGACTGGCGCCAGTCACGTGGCAAATTACCGCGTTCTCTAATCCACGCTCTGTACCGACCTATCCACCGTGTAGAGTGCACATACATATGTATGCATTATCGCTGTGTGCGAAGGATGAGTTACCTGGCACAGTCATCTACATTTCCAGAACGATTAATTTCAAACAAAATGTAAAAACTGCTTCTTAAAGAAAATTATCTGTTAGCGGAATTAATAATCTGTAGCAACGATAATACAAAATATAGTGTAAAAATTTTAGATCGTTCGCGTTACTGATCTTACGATAAAAATTAGATATTTAAAATACGTCTCCAAATATTGTTATAAAGAATCGAATTTTAAGATATTTCTTTCATTGTGTAACTTGCTCGTGACTTTTCTCGATTTATAAACGTTACTGCAATTTATGCAAGTCTAATCTAATTGTTATAGAATACGTATGAGATTTAGTTAGAGTTTAGTTAAGAGACGAAAGGAAATAAAATCTGCAATCAATTTTGTGAGAAACTAAATAAAGAATATCAAAGATACTTTCGACCAGTAAAAATTGTATTTTATTGACGATATATTTATCCTATAAAGATAATTAAATTTTTCTAGGCAATTACTAATTTTCGAAGATACACTTACGATAAAATTAGATATCTATTTCGTATCTTCGTTGATTTCTGAGTGTGGAATATCCCTGTTTGACCTATGCGTCAGTGTCAGATCCTGATGACCTAAAACTCTTACACAATATATAACTGTTTATGATGTCGTAAACCAAAACGTGAAAGGCCGTTAAATGGTTCATGGCGTCTACTTGTTCAATCATGGTACGTTTACACGCGTCGCATTCGTATATTCATTTGTGCAACTATCCAAAACGAGGAGGGTTATGTTAACAACGTACAACGTAACTTGGCAGCATTTCATTAACCAAGCAACGTCTAAGAAGTCGCTTTATCACCATTCGAGCTGAGAATAGACGCATCATAAACCGGAATTCTTGGAATACTGAATTCCTCTGGCTCCAATTTACCACGAGCAATACGTTACACTTGTATTTCGAGAATTCTGCCAGAGTTCTAGGCATTTCCCTCAGAAATACCTTGCTGGATAACCAGAATTTAGAAGAAGTTCGTTTATTCTCTTCTATTCAGGTTTAAACTCGAGAGCCATTAAATTGGATAAAGAAGAAACGAAGCGTTTGTTCTTGATAAAATTTACTTATAATTCGCGCAAACGAAATTCCTACGAGTGCTTTCCAGGGTATAAAATAGACAATTGGTATTACGCTATGTCGGTTTGAAAGCTCAACGAGAAATCGTCGACGAATTAGAACCGCAAAGCAACGCGGACGAAATCTTCCACTAGCAATGAAAGTTGTTAATTCCAGTTTAAGAAGCGAGGCAAGCTTTGACGCGGTCGGACTTCGTCGTGGTTCCCTAATTTGCCCGCTGAATTTCAAAGGTATAGTTTCGAACGTTGAATCGTTGCTTCGAAAGTGTCAAGGTATCGAAGGAATCGTAACAATCCTCAACTTCGCTCGAGAAAATATGGTAGAGCGATAGAAAGAGAAAGAGAGAAGGAGAGAGAAGGAGAGAGAGAGAGAGAGAAAGAAAGGCACAAGGAGAGAGGAATATGGGAGAGAACGAAGGGATAGTTGCAGAGTGTCGGGCTGTGGAGACAAATTGTCGAACAGTGCTTGCGGTCCGACGTACACATGTTCACCAAAGTTAGGTTACATTTAGAAAACAGGATTACAGTTCGCTTCAGAACGCTCTGGCTATCGCACGAGGTTCAAGACTATGAAACTGCAATGCACCTGCACACTGGACACGCAGGTGGTCTTCCGGGGTTCGTTCACTTTGTTTCCACTGGCGGTTTCCACGCGAACGTGGTCAAACTTCGCGTCAGCCTGCGAAATCGTTGGGACCGAGCCCGTTGTTGCTATTCCATGCTCTGTCCTTTTGTACATATAGACTAGTTAGGTATGAAAGGATATGAGGTAATGCTAAACGGAGATGTCTCGAAAGTAGAAACGAGTCTTTGCGATGCAAGTGCGTAAGAAGAATTTGTGGTGAAGTTATTGCGATCTCCGTGCTTTGGATCGAATTGGAAAAGAAAATTCAGCTTCTAAGAGAAATGTAGTACTTCGCGATTTGCTTAAAGCCTTAAATAAGAAACTGAATGTATAGTCTCATTCGAATTAAGAAGGTTACCAGTGGTTTGAATCCAAGTAGCTTAATCTTAAATTGACATTCATATACACAAACCAAATTATTTGGTTTGAAAGTCTTTTAAATTGGAATAACCTTAATTCAAACGGATACTTCACGAGAAATAGATATCAAAATTGAAGTAAAACCTAGAGCATCAGACAATTTAGTGGTTTGAATCCAATTTACGTATCATCGGTATCGTTGGTATTGGTTAAGCATTAAGATTTGAAATAACATCTTTTGTTTGCAAAGTATCGAAGTATCGTACGGAGGTGTACGGGTTACGTTGAAGGAACATTTCAGCAGCACTCTACGTCTCAATGTCCGGGTCGCAATATTCAGTTTACCAGGTCATGTTCGTTTGAGTTTACCAAGGAGAAAACGCTGTATAGGTTCCTTTCAAGTTTGCGAGCACGTTTCATTATGAATACAGGAATTGTTGGTTCGAAATTGCTTATGGAGGAAAGGCGATCATCAATATTGGATTCCTCTATGTGAAGACACGCGCTGGAATAAAGAGGGACATCGTTTCCCTTTTTCACGTACGTATTCTACGCGTTCTTTCCTTGAAAAAGCAAACAAGACCTCACCGTGTTTGCCCGTCTAACCTAGGCGTTTTCTTCTTCGCAAACTTTTCCGAATATAACGTTTCCTGCGCCATAGAAAAGCAACAAAACCGTTCTCTCATGGTTTCGTATTATATAATGAATCATAAATCCAGTAGTCGTTTCTCTGCAGATATACTCATTAGACTTGGAAATTTATCGTTTTAAAAGAAACAATATAATAAACGCGAAGCATGACCTTTTCTTCCTTTTACAATATTTGTTTGACAATGTCTCAGAACGTATTTTAATTTCACTAACATTGAAAGTGAAAGCATCGACGAATTTCCACATAGTGTAAAATTAATACCAAAGCGGAGTAAATCAAGTTTCTACCAGATCGAAAACTACTTTACTAAATTAAATATTACAATCCAATTCTATGAGAATTCTTTTCTTTTCTTTTTTTTTTTTTTTTTTTTTTCTTTTGCTAGACCGAATATTCGAAATATCGTCGCTGTATCTTTTTAATTAAGAATGAAAGGAAACTTTGATCCACAGTGGTAGCTTGCGTACCACAATAAGCGTTATCCATACTAAATAGACACAGATGAATAGTCGAGACGAAGGTAATTAATTAATTCGTCTCACGATCTGGTATCACCGTTGGAACTTGTTAATGAAACAATGTAATGAAACTCGTGAACGGATCAAAGTTTGATCCGTGAGGAAAATTCGAAAGCGGTATAGGAACCGCAAAAAGATGGGCCAGCAAACGAGAACGGAGGAACGTGAAGCAAGGACCACTTAGCCTAGGAAGAGGATAGCAATGAAGGCGTGACGAAAGAGGGCCGTTTAGGTTCGTAAGAACTTACGAGCAGCCCGAAATGACCGCAGCATTCGGCCTCGTTCGACCGAGCTGACTCTTGTTGCCGCTTCACGAGTAGTTCTGCCTCAACTTTTTTTTACTGCCTGCCTTCATTTGCTAGAAGAAACTTTCCGCTATGATGGCGAACGCAATTGCGCAAAGTCGTTCAACTTCTTGAAATTTCTTCTTTTTCCATCTTTCGTTCTCTCTTTTCCCTTTCTTCCGCTCGCAACGAACTAAGCGGACCGATTCGGCATAGAATAACAATCGGACGAAGACTCGTCGTCACCAGGTCGCAACGGTAGATTGAATTTCATTTTGAGACTCAGCGGACCTTTTCTGAACTTGACCTCGCGCTTCGCGAAGGCGATCGATTGGCTGGTAACGTTGCAGAGCAACAAGAACCGGAGTAATTTAAATGCGAATATTTATGAAGAAAACCTTTCCCGAGGAAATCATATCCTTTCGAGAAGAGGGAAAAGGCGAATTTAATGGTAAAAAAATATTTATGCTTCACGAAGCGTAATGGTGTTTTAGATTTCATATTTTGCTCGAGTAAAGAGAAGAAAAGTTAATGATATCCGGTAACGCGACGATGTGAATATTTTATTTAAGACGCGTCTTGCGTTAATTATCGATGTTAAAATTCCTCGTATTAGCAGTCGAGTAACATGATTCGGTATTTGGGTTACATCCGAAAACTTTCCCGATATTATAAGAGGAAGTTGATATTATACGTATATTATACAATACGAGCAACAATTATCGGAGTAATTATCGCTGACAATTAACGTAGAACGGATGAAATGCAATCACTTAACCTACCGTAGAATCTAATAGAATCTAACGCTTCTTTTGTTGACTTTTCGAAACTTCGACGAGAATAAGAGAACACCGGATAAAGCGACGAAAGGGGATAGCAGCGTCTCGTAATTAATTAAAAACATTTAAGGTAAACCTCTCAAGCTAAGGTCGATACCGACACCAGAGAACGTCTTCTTCTCGCTATAACTTGGTTCTACTCTTGGCCCGTAGCAGATCTTCATCTTCTTTCTCTGGCACGAGCTACGCGGATTCGTTCGTCTCGCGCGCGCACACAAATTATTAGAACGACTCTCCATCTCTCTCGGGTGCTCTTGCTAACCCACCGTTAATTAGAGTACAGTCTGCTACTGACGACAACCAACTGCAAAGGAGAATCTTCACCAGCACGCCCTTTCCTACACTCCACCACTTCGTCACCCCCACCACCCTCGTAGCTATCCTACGACCGATCCTTACCGCGATGTTTGTGGCTTGAATTATTCCACCGAATCTCTACACGACTCGTGAGTGCCCTTTGAGCGGACTTACAAGGCTAGCTTAGATCCTAGAATGGTCCAACCGGGGTTATCTCCGAGTTGTTTCAGAACAATTGCTCATAAATTTCCATATGAGACAGACTGACTAAAAGAAATGTTTGTTTTGGACCAACAATGTTCGTTATGCTGTGAATTAAACGTCTCGAGACACAGAAATGTGAATACAAACGTAAATCGACGAACGAGTGACGCCTTCGTAAGAGTTATTGCGCTGTCTGACCATACATATATTTGTTCTACTTGCTCGACGCTAAACGGTATACATTGCAAGCGAATTATTTAAAACGTAACGTGAAAGTTTCAATGAATCTTTGTAGATACGATTAGACACGTCAGCTCTACAGAATTGTTCAATTAATATTCTGTTTTATAAAATTTTACAATCAAATTCGTATTTAATAACCGACGAAATATTTAACAATAGAAACATTGACGAGTTTGTTGACGAGAAGCATTGAGTTTGTTCAGATGAGGTAAATTTGACGAAGTTTAAACAGGAGGATAAGACCTTAATTTCTCGCAATCGAGTACCGCAAATGATTAAGCCCCATTTGTGGTCGGCCTGTGCGAAGTTTCAAACTGGGCGACATCTCTCTGATCGGTATAAACTCGTATCGGTAATCGTAGATATATCCGCAGGAAATCCAGTTACTTCGCGCACCTTTAGAATTGATTTCCAACCTGCAAAGCTGCTATATCTTTTCAGTGAACGGCCACGCGATTACTTTTCGATCCGATCTACGTGATCACTGAAACGCGAACGCCGTGTTTCAACCATAAAAGATACCGTCTTCAGAGCGTGATAATTCGATCTCCGCGTGATGCATTGTTATCGATCGGCAAACAACTGGTCTCGCTTCTATAAACGTTAATAGAAAAGAATGGCATGTGCTGGTCGTTAACAAATGCGTCTCGGTGTGGCTTTATCCTTCGCTGTTGACGAATGATCCAATCTCAATAAGTGAAACGAGTTTTCGAGAACAAAAAACAACAACGAACAGCGTAACTTTTCTACCTTAACAAGAATGTGTGCTCGCTCGAGCGATCATGCTACGATAATCTCGCTAATTAATAAGTTTCTCTTTCACCGACCGAAACAATCAACAGCTAAAACATAAACGAATCGCCACGGGAATTAACAGCTTCCACGGTTCGTTACATATCCAACTGACTTGATTCATCGAGAATAAACGCGGCTTGGTTTCACTAACGAAACGATTGCCGATATATCATTCGAAATCTCGTCTAATAAAGTCGTCAGTTTCTTCTACAGGAAATATCAACACGCTTGTCCGACATCCAAATCGACAACCTGCAACATGAGCAAATTTACGCGAAACTAGCCTGATTAAGAGACATCGTCGAAATATTCGCTTACCGAATCGAGTTTCTGTCGAGATTCGTGAGAAACGTGGCCAGGAATTTCATTAGGGGGAACGGGAAATCGTCTAGAAAGATGACGCGCGGCCGCTTGCTGGAGATGCCAGTGAAAACGGATTGAGCGCGGATTGATCGTCACACTTGACCCGAATCACCGGGCGCTGATTAAAACACGGCACGGCTCGCAGATTTTCCTATTTGTCAACGACACGTGTCGTCGCGAAACTTCTCGTATCCGAAGAATTATTAGCGAGACCTGGTCCGGTCGAGCCGTTCAACGCGCGTGTAATCCGAGATCTATCGGTGCCATTGCAAATCATCCTGCTGCGTCAGCCCTTTTCTTCCTCCCTGTGCCGTTTCCCTTTCCCTGCGTATCGGCTTGCTTGTCGCCCGCGCACAAGCTCGACGCGCCATTAATTGTACTCGTTTGCGAAGTTCCGCGCGAGCATCGCACCCAGTTAATTGACACGATCAATCCGACGCTTTCCCCGGTGCCGCAGCTGCACAACTGATTGGTGAACTTTGATGAAAAAAAAGAAAAAAGAAGCGAAATGTAACGAGCACACGAAGAAGTTGCCAATGAACATTACAGTAAATGAAGTCGTATGTGTGATATACGAGGTGCTCAGAAGCCACATCGATCGATACGATAAGTTAAAATACAGAGAAAGTGACCGCATTCAAATTCCGATTGCGATCTACGATTATCTGTACGATCTTCTTTAGACAAACTGAGTCATACATTTTTTGAGAAATCGAACAGTAATTATGTTTCTGATTAATCAAGTTGAGAAAACGGCGAAAGTGAAATTAGTCGGTTTGGCGTGTGAGGAGATTATAAAGATATATTCTTTTCGTTTGAAGCCAAATAAAGTCGAAAGAAAGGAGTGAATAGTGAAAAAGGCAGTGGAACAAGCTACAATCCAATTTTACAAATTCCATTATTCACAATCGATCCTTCAATCGCTGTAACCGGTATTTCAAGTAGCTAAAAATTGAAGTTTCTGATGTTTCCATTTCCCCATTCGTCGATACGAAATGAAAAACGTGACGAGCTGCGAAAATATGTAAACCGAACGCGTCGATACCGTTATTTGTAAGTCAAGCAGCCACTAGACGGGACCAGCGTCGTTTCAAGATCAAGCGGGGTTGAAAAGAAATTGCACGCGCGTGAGGAACTCTTCTCTCTTTCTTTCTCTCTCTTTCTCTCTCTCTCTTTCTTTCTCTTTTCCTCGTGGAATATGAATCGTTGGAACAAGGCATGAATGAACGACGTTACTCGTGTTTCATAGCCTACGACCAGGTGTAGTAAATTTTCCCGTTTCATTTTTCACGAGTCTTAAACATCCTCGAGATTGTAAGTATCGCCAATTAGACGACGTGCATGGCGTTAACAACGAGAATACAGTTGAAATTTAGCAAGAGTTCAGGTAACGAGTAATTAATTCGACTGGTTTACGAGGGTCATATGACATGACAGTCATAAATTATATTCACATGTACACAGGACTAATGAAATATATTTTCGGAATTTTTATTTAAGAAAAGATTTGAAATATTCGTGCTGTGGAAATATGATAGAACAGAACAACAAACGATCTAATCAAAGCAGAAAGACAGGAAGGGGCTTTACAAATTGAAAAATCACAGATTGAACGTAGCGACTGATACGGTCAATTTTTCATTGGAATTGAAATTTCATGTAACAGGGATTTTAATAGAAAGTGACGTTTATCTACATAACGGGTTCCCGCCCGTTTTTGTTTTCACTTTTATGAATTACGTGGTCATTCCGCATTCCATAATATCGCGTTCTATGCATGCACGTAATATTCTTCCTTTGTGCCGTAATTAAATTTGTACGATTGAGTGAACCGTTGCGCGTTTAAACGAGGGAAACTATTCCATCAATGTTCAGGGTGTAATATACACGAGAAACTTTGTATAAATATCTGCTCCCTACATTCCAGATTTTTCGATATAAACGAACAAAAAAAAACAACTTTTTTTATTTCATACCTCACTTTGTCAGGAAAAATAATCAAAGTAGCAAAACTACTGGTAAAGTCAAATTCACGATTGACGAACGAAACGCGTAAGAACGAGCGATTTTCATCAACGTTAAACACGATCGCAATTTATGATACAATCTCTACGAAAGATTTATAGAAAAAGAAAGGTACTCACTGTAAGAGCCCACGTAGATCGGCGTCCATGTGACCTGAGAGTGAACGAGCGTCGTAGCCACGAACAGAACAGTGCCGAACCACGCACTCAAACGAGTCGCACTCATCTCACTAACAGCCTCGACAATCGCCATTTCCCACGTTTCAATCAGTTCTCTGCCTTAATATCATCTTTACCGACGTTTCCGTCTCTACTGTCGATTTCTTTTCTTTACACACCGATCCGCTGTATCGTCGATTTTATTTCTATCCCGAACAAACATAGCCAATAATTCTACGATATTTCGTCTTATACTTCGTTTAATCTCTTTCTTTAATTATTTTGCTAATCTAAGTACGAACTACCTCCGTTCCACCCTCCTGCGGCAACTAGTTTCAAATACGTAAAATCAAATACGTGAAAATTATACAACAAAATCGAAGTCGTGTATCTAGATTTATCAACGTAACGTTTAAACGAATCGTTCATAAGTAATTAGCCGCGCAAGTAGTAAGTTAAACTCGCGGTGATTTCGTACAGTCGACACAGACTTGGAGAGGTTAATGATCCGTGAACGAGCATCTGTTTTCGTGCGTTTCGAAGTTCGCGGTTAAATTGTCCGTAGTATTATCGGCTTTGAAATTAGAGAAACTTTTGAATTAGCGCCACTTTATTCTCCGCATCCTGTTTTTCATCTTGCCGGGGATACGACGGAACTTTGTCCTTAGTTACTTTTCATCGCGACAGAGTCTTCATTTCCACGTCAGTTTTGATTTACACGGGGCTGCACCTTGCCCGAAACCACGTTCTTCCGTTTCATACGCGTGCACGATCATCGTGAATGAAAAATCTGTGCCCTGTCGTCTCGTTTCACGGTTTCACAAAGGCGCGTCACGATACTCTGTTTCTACGCGAATACGTTCGACCTCGGTTCAATCTCCACACCACGATTTCGTTCGGCCTTTTGTCTCTGCTCTCTCCACGTTCTCGCTATCTTTGCTGCGAGATTGTGATTTTGTCTGCAACAAAACCGAAAAGCAAAGGATTTCGTTAGAACAACTATACTAGTGACTGATTCTAAAGAAATATAAAGATAACAAATATTGTTTTATTTCTATTCAGAATCTTTGTGGGCGTGTAGTAGAAAAAGGGAAGAATTTATAAATCCTGAAGCACTGATGAAATATTCTAGATCCCATCTAAGAATCTTTCTCATGTCTAGTTTTATACGGTTATCATCCTTCCTCCTAATTTTTCATTCCGTTAGATCAACTCAAATTTTCCCTACTTTCCTTATAAAGTTCTGTTTCAGAGATAGGTACATAAAATTTACATTTTTTGTCATGCAAAGTTAACCATTTGATCTTCTTTGACCCTTTTCTTTACTAACCTTTACCTTCCTTAACATCGTTATAGCGCGTACTTAACAACTCGCTCTCGCGCTATTAATTTTCTATGAGCTTATCGATCATTCGAACTTCTGTTTTCTCCTCAGTTCTCATCGAACAATGTTACATCAAACATCATTAAATATCGCACGATCTATTCAAAGTAAAAAAGATTTTTCGAAATAACGCCTCCAATTCACACCGTCAGCGTACTAATTTTTAAAAAATCAAAAATCCAACGATTACTCGATTCGCGTCACGGCAAACATTGTCTGACGAGTAAAATTTTCCACCGACTTTCATTATCGTAGCAACGTGCATCGGATCCTAATAAGACGTCCTTGCGGCATCATACCCTCGATAATGAGGAGAATCCGTACAAAACATACTGAATACTTCTGACAGGTGGGATCCCAGCCACGCACAATGATGTTCGCGTTTTCATCCCGCGGAAAATATCGTCAATGTCTCGTTAGCGTATTTCCATCGGTATGAGGAACAAGTAAGACACGGCATTATCGATCGTCGTGTTTTGCGGGCATCCAGAGTGACCGTGATATCTAAGATGTTATACGAGAGATGAGAAGAGGATGGTTATAATGAGATAGAGTATGTAATATCTTAGCGGTTCATAACGTGACAAGTCGGGGCGAAGTCGCCGGTTTTAACCTGTTATTTACTCGTTATCTCACCGTATTCGACCCGACCTCTTGCCCCAGCAGGTAGTTATGAAAGCTATCCTTGTGCCAGACAGCTTCACCGAGAACATTCACCGATTGTATCCTTCGCGGTCTTCCTCTTCTACTTACCGCGTTCTGTCAGACCATATGCTGACTTATCTACTTAACCGTTGGTGATCAAACTTTAGAGATTGCCAGTGCATTTTCCCCGATATTGAAGCGAAGTATACTACTTCTTGGGACAAAATTGAACACCTTTCGAATATTCTTGATTCGATAGGATTGAACAATTGAGTGGTTCACGTTAAGACAAATATTCAGAGATATTAAAAGATGGCTATAATTGAGATACGATTAAGATATAGTCAAAAATACTGTTCGCTTTCTTCTTTTGGCATATTATATTATAGTTCGATTTATAGATGTGACATTTCCGATGAATAATGTAAATTCTGTGTGCTCCGCCTTTATGAGCGAACACGAGACACTGCGCCTATTGATACGTGCGCGAATAATACGTGAGTTATATTAGAAGATAGAGAATCGATATCATCACGTATGTTTCAAATCGGGAAAATTATCATTATTTGCGGATAACATTATTAAGAAGACATTAACATTATTAACATTATTACGTAGAAATGTTTCGTAGAAACAAGACATGTTTCTGTATGAGTCTCGGTTCCATTAACCGGATGCTGGCTTATTCTATAGGTCAGTCGAGTATACCCGTTCCGTATCCAATCGTCCAATTACAGGTCGTCGCGTCTATTGGAGACCAAGTCGTTTCCACCCGAGCCTGGCCAAGTGTCTCTTTATACGAAGAAGCTTCCATTCTTTAACTTGGCTCTTTCTTCTTTGACGGTGGACCTAGAGGAAGAGACAGAAGTGTGGGAGATCTCGTCGAACGCGGTCGCGGCTCGAACGAACCCATTGAAAAGGCGCCGATGCAGTTAACTTAATCCAGGTGCTGATTGGACACGCCAACCGAGAACGACGGAACATGGGAAACCGGGCTAGAATAGAAAAGAAAAAAAGTAAAGAGGTTGCCTAGGAGGGTGGACTCCCTCCGATGGAGCTGACCTTAATTGTGCCAAGCAATTATGGCTACTTCCGTTTGATAGAAGTAATGCGTCCGTTAAAAAAGAGAGACCCGGCAAAGCGGGAATCTGTGGTTATGAGAACGTCACCGACACAAAGGAAGCCTTTCTGCCTCTCTTCCGTCCAATAAAAAGGTCCCGACACTCTCTCCGCCGGTTATTACGATTCCGTGTCCTGTCCCTTTCTTCGCGACTCTCCATGATCGAGGACGAGGGTTAGGTGTCGTTTCAACTCCACGGAAAAATAAAGAGAAAATCTTTTCGAGAGGTTCTATGGCGCCAAGTCTATTCAACGTTGAAAAAGGTAAGAACAGAGTTCAATATCTCCTGGCGAGATTGCATGATTATATTGTACGTAGAGAGTTTGTCGTTGGTATCTAAGAGCGGATAGGAAGCTGTAGAGAAAATGGCTACCAAAATAGAGATAATTAACTTCGTGTTGCGGCTCGAGTCTTTTGTCAAGTCAGCCGTGATATTTTTAGTAACTCCGTTTTACTCGTAGGGATTCTCTCTTCGATATCCAGTCTGATTATTAAGTGTGTGAAAATGAGATTGTTTTATAGAAATAACTTACAGGCCCGTTCCACCTTTTTCTTTTTTTGTTTTACTCTAGCCAGTTATTACGAAACATGGTTATTCTTATACGTAGTATTATACGTAATCATATCGAACACGCCACGTACCACTTATCCCTCGTAATAAAAGGTAAGTGGATTGTTGTGTGACTTTGGATATTACATGGAATATATGTGCCCTAGATATTCGCCTCGAAAGTTTCGTACGATAACAGATTACTGTTATGAAATATTCAAATCTCTCTTACGAACCCTTCATACTCCACGGGCGAGCCAAAATCGAGATATATTTGCTCTGCAAGAAGACAAGCAACATCTCGTCAGAGAAATATAAGAAATCAGTATTACGAACACGTTGTATCTGGTTCGGACTTCTCATTGCGTTTTATCGCGAGTTAACCGCAAGCCAGACATTTTTCCTTTCTCGAATTGATTTTGCTTTTAATTTAATGAATTTCACGGAGAAGAAATTGCAGAGCTTTCGCGAGGCTGTAAAGCACCGTTTGCAAGGTAATTGCGAGCTTGCACAAAGATCCGAACAACACGAATGTTGAAATTCTCAAAAGTAATTACTTCTGAAATTTGCAGCCTTTTAATCGTTCTTCGTTCACTGCTAACAAACCCACTTTGCCATTTTAATGGAGAAGCAAACAAATTTTTTTTCACAACGTTCACAGCCGTCTCAGCCCTTTACTCTCGCTATAGAAGGAAAGTGGAAATTGAAAAGAAATTGCTCTCCGCTTTGTGGCTTCCTATGTTCGATTTCATTCGATTAGAAATCGAATCCGTTTTGTAAGTTGTACACGTCAGTCACGCGACAAACTGTTGTAATTATTAATCGAGTCAAGCATCAATTAGTCGAAATATCGATTAACCGTGCATCAGAGGCGTGTGTCTTGACCTGCACACAGGCACAATTTCGATTATCCCTGGCTTTCAATGACTGTGCGTTTCATTATTCGATTAATGAACCGTCGCGATCGGGATTGCGACGCCATTTAACGTCAAATTTCGAGGATATTGGTTGGAATCCACATATCGCCTCATATATCGTACCATGTTCTAAATAAAACTGTAAATTTCCCAAGAAATACGAATAACGAGCTATTGGAATCCATCGTGTTTTGTTATAAAACGAATGTTCATATATTTATGAAAAATTTTGATATAGGCAACTGTACAAAATATTCAAAATAAAATACTGTTTATGATAATTAGAAGATAAGAAGTGTCTCTATTCAGTTTCTATTTCTTTAATTGCATCAATAGGATACGAATTTGCACAAACATTCGTAGTCTGTGCATTACAATTCCAACTATTGTTAAGTTTATCATTCTGTGTAGAATTTACATTTCATGAAACACTCTGTTTGAGACACGCTTCTAAACAACGAAACCATCTCGAAAAACAGTTTCGAATTAATTGGAAATTAACACGCTCACGGTCCACTTCGTTCGCGTCGTTAACAGAGAGGTAAAATATTTACTCCTCGCGTGTTCGTGTTTGCGGACAGAACCATGAAACGAATCTGAATATCCAGCCTGAGCGTGGCAAACGTTCAAATCGTTTCGTTTTCTCCATCGAACGCCCGAGGCCTATTTGATCGTGCTGGAACAATTTCTAACGGGTTCATACACGCGTCTTAACTCACCGTCCTCCCTGCCGGAACATTTCAGACCAGAATCGTTCCCCGTTTCGGTGTATAAACGTGCGGCGACGATATGAATTTATACGCTCCGATATAGCAGCGCGATGGAAGTTGTAGAAATGAATCGCGAGTTAATATTCTCGACGCGAGCGCTTGAAATTCTAGATTTCACGAGATGCAATCGTGTTTCGTAAACTTCCGGCGCGCAGTTACGATGTAATACTTTAGCTATTACATTTACGTCTTTTCATACTCTTTTCATAGCTTCTTCGCAATTTTCCTGCACGAATTAAATTGTTTTCTGCCGTTACTAGTTCGCGTCGATTAATTTTCCTTGACTTTTTCACCTCGAACTATCTTTCAACCCGTCACGTTCATGAATCTCAGTCTCCGATGGATTTTACCCTTATCGAGAAAGAAAATCTCTCTTTTCCAACCTCTGTTCTTAATAGACGCTCGCGTTTCCATTTGTTCCCGCCGTTCTCGATGTTACGTGTCGCGTGACGTGAGTTTCCGTACGAACGTAATCAAAGCGAGCTGCTCGTAATGGCTCGACACACAGAGAACATCAGATTTCAACTGACTGATTTATTTCTCGACCGAGGGATAATGACACGTTCGTTCTACCATGTCGAGCGGAGATGTTCTTTCTAAATGTTGCCGGAGCTTTTCGAACAGGAGATGGCTGACGATATTTGTTTTTCACTTGGCCGAGCGAGGCAAATATCCGACGTGTTGTTTGCTCGAGCGGAACTTCCGGTTACGCGACGAGAAACAACGCAGACGTCCCGAACGCGACAACTTTGAATCAATTGATGCGTTCCCGGCGATCTTTGCTCTCCAACTTTTAACGAACGCAACGATTAAAACGATCTCGGGACGGTAAATATTCCGAACGATTCTCGGCGAATTCATCGGGATAAGATAAAGAAAGTACGGCGGAACTTCTCAATTTGACCAACGGTTTCTATGGGAATCGTGAAATGAAAAGGAACAAAGCGTTCTGGAAATTTAAGTAGACGACGCGGTGAATCGATTTTTTAATTGACGAAGAAGTATAAAAATTGGGGATGCTTTTGTAGGGATGCTAGAAAATAGTTACTTTTATTCAGATTTACATATAATTTCGTTTATTTCTCCTTCTGCGATCCAATACTCTAAATTCACTCGATAAATTTTCACTAACACGGATTCTCATAAATTCTCACACAATCCTTTGACTTAAACTCCTCAGTTCCTTAAAATACGAACCCGTTAGAAAGTTTTCATAGGAAAGAGGCTGCATTTCCTTTTCCCTCGTTCTTTCCATTTTCACTCGTTTCTTTTCCTTTTATTCTACAGCGTTACAAAACGATAAATGGCAAATAAATATTTGAAATACAAACGTACATTTTTCACAGAACTCGTTCTGATGTTCGCCGCTTGTTCCAATCGACTGTTGTACATGAATCAACGCAAAATTTCGCGTCTTTTCCCCCATCAGTTTTTTTCAAACAAATTCATCTCGTTTCGTGGCTCGCGAGCATATTTAAGTTGCGAATTTTCCTGAAATTTGCAAAAATTATTTAAACACGCGTGATCCTTTGTGTCTAATCTTCCAAACCATTAAGATGAATGTAGAAATTTGCTGGACCATTTAACGCAGAAAACGTGAGTTACTGAATCCAAATCGTAACCTCAATACCGTCCTTAAACGAGCCCTCGACTCCCTATTCAGCCAGGAACGTTCTCAATGAACACTTTAATGCGGGTTAAGTCCTCTGATGAGATACTCCAAGCCGGGGTTCAGGGATTTAGCTCGGAACGATACATTATCTTCTATCACTTTACATGGCTACTCCGACGCCTAATCTTTTCCCTTGTTTTCTAGTTTCTGCTTATCCAGTAATCGTGAAATGATTTCGACTAAGTACGATGATCTTAATCCTACAAGCCTTTCAAATATAATCTGTATAATCGCTACATACGCACTTCGAGTAATCGAGAAATCGTCAAATATCTCCAAAATGCTAAGATCTTCCTGAATGTCCACCAGAAGCTAAATTTTTACAATTTGACAAGTTTCATATAAATTTATCTCAACGTATCTTTCTTGATTCCATGTTAAATACAAATACGAAACGTACAATCAGAAGCAGTTGGCTGAAAATATAAATTTTAAAAATTCCTCTAAATAATTCCTCCACTAATAAGACCTGTTTATCTAAACTCTAACCTAGTTGCAATCCTCACACGAGAACCATACATTCTACGTATCAGAAACAGTCGATCTAAGCACGGAGCGTGATCAACGCGGATCAATCTACTCGAACATAGGAGAGGCGATGCTCTCAACGTGACAGACTGCTTGACACGCGTCGATGCAGGAACGACCGATGCCATCTAAGCACCAGGCACGGTCAGCACAGCTCGACTTCGACTATCAGATGAAAAGCGAAGCTTTCTGTGTGACAGAGGCCGCTTGACGCCCGTCGATTTCCACGCCACGCACAGTTTCGATCAAACGCACACCGCGACAACGTTACGATTTACGATACGGTGTTGATTTATCGCCGTGATTTAGGGTCGCTTAATTAATTTACATCTGCGGGAAGAGAGAGTTGCGCGCGACGTTATCGGTGGTGAAGGTAGCCGAACATGCTCGATGCACGCGGTCAAGCTGGATGCAAACCAAACGCGTCGCATTGCTTCACTTTGAACGGCCAAAACCGCGGAAAACTGCGCGATCCTGCGAGAACCTGCATCGAACTTGGTGAATCGTCGCGTCGTGAATTCGCGCGAAAGCACGCCAAACGGCGTGAAATTACACGAAATCGTACACAAACCGCACGAAGCTACTCGAATCCAAGCGATATCGTATGAATTGACGTACACTTGGCGCAGAACTGATCGAAACCACGTAAAATCGTACGAATGGAGGAGAAACTGCGCAAATTTCAACAAACTCGCGTAAAACCACGCAATAAAGCGCGAAGCTGCACAAATTCGCGCGAAACCGTATCACACTGTGTGTGATTCGGGGCAAAACCGCGTGAAACTACGCGAAGCGCGCAAACCCGTGCAAAACTATCGAAAACCCAATGAAATCGGGCAAAAAGAGAAACGCGTTCATTCGTGTTCACAATTATCGCATATCGTGTAAACCTGCAGTTTCCTTTAAAGTTCCGATACTCGTCGAATCCACGAATTAACTGCTTAATATTCTGTGAAGAACCGTGGAAAATAATACGATAGAACTTTCGCACGATCGATTGTCACGTATGATTATGCCTACAATTGTGTATATCGTTGCAAAGGAATGTAAAGTAATTTATATGATACGCGTATAATATACTTTGTGTAATAAATTAGGATTGTGTAATAAAGTGGATTTATAAATAAAAGAGTGAAATTTATGTGTAAAGAAAGACGAATTGTATGACAGTTGTATAAAGATGAATTGTATAAAGACAAAATATACCAGGTCAATATGATTAGGTACATGCTATGCACATATTTGCAACTACGAATGCACGTGTATTCTATGATACATCGATCAAGCTTAAAATATCCACCATGTAATTAATTAGTCAGAATTGGTGCCGATAAATGGAATCTCGCCCAAACATGTGTGTGTTAATGTTACGAATTCAATTTCAAGTTAAATACTTATTCGATGTTTGCGCTACGAAGATGATATTACAACGTATATTGATTTTATTCTTCAAATACTATTGATACGTAAAATTCGACGTCAGTATTGGTCGATCCATTTCTACGTCAAGTTGCAACAAAAACTCGTTCCAGTTAACAATATACTATGTTTTACATTCTTTGAAAACTTAGATACGTTATTATTTAATATTTGCATGGTGGTTACATTAGTCAAATTACATGACTTTATATTAAATAAATTTTTATCGTACTCATAATATGAATTTTATATCTATCATAATATTAACCATACTAATAACAGAAGTAACAAGGATTCTACATAAAATAATAATCATGCAGAGCCTCTCCGATATCACTCTCAAATCAGCTTCGATAACAGAAATAATATCAACATTTCAACGTTTCAACAATTTTCATCTTCTGCTATCAATTCTTCCAATTCTTCTAAAGAATCGTGGAATCGACAACACATATCGCTATAACAACGCAACACGGCTGAAATTGTTATCTAGAGCGATAACAATTTTACGTAGTCGTGTGATACGCGACGAGAGACGCTACGCCCCCGCGTCGCGTACAAAAATAGTTTCAACCAGTGTGTCTCGCGCGTTACCCGCGAACATTGTTCCCGTATGATACAAGCGGAGCACGCGTTCTCGCCCGAACGAGTCCGACGCACGGGTACCCGTTGGCTACGGGTACATCCAGTCAAATGCTCGAGAGAACGCGACTGTCCAGGGGTTTAACCGCGTACGAATGGTCGGAGACGCGCCACCGAGATATACGATACCGAAGCAATTTATCATCGTGACAATTTCGAACGTAGCACAGGATCTCCCGTTTTCGTATCCCTCTGTTACTCCACATCGCCTCTCATCGGCCACTCTTCGGCGCTCAGGGTTCCCCGTTCTGGTCGTCGTCGTCGTTCGAGAACTGCGGTAGAAGTTGCTTATATGATTAATCGAAGCTTTGCTGCGCGACCCGGGCCCATCGGCATCGTTCCAAGGATTAAAGTTGTCCCGTATCCCAGCCGGTTTCCGTGACGGGAAATAATATTTCAGATAGTCGACCTCTGCAATCTTACTTCCGATGTGCAAAGTACTTCCGAAGGAGGTGGGGATTCCAAAGTTTTATACCGCGGAGAAGAATCGATTGGTTTGTTGGAACGATGGTTTCGGATGTTTGATTGTTGGAACCGAGAATGGCCAATAGACGAGAGGTTTAATAAGAAAATGATGCTAGTACATTTCTTGAAAAAATGAAGGAAAATTTAGAAAACGAATACTTGATTTAGGACTTTTTATAAATATCTAAACTTGTATATTATAAACTTTATAAATTATAACTTTTTATACGTTATACGCATTCTATGTATTTTTGTGCCGTTGAATTTGGAAGAAACGGAGAGTGTTTATAAGAATTATCGGTGTTAGAAAATCCTCTGGTAATGAGTTTAGCTTTGTAAATAACTACAGTAAGTATTTTAATGTTTCGAAGCTTATAGATTTTTGTGATAGATTTTATCTGCACCCACGTCTTTTTCAAATTAAATCCTTTGTAAATGACCGAATGTTTAAATCCTGGAGGCAGGTCAATATTTTTGATATATGAGAAGTAAAGGGAAACATAAGCTTAATTTAGTTACAAGTTTGTTGCTTGGATAGTTCGTATTTACAGTAATATACAAAGATATCTGTGTACAAAGACTTGCAATCCTAAGGCCCAATCATCATCGAACACCGAGAACGACGAGAACCCACAATTCTTGGCTGGCTGGAAGTCAGTGTGAAACTCGGTGCAAGTTACAGAGTTCCGGTTACGTCACGGTTGACGAACTTGTTTAATTAGATCGCCAGTCGGGGTGTTGATTAATTTCGAGACGATTCGGGCAAGTTCACAGCTGCTGGTATCGCGTTGCGAATAATAAGTGCACAGTCGCTTTGAGAAACAGCACGACGTTACCAGGAAATTTATTGGATTATTCGAGTATTTCAATTACTACCTTTTAATTCTATTCCTTGTATCACTAGTACGACTTTTGATTAAACCAAATGGTAACATCAATGATGTATGATATCACTTGTTTTACACGCAGTTGGAATATCGATTACTCGAAAGTTCAGTATGCACTATATGAGATCACATCGAATGTGTTAAGAATTACTCGAAAATAAAAATCACTGTTCGACGTTTGAATTTTTCTACGCTTATGGGAAATTTAAAAATATATAAATTATCCATATTAGAGTACTACAACACCTACTGGGTAAAGCGAATCGCTTCTCAGTTTCTATTCCCTTAATTACGCCTAGAAGAATGTTAATTTGTACAACAGAACATGTTACAAACCAGAAACTAAATGAAATAAATATAACGTATACCCATTTTTATGTCCCCATTCATCACTGAAACAAATTTCAAAATGTTACGGAACACTCTATATGTATATTACATGTTTCGTGCATTAACCTCTACCAATCGATGGCGACCATTACTCGATTTAATTAAAAATTGGAAGTTGCACGAGCCAGTAATAAAACAGAGGTATTTTCACGTTCGTTACTCCATGATTACAGTAACCATGATCAAATTGAACGTAAAACTCGCGAGTATTCGTTCGCTAAGTTTCCGACCTGAATCCTCCCTTTCGATTTTCTTTACGCTAGGAAATTAAACACAGGAACTGCGTTATTACTCCACCTTTTGCCTCTCTACGCGGATATCGAGTGAATCGCGGAAGATCGAGCCGACGGTAGGCAGAGAGTAAGAGCTAGTACAAGCAGAGCTACAGCATAACTCGCCGGACAGATATCTATACTTTATCCATTCCGCTTTCCACGCGAAGTGCAAGAAGCATACACAACTATGCTGTATTTTTACCAGCAGTAAACCTATCTTTATTGCGTCCTGTAGTTTCACACGTATACGATCCAGTTCTTCTTTTCACCGCGACCATTTCGTTGCCCCGATGAATCACCGTGCTCCTACATCCTGACGATTTGTTCGTGCCGTGCCGTCTCAAACAGCTCCGTTGCGATCAAAACGCTACTGTATCAACAATCTCGATGTTTCTTCGTTAGTATTCTAAATCACGGCGCGAGTGGAGAAAGCAGAAGAGAGAAAGGAAGGGAACAATTCCGCTGAAGTTTCAACGTAAGCTGGTAAACGAAGACACGCTTGTCGGTGGAAGTTCGAAATAATCCCATGTTCCTGTTCGAACCTTTATAAACCGGTCAGTTCGAATGGTTTTATGAGTGCGTGGTACATAAAGGATGGAAAGTTTTTATCACCATCCATGGAGTTCTCGCATTTGACCGGCTGCGACCGACGAGAACACGAGGACAATGTAATTAAGGACCGAGCTGTGGAGGAGCAGCTGCAGAGAAACTTCGTTTTATGTTTTAATCCTGTTGATTCTGGATTCTATTCGATTCGACAAAAACCATTGCTTTTGTACTTTCAGAGGTCCACCTTTCCAAACGTAAGTTTATAATCCTTATGCGACGCGAGCGAAGTAGCTCGGTCGCACGCTCAAGCGAAGCTTTATGGATAAGAGTAATCCCGAGGGTACGAATCTCCGGTCAAAGTTTTTTCTAATTGGCCCTGGCGGAAGCTGCACGAGCAAGATGCGAGCGGAGGCCTCCAAGCGGAACTATGGCTTAGCTAGAAGAGCCAAGGAGACCCTTTTTCCACGAGCTTCCCTCTGAACGAGCGAGTATCGGATCGAGAAAGCTACTGGAATCTTTCAATTCGACTAAGAAACTCGAACGTTCCTGCAGGCAGTTTAATCGAATTCCATCGCGGAGACAAGAGCGCCCCGGCTCTTTGGATCAAAGCGCACGCGATAGCTGCGAGGCGTATACAGACGGATCGTAGCACGAGAAAGAATAACGTACGACGTTTATCCTGCAAACCGATCGATACACGATCTTGCGTGAAAAGATGATGATTCGAAAACAGAAAATCGACTGTATAGATTGTGAAAACCGGGGGGCGAGGGTGTAGCCGAGGTAAAATACAGCCAAGTGTAACAGTCGTACGTGATGTGGAGATTACGAGTGATAGGGTAGCTCAACATGCGGTAACACGATAAAGATGTAGAGTAAATTCGAACTCCTAAGAGACTCGTCTGTGTCGTAGACTTAGAGTCAAACAGCAACGAGCCCTATATAGTAAACTATCGTAAGTGGAAATATCGAGCAGTACAGAGGTACTGCGATAATCTTCGAAGCGGAAAATATTATTCCGGAATCGTTGCAAAATTAATCTCCTGTTTATCCATTCTCTGTGTTGGAACACGTACTCAGCAATATGCGATCGCGACATCTATGGTTATATAGGGAATATGGGGAATACATTCCATATATGTAATTTAGCATAGAACTGACTAGTCAGGCACTTTTATATTTCTTTGCGCGTGAAACACGTAGTGCTACTAATATTTTGTACAACGTACGTTCAAATACAGATACATTATTTGAAACTGGATATAAAAATCTACCATTCTCTAATATCGGCAGACTTCGATGTCGCTCAAAGGCTACTCGTTTTCGCTTATCTTAATTTTATGATTAACACCATTGCGAATCAAATGTCTTTAAGTCTTGCTTAGTTATTATTAAGAGCTATATAATCTAATTCGGTAAATAGTTAACGTAGCAACGATTTGCCCCCGACGTTTAATATCAAAGCTTGGTCAGCTGCGCTAACATCGTAGAGCCGGAAGACAAACGTGTTTCAATAGATGGTTATGCATCTATGTAAATCTGCCATTAATTTCGTTATTCAGCTATTATCGAGTTACGGTTACCGCTACGCCTCGAGCATCGGTTGATCTTGTCCAATGGCTTATACATTCGAAACTTGGCAACTTTATTGCCCGCCATTTAACTTTAAGTACCGCTCAGTTCAATTACAAAGTTCCATCATCGACGAATATTATCGTCGTAGTACATTTATTACTTTTTCTATTTATGTTCGTCAAAAGTTTCACGTCGAAGGTCGATGCAAGTGCGCAAAGAAGGATTACTTAGCGAGCGACCGTTTTAAAAAGCTCGTTAATCATTCCTGTAGCCACGTTTCTTCGTCTCACCTCTGCGTACGTTCCAACTTGCGCCCCTATAGTGCGGCTAATTCGCCCTCGAGATTTAATAACAACCATTGCCGCGTGCACCTTTACGATACCCGTTTGCTACTGGTTTCATGCGTTAATTTAAATATTTAAACATTTGTCTTTTTAATGAACGTCTCTTAAAAAATTGAATAATAAAATGTTGGAAAAATTGGAGATTCTTTATTCCTTGGTAAGAGGTTAAGAGAAGTTAAAAGATCTCAATTAAATATATTGGAACTTTCAAATTTCTATGAGGTTGTCTTTCTCGACTTTCAAAGCTTGTTATATTTCAATTATATTAGCTAAGTCTTATAACATGTAGCCAAGAAGTTACTTAAACTTACTCGTGTGTGTAGTAGCAGAACCAGTATAGTTGTTAAAAGGAGACTAATAGAACGTTGAAACATTGATAGATTTTCTGCAGGTTTGTACAAGTTGCTGATTTTCTGTTGTAACGTTTTTATAAAGACATCTTTGAAGATGCAAAATGATGTGTGTCTAATCGCTCGTTTAAGTAGGTAAATATATTCTCCCAGTACGTCTGTAACGAAGTTTACAAAAGGACTAAGGAGGGACTACGGGTGTCGACGCGAACAAAGTTAAGCTCTAAAGCGGAAAAGTTAAGAGACGATGTACCGCGACGCGTTCAGAATAACGACGACAAAACCATGGGGTGGCTCTACGAGAGAGGAGTTCTGGGTAAACGAATTGCTTCCCTGATCGGGCCGCGGCTTTCAACTTCCTGCGTGCTAAGATTTGGTCGACTAACCACCAAGATTCTCGTGAAATTGGCGAAACTGAACACCCAACATACCTTGTTGCTCATCTTTTATGGCGAAGTGGAATTAATTTAAAAAACTGGATAATATTTTTAGCAAAATATATTTAGCAATATCTTAATAAAATATATATCAATAATAAATATATTAGCAATATCTTAGCAAAAATATATTTTGCATTATATATGTTTGTCAACTGTACGAAACGAAGTTAAAATACATATCTATGCAGAAATCGATAAACTAAACTCGTAACATATGTGTATATTAGACGATTTACTAAATTTATAGCATATTAAATCGCCCAATATACGGACCAAATATTAACAATTTCCAAACTAAATACGTTTACTACCAGTTGTTCCTGTACCAATCCTTAATTTTAGACACAACTAACTTCACACGCTAGAAAATTATAAAAACTGGATCTAATTCAGGATTCCGTATCTCAACCAGATAAATTCTCGTATATCAATCAACACGCAAAAGCAGCGTACGAGAAGCAACGAAATATCGCAACGAATTTAATTTCACGAGCAAGAAACAAATTATCCAGCTCCAACCTTCCGTTACAGTCGCACAAAAATGGATCCTCGAAGCAAGGGGATATTTCGCGGAGTAAACAGTGCGACAAATCCTCGGCATCAATCTCCACCAGCAAATACTAATTAAAAGCACGTTCATTAGAGGAACGACCAAAAACCACGTCGTCCTCCGTGTCCGAATGTCCTGGAGCGATTGAGGCGCCGCGTACCGACTTCCGGTCCCTCTTAAACATACAATACCGTGAGCTCGTGTTACGTCAGGAACAAGGATAACATATCGTCGTGGCCTGGTTCGCCCGCGGATAAACTAATATCCCGGTGACCGTTATCTGTTAATTAGGCCGGCTTCTTGCACGCTCGATTCCTCCCTTAAATTTCCACACGGCATCCCGCAGATGCGCATACGCGACGCTGCGGAACCACCGCCCTCCGTATGCTCTGCTCGTTGGCCAGTTCGCACGCTCGCGCCACACGCGTCAGGTATGTTAACATTTGCCTGTAATGCAGTCCGACACTGTTGGTTCGTGGTTTCAGCTAGGTCTGCTGTTAGCAGATGGTCTTCGCATGAAGCAGATCCACCGGAGATTTAGAATTCAGAATGCCAGTTCTGCGCTGCAACCGAAGCTTAAATTATACCAGCGTACAGCGTTTGCAACATCTAGCTTCTGCCATCGGCGATTAAAAGACTTTGTAACGCTGTTCCATCGAGATTCTTTGAGTCGTAAGCTTGACGTACGGGCGGATTCACAGTCAGAATGATTACCTGAGTATGCATCAGTGGTGAAATTTGAATGTTGAATATTTGATCTTTTTGTCTGTAGTTTCGTCATCCCTTTAGAGTCCAAACTTTCGGAAGTAGTTCTGTGCGTGTAAATGCGTATGACCAGCGCAAAGGCATTAGGATGGACTAGGCGGATAGATCGATCATTATTATTAAGTCAATACCGTTGCCAGTCTGCTCGATGTTTGGTCCCAGATAATTAGCGAGCGAATTAGCTAAATCATTTACGTAAATGACATCGGTGGATCTTAGCAACAAGGTCTGTGAAGACCACGGTCGTCGTTCAAACAATAAGGTTTGACTAAAGCGAAGTTAATCACTGTGTTTCACGATACGATGGAAACACTATAGAAAACGAGTGGTCAAGTTTTTTTTATAAAATCTTAGATTGATAAAGAATTAATTACGTTATGTATTTATTGAAATACACGCACGAAATGCCAAGAAACGGAACGTCCTCCATATTCATCCTAATTCCTTGCAGTTCGTAAGGAATGTCGTTAGATTCTGCAGATTTCCCACCGCACGAACATTTATGCGATCGTGAAAATCTCATTACTTCTAGTTTACGTTCGCGGAAAGTAGTTGGCGTGCCTGCCGACTGGCTCGTTATCTGACCCGATTATCTGCCGTCTAGATTCAGGCGCGTCGCATTAAAATGATTCCCGTTCAATTTTCAGGATTCCAGTCGGTCGATGACGACGCGGCAACGGTAGGAAACGAGGACGCTCCGACATTCGATAAATATGGTCTTTGTTCGGCTGAATCGGCCCGTAAAGTCATCCTATTACTGCCGAACGTTTTAATTAAATCACGATACCGCGGCAGACTCTGGCTTGTGAACTTTAATTGAAAGGTTGCTTTCCCTGGTGTTACGTTTCACAGTGCCATTTAATCGTGACAAATATGAATTTCGTGCTGCTCTTGGTCCCACCTTACCGTAATTAACTATAACGGGTTGGAGAACTTGTTGGCGTAATTACCAGCCAAAAATTTTCAAGTTTTCTTCTACTTGTTCTTTGTAGTTATTGCCTTTGCTCGCAATCGTACAGTATAATTTTTGTATTAAAAGTAATTTTCCGTTAGTTTTATTATTAATTCGGGATTAATCTCAGAGTATCAATAGCGATATTTTTTATTTCCATCAAAAGGTATTTTAAGATGAACAGATTCCAAGCAATGAGCTTTGATATTTCCTTACATTTTTAGGTTTTATGAAGCCTGAGTGGTTCCAAACTTTGCACGTGTACGTGTATCATATACGATATGTTCATTCACCTGTGTGCACTGGCTGTAAAATACGATGGCACGATGGGTAATCGAGATGTACTTTGCCGAAACTTCTCGAACGGTGACGTTTTTATCGCAATTTCGCGACGCAAAATAAGATGTTAGAATAAGCTTTACAATACGCTGGTGTGAATCATAAATGTTGTTTTCTTCTTTACGGTTCTCGCGTGGCTCTACCATTTATACCCACTTTATTTTATGGACGCGTAAACGATAAAACACTCGTTCGTCAGAAAACACTTAAGCGAGGCCGCGTGGGTTCTTCAACGAAAGAATTCGATTTGATCGCCTGCATCGCGTCAGGTGATTGCATCTATTCCCAGGTGAAATTCCTATCGATCCTTTGACGTGTATTAAGCATCATAAATGTCACCCATTCGAAATTCTCCTATAAATCTCTAAAGATCGAACACAACGCGAGGACCAAACATTGAAAATTATAATTCTCCGTCGTTATGATTTTCCTTATTAATTAATCCTCCGTAGACAAACTAAGTCACTATGGACCCAAACAAAATTTTATTACCATTGCGTATTTCTTTCCACTGCATTTTTATTTTCACTTTAAAAAGTTTCAAACGCTTGATTTAGTAATTCAGGATTTTAAAGTTTTAGATATTTTAAAAGTCCAATATAAAGAAGTTATTAAATATAAACGACCTAGTTCCCCTAATATTAGTATAAAAGCTAACTAACGTATAATATAAACGTCTCCTTAATTTACAGTAATTGCAAGCCAGCGTATCGCGATCACAGCACGAATGGATTCGCACGTAGGCAGCAAGGGTGTTGTAAAAAGGAGAAGCAGAAGTTTCTTTTCGATGTTCCTCGATCTCGGAGGGTAAACGTCCGCGTAATGATCGCGAGTTCGCCCTGTGGCGGTTTTATCGAACGCTTAGTTTCCCCTTTTTGCCGCGGCAGGCGATACCACGTCAAATATTTGCATCTTCTGGAACAGCTTTTATCGTCTCGCTTGTCGAATTTCGCGTGTTCGCGGAGCCCGCGGATATAATGCGAGCTTTCGGTTTCGTAAACAGACCGCGCTATCCATCAACGAAGATGGTTCGTTTAGACGAACTGCTCGCGCTCCGAATACGCCCCACTCTGACGTAACACGTGTCATTGTAATGCATACGAACACTCGTCGGTCACGTAGCCACGTGTAAACGGAGAAACGTTCAGACTGAGAAATTACGTGCTAGCCCTTGCGAAGATTTGTGGAAACTCGAGAGGCGACCCTGCCCAGAGATATTAACCTTGGACACGTTATTAGAATTATTTAGTGCGGGCATGGCTGCCTGGCAACGTCCACCGTGGAAAAAACCACACGACACGCGTTTATTTTGCGTGTTCTCCCTTGCTTCGGCGAGAAATAAGAATGACGGTAACTCTGAGGGTACGAAGGGGAAGTTTTCCCTCGATGCACGTGTGGTTTCTTGAATATCGGATGAAATTTAGGGTTGGCGAGTTCAGGTAAGTCGCGCGTGTCAATAAAATGTGTGGGATACATGTGTGAATGCGGGTGGCGACCGTACGAAGTTGGCGCGTGGCGAATCTTTCGGAATATTCGCAAAGAAACGCGTGCTTCCCCGAAGATTGGAGAAGAAACTAACAGAGAGAAGAATAACTTTGAACGTTATATACTCTCTTTGCAGGACATACTATTTGTTAGGGGTGTTCGAGAACCCAAGTCGGGTCAAGATATCGAAAGTTTGTAACCACATAAATATGCTCGGGTACTCGAAGTTAGATTCACGTCGGATTCTGCCATATCTTATTGATATGCCTCTATTATTTATTTCCAAAAACTCGAAGAGATAAATTCGATAACTTCATACGTCAAACTGCTAGTGAACATACAGGTACCATCTTTCATCGGTTACGAGCCGATCTGAACGTCTTATCGCAGAAGTAAAGTATTCGATTGGGATTCCTTGTAATTCCCGGGGGGATAAGTTTCGCAATCGAGCGACAGGTTTCGCGTGGCGTTTAATTACCGATCAACCATCATATCGAAGCAGCTAGAAACTACCATTAATTCAGCAGACGTATCGGTAATCGGCAAGTTGCTCGCTAGTTTCGTGGCGCATCCGCGTTGATTTACGACACGCGTGAAGATCGAGCAAGCTGCCGCGGCGAGTGTTCGACGAATCAGGAATTCTCGCTCGATCGTTCTCACGACCTGTCAGGTGAATCGAAACTTTCCCAAGAAATATCGTCTCCGTCTTTCTCGTCCCGTGGTCGTTCCACGGGATCGCCGTCTTTGCATCTGTGACGTACGAACGAACGAATTCAGCCGGAACGCGTTTCCTTCCACTTGTCGAGCATGAAACGCGCCGAAAGACACCACCGACCTAACTTTTACGGACGCGAGTAAATTATGGAAAAGTCAGAGGGACCTGGTCATAGATTGACGCGACTTTTGCACGGTGAACGGCCAAGAAATCTGATCCGCGCGATGACAAACGACACCCTGACTTCCTATAACCTGGTTTTCCCTTCCCTCGTCGAATAAGAAATTTTCCGCATTGTTCGGGGATTCTGCGAGCTGGCTGGTAAGCTGCATCGTTCGCTTCTCTCATTAATAACGCTTCTTTCCTGATGATTTATATATAACCGGGAATAAGCGAGTACAAATCGACTAAAGGGAAAGAGGGATTTAGAGACGCGTATTTTAGTAAATTCCACGCATTCAATATGTATGTATATGACTTTGTGTAAATAATAAATGGATACCAACGTTTATAATTAGCGAATCCCTTACCCAAGCTTAAAGTACAACACGTTTCTTCGTGCAATCATAAACTAAATTATGCTCTGCGAATATGCAAAATGTAATTGTTAGGTTTTCTAGGATACGCGTTGTAAAATAAATCGCTGCAAATTCTACGGGGTAGTTGAAACGCGATACAAAATATATATATATCGATATATATCGAGGCGAGTAGCTACTCAGTTTATCTCATTTCAACGGAAATATCAATACTCCGAGTCCCTCGCCGCTTCTAGACCACTTGAAATCCATCTAAACATCGTCCTCGGAATCCTATCCGCAGTTCGTTCTTGTGCACAGCAACACCGACGTTACCTCGAACAAACCGCGGCCCTTCAAATATCCAATAATTTCAAAGTATCAAAAGACCCTCGACCGACGCTTCAAATATTAACAAGTCAAAATACAAGCACGGGCAGAAATTGCAAAGGTCTAAATTGCGGGCCCGGAAGCGAGCCGATGATACAGAGAGACGATTCGACTCTCTGGTATACGCGTATTCGCGTTTCGCTCGACATACGAGTTATCGATCAAACACGCCACTCTGGCTATTTGTTCGAAGCGTTTCTTCCATGAAAATTCTATGGAAGACACAGACGAGTACGCAGAGAGGACGTGATATACAATATATTTCAGAAGCGCGACGACGCGGTCACGAGTCGACAGCTGAGTTTTCTCTTGGAAGACGCAGTCGCTCGTATTAATTCGATTGCGAGCACGACTCGCCGTATATCTTCATTCGTCGCTACGTTGGCCTACGATAAACAACATCCTTTTCCGCGTAAGCTTCGAGCGTGCCACCGACTGCACAAGGAGTCGCCGGGAGGAATTAAATAAAGTATGCTGCACGACCCGCGTTATTGTGTACACGATGTTCTCGAACCGTGAAACGCAAAGAGATTATGCTTCCAGTCGCCGGACCGCCTGTCGACCCACCACCGAGGATTTATTCTACCGTGTTTCGTGGAAAATCGCGACGCACCGGTTGCCCAGTTATAGCCATCGAGGTAAACGAACCTTTGTACCGCTTTTCCCTTCAACAATAGACGCGAATAGTCTCCGCGAGATTTTACGGCCAATTTCGAGTCAACTCGTGCTTCGATGTGATTAATTGCTAACTTACAAGAATTTTTTAATACTAGAACCTCGCGACACCGGATCTCAGATCTTTGTCCTTGCAAATTGCTAAAAAATATACAAATGTTTCTGACAAAATTGGCGTTCATCTTCATCGATACCTATTTTTATTTCGATCTTTTTATTTTTATTTTACATCTATATATTTATCATGTACATAGGTCGATATTTCTATCGTTTAAATGTTTGGCGAACGAGTATATGATTTAAGCAATATAGAAGTAATTTTCCATGTTAGAAGTAGATATTTCTAGCGCTAAATACCCGTTGAATCGAGAGCTACAGAATTTTTTTTTTTTTTTTATTTATTGAAATTTACAATCAATTCTCGCATTGAGAATTTTCAGTAATTTTTCTGGCGTGGCACAGTGACATGGCTAATTATTTATAATAAGTTAATACTTATTATAGATAAGTATAATTTTTAAGTAAGTATTATAAATAAGTAAATATTACTTAATTTGAATAACTAATTGAATCTAGCGTTTAGGTCTAGCGGGTAGTGTCTCTTCAGCCTGCGGATCAGGTCCGACGTATCAAGTAGTCCTGTGATTAGAGGGTTTCGCAGTTTGTTGACTCTTTTGCTATATCTGTCGCTATATTTTGCTATTTCGAGAGCTACAGAATGACAAGAATTTTTTAGGAGAATATCACCTTGTTACGTTTTAATCTAACGTTGTTATCGTTAGAACTCGTGGTCGTTCGTTTAAATATCAAACATGAGAAATGTTGTCAGCTATTTTAAATGATTAGAGGCATGGAAGTTGTCCTAACAGGCGCGATGGAAAGTTAAACACAGTTCCAGAATGGCTGACTTTGAAACTCGACGCTTGGGAAGCGTCAAATATTCGATGAGAGGTGTGTTACGCAACGATGCTCAACTATAGCATCTGCAATACGTTCTATATAGCGTAATCTGTTAACTGGAATAATAGAGAAAAAACAACAAACTTCGTGAAACATGGCATCTAATCTCACATTCGACTTTCCATAAAAAATTAACTACGCTATATATAACAATGTATATTTTTTATAATAAACACATTAACGTAAACGCATATTTCAAACGATTTATTCGCGCTTTTTTCCTAACATCGCGTGGATTAATATTATTTTAATGAAACATTAATGTAAATCGATTATTTAACGATCGTCGTAGCATTTATTTCATCGCACCGTGTTAATCTGAAAATTTGCTCGAATTCGTCGGGTTCACGGACATTAAAGCAAGTACTGCCGTTTGAAAAATGCGTCCATTAACTTTGTTTCGCATTGAAATGGTAAACTTCGTTAGGTATCCTTTTAATTATCCGCCAGGGGAAAATAAAATCCACGATAATTCCAGGATAATTCCTAGGCGACCGCGGGACCCTCGTTAGCGCACGATCTTCGATCTTGCAAGAACTTTGTGAACAAACAGTTTAGAAACTCTATTAATTTTTAAGCTTCGATTCGAGACGAGGCGTACGACATCATCGCGATCCCGCCAACTTCATTATAACATCTCTCGATATCAAATTTTACGGTGCATCGTTAGTAAAAGGCAAAACGAGGATGAATTTTACATACTTCTAATTACACCGGCTGTGAAATTTTGATCCGTCCTTGAAACTTTTACGCCATTCCTAAGGACTGCCTGAATTTCAAGAGCGTGAAAGTGATTTAAGGCGTAGCCGCGCGTATAAATGCTCCGAGAATTAAATTTATCGCTTTCAAACGAAAGCTTCTCCGTTAAATAAATTTACTTTCCTTCCTTTGATTTAATTTACTGTCATTCCCTTTACCAACGCGGAACAGGTGAATCGTTAAACACTTCGTTTCCTGTATATATATTCGCAACACGAAAATTCACGTAAAACGAACGACGAAATACATTACCGTCCCGACAGACTTAAACGTTGCAACGATCAACGCCGATGTTAAAATAATTAAATACGCCGCGACATGCAAATAAGACAAACCAACGCGAAACGTTCAATATTGCAGCAACGCGCCACGATTTTCGAATAACCTGTGTAAATTCCTCGTTGTCCGCCGAAATCGACCTACGATCTACAAAACGACAAGTGGCTGTACGTGAGCAAGCAATACCGCTAACGGGCAACGGGTTTCGAGCGAAGCTAATGGCGCCATAGTGGAAAATCGCGAACACGTGGAACGAACGCGAAAAACAAATGTGAGAAATAAACGAGAGGAACAAACGCGGGAAACGAACGCGAGGAACGGTTGCGAAAAATGAGCAGAGAAAACGTCAGGGTTGGCGGGGCGATAACGGGACACGGTTTACGTAGGAAGCAGCCTCGGTCAGCATATCGCGTTAAACGGGACGATAAAACGGATTCGAACGAGCTATCTGTCAATCGGTCGCAATTGCAACGAACGCAAACGATCTGGCCGCGATACTTGCTCGACAACGCTCGACTATGAGATAAAAGTTAATGGACTATGGAACTATTAAATTAATTTCCGTGTTAACCGCATATATCGCTCGCGTTATTGAAGCGAAAGGAATATTTTATGTATTTTACATCTGCTTTGTACTTATTCGTTTTATGATTAACGACAGAATCGATCGATCGATCGAAGGGAGACGAGGTTGATGTTGCCTTGCGAATAAACACGGAGAAGTATCGTGGGAAATAGTGAAATTGGGGAAGAGGGAATTTTATCGGGTATAAAACGTCGCCCGCTCCTATAAATTTTCGTTGTCTGTTCCTGAATAATATCGTTCGCGGGTAACCGGTATCGATCGATTCCTCTCTCTCTCTCTCTCTCTCTCTCTCTCTCTCTCTCTCTCTCTCTCTCTGGATGCCTGCGACCGGTCGACGCTCAAATTAAATTATCCCCACCGGTGGCGAGGTGGTCGTGTCAAGAAGTATGGGTTAGGCTCTTTAAATGGTGCCAGAAAATCAATGCTAGCTTAGCCGTTCCCGTTGGATATCGTTGTCCTCTGTTGTCCCGTTCGATGGGAATTGAGAGAAATCGAATTTCTATACTATCGAAAAAAGCCGCGTGAAACGTAGCTTAATATTAACTAACGTCTCGCTGAGTCACTATGTTATTTTAGGGAGATGCTGTGCTATTTATTTTGAAGAGATCTAACCATACGTTCTGTATGAAAAAATAACATTCGTTCTTTAAATAACATTCGAAGAAAAATATTTCCTCCTTGTTATCTCTGCTATAGAAAATAGAGAAAAAAAATGTAAAAGAGGTGATAGTATAGAGAACGATCCACTAGTGAGAAAGAAATAAAGCGCGGAGTGCCATAATTTTGCGGATTTCAGAGAGAGAGAGAGCAGCGCCAATCGCACTAAGGATTTAACGCGCAAAATGTATTACAACAAAATTAATCCGTTTTTCTGATTTCGTGGTACCACGCGCCAAGCGTAACGAATCGTTGTAACGAAACGACCACAGATTTCGTTGCATGAATTTAATCGGATTATTTAATTGGTGCCACAAGGATAAAATTTCTCTCTTTCCACAGTTTCCGCGTTTAGGCCAAGTAGTCGAACAGACGAGATACGCGGTCAACGCTTTATTCAGCCGACGATCAATGACAGATGGAATCGGTAAAAAAACAGCTGTATAAAATGCAACGATAAATTGAAAATAATATATTTCTTTGCTCTCCCGAGGTTCACTCCACGTACGTATCAGAATTGTGGTCGAGGTGACGCACGCATGTAGGCGCGACGATCTCTGTATTTTGTAACAGTCCCAGAGGAGAGAACGGATATGGAAAATTCATAATGTATTCGGTAGAGTTGGCAAAACACCCTGGTATAATAATCAACTGGTTCTTTCGGTGATCAATATTACCGGTGGGATCTTTTATTCTGTGATGGTTATTTCCGGTATGGATGTTCTACATCTTAATTTCAAAATTTGTAGTTATTTTTGGGAAGCAGAGTTTGGGATATCGATTACGGAATTAGCAGATCGTAAACTATTTAAACAATCCTAGGATGACTCGAAATAACCTCTTTTTTGCGAAAATTGCTATATGATTTTTTAGTTCAAATGAAATGAGAAGAAATTGTTTTTCAGAAAATGTTTGTCAAGAAGTAAATTGTTTAAATATACTACGATTGAATATATGGTAATATATTCCAGTGTTCGCGAATTTTGTACACGAAGCTTCGAGCAAGTCCACAATTCCAACACAACAACGTAACAATGTTATCCGTACACGACACGACGCGACGCGTCGCGACGCACGGTTGACTTAGCGCCGCGGCAACACGCGCCATCGTAAGCCGTAACTTTAAGCCGCCTTCCTATGTCTGTCTGCGTACTTGACCTCCAAATAAATAAAATGAAAGTGCAGATATTTCTTTTTCCATTTCTCTTGTCGTCGAATCTCAAAGCTTGCATCGAATGTAACCTCCAATTGTCTATCCAGACAATGGTGTCGTCAGTGTCATTTAACTCGTTCGTACAGTTTGGAATCGTCAACGTTTATCGACAAGGACACGTCAGTCCATCCGATGCTGTCGATAAATGCTCGCGATAGATCAAAAAGGCATCGATACATTGCGTTGATGGCTTTCTCGGGAAACTGTTTGTGCTTAGCAACAATAGAATGCACACATAATGCAGAAACACTATTATACCGTAACCTACTGCGTTCAAAGAGCTTTCTCCTTATTTATCTGTTTCTTTACAGAAGAAATTCCAGAAAATCCCCAAAGCGAAGAAAATCGTAACAGGGGATCGTAAATATAATTCGAAGATCGAATTAACTCGAGCGCCATCTCTTTTCCCATTCTGGCCGAGTAACAACCGATAACGATAGATTTCCGTGGAATATTTTACGCGAAAGATAATATATCTTGCAGGATTTTGTTGGCCTCGTGTTTACGTGCGCGTCGCGAACGGGGATCGGGGGTTGGCCGGGGGTTAACTGGGATCGTAGCTGCTTCCCCATACATTCGTTTCATCGACGTACACGCGGACCAGCATGTAGAAGAACGAGGGCGCATATTCGCGCGCCACGAGGGCGTAGATCATTATTTAGCATAGCCCCTCTAACGGGCAGGGAATAGACGGTGGAAAATAGAAGCGAAAGGTACGTGGTCGCGTACGACGGGTGACTGGTCGCTATAGAAAATGTAGATGAAACAGAAACGTTGCCACAAGTCATTTTCCTCCGTGCCGCGTGACCTGTCCCCGGCCTCGCTGGCCTCCCCGTCATCTCTGTCCCACAGAACTACCCTGACAAGGATTTATTATCATCGACGTAGCACCGACATAAAACATGATGAATCGAGCCGTGCGCCGTTCAACGCTGTCACGTGACGCGACGCCCACGACGAAGCTGCCTTATAATACATTTTAATTAATCGTCCGGTGAGGGATTAATTTGTCATTGGTCCGCCGGTGATTCCTGCCGATTGATAGGCGCAAGCTGCGAGCGATTAGGCTCAAAGGCAACCTTCTAAGTGGCAGATGGTCGATGCCTTTTAGGAAAGGATAGTTTGGAATGACACGGAGTATAATCAGCGATGTCACGTTTAAAACGTTTGTGACGAAAGCGGATTACATTTTGAATGGAATTTCGATTATTTTCTTTTAACCAGATTAGATCACGTCTTGGATACGACACACCTGTTGTATCGTCGATTTCGAGTATAATACGTATATTTTTGTACGTCCGAGTTTCTAGGATACTGCATGACATAAAATAAGGATAAATGATCTATGTGATGAAATCACCGAGTCGTCGAATCCCTTGCTAAATCTTCTTAACGCCACACGAATAAACAGTCAACCGGTTAATTAGCGTCTAGCCATAGATATCAAATTATTCATAACGAAAATCCGAGCAGATGTACAGCCACCGTAACATCAATCACACATCGTGCTGTTAGACTGTGCAGTAGACGCGTCATGTGGTAATCGATCGTTGTTTTCAAGCTTATAGTTCTAGCCATTTCGATTCTAATCATCGTTAGTTCTCCATAATCTTCCTCAATAGCGTCGCATCGAATAACACCCATTACCGTAATTGTAAAGATATCGTATTACCGTAATTGTAAAGATATCGTTCTATTCATGAGCAGATATCCTGATAATCCAATTTTTTAACAATCGATGCAAAATTCTTATTTCATCGTCAAATCGTCGATGAAAAAATTGAGAATATTACCGTGGAGGATCAAAGCTACCAAATCGGGATATTTATCGACGTTTATCTGGTCGCACTGTACATCGATGAGCAACCGCGTGCACTCGTGTCCGCCGATAAACGACGCGGTTGTTTATAGCGAGCTTGCGAGCCGTTATTAAATATTTAATACTTTAATCGCGAGCTCACGTGACCAAACTGTCTGGATCTGGTTCATTTACGCATACGCACGCGAAATCGACATAAGAATAAATTGTAAACGCTGTGGTTAAAACTTTTATGCATTTTATATACACGTGCATGCGTACGTAGATGAAATATAAGTAGAATATAAGTAGATGAAATTGATAGTAGCAAAAGTTTTTAATAGAAGGCTGGTATTATTCGCAACCGTGGAATTCTCTTTGGTGATTAATTAATCAGCGTTTCGAATAGTCTGTCAACGGCCGGATGAATTAAAGGGTTTAATCTTGCAGAGCATCAATGACGCCGAAGGTGTTAATTGATATTCGTTGAGATTTTTTACGACAATGATTCTCGTCTGCTTGACTCGTCGCGAATTATAAATGAACACTGGGATTATCCTCTTTTTACGGCTGGGGATAGTTAAAAAATTAACGCGAATTAACCGTGTCCATGCAGTTGAAGATAGGAATAAACGGGCTTAATAAGATAATTTATGGATGGCGAAGGTCCGTGCGAGCTTCTGAATTATTACCGGAAATACGGCGCCACGGTAAAGTAAGTCTGAAACCACTTTGCGAAAATGGATATCATTGCAATTTTCAGCAAACGGAAACGAGACACATCGGCCGCATCTCTGGTGACACAAATATGCTCGAGTGAATAAAAAGTTATCATTTTGTTTTCTCGAAACGCATCTTACCGTCATACGCTGTATGTTCATACCGAGGATTTTCCACTCCACCCGTTCATCCATCATCGTTTAGGACCCACCTTGCTAAGAAGCTGACCAGTCTACTTGTTGTAAGGAACTCTATACCCTGTTCTATTATGTATCCGTATTGACCAAAATTGCCTACTCTTCTTAGTTAACAGCGAAATTTAATCCATCTAATCGGAATGTCTTTCGGGGGGAAATTAATCGAAGAATACAAAGAACGCGAAACACGATGACCAATTTAACGAGATAATCCAAGATAACGATTAATCCAAGAACTCGGCGAGGCCAGAATTGAAAAATGCTAGCAATATTACTCCTGCAACAGCTATGTTGACCTGGCCTCTTTGCAGAGAATCTAAGTATCTTCTTTAATTCCTTCGAGAAACACGGTTATTACGAAGAAAGCGCGGTACGTCTTCTGTAGCAGGCAATTTTCACGGTATTCGCACGATTAAGCGTACAGAGTGGATTATTAGGTTCACCAGGGGCAGGTAATTCGTGGATGAAGGGTCGCAGCGCTGCTGGTACATCCGGTTGGCCAGGAAGCTAACGGCAAATACCAGAAACAAGGAGGAGGAGAATCCGGCAGCAAACGCTTCTCTATTTCCAAACAGAGAGAAGATCAAACCATTGTATTCTAGAACGTGGCATTAACGTCTCGCATCGGAATACATCGGTTCATGGAACGCTATAATGGACCTTAGAAACTCTTATTTTCCACGTTTGTTCTCCAATCATTAACCTGGGATAAGGAACTGGTACTCGGATATTTTGGACAACGTTTTGAGCAAGTAAAGGATTTCTCGATCAATAGTTCGACGCTCTTTCAACTCAAATTATATCGTTTGCATGTTCCTCTTATTTCCAACGTTTCATGACACTTTTACACATCTCCAGCCTCTGAATACACCGAATCTCCGTAGTTCATCGTGTTAGTGTTCGATCGAGACCGGCAATCCCGCGGGGGAAAAAAGATGATCGCTTTAAAAAGGATTTCGATAGATGAAATTCCTTCTTAATCCGCGCTAAATTCCCGCGGAACGTCCGTATTTGCCGAGTATATGCGCTCGTTCGGAAATTTCAGTGTACAGAAGGGCTGCGGGGCCAAGCTCGATAAGTTCCGAAAATTATCGAGTTCGAGTCTTTCCCTACTTTTGCCCCGGAGTTGGCCTGCCTGCCGGTTCCAGCTTTCTGAAACCCCAGCGGACGCTAAAAATTTCATCGTAAAATTGCGGATGTCGCATCCCGAATAAAATCGTACGATTCCTATCGTAGATCGCACGAAAATCGATAACAACTTCGTACGATAGAAAACGGGAAATAGTGGTATTACGTGTCGTCGCTTTTAGAAAACGTCTAGGCGAACTATCCTTATATTAAACGACAAGAGTAACGAGAATCTTTGGAGAAAGGGGAAGGAACAGTTACGTGAAATACGTTCTCCAACTTTTATACTAAATTCTACCTTTGCTTTCGAGACAATTCGTTACACATTCTTTACATGAAATATTTACATTCCTGGATCTTTTTACCAGAAAAATACAGGATGTTCGACGAGTCATCGGTCTTAGCGAAACTTTGAACGACGATAGATTTCATTACTCCGTTTAGGAAAATATTTCCTTACGCATTAATTAATTAATTTCATTACGCATCAGATATTTAATATTTTTGGGAACATCGAAAGCGAACTTTCACTTTGAGTTCAGCCGATGCTTCGTACATTCGCACTATAATTTCCATCAGCTCAAACTAATTTTCAGTTAAATCGTACCCCTTCTGTTTGAGTACAATTCGTAAGCACAATACGAGTGTAGTTTCTACTCCAAATCTGTCAAGTACCTAGCAATTTATGCGCGTGAAAGCATTTTTTAAACGCCTTGATTATCCTTAATATGATTAAGCTCGTAGAATTTCCGAAGAAACGAGCATGGATGAATCCTTCACCGTCGAATACGACGATTGAAACACGTTTATATCGATCGTTGGATTTACAGACACGATCCATCTCGCAGAAATTCGTAGACTTCGGTGGGAATATAATGGCGAGTTCGGTGCGTTCTCCGAATCAGTCGTTATCCTGCCTCGCTTTTGAAGGGTGCATACGAAATTAATTTCTTGCGTGTATGCGTCAGCGGTAACGATCGATAGTCGGTACCGAAACGACGGACAAAGTATACTCTACGACAGAAACGACTCTAATAACGTCGATAGATTATGGAGAATTCTTCGCGGACGGTGTCGAGAGAAATGGAGGAAAAAGAGAGAGGACGCCGAAAGTGTAACTTTCGTATAGTCGAAGATTCGTCGTCGAGGAACGCCGCTGCTTCTGTCACCACTTCTATTCGCGATTGTAAGCGAAGAAATACGCGCTTTGGAAACTATTCCGCGACATCAGGCAAAACTTTTGGTATTGTAAACAGTATATACAAACGTTGACGTTATCCAAGAGAAAATGTGTGAATATTAATGATACTCGTAACTGCACAAATTAGAAGTTTGCGAATGAATGTAAACTCAAATCTGCTACGATTTAGTTAAGGAAGGAAACGGAGAATTGTAATATTTTAAGAAGAACTTTGTCGTGAAATTATTTCGTATTTCTTACTTTCATATTTTTCTCAAATTTACAAGATTTGTCTGCAAAAGGAAAGTATAATTGAATTGAAAATGATTTGAACGACATAGTAAAGACAATCATTGCACGATAAACGTGGCATGAAAAACAATTCCTGGGGTAACAAACGGTTTATATATATAAAATGAATTTTCGATGATTCACCATTCGAAAGATATATATGTTACAAAACGTTTTCGTAATATTTGTGACTACCTAATTGCTGAAAAATATACAATATACATACAATAGTATGTTGTACATACATATAATCGCGATCACGATCAATAAAATTTCAGACAATACAAATGTGCCATATCATAAATATAAACTAATCAAATGTTTCAATCAAAATGGAATATCTGCCCTCGTCCAATTAAAAAATGTACGACTGCTAATAATACGAGAGAATGCTTGTAGTAATAAAACACATAACTACAGTCGTCCTGAGGCGAATTATACCTGTGGATGATCCCTGATCTAACCGCGAATCAAAGGTTACGCCGCATTGACGCTTGCCAGGAGTCGGGTGGCAAGCGTCGAGTTACCAACGCGGCACTTCGCCCCCGGAGACATGAAAAAAGAAGTGAGAAAAAAAAAGAGGAAAAAATGATAATGAATATTTCAATAAACCCCGTCCCATCTATTTCGAACGAGATTATGCACGTCGGTGCTTACGGTTTCTCGTCAACTCGTTGCTTCGAGCGCCATCGTTTTTTAAAAAGGTAGCTCGACTTTCATCTTCATGAAACTTTTAGATGTAATTAGAAATGAAAATGAAACCATAGAAGAACTCGCATATATGACTTGCATATTATTTAAATATATATCGTCGTATAATTGCACTAGAACCACAGGTTTCCCACGGATTATCCAAGAAAATATCAGGAAAAACAGTGTTTGTCCCATGTGATGAATTATTTATGTCTTATTATGAGTTCATACTATTATAAATTGCTTTCTTTGTTCGTTTAATTCTAAGATTCCAATGATACGACGTAATAAAAAAAAACGTTCCTCCTTAACGATTTATTTCCAGCACGTATGTTTCGAATGTTATATTTTTAATGGTGAAAAACAGTGGAGGAAGAGTTCGGGTTGTGTAAGCGATTCTAGGGGACGAAACATTTCCACGACATTATGCGCTGAAAATCCTTGTAATGGAGCTTTTTTTAGCAGATTTTTGCTCTTCCCCTTGGACCAAAGTGGAATATATAACGAACAAAAGTTGCCGGACGGACTCGCCAGTACTTTATCCGGTCTTTGCGCTCTCTTTGCCTACGGCTAATATCCTGTTAATGTATTGCATCTGGCTAATACCTTTTTAATGTACAGGTTTGCTGCAGCTTAAAATTCTCGTTCTTAAATAAACACTGTAAGAATGAACGAGCGAAGAACGAAAGACAATATCGTCGAGTAGATATTAAACAAAAAAGTGCTAAAGCAAGGACCAGGAGATCAATTCATTTACCAATTATTAAAGTCTTTGTTTTCGCCGCTTCGTCGTTGAGCACCACTTTGACGTATAATGGATAGTTTGGCCAATTTACGTTTGGGAAATATCCGATAGAATTTGATAGAATTTTTATTTTTGCTACAGCGAAGATTTGATAAGAGAAATACTGTTATAAGATACTTTGGACACTAAGAGTTCAATGTGTTTATTATCTTATCCTCGTTGACGAAATTTTATAAGTCGTAAGTTACGAGTTACCAGTGCTAATAAACTCTCTTATACGATGGTCAGTCTATGTAGATACTTGCTAATTCAACAATATTACTAACTTATTCTGCATAGAGACACAGGTCTTAAAGCAATCTTAATTAACTTATTAGCTTCGGTAGTTCACCAATGCAACTCATCCGTCGAAATAAATCGAAAACTATATGGAATAAATCTTTTCACGAGTGGAAAAATCACGAATGGAGATCGCAGTCGACCGCGGTCCATGAAAAATGAAATTCGCGTGTAACGCCTAATCCCCCACTACGTTACGATACTTTGTCCTACACGAAGATTAAATGTCTCGGTGCGTTCGCGACACCGTGTAAAGTTCCCGGCGCGCCTTTCACGGTAATCCTCTTTGCCGACTCGTCCCGTTTGTAAATTCGCTCGCTCTGCCACGCGCCGTCCCGATGAGGCGGCGTCGGATTTTGCACCGACGCGGCGTGGTACGGCGCCGAACGTCCCTCTGTCTCCAGGAAACTTCCGTACAAAAAGAAGAGACGTCGAAAAGATAGACACGCGTAAAACATGCCATCGCTTAGACTAGACATTGTCACGCGCCAGCAACCGAACAGAGCACTGCTCGACCATGGAATTTTGGAATCGCGATTGGCTCTCCAATTTGCGAAATTGCCCGTGAAATCGTACGTTCATGGTCGAGATAAACGACCAGCTGACGTGACTTTCTCATCTCCTGTTCGCTACCCTTGCCATTCGCTTCTTTGTTCGGCTCTAACCCCTTCGTTTCCGACAACTCGTCGATGGCACTTTCATCGCCAACAGGTTCATTGTTCTCAACTGACGTATACAAAGCAGAAATTTTAAAATTTTACTGAAATTATAGAAACGTCGATTAAAAATACGAAACATGAAATAACTACAGAATTCGTAATATTGGTTTATATCGAAATTCGTTACATTTAAAATACAGTGAAATATGTTACATCGAAAGTTTGATTGAATTGTTCATTAAAAAAAAAAAAAACTTTTTCATCCTGACACGAATGTTCAACCGGTAATTGAACACTGGTAACGGGCTACGGAATCGTTCATTCCTGGAATAATCTCTTTTCGCTAGTGGCGACTACTAGCGAGTTTCGTTAACGCGCATCGATTAATAGTTTCGACAAGTAGTTCTGGATAATTCGCAGTTGAAAATTTCGCGTGTAACGGAATTTGCATTGGAATAGCCACGGTATTAAATCGATGGAAAGTTGGCCGGCCATCATCGACGCAGCAATATACGCGATAATTCTCGTGGTTTCAATGGATTTGTTTCAATCGAGATTTATATTTTTTTCTCCACTAATACGTCACTCTTCTTCAACGGTGATTGAAAATGAACAACAAACGTATCCCATTTCGATTAATTTTATCGAAATTATTCTCGGTCGTTGGATGATAATAAAATTCGTTGTTACTTCAAAAATTAATATCGACGCGTATTAAATCGCTGAAAATATTCGTGGTAGAGAATTTCGATACGCTGCCGATTTGCTTGTCATTCGATACAGAAAAATAAAAAGCAAACATTGACGGACGTTAACGAAACAAAATAAAAAAGAAAATATACGAAATAAGCGATTCAGAAAATTGACATCTTGGTAGATTGATTGTAACGATACCAAAACTTTGTAATCCACGAATGGTACAACCAAACGCCAAAACGATTAATCGACTCAACCGATGGATATTGATTTTGACGAAAGAATTCGGTTATCAAAAATTTATCATCGTACTCGAATATATGGAATCGGGATGCAAATACCAGAAAATTGAACGAATCCCTCTATTCGCTAATTGTGCTATGTGAAGCGCAAATGAAATCATTTGCACGCCAATTAACGGCGATTAATTGGGAACAATAGCTCTTTAAACGGTTGCGCGTCGCGATACGTGACTAGAATAATTCGCCGTGGAAATTTTTTCTTTCGAATAATAGAGCGACGATAAAGTGATGGTAAAAGAGTGATACAAAGTAATCGAAGAATCTGTCGTACTAAAAGTTCACGTGTACAATTCGAAAATGTGCAACAATGAACCCTGCTTGATCGTCACCTTTGCTGAAACGTCATTACCAGTGGTCTCCCTGGTGAAACTTCTAACTGTGTCCGCATCCCCAGCTAACTTTCATTCTCAAGTTTCCACTCGACCCCCGCAGGGATTGGAAATTCAGCAGTAGAGGGGAAAAAACGAGGCGAGAGAGCACTGTAGGCGCTTTGTTGTCTGCATGTCCAGCCTCAGACGGGGACGAAACGAATTTCAACCCCTCCACGAACTTTCTTGGCTTCCATTAGCCGCTCCTTCCTCTTCCTTTATACACACCCTCGACGCACGGTCGTACCGTCAACCCTCTGCGTACCAGCTACCCTTCGGGTTAGCCGAATCACGACTTTCAACTGAAAAGCGACCATTGTCCACGAAGGCGGGCTACGTGCCTTCCATTATTGAAACTTGCTTGATGTCTCGTTTAATTTCCAGCTAGTTTCGAACCGAGAGTTACGATATAAGTGACACGTGTATTCTCACTAGTTAGTATCGTATAGGCTAACTATTTGTATTCGGTTGAAAAAGTATTCTACCTCTACTGTCTATTTCTAACAAATCAAATAAACCCACAAAACTCTTTCGACCCATTAATTCAGCCGATTTCATCTTTGACAAGCCGATCTATCAAAGCCGTATATAAAAGAGTTTCTAGTTTGTTCGATTCCAGTTACCGATTAATTAAAGCTCGCCGATTCCAAGTTAGCGATAAGCTTTGACTTTAAATTGGCTGTGCTAGCGCTCTGCAATTGTTGGCTGGATAAAAATTGCACAAAACTCAGAGCGAGAAATCGCGATTACAAGGTGTGGTGTCACGTCACGTGGGAAAACATAAGACTCACGTAGCAGAGGGAATAACGGGTCGCGAAGAAAACTTTATCCTTGTGTGGAGAAAAGAATAAGTAGGACGTCCGTAGCTCTCGCGCGGCTCACCTGTAGTCAGTGGCCCATCGGGGGTATAATTGGCTCACCAATTAAAAGTTTCTGCCGGCCCGAAAAGCGGATTTATCTCGCGCTACTAAGAAAACATTCCTTTATGGTCAAACGTATTTCGCTTTTCTCAACACCTCAATGCTCCCTCGCGAATCGAACCCTCAACTTTGATATCTTTCGCTTTTGATTCCGTTTGTCACTGACTTATTCTCATCCGCCACCGTTATCCTATTATTCGTTCGATTTTGTAACTTTGAATTGTGGAAAATATCGCGCGAATGGATTTTATAATACAGAGGAAATCGTTAATTGGGTATTTCTTTCAAAGAAGAATAATTAGGAATTTGTATGAAATTCGATATGTATTGTTTGTCTTTCGTCCAGTCACTATGCGTGTAAAATGAAATTTTTATTTTTTCAAGTCACCATGTGAAGATGTTCTTTATGCAAAATCTTAGAAAAGTTCGACATTCCATTCTATCGTAATAAAAGTTACACATTTCTAAATCGTAGATAATAGATTTATTATGATACCACAGGTTGAAGCGTTATGCAATCGATGCACAGATTCCGTGTTAACGAGCGATCAATCAAGATTTCAACGAGCTCCGGATTAGACAGCAAACATAATACTAAATCAATAATACGCCACGATTCTAAGGAGGAAACGCTAGAATATCCAAGAGAAGCTTGCGCTTCGTAGATGTGCTTGCAGGTAAGATAAAGTATGAAGAGAATAGGCGGGAAGTGTCGATTTTCACGATACCATTACGCTGTAAAATCTGGCCAAAGATTTCAACGACCGAGGTACTTAAGCTGTACAAATTTCAGCCACGATAAACTCAACTTGGAACACGGAAATACACCGAAAGATTTTACTGATTATTGTACCTTACGACGCACAATTTGCCTGTGCTGCTAAGTAGAAAGAAGCGGCGGTCGTAAACGCTGCAACGAGAAAGATGAAGCCAGGACTTAATGCGAGCTAGTAAACTGCAGCAAACAGTAAAAAAGCAATGATTCCGTGAAATCTTAGTAGAAAGAGGAACAAAAGATTTACGAGGCTAAATCCGTGATATTTCTTATCGCTTGTAATGATTCGCGTAATTGGTCGTTTAAACAACCCGTGGCAGTAGTGTTTTGTGTAATATATCGTTTCAGTATATTAATATATTAACGGGTGTAATGTTTGTTCAATCATATTTAGTCACTCGATATATTAATCTCGTAACCGTTTCACCCCTAATAGAAGAGCAGCATGTAATATTTCTCCGTAATTTACCAAACAATTCGTCGTTTCCCATTGAAATAATGATAACCAGGGCTGGAAATCTACTTTATCCTGGTACCCCTCAATTTGTAACGTGCGTGCAGTGGCTATTAACGAGGCAATCGCAATAATAAGGCTACGTTGGAAATTCCGTTGGAACCTCGTAGCAGCGTGCACGTTGCGTCTCATGTTGAAACTTCCTACGACTTATTAAATCCAATTATCACTAATTTCACGATTCTCCACTCTGTTCCCCGAACTACCGGAATTTTAAGATAATTGCGGTGAAATTAGGTAAACGCGATTTCCCATTCGACGACAAGCCGAACGATTATCAGAAGAAGAAGCTATCCAACGGATTATCCGATAATTAGATAACAACATTTTTTCTGTTATAAAAATTGTTCGTTCTACAAACGTGACAACATTATTCACAGTTGTTACTCGTACTTAAAACGATTGCGATTACTGTTTAAAATAATTATTGGTATTTTCATAGAACGATAACAAAGGCAGATAATTAGAACGCGTGCAAAATATTCCATCAAGTCGATTTCAAAGGCAATCGAGATTCTCTATTAGCAGCAGATAGGAGTCACCGCGAGTGGGGAACGAGCGAAACCGCTACTCACTTCGGAGACAGCCGATTCTAAGACGCCACGGCGGCGTCCTGGCAAATTGCACATCGGCGTCGCGGCCCTCCCGACGGGCTGATTAAATCTAATCACCGCCAATTTTGCCCGCGCGAAACGTTCGCCGACCTTCGTCTACCCACTTTGTTCAAGCTTCGAGGCAACTACACCCGCCGTGCGGTCTCGCAAGAGACTGACGTATCGCCGGAGGAACTTCAAACACCCCTTTTGTCGCTCGCCCCTCTAAATCCCGCCTGGATTAAAGACTGTACTGCGGTTGTCAATTATCGGCGAATAAATTTTCAGCTTATAGTCGTACCGTTGCCTATTCGCTTCTCAATTTTTATGTTCCTTATTAGAGTGTCGTTAGACTTGAAAGTAACAGGCTTTCGTTTGTAGTGGAAAATTATTTGAAAATTATAAAAGTGTTGCTGTATTTATCTAAAAAGGATCGATGTTGCGTACGCATACTAAACACTTTCTTTGTAATTTCTTTTGGTCAATTTAACATCGTGGTTATGAAAAAAGAAGTGCAAGAATTTTTTAAACTTCTCCACCAGTTACTATTCTTACTTTGAAAAAGTGAAATATTTATAACGCTATGATAAATCAATTTCCTTTTTAGATTATGAGACTTCTATTCGTGTCTGGCGAGTTCAATATTTTCCTCGCAAAACAGTCAAAGTTTATTTTCTTACATTTTTTAGTAATACTGTTACTTACCACCTTCGTCCATTATTTTACTGTTTATCCTTAGTTGGTAAAAAGTAAACAAACCATCCAACCGACGATCGCAATAATTTAGCAACGATGCAAAATTTCAATTAGATGGAATTAAAAATAACACGCATAGTTCAAGCTCGTGAAACGGCCTTGGCCACCGATAAAAGTCAGTAGGTAGATGCCAGCGATGGATAGAGTGGAACAACTTTAGAGATTTACGGTCGCGAAATATCCTCGCTGCGATCCGTAATGCCAACAGAAAGTTTCATGTTATTTCATGGTGAAAATTCAGTATATTCTCAATACCATGGTTCACGATGTATTAAAGGTTACGTTGTATTCGAAGAACTAGAATGAAGAGTAAAATTTTTGCGAAACATCGTAAATGGATATTATGGAATACGCGAAACGAGAGAAAATTAATATATTCTTTTACCAGTTCCTATATTTGAAAGTATCTTGAAAAGATTAACGTAATTTGAAACTTTATACCGTATCAAAACTTTAATTTAATAAAGGTTCTGATAAAAAATATTACTAAAAACACTGTTAGAATATTTAAGGTTCTACGAGTGTAGATATAATTGTGTAACATATTTGTTAAAAAAGCAGTTATCTGACAAGTGTATATAAAACACGACAAATTCGGTAAAACCAGCTACTAATGTTGCTTTATCATGTGGAACTGATCAAAAGTTATTATTCGATATAGTGCCAAGAATGTATTGCATGTTATTCTTCATAGGTTTGTTTCAGGATAAACGATGGTTCATTCTATTCACCTGCGTTTCTACCTATTTCGATAGTTTAGCAGTCACCGTATAAATTCAAACTAAGCGTCTCGGGTCCCTCGGATTGATTTCTCGAACACGAGCGTTTTATACGTCTCAATGTTGCTTTTCACGGGCATAAATCTTTCATGAGCTTGCATATGTACGTTGAACATTTCGCGTGTGTTGAGCGAATGGGACATAGGTACGTTGAAAGTTCGATATATATTATATCATCTACCGTGTCGAAGAGACGGTGTGATTTACATATTGTACAATATCCTATGAAAATTGTTTACTCTCAAAATATTGAACAACAATTTGCGTATATGTACATATATCGCATCATGAATTCTGCGAGCAAACATGCGTAACAAAGTTTTGCTCATGGAAGATTATAGTCATATTCACAACGTACTAAACTACGTTAAAATTAGTAAACGATAGACGATGGGCTTGGATCGCACGAAAACTGTCGAAGTTGGTTATGTCAACGAAATTACACGATTCGCTTGATACGGATACCGTCAGATCGATCAAATACGATACAGTCACCGTGGAACCTGTAGCACCTGGTACATGCAACATTTCGATAAAATGAGATTTTAGCGGCCAGAGTCCAAAGTTTCAGATCTAAAGTCTAAGGTCCTGAAATTCTAGTCTGAGAGTTGTAGTGTGATATCCGGGATCTGAATCTGAAGTTCGAGATTTTGAGTATAGATCGAATCGCAAAGGAATTCTAAACTTCGACTAAGTTTCATCGATCCGGTGGGATCTATTCAAGATATTGTGATGCCTCTGTAGGAATTTACCAATTTAAATTTTTGTATCAACCTACTGTATTTTTAGAATGCAAATGTACCAATGTGATGTAAATCCCATGATAAATGTTCCTAAATGTAGAGATACTAAATGTGGATGTTTATAAATATGTAAATATCCCAATATATTCCCGAGACATTCGGTAATCGATAGTAATAACGATTTAATACATCAGGTGAAAACTTATTAAACTTAAACGCAAGATGTAAAAAGAGGAAAGTCACATTTGGTATTCATGCCAGGACAATATGAAGTTTATAGGCGCTTAACGAATAAGAAGCTAGTAGAGTGGAACGAGATACTCGTCGGTTTAATTAACATTGTGCCGCACAATGCGGCATGAAAAATCGTCGCTTCTTAAATTAATCCTATAACAAAATGCTGAAATCTGTCGAAATACCCCAATTATAAAGCGTAATTTAAGTGAATAAAACAGGAAGCAATATTTCACATTCTCGTGCATTACAGTGAGCTTTTTCAAGCAAATATTCTCTTATTATAATATAACCATATTAATAACTTTTTCTCAAGACAGTAATAACAACGATAAAATATCCTCGTGACTTACATCGCAAACGAGCTGCGGAGCAATCGCAAATAAACCGGTGTAATATATTCCATCACGGCACACATTATCCTGTATCACTAGGTATGCACGAGGAATTCGTTATCGCAAAGCTCGTGCGTACGTGGCAAATTGTTAGTTCTTGGTATAACTCCGATTTCGTACAGTATATTTGCAACGGAATTTCTATTACTCTCATCGATTACAATTATAATTAACAACAAATAAAAGAATCGGAAGACAATCTACAGAAGAAAGACGAGTAAAACAGTGAAAAGAAATAGCAACGACGTTTAAAAAAACTCATTATGCTCGTCCCCATACAACTTCCCATTCGACTTTCAGTTTACAGCGGCTCGTAATTTTATTTCAACCGACGATAAAGCGATCTCGCGCTTATATTCTACGAATAGCGTTCGCCATGACACGACGATAAACGCCGCGTTCGTGATCATTATGCTGCTTACACACGTACCGTGGCCGTTTGAAGAGGGTGATTAATCGAAACAAGATTGCACTCGAACCTGGCGCTTCGTTGTCCCTTGGACACGAAATACTTTCGTTAACTCGACTTGTTGCGATTTCCAAGGCAAACTTTGTCCGGTATGATGAGCAGGTCCTCACGTTTGATCGACAACAAGCAGCCCGCTATTGTGAATGCGGCCATAAACCGAGTTACTCTCCGGTTCACGGACCACGAGGTTTGTGGAAATTCTGCAGAAACCAAATTAGATTAACCCGTTGTAACCAGACTGCGCTGAATTGTCCCGACGCCGATTTATAGACGTACACAGGAAACAGCGTATTGTCCTTCCTCCTATATCTCCTTTCCCTCCCGTTTACTGTGAATTTACATTTCAGACTCTACAATGTCCACCGAGTTGTTCGCCTTTTTCGCGCCTGCTGCGCGCCCGCGGGGTTTTCGCTTCCGGCGAGGCAACGCTTCCTGTTCGTTTCCCGACGTGCTCAGGACACGCACGAACGCTTCAGGGACAACGTTTGTGAAATCACGAAAATGTCCACGATTTTCTCAGAATACTTTCGCCAAGGGATCTAAAAAGATAGCGAGCTGTTTCGCGTCGTGCTACAAGACAAAATAATAGGGTTATAAAGAATCGTATTAGTTTTATGGTAATGTTTTGAGGATTTTCCGACAATTGTATACTGCGAGTGAGCCTTGCTAAGGATCCTTGGGCGACCCGACTGCTTGGCATTAAAAGAGGAATACATAATTACACGAGGTTAGAGTGGACGTGACTGGATACACCTTAAAAGTGCCTGGGTAGTTTACTCGAAGTGAGTGAAGAAGATCGTAGAATAAGGAAAGAAAGATGAAACGTATTACATTGCGTACACGTTGCAACTTAGAATTTCTTGAATATATTTGACTACAAATACTTTTACATTGACGTTGAAATTGCCTCGTATCTCTGTGTTTTCACATTTTTTAGAGATATTATGATAAAAAGTCTGACAGTAATAAGTAAGGAATATGTTTGTCGTATTTTATCGTACCACCAAGAGAGATCGCGTCTGCGTTACGACTTTCGCGCTCTCACGGAGCCGCGCAAACTTCGTTTGCGTTGCAATTACTTCGTTTACTTGGGTAGCTAGAAAGACGTGTCGCTTCTTGCAAGGGTCTTATCCGAGGACCGGTAGTCGCATCTTGTCCATGGTCCAAGCAACGTGGTTACGACTAAAAAGTCATGATCGAATTGGTGGCGATAACCAACGACGAATAACAACAATATTCAAAGGGTGATCGTTAAGTTACATCGATGTGACGCCTGAGGTTTGATAAAAACGAACGATTTTTTTGCCGATTTTTTTTTTTTACACTGTATCGCAAAACGATTTTACGTTGGCAAATTTACATTCTATGCACAATTGGTTGCTTATCGTATACTTGCGTGCATTGTATTTGTAAAGACAAAACTACCAAATTATGCAGTGTTATCTTATCACTGCGAGATTGCTATAACGTCGTATTACTCGAATGTAGTACAGTTGCGTAATCAAAATTGGCATTTTCCTGAGCGAATCTGTTTCTCGCGAATCGCGGTGTCCTTGTTCCACTGAAAACAACGCGCTGTCTGCCCAAACACTGTCGTATCTACTTAAGCGTTAATGATCGAATATTACAGGAATATCGGAAGGAACGGGAAAGAAAGTTGGTTATTTCACATGAAATTGAATGACGGTTAGACAAACTGAACGCAATATCGAACTCATCAGATGGGTTTAATCAACTCGGATGATTCTATCTTTGAACTTCTCGCGGAACCAATCGTTTGTTGATCTTTAATTAACTTGAATACTCGCCAGTCAAATGAATGGGCTTTACAAACGGAGAAATATTATTTTTTCATACGTAGCAACGTAGTTTTCTCAGTACGAGAAAATTTATTGCGTGCCACAGGTAAACACGAATCACGCTGTTTGTGCGCCGTTTAATAATATGAAACCGTCGGCGCGTACAAGACGGAACTTCGCTCGAATTCTTTAGAAAAACTTGCCATAACAAAATCTTTGAAGTCCTTCGTTTTTCAATTTTCACATCCAGCTAAAATGTATATGGACGAAATTTCTATGTACCGCGTTATTACATTTTAATTTTCAACCCGTACAATATCCAGTTCGTATCGGTATTTTTCTCCGTGATTATCGTTAATTCGTGTCCCATTGACTCGTATCACGGGACAAGCCTTTATTCTTTGGCCCAACCGATCATAATCTAGATCATGTTATGGGTTGCCCGTTCGATCCCTCTAAACTTTAATTGACGTGGATGGACGCGAGTATTAAACCGCATGGTCGTCAATCACAAAGGGTGGCCCGGCTGGTTACAGCCTCAGTGACATGAACAGGGATCCAATAGGCGGTTACCTAGCCGACTGTACTTCCGCAAAAGTAGTCCGCCGAGTGTACACTCTTGGTCGCATTGATATTCACAAAGTGGTCCGTGTTCAGGCTTAACGCGCGGTTGTCACGCCGCTGCCACATCACAGCCTGTTGTTTCGCGGTGAAAGTGTACTTTTGTCAATCGATATGCCATGTTCGTGCTTCCTTTTGACGAGCTATCCACGACTCTTATGTTATCCATCAATAAACCGAAGCTGCGCACAGTGAACCGTACTATTGAAGCTGGGTCCATACAAATGATAAATTTCGGCAGTCATAACACGAATAAAATAAATTTGAAATTTTATAACGAAAAATAGAGCCCAAGTAACGTTCGCTTTATATTAAATTTCGTATTTACACTTACGACAAGTTCGCGATTTCTAAATTTGTGTTTACGATTAGAAGCTGCTTAGAAATCTGATTACAACTTTCTCCCTGCTTCTCCTCTCCATCGCGTTCACTTACTAAGGCAACGAAAATGCTGCACTTCGAACCGATGTAAACGACGCTTCGATGAAATACATTTTTTAAAGTTAAATCGCTATATTGCTCGAAACTGTACAGATACAAATTTTTTCATGTGGCGTTTTATTAAATTGTAAATAACGATTCTGCAAATATTCCAACGCACGAAAGCTATAAAGTCACGCTGTTTTTACGCTGCAAGATCGAAGGGTAATTGGACGAAAAGTAGAAACGAAGAATAAAATCTGATAACAAGGATGCAGCAATATTCGTTGCAAAATTGCCTTGTTAAGCCGACGACGCGTATAGACTGTACTTGGTCGATGCGAGTTTAAAACCGTGAACGATAGTTCGTTATTCAAACAAAAGAAAAATCATCCAGTTCAATTACCCATGGCCGATTTCGAAACAATATTCACCCTCGTCGAATATCGACGATCGTATTTTTGCATCGGTAATAAAATAACGTTGTTCCTTCTGACGCGTCATTATCGATATAAAACAGGGACAGATTAAAATATTACCGACCACGAACGTGGCAAATATCATATATATATGTAGTAACTTATGGATCTTAGAGTAAGGACAAGTAATGATGATTTAATTAGGGTTTAGTGTAGGTTAATAAGCAATACTCAGTAACAAAAACCGATTACAATATCGTCGTACGTATCATTACCACACACGCCTTGACTTCCCGATTCACACTCCGTGACCTCTCAACTCACACTGCACTTCTCCACTCGCCATTCTGGCCGTTCTAGCATCCCTTTGTCTTTTCCTAGGCCCACCACACCCTAGGTGTTCCGCAGACGCTCGGGGCCAGGGTCACGTAGGCCTTTTCTACGAAACTATGCACTTGAAAAGACCGATGACACATTTATGGACCCGACGGCGCCTCGGCTCTCGCGACACTGTTCATGGTTAACTCGATGTTTATTAGGCCCTTTTCCCCGATACTACATATATATATATATATATGAAGTTACATATATATATATATATGTAACTTCACTGACAGCCTCGTCGCGGTACTTCGGCTTGAGGTATATTAATTGACGTACAAATTGGCGCACCTCCAACCGGCGTCGAGTGACGGAAATCAACGGGGGATCTTTTTGCTTTCTACTCGAACACCTTGTAACGATCAAGGCACGAAAGCGTAATTGAACGTTTCGTTCCAGGATTACGGTGATTTAGTTATACTAATAATAAGAATAATAATAAGAAAGAACGTTACAGCGTCTACTTCGATTTCAACTTTTATCTCGCGTGGAATGATTTTAAATTTGTGTAATTACTAAATTGTTTAAATTTTGAAGAACACGAAACATTTTTGTGAAACACGTGTTTCTATAACGAATTGTTAAAAATTAGTATTCGAAACAAATAAAAAAGAATATATATATACATAACTATGTAGGAAGGTACATGCCGAATAATAACAAGCAAAAATACAGGAAAGTGATATATCATGAAATCGCTACGATCATTTGGATATCGACGAACGTAAATATAGAAGAGTAATCATCGAATGTGACGTTATTACAAAGTAATGAGCAAATTTGCGTCAGTGGCTGTCTGATACGTGAGCCGGGTTGTCCGACTACAGAAATCGTAGCAGGGGTTTCCTTTGTTTTCCACCGCAAATCCTCGTTAATCCGTCAAACCGCCGGATTACTTGGCAATTAAATCGCCGCGTACGTTTTGTAAGTGAAGCGTGTAACAGCGGACAGCCTCGAATGGCCTGTTAAATTCGAACAAGCTAAGTTTAACAAGAAACTACGTTTCATACTGCCGTCGTGCTACTAACTTTTACCTTGAAATCTCTATAAAGTCGCGAAATCCTTTTATTAACAATGACGATTTCACAAGGGAATAAAAGTGTTTAACAACGCTTCGTGTATCGGTCACTATTGGTTTCTGTGGTAAACAGCGTTTCCTAGCCTCCGTTTGCGAAATTATTGAGAGCCCTTTGACTTTCACCCAGTGACTTCCATCGTAAAAGAGCGCACAATCGAGCTTTCTGCCGTGAGTGAAAAGCCGCCGTTATTTGCGTGCTCTTCGCAAACGCTTGTCCCAGTCGACAGCTGTTACAAAGTATGCGCCTTGCTTCGTGGATAAACGTTTACTGTATGCGTCAGGCAGCCGTAAAGCGCATCGTACATGATCGAAATATCGACGAGTACGTATATCACTAGCAACGATTAATCCTACCTGTGATAGCATGCAGCTTTTCCACTTCGATTCTTTTATTCAGGATAATACTCGACAGACGAATGCTCTTTTATCTTCGTTCAATTTCAGGAAACAATATCTTCGCAGTTTTTCATTTTCACAGATTGTAACTCCATTCTCGAAACATATTTCGTTTCATATTTTAAAGCTATGTCGATCGTACAAAACTTAAAGATCCATTCTTGTTTAGTACGCGCGATTTTTCACGATTAAATTCGTTCATGTAAAACACGTATTTCGAGTTCCTTTCATCTTCTATGCTTTTGTTTTTTAATTTTCGTTTTTTACGTCACGTTGCGAGTACGTAACTTCGGAATATCGTACTAGTTTTCCTAGTCAGTTTACGGTTATTTTGTAAAGGCTTGCAACGTCGAAATCGTGTTACGGGAACTAGCGGCGTGTCGTTAATTAAAAGCAAGGCAGCTAGAGGACACACGAGACTAAGCAGAACGCGTATGTAGGTGCGCGAGACCGTTTAGAAATTCTACAAATCCGACTCTCTCGTTGCTTGCAGACTCTAAACGAAAAAAAGGGAACCGTTCCATCGTTGAAGAGAGTAGAACGTCGCTCGTAACGTTCAATGATATTCAATAGTGATACGATGGAAAGCTGTAAAAAGGGGAATGAGCCTTTTCGTAAGATCGATGGATCGAATCACCCGATGAAGCAAATTTTTTCCCAACGATCGAAAAATCGGAGATTTTCATCCGTATGCTCTGTCACGGCGCCTTCTACGTATGGAAAATAGATCTCTCACTTTTTCCAAGATTTGACCCGATTCCGAAAACGGGAAGAATAGGACGAAAATTCTCGCGTTTGAAACTCTGTTAAATTAACAAACGTTCTCTCGAGGAGAATCAACTCTGCAGAAATTACCTTTTAATTAGTATTTATAGCGAAACGCCATTGACACGTCTGTGTCGATTCAATATTTGACTTGCTGCAGTTGGAAATTAATCCGTTCGATAAAATCGAAAGTGTAAAGTGTGTCATGGAGAGAATAACGATCGGTTCTGTGATGTTTTAGCACACGGTGGGGTTTTAACTGTTTCGGTTGAAAACCTGGCTCCATGGACGTGGAAAACGTTTTCATCCAAAGGGTTGGGGAATTACAGTCGAAGGTGAACCTACAGGTAGTAACGATTAGCAGGAAATCGCAATGGTTTCGAATGGGACGACGATGACGACGGTCGAAAGTTCGCGACACGTGTGGACCTTCTCGGAAGTGTTATGGATAGGAAGTTGCCGGGACGTGGTGAAACTCGGTCGCCGTTTACTGTGGCGAATTGACCACAGTTATGGTGTACGCAGATGAACACGGAGAATTACTGTGTTTCATATTGCGTGCAGGTGTGCCACACCCTTGCTCTTACGTGTCTCCGATGCACGTGTGTGCTGGTCGAGCCACGTACATGTCACTCAGACTCTGTCGCGTTGCAGTAGCGTTATTGGGAAACTTTCAATGAGTCTAATTAAGAAGTATACGGTATTTGTATTTATAAACATGCCGCAGTATTTGTAGCTTAAACTTTTGAAAATATTAGCATCTGTTACAAGGAATCGTAAAAATTAGTATCATAAGGTATTTATTTCACTGTCTTGAATATATACAGTACAATTACCGATTTCACAGAGTCATTCAGAATGGTGCTACGATAGGTACCTATCGTTAAACAACTACTATCTATTTCAGTCTCGACGCTAACAATAAAAAAAAAAAAGAAAACAGCCGAATGAATAGCTATCGAACTTTAGTAATAGAATGTCGCGTTTGAATTGCCCATCCAAAGTAAATCAAACGATCCTTCGGCAATTCTTTGCCCGTAACAGCCGTGATATTTCAGTGGAATCCGCAACCGTGTGTCTCTAAACTATCGTTTCGACCGGCTATTGATTCGCGATTGGTCCCGAACGTCGAGGCCGGCTAATGCGTCCCCGGAGTTCGCACTAAAGCGTCGAATCGATGTCTCATCTAGTCGCGTTCATCACGCCTAGAACGGACGTGTGTGAGAGACGAGGGGAGGGAAAAATGGGCAGAAGCGCGACGTTTTTCCGACGGTTTTTAATCGATGCACCCAATTACACCGGCTATATCGCCGTGTTTCGCAGCTAATTTCCCGTTATCGTGCGGGATAAAAGCGAGCTGGCTGCACCGGGGCCCGATTAACGTGCGGAATTGCACGGATCGGAGCATCAACCGTGCAACTGTATAAACTGCGTTTACGCTCGTCGTTTAGGCTGGGCTTAAAAGCTTATGATCGACGTACGCGACGGAATTCCGCCTAATTTTTCTTTTATTTTCAAATGTTACGCGCATCGCCGATCTTGCATTAACATATTTGCCAGACAATGTCCCACTTTGCGTACAGCGTGTTCCGATTATTGGAAAAGAGTTTAACGAAGAATTATGCTACTGCGTTTTAAAAGAATTTTAGAATAGCGTTAGAGGTGCCGTGAAGCTAAGTGACTCGTGTACAGAAGAGCGTGTATGTACAGGGGAGAATTTTTTCTTTAAGAAGTTTCGTATAAACTAAAAATCTTTTTATAACGATTTAATTATGCGATCGACGATATTTATCGACGAGCCTATGCTCCGATATTCTGTCGTGCAAGGTTTTCTTATGGCAAAGTGACAAACACGAAGTTGCTCTTATGTGTGTCTTTAAGTTTACTAGAGTCTCGAGAAATTGTTCGAAGCAGCTTTCAAAACAGCTATATACAGTTCAAAGGTAGTTAGTTGAAGTTCAAACGTGTTTGACACCAGACCTTTTTCCCTTTTACTAGTCCAGTCGTTTCTTCCGCCTTCTAATCGAGCAAATGTTGCTTATTATATTCCATTTTCCAATTTTTGATAGAAGAAAGTCTCGTAAAATATTTAATTCAACGAAGGAACTGCAACAGTTCGAATGAAAAATTTTACCTCCGAATTTTTTATTCGCGACAGGAACCCTTGTCGTGCCCTCGGCATTAAGAAAAAAAACATTATTGTAAAAATATCGTTTTGTTTCGGTCGCGGTGGATCAAATCGGTATAATAACAATAATACGAATTCGTGAAAATTGCTCCAACAGAGACTCACATCGTCGCGATTTACAGGGTGGACGGTTTTTATTACTCTTGAAATCCCTTTAAACGCTTGTAATCCAGCGTACAAACGAGCGCGAAATTTTTACGATCAATTTCAACTGTTTTTCATCAATAACAATGCTACTCTATAATCCTGTGCAAACTTTTCCAACGATATTTCTATCCCGGTTTCAACGTTGCCAAGGAACGAAGCGATTCACGATCGCTTTTTCAACGATGCCTCGAACCAACCCAGTTTCCACCCGTTCCATCGTAACGCTGTCAAGCCCCGCAAAAAACTTCTTTTAACTTTCCCGATCTTCTACCTGCGATTCAACAAGGAAAAAACTAATGAGCATAAATCACCATACGCTTGGTTAACGAACTTCGTGGAACGCGTTTTGAAAACAGCGTTTCCACTGTGAACGAGCTCTATGGCTTTGAACAATTTTACGGCTTTTGCTCGGAAGAAATAACGACGTGAAATCACGTATCGAACGAGCCGGTGGAACGGCAACAGTGGGGAATATCAATTCGTCTGTGTTTCCATCGTGATTCGTTATACCGTTTTGGCGTGAAACTGTCAGTTCTCCGCTTGGAAAGCCAGCGAAAGAACACTTTTCCAAAGTGATTGTCAATCAACCGGATACGAGTTGGACGAGAAGCCACGAGATTATTCACATCCAACTTGGCCAGCCAATGTAATTAACGATCGAACCTTGACTCCGTAGCAGCCGCGAGTCGAGTGGCATTGATCAGACTAATCGGATCAACGCAAAAGATTATTATCGAAATGAGACGGGATGAAGATCCAGGTTATCCGTTTCTTTTCCCCATCAATTTCGTTCTTCGTTGCCGCTGTCTCGTTCCATGTTTCCAATAATTCTATAATTTTTACGTCTGAAAAAACCGATCGACTTACGCTGCGTAAAACTTTCGAATTTCCATTATCCGTACGGCGAACTTTTAAACGAACGTTTGCTCGTGGAATGTTTCGTTAAGAAGCTGCAAAGATAATCGTTCGATGAGGATCGTTGAAATTTTGCCGATAATTCGCGGTACCTGCGACGCGCCGTTTTTCTAATGGCTTGAAATACGAACGCCATTTAACCTCGATAGATTAAAACAAAACATATTTTACAAATTTGCTGCGGATTGGATTTTTATTGCCTGTAATACTATATATTAAGAAATAATCTTCATGGGATACTAGGTGTTTCATGAAACTCTATGGGGTGCCGCGATAAATCGAGGCCAGATTAGTAAAACGTAGTACGAAAGTAAAATATAGGTGAAAAAGTTTCGCGTGATCCTATATCCGAAAATAATTTTTTACAGAGTTACGAGGAGCAAAACCGGAAAGATCGTGTTTATCGAGTGAAGTTATACGATGCTTCGTAGTTCTACATAGCTGTTTGTTGGCAAACGAACAGCGATCTTATCAGTGTCAGGTGTTTTTGTATATGTTTATATTTTCATACATACGTCTATACTACGGTACCAGATAGTTTACTCTATAGCATTAGTGTATCGTGAAATTACACATATATCCTAGAACTATGTAATAATACGTAGCATCTGCAATGAATGCATTAACCTCTTAACCTACGATTTACGTTCGAGAATGCCCGTAATATTTACGTTTGGCCCGATCATCGTACTATGATACGATGATATGGTACGGGCTATACCCGTAGTTGTAGGTTAAAGGATTAAGACGATTGATCGATCGTAATAAGTAAATATCTTTAAATAATTTTCGTATCTTTGTGTTTTTATACCACTACTGTCATTCAATGTTATAAGTAAGATATACATCGATTATTGTTCACTTTTTACACTAAAACACGTTGTATCTACCGCGCTTCAACGCTACACGAACAAAGCAATTCTTCCCATTTTTATAACACCACAAACGATGGCAAATGATGTTTTGGCGATACGTCTGTTTGCAATCGCTAACGAGGACAGTGAATAAATACCGCATAATCCGAGTTACGCGAATTCGGGTCCTTTTTGTCACTGCGTAAAAAGTCCTGGCCAGTTTGAACGATCGAATGTACCAATATTTGCCGAGCATTCGATCAACCAAACAGACGATCCTCTTTCGATCATGTAAAATGTTAATAACGACAAAAATCAACGAATCTACTCACCGACCTATTTTTTGTTGGTGCAAGTCGTCCGGTGGCCACGTGATGCAGTCGTGGTCTCGTCATAAATTATGTAATCACCGCGGCGACATTCGGGAAACGTACGTTCCCAGTGGCGTTGCATTAACGTTGCGACGATTCATATTCATGCGACACAGCTTCAACGAGACACACGTTAATAACGCCACATACGCGCGTGCGTGGATCGCCGATGAAAAAATGTCGCTGGTCGAACGTTTGAAAGCTTTCCTCCAACTTTTCCTCTCCGATTAATACGATTTTCGCGACCGCAAAAACGTAACGAGCTTATCGAAACGAACGTTCGATTCGTCGAACAAAAATCCCAATCGCGAACACGTTGCGCGCACTTTCGCCGTTACTGTTAATTAATCGATCGTTACACGACTTACTTACGCAAATCAGTTTACATTATAACGGGCCGGACGTTTAATATGCAATTTTCGCAGGACGGCGCCGGTGGATCGCTTAAAACGCAATTTCGTCGAGCGCCGCGGCGTAAATATTCATGTAATTTTGATGCACTCCATTTAATGGGCCGCGATTAAAAATCATTTAACGGCAGAGATTTTCAGGCCGCGCGATTATGCGTCCCGCGGACCGGCAAATCCACGAACCGTTCGCCCGGCTTCCAAATAAATATTATGAGCGAAACACTCGAGAGCCAGCACGTAATTGCTTCGACCCTGCTCGCGGTCGACTACCGACAACACGCTCGAGAAACGCTTTGGAGGGTTGGAGGGGAGGGGCAAGAAGCAACTTTCGACTCGGTCTCCAACTTCGTACGCTCGTAATCACCCCGAAAGCTTCCAGTTATTATTATTGCTGGCGAGAAATTGAGCTTCCAATGAAATTTTGAAGGCGAACTTGCGTCAACGGAGGATGGGAAGGATAAAGAAAAGTTGCGAGAAGAAAGCGTCGTGTTCGAGAAGGAAATGTAACTACGTGATTCGATAAAACGGAGAAAGCAAAGTAAACTACAGGGACAGAGGAAATATACGGAAGCAAAGATGAAATATTCATAATAAGGTATGGAGTTGTGGAAGCTAAATTATCAAAACATGGCAAAGTTCTATCGAAGCCCGAAATATTAACGTTTAAGAGAAAAGTAAGAAACGAAAACGGGAAGAAAAATCGGCAATAAGGGGGAAGAATGTATAGCTGAAAAATTTACTTAAACTACGCCGGTGCGCTTCAACGATGACAATGAACTTTGCAGAATAATACACGCACGATGTATGCCTCTGGCGCGAGCGTGGATGAAACTGAGCGCCACGATGAAAATTATGTTTGCATAATTTTCAATTTTCCCAGCACTCGCTGGCGGAACAGAAGATACAGTGGCACACCATACGAAGATTCGCGTGATTACAAAAATCTAACGGCCGCCGTTTGCGTATCGAGCAATTCGTTGAACAGACGGATCGGTGCGAACAAGAAATTAACGTGGTTAATCTAACAGCTGTGAAACGTTATCTTTTTTCTCCTTTTTATTATTCCGTCGACCATGCACGCTTTCCATCGAACACGACTCGACACATTTTCCCTCACGAACGAAACGCCGGTGAAACATCGACTAATGTCCGCGAGATCGTACCCTTTAATGCCCGACTAGAAATTTCGTATCGTTTATCAAGATTATATTCTTACGATTTACTTCACGAATACTCCGATCATTTGTCAATGAAAAATCAGCTAAAAACACATACAAGGATCTATCATGAAACGACTCACGCCACGTTCAACCGTTTTCTTTCCAATATTTCACTGACTACGAACAACGCGATCTTTGCACGTGAACAAAAGTCTCAAACAAATTCTCCGCTCTCTCTGTCCTTTATTTTTACTTCCTTGCCTATCGTCGTACACTCGGACGAGCTCTGGAAACGTTGCACGTTCCCGACATGTGAATGCCAGCAATCCAATCGAGCTGAGTTCGAGCAGTGTCACTCGTGGTCCCTTGCGATCCACCTTTAAGTGCGGATCGTGGGAACGAAGGGCGTCGCGTCGCGAATTGCACTGACTCTCGCAAATTCTCCGTTTCCCGCAGAAGCTTCCAATATCCCCACCCTCGCAGTTTGGCCTTGCTCAACGGAGCTTCTACCCCTCTTTCGACAACCGCCGCCACCACCGGGGCCGCCAACCCCTCTGTTAGTCGCTTTTAGCGCAAGCGCCTCTGCTTTTGTGTGGGCTCTGTCCTATCCTAATTCATATCCGCGTAAGTACGGTTATGTCCAGCCGGCAGGACAACAAAAATTTCTCGTTTTGCCACATCGTCTTACGGTTTTCACGGATTACGAGTCGCCGTCCGAGACCGACCACGTTTTTCTTTTTTTTTACGCGGCACGAGCGTAAAACGTTCGCGCGATCCTTCGCCTCTCTGCCAACTGCAACGGTTCGTCGTCTCTCCTTCATCTTTTATTCGTCTCTGACCTTCTCTTTCTCCCCATCGCTGTACCACCCTTCCTATCCCTCGTTCCGCTGCCTGGGGTTTCTTCATGCACCGAATACTTGCGGTCTCTGGTGAAATTCTTTCTCCCTCGAAGAAATTGAGACGTAGTCCGATCCGCGTCCTGATTTCGAGGGATCGTTCCTACAACGATTTATGATTTTTCGACGATTCTATCCAAATAAAGGAAATTTCTCGATTGACGTTTATTACGCAGTTAAATCTCCGTGGTTAAACGATGAATCCAACGAGAGTGTACTATGCTGGGAACTGAACTTGGTACAATGAAAAAGTTACACGACCAATTAGCAACATCAGCCGTCCCCGTGACTCGTACAGTTTCCCCGAATCGCGGCTAACAACGAAGGCCCTTTATTCCGCAACGCAAGCATACAAATCCGTGGAATAAAAAGCGGCGGAAGAAGTACAAGCTTGAAAAATCAGGTCGTTAGATTGAGAAATCGAGTATAGTCGTGGCACATCATCCGAAGTCTTGTAAACAGGCACACTAATGAACCAACCTCTCGGGAACGTGGCTGCGGTTGTGGTCGCCGTATTTTTCGCTCATCGGCGACGCTGCATGATCAAAACTACAGCTTCGCCGAGAGTGATGCCAGTGATATGAATAGAGCCGCAGGCAGCTTGGTCGAGAATTAAAATTACCCTGGAGAATACTCGCTCGGCTTGGCTAGGCCTCTTCTTCCCACCTCGCCTATTATTTGCCAGCTAGAATAAACTGTTTCCCTCTTTCGCCCGACCTATGCACGTTTACACTTCTCTTCGCCGCTCCGTCCCACGCTTCCGGTCCTGCTGCTTGCTCTTTTTCACTCAGCGTGCAGGTTCGCGTGTTTATTCCCTGTTCGTTGCCTTTGTCGTCCTATGGCCTATATCGCGTATTCTCTCTCCAGCTTCGCTATCTCTCGCTCCGACCTTTTGTTTCATTGGGAAACACCGAGCCCGCGGCTGATAAACCTGGCCAGAACCGTCCAGGGATCCTGCCGAATTGCACAAGTTTTAATTTCCTCTGGCGGCCCGACCCGCATAGACACAATCGCCGAACTTATTGCGCGTTCCAAGTTCCACGTTATTGCTGCGCCTCGGTTCTCTCTCTAACTCTTTCGCCGCCGAATTTCTTCGATTATTTCGAATCGATCCGGCGAGGTTGTTAATCTTCCACTTGCAGCGGACAGATTCTTGTAAAAATGTAATTTTATAACGAATAAAGCATGGTTAAGACGGAGAATGGCTGGTTGGTCGTAGAGAGCGAGAGGAATTGAGGAGAACGAGAGGCTAAATAATGCAACGGTTCGTTTCTTCGGTAGCTGAAACGAAGAAACGATCCTTAACAATCTCGAACTAATGGCTGCTGCAAAATAAATATCTAACTCGATCTGGGAAATTGTATGATCAGGATAGTAGCGTTGGGTAAGGCTGATAGGAGCGGAATCCTTGGAACAAGCGGAAACTTCGTGCTCCTGTTTTGTTCTTGGATTACTATATGACGCTGGATATAATAGAGTTTGTAGAGGGCTTTTTAGAAGCTTCGAGTAGCGGAGCAACGAAACGTCCTGTTTTAATAGAGATTGCAGTCGTTGAGGTAGCAACCATGGATTCTCTAACACGTGTATCGAATGCCACGAGTCGGTTATTATACGGCCGTTTCTTTTCCCTATGTCGCGAGAATAAATATCTTGCTTAGGGCAAAAGGAATTACCATTTTGAACTCGATACGTGGTATAAATCGACGAAATTCTAAACCAGCGTCAGATTTTGTCTGCCGTTAAGATTCATTGATGAAAGTTCGGATAGCTTTTCGTGGGAACGTAGGTACGTAATGAAGAATACACTCTAAACATACGTATATACCATATCTGATTTGTGCGCTTCTAGAGAATAGACGCCCCTCTGGAGAATAGGAACTCAAAATTGCACGTAATTTTGGAGTGGTAGTTGATTCTGATAGTCAATTCGGTACACCCCTGAGCGATCGTACATACCTGACCGGAATTAGAATGCTTTCGAAGCATACTTCGATAAAAGTTTCCCTCGCTGTATCCAGCACTGTTGCACAATAAATGGACTGATGCGCGTGTAATAAAACTATGTGTAACAGCTATGCGTTAACTCCGCGTTTAGAATAGTTGCGAACCATGAAATTGGATAACACGGGCCAGCAATTCCTCTTGCTGGCGAACCTTTATTTTTTTTCATGAATTTTGAAATTTATCCAGCACGATATCGTCGTACGGTTTTCAAAAGCAAGTAGTGCGCTGTTATCGCTTTCCGTTTGACGTAACGTTTGCCTGCCAAAGATCCACGACGATCATTGATCGACGAAATAAGAAATGCGAGTGGGGAGATAGTTTGAAGCAAGGCGAAATATAAAAGAATCGAAGGAAAAAGAAAGGAAACGTATTAAGAGAGCGAGAAGGACGTCGACGTTAAAAATAATGACGAAAGAATATCGGCAACGATAGATTCATAATAACGTGGCAAGGCACGCGGCCATCGAAAATATAGAGCAAGGGAAACCTGACCGTATTTGATCTGCGGATCTGAAACTCTGCCAGCTGGATGAACTTACAGCGAAATGAATTGGAGATTGAGTATGCTTCGCAAGGAATTTCACTAGCGCCGCGCCCCGAAGTAGCCGCGTTCTCCTTCATGAATTTCATCAGTCTGCCTTACGAGCTTCATAAATTCCCAAACAGCCTCTAAATCGCTCGCGAACTTCGCGTTATTTGTTTCAAAACTTCGATTCGAAACGGCCGTATCCGTCGCGATTTCCTTCTTGTTCCAATAATAATGGAAAATTATTGGTTTCCTTCCGAAACTGGTGACGTGTATCGAAACCGCGATCGTCCCGATATTTTCACGGTATTCTTCGAAGGAAACGTTAACGCACGATCTTTCGAAACAATCCACCTTTTTATTCGATGTAATTACGCTCGCTCTGTTTCTAACGGAATCACAGGAACTTCATTTTCTTTTGATCCGGATCGGATTCGTAGCTCAATCACCGATTCCCGGTGCTTATTTTCCGTTCGTGGCACGAGAAAGAAGGAGATTCTGGGCGAAAGCTCTATAAGAGACACACCAAGCCACGGACTGCTCTTTGAGGACTTGCATTCGAGCTTTGATCAACGATAGTTGCGCTTCTCCTTCCTCTGATTGTTCCGTGTCCCTCGATCATTTCATTACGACAAATCGTTCGTAACGATGTTCCTTTTGCCGCGAGCCATCTGATCTTTGTGGCGAAAGTTTTCGTACCGGAAAGAGGTGGTGTTTTTACTTTGATGGTCGAATAACTTGGTAATATTCTGCTTCTACCGAGAACGATCCAATCGATCAACGTTTAAACTACTCTTTCTCGAATAACGCGAATTTCAACTCAAGAGTTTAGGAAAATAATATTTAAATTTAAAATGAACGAAGAATATTGACGATAGGAAAAGGGAACGTCGACTCGCTTTCGAAATTTGAATTCGTCGTACCGAAATTAATACTCGACAAATAACGAAACGATTCAAGCACGCAGAGATTCGGACGATTCCTTCCGATAACACCATCCACAGCTGATCTCTCGGCGAAAACAAGACATTTAGTCTGATTTAAAATACACAGACGTCATCGATTTATTCTTCCACTTTCCTACAACCGTGTCAAGGAGACACGAGTTGCGGTCACGGACGACCACGAGTATTCGACGTAACACCGCGTGGCAAAAAGTGTTTGGAACTAGTTAAACTCGTTCACCGCGATCCCCGTCAGTTAATTTATGCTCCTCACGCGCTTGATTCATCCCTGAAGTTACTCGTTCCGTGTCAGTTAATTCCGTTCAACAACGAACAGGGTGGAGAAAGGCGCGAATAAAGGAAGAGGGAAACGGAGAATTAAAGAGAGCAGGCAGCGTGATGTACCTATCCAAAGGCAGTGAATATTCTGCTGCCGATAAAAGAAACTCGTGACCGGTCGAGATGGGCCAACTTCGCGAATCTCTCGACGCTATCTGTCCCATTACGCGGTTACACTCGCTGTTACCTCGACCCGGATTTTATTTCGGAACAACAGAAGGAAACATTAAAAAGCAGGACACGGGGCGCCAGCCAGAGAAACAGTCGATGCTGCATTTCCGTAATCTTATCGCGATTCTCTAAATTTTGGTTAAAATCTTGATAGATTCTGCCTGTTTGATGGTCAGTGTAAAATTAGTACCACGCGTTAACACCGCACTGCGTACAGAAGCGTGAGCGTTTTCGCTGAAGTTCATATTCGAATGGAAAAATTGCTTTGGATAAAAATTGCGCGTAAAACTTCTTATACTCTGTCCTTTTCATACGTATGCTTTGCTAGAAGAATAAACCAGAGAATATCTTTCTTGTCAAATGAGGATTTTAGTTCTACCAACTAAAGACGTGTTAACAAATAGCATTAACGATGTAAAGAAAAATTCCTCGATTTATAATAATTAGACTGCAGATGCTCGCAACTTTAACGTTATTAAAGAAATGAAAGTTAAGTATGAATTCGTTTCAGTACTTGATCCTGAATATTTTACATACGTGTGTGTTGTGTTCTCTTTCTTCTTTTGCATATCGTATAAATATTTTTGCATTTTCAAATTCTCCATAAACGTGTAAACATCCACCAATATCTAATAATGAAAACATTTATTTTTATCAAAATTCTCGACATAGATCGAACCTAGGCGGAGCTAAATTGCCCCGATTTTTCCAATCTTTGTGACAGCGAGTTACGACGGCTAACTCGAGAATATCTTTGACTGGTTGAAGGGAGAGGATCTCTTCTCCTCGCCTCGTGTTTGTGCGATCTCCTTAATCAGGTGGGTACATTTTTCTTCCGGTAAGTGGCGATTCTCTTATCTGACTTCCCTCCGCCAATTCTCCGGCCCGTTCGCTTGCTGATGCAGTTTGGTGCCAAGCAACGTAACTGCTGCTACTACCTGCTACGGTGGTCCTGCTGGAGTTGGGTGCTTTCGAGGAAGAAACAAAGAGGAAGAGAGAGAGAGACTGTACTAAAGGCAGCGATCTCGAGAAGGATCGAATCGACGAGGAGGCGACCCGACAGAAACGGAAGAGAGAAGTATCGTTTCAAAGGAGTAGAGGAGAATGCACGTGCCGAAGGGATAGCGGCTTTATTCGGCGGCAAGTATAAACTCTCCTGCAGCGAAGAAATATAACAAATACTTAGCGTTTAAACGTGTGTTGAAGAAAGAAAAATGCATCGGTGTTCTCTCGAGAAGAAAAATACCGAGGAATTTTGCATTTTAAATGTTAAATGAATTATGTCTCTCTGTTATGCGCTGCATGTCGAATTTAGATGGAAAAAAGAGAAAATTATGAGACAAAATAGGAGTAACGATACCGTGGAGTGATAATAAATGCTCTGAACGATCGAATTTCTTTTCGCGTGATTATCAAAAAACACAAAGGACACAGTGGAGCTAGAATGAGGTGTATAAAAATTTCCACAGCCTGAAAAGATCGCCAACGTATGCATGGGTTGCTTTGAGCTCGGCTTTATTAGACACTGAATTCCGAAAACACACGCCAGCTTCAACGATATCTGCCTCGGTTTCGACGTCTTCGCGTGCCTCTCAACGATAATAATATAGCCGGGTAGCATGCTCGACGAGGGGTGGCAAACACGTAGCACGGGTCGCGGCGGATGAACGAGGACGCGGTGTAATTGCTGAAGCAGACTGAAGCAGCGGAGAGACGGGACACGAAAGACTCGAACGAGGAAGCCCAGAGCAGAAATTCTATTGAACGAGCTGTGCACGCGGCTCGTCGGAAAACGCGGAACGAGCCGCGCGATTCGTTCGAGGATTCCCTGAAGAGGCGCACCGCCATCGCCCGTCAGCCTTTCAGTGTGACACTGACGCGATTCAAAGCGCTAGAAAAAAAAATAGCAACTCGGGCAAAAATGCTTTTTCCTCGTAACTTCGTTCGACGTGAATTTCACGCGTGGATTATCGTTCCTTCGATTCTTATCCGGTAGACGAACAACGCTCGCGGTGAAATGCTCTTCTCTGCGATGTTTCCGTATCGAGAAAAAGAAAACGAAGAGGGAAGAGGGCGGGGTGGAAAGAACGTTTCCGAAGAAACAGAAGATCTCGCTAGGAAACGGTCAAGTTTCCCGTTCAAAACTTTCAGAGAGTGGGCTCGAGCTTCTGCTATCCTAGAAAACTTGCAGAGTTAAAGCGTCTATGGTGTTCGAACGATCTCGAGGAATTGTTTTGTAAGAGATGTAATGGCAACAAAATCTGGGGATTACTGAGGAGATAGGACGTTGAACGTTGTTTTCTTAATAGTGTTTCTGAATCTTCTTATAACTTTCGATTCATCGATAATGCATCTTTCAGCAAGAAGAATAAACGTTAACCTAGACGTTCAGAAAATATTTTTGTTCTCAGTTGGAATAACTGACAATGAGTTCATAAGTGATCAGAACAATTTGTATTAGATTCGAGGTAATTTCAACTTTACCTTTCGTCCCGTCATCCAATTGTCTCCAACGGATAAATTATACAGCGCAGATTAACAAAAAGTACTCTGCAATTAGGTGATATAACCCAAACTGTCGTCAAGAGTTAGGATCGTCGAATGGTTGACAAACATCGATGTCGGGAATGTTCTACTATAAGCTACCGCGGTAAAGAAGTCCAATCTACTTGTCCAAGACGACAACACTGTCGTATTTGTACCGTACACATACATACACGGTTGTTTATGATGTTTGGAAAAACAGGATCTTCCGGTCGAACGACGAAACGATGATAACAATAATCGTAGAAAACCGAGCGTTGCGACAAAGTATTGCCACGGAATGCTTAAAAAATGATGGTCCAGCGAAAATATTTTTGGACGAGAATGTTGGATAGGCGACGAGAAACTTTTCCTCTGGCGTTTTAGCAACGCTGAATGGGACATCGGTTGGATACGCCGTCGGCCATCGCGGAAAATATATATATATACTAAATATATATACCAGGGATATAAGATAGGAAATAGAATAGGCTCTGTCCGCTATGTGGCGTAGTGTGTTGCGTGTCTCGACTCCGTGAGTTCAGCTTCGTTTGGAGTTGTAAGATTGGAAAACTTGGTTGCAGCGTTTTCTTACCTCCCCTTTCGTTTCACCGCCCTAATATCGTACAGCCTTTGCTCCGCTTTGTTCGGATATGGTATCTCGATCTCGGTCCTTCGTTAACATTTGTCCGACGATTTTTCGCATTTCCTATACGGAACGTTTCCTTCTTGCAGGTTTTAAGGAAACTGTTTGTTAACCCGTGATCGCCCGTCTTTGTCTTTTTGGACGATAAGCTTTGCGGTTTACGGATTTTTCGTATTAAACGTGGTTCCTATTACAGTAGGTTAAAAGTATCGTAGATATAAAGAAAGAATCTTCTTCCGTGTCATTCTTCTAATGCGCACCGTTCCATAAGTGACGACGAAGATATGCAACGTGAATTTTCAAGACGATCCGAAGATATCCCGGCGATAATATTTGCAACAGCGAGACTGTCTCCGGAGAACCGAGACAAATTTACGTTACGTGTTTGGCTGAAATAAGAATAGAAAATAGCGCACGGGAAGACTGCGTGATGTTCTCGTTCGAAATTTGTCAATTCTGTGCATACGAATTCTCGCATTCGAGCAACTTTCACAATGCGAACTCTTTCATGGTGTAACGGCGTTGCTAGCTAGCTTCGAAACTCCAGGTCGCCGTCAGTCCCTGTTGAGACGTTGCAGCGAAACAAAGCACCAAACTTTACGAAATAATAGGATTTTAAATCAACTATGAAACACCATGATCCGAGATATATGCATTCTAAGTCTCTCCCGCGTGAATTGCTCGCCAACTTTCTACCGTTTTCGCAATAAGAACATGCAGTCGTTCGTTGCGACTGAAATATGCATATCGAATCGGTTGTATCGGCATTATCGTGCGGAACGAGCGTACGTCTCGCAGTCATCCTCCCGCTTATCATAGTTTCTTCTGCATTTATTAAAAGGCTTTTTCTTCTTTCCCGGTGCGCTGTTCTTTCGTCCGGCTCTTAGTTTGCCAAGGGAATCCTTTGCATCGAGGAAATCACACGGGTTCATTTGGCAGTCTGGCTTTGTGTTATGTAAACAGAAGTCAGAAATATCAAGGACGAGACGACGAGGAGGTAAAGGAAGAAAACAACGAACAACAATGAAGAGTAACTCAGTCCGTGCGCTATCTGCAGCCTGCGCAGCACTTTGTGCTCTCCTGGAACCGAGTATTGTACGGCAAGCTTCGAAAAAACAACAGCTTCAGCGGTCGACTCGACGAACTGTTGAATATTTAATCCAAAGAAAGCGGCAGCTTTATGTAAGGTGGCTGACTTCACCGTGGCGTATACATTTTCTCACACAAACATCGTAATTAAAAAAACGTAAACGTGCATCTGTTCTTGCAACCGTTTGCGATCTATTCTCTTTTACGATCTATTTCTTAAAAAAAAACACACACACACAGATATATATGTATATTCCTGGCTTTCCTCTTCGTATGCGAGACGTCTCCTGCAGTCGGTCCAAGTCGACTTCTAGACGCAGTGATTAAAAAATACCAGCGTATTTTCCGTGGAAAGGAACCGAACGGAAGTTTCCGAGGGAAAAAGATGAACGACGGTGAAAAGGCCGATCCAATCGACGACCAGTTGACACCTGGCAGGGAACTTTGGAAAATCGAAATGAAACATCACTGGCGAGAACGTTCTATGGCTGTAGGAGTAGACAGCGGGTGGAAGCGAGAGGGAGATGCTGATAGATAAAGAAAAACATCGTGTGAAACAAGGAAGGACGCGTACGGTCGGGGATGAGAAAAGGAGAAACAAAAGGAGCAAATGAAAACGGAGAACGAGAAGGGTGACGGGAGACGGAGAGAGAAGTCGGTGTAATCAACGAGGCATGCCGATTTCAACCTCCGAACGATTTCCGTTGGGGGAAACGCGGTATTGTTAAAGGAGCGGGATAAATAAACAGTTCCCGAGACAGTGCCGAGCACTTGGTAACAGTTGGGGACTCCAAGTAGGCGTCAAACACCAGACCATTTCCTTTTGCGTTAATTATCACGTCGAACCGCGTCGCTTTACGTTACTCTCGTTTCAAGCCAATCGTTTCTCTTTCTCAATGGTTACCGATTACAGCGGAAATACGAGTATCTTCAACGACATTTCGTTAAATAAAATACGAGGGACGGATCGCAAAGATGACCATTGATAGCGTAATTGTAAATGTATTGGCACGGTCTCCGCGATAGCGTCTCTTATTTCGGTATTAGGGTAATGGACGTTTCTGGACAAATACAGAGAAAATTGAGACACGATTGCTCTCCTTTATTATTTCACTAACGCTCTAAACGATAATAATAAAAGCGAAGAAAAGTTGGCACGATCGAATTATCTAGATTTCGGGGAAGATATTGTAAGAAATTAAATTTAAAAGAGTACAAATCCCAACTACATTGATCACCATCGTTCAACGTTCGAATTCGATCTGCAAATGGTTGTAAAAAGATTTCTCGAAGATCTATAGGGCAGCGGTGTTTTTCCTATAAGTTATCGTGTTTTGAGAACGAAGTCGTCCGTTTCGTGCTACGTTTGCAGATTCCATTTGAATATCGTCCGTACTCCGAGAATAGAGAAAGGCCGGTGAACGATCGATCGGTGTACGATGAAAAGCGGCGTGGTATCGTTAAACGACGCGCGTCGTGCACCGACGGCGCTTGGAAATAGCTCCATTGACTTTTTCCACTCTGTATAATCTCGGCTGAGAGTCACGGTCTTTGGCAGTCGCTGCCAATTCGGTTTATCCTGCGTCATGCTTACATAATGCAAGCGCCGGCACGCTACTGCGGGATCAGCGGTCGTAGTTGCAACTGTGCACGATACCATCCATGCAGCACGTAAAGCGATTTCGACGATTGAGCGCGAGATATTGCATGGTCGTTCGACGACTAAACTAAGGGATACACTCTGGTGCCGAACAATAGCTCGATGGACCATTGTGTCAGACATGCCTTACGATAATTATTGGATAAATGGGATTTCCCATGTTACCGATCGTCCACGTAATGGACCATTCGTTAATTTCTCATTTTCGTAAATGTCGAATATTCCGCTATCTTTGATCTTTGAGTGTTCGAACTTTTACTATGTTCGATTTTTAGAGAAATCGGTATCCTTTGTTCTTATAATCGTATCGCGCGAAGAACTTGATCCAAAGGAAATAATAGAACAATAGTAGAATCGATAGAGAAAACTGCTTATTTCAAATAATTTCGATTTTGTAGCTAGACGTGACGTTCTATCGTTAACCTCGTTAAGGCTGCTTATGTTGGACGTCGTGTGTCGAGGTTGAAACGTTTGCGCTGTTCTTCATCGTCCCCTTCTTCGTCGATTCGATCGACGGAAATCCAATATTATTCAAGGCAGTAAGAAACGTAGAAAGCAGGAGAAAACAAAGAGAAAGAAAACAATCGAACTAGTTTCCAGCGGTTAGAGTGCTCATCCCAATAAGGGAACGGAAGCAACTGTAACTTGATTTATATGGGTGTTTCCCCTTCCCTATCGAGCACCCTCCTTCGAGCGACCCTCATTCCTCTTTCGTGTCCAGCTATGGTGTTCCAAGTCCCGTAGGTCCTTGGCAAGATCGGATAGAACTTCGCTGGGATATCGCTATACCTTAACATCGAATCGAATCGAGGTCGTTGGTTTGATCGTGAAACTGTAGGTGACCTACGAGACATTTCGTGTCTATCAACCTGCGTATATCGTTCCAGTCGAAGCGAATTTCGCAAATAGAGAGTTACGGATGTGTATAAAAGAACAGGAAAACGAGGAATTATTTGACACGAAGCTATTATAGATTTCGAAGGAAGAAGAGACAGAAAGATCTATTCGGTTTATTGCTCGATCGAGCTCTTTTTCTTCCTTTAACTGGTTTCATCGTTTTTATTGGCAATAAAGCAACGATCGATGCAAGTATAAATGTTCGCGAGCTGTTGGAAGATTTCAACCAGGAACGCTTCCAACACCGAAAACTTTCCAATTTACTATAAACTTTAATAACATCAACGCCTAGCTCAATTACAAATTAGTTAATCCAGTGACAACTCGTAACAAGTGTGACGCAAATATTTCTCCGAAATTTCCCATCGTCGCCTGTTGATGCAATTTCATTTTACTTCGTCGTCCCACCCGCTTGGGTTATCTTCATCCCGACGGAGAAATTTACTTTCTCGCCGTATCGAAATTTTCGTTCCGTAATAGCGTTGCGTCGAGGCTGCGGTTTCATTTTTCCGCGAAATCGAACCGCGACCACTCGTATTTCCTTAAAAGCGCGTACAGCGTAGAATTAAAGCGGAACAGCCGAGCAGGAAAATAATTACACCGATTGGTCGAAGCTCGGTGGTCGATGCAGAGACAGAAAGAATCCAAGTATTTTCGACGAATCTATCTATCCGAACGATATATCGTTCCGGAGCTATCGATGTCACGCATTGAATCGCAGATGAAATTGTAGCTTCCAACTGATTTCTCGACTAACCTAACGAACTAACCGAGGTCGTGCACCTCGCGAATTAACGTATTCTAGTCGCAAGAGAGAATGTTTTTAAAAAAGGAGACAAGATCTTCCCTGTGTAAGTCGTATCACGCGAAGGAAGCGGTATCTTCGTTTTGCGCGAATTCGTTTTTTCTGTTCGTTGGTGGCTGCAGTTGTTTCGGCCGGATAATCGAAAATGAAACGCGCCGATTAAGTTTTGTTTTTTCACCGTTGTAAATGCTTTAGCCGCGAGCTTCCTGTGCGATTAAAATATTCTCTTCGTCTCGCTATCCGTTTTTTCAACGCGACTAATGCAAACGGTAGATCGATCGGCTATCGAATGAGAACGAAATGAAGTCAGGATTAATTTTTCCCTTGCTATGTGAACGAATGGAAAGCGACTCGCGTCTGACGATTCATTGCTTCCAACGATGTTATTAATCCGCGTACGAACGCTATGCGATCACGAGATACAGCAAGAATTGGAATTCAGTCCCCTTAAACGGTATTAGAGTTTATTCCGCGTACCGCGAAAAATAGTTTCGATGCTCAGTTTTGGGGATTGTTTCTCGGAAAAGCTGCTTATGAAACGTGGAATCTTGCTTGCTTCCATTTGTCCTCATATCGAATACACTGTTGGTATTATACGTTCAACAACATTATAAAATACGTTGCTTCGACAAAAGGCAAAATAGTTAAATTTCGTCGTCCTGTTCGACGTTTTATTTCGAAATCATTGCGACACTTTCTACAATCAGACGGAGACCACTCGCGCGGACCGATGACAAACGGTTTTACGTCAGGGTGCACTCAGACACGCCATTACTATAAAACAACGAAATTCGTTCTAACGGAGCCGCTGCTTTCCAAACGTTTTCCCGTAGACAGAGAGGGTAAAGTGACAGGGGCGTAAAATGTCACAAGCGTAGGCTGTAAACGTAGAATGTAAACGTTGCATCGCGCAAGACTGGAGTGCACTTCGTTCCTCGCAGCCGACTTTTCGATTCGCTCTCTGTAAAAACGAACCAACGGCGAGCCGAGCAGCGACAGCTTCCGCTACCGCGTCTCGAAACGTGAAACTCGAGCGTCGAGCACGTTTCCAAAAGCGGTGCGTCCCCATTCCCCCTTTTCCCATTCTGCTTGCTGTTCCTGAGAACGAAAGAACATTTCAGAAACGATCCAAGGCGAATCTCGCGATCGATATCGATACGTCTATCCCCGGCAGAAAGCGTCGCGATTGAAATGCATTCTGTTCCCTAGAATTTTATAAAAAATGAAAACAATACCCAGGGAAATAAAATAGATTCGACGGTTCCGTCGCTATCCCGTTGCCCTTCTAACTTGCGAAAGCACGATCTATGTGTTCGAAACTGAGATTATGTAAATGCAAGCCCGTGGTACGATTGTGCAACGTATAATGGGCAAATAATAGCAATAATCATCTATTACAATGTATAACGTGTATATAGCGTGTATATATGTTCGACAAATTGTCAAAACGCAAAACATAGCGCACCTCATTATACCGAATTGCAAAACGGACACCAGGAACCTCAAACTCAATTCCCAGTGCAGCAGGAACGACGCTATCGATCGAGTCGCGGTAGAGCGCATAGATCAACTCCTGGTATAATGCGATGTTCCAACTTTTCGTTGTTCCAACTAGCTCAACCAACAAGCACATTTAAAGGCCAGGGTTGCTAGTTTTACCCCTCGACTCCGAGATATCATCCTTGGCAATTTTATTTCGCTGTTAGCAACGAATTATAGTTTCGCTCTGAAACTAGGCATTCGATGGCGAGTTGCGAGAGAAAAGAAATACGAAAGATGTTGGCAACCGATCGAAGGCATTCGATGACGGTAACAGTGACAGTAACAGAGGGACTCGAATGCTAGTGGTTCTCGGTCGGTCGGCAGTAGCGAAGAATTGCAACAGTTTCGCGACTATTTCCCGTTCTTCTGTTCGTTCGACTGTTTTCTATCCCTCCAGCTCCGTCGTGTTTCTCCACGCGTTCTCCGCCCATTCGACGTCCGTGTCTCGGACGCGCGAACATCGCCTCGCCGAACTTTTCGTTATTATCACCCTCGTCCTCCGATTCGTGGCAAAAACGTTGCTCCGGCGCACCGTATCGCCGGTTACGGACCACTGCTCCTCGCTTCTCGTCTACTTCCTTCCTTTCTGGCCCTTGTTTTTCTCGCTATTTATACCCGGAACCGTTTCGCCGCGTTTTGATTAGCGGTTCCGTCGAAACGTTCGGTCAGCCATGGCGTACTTCTTCCGTTTCTTTTTCGCGGAACGTTACTGGATGAAACCGTCGACCGATTCGTCATAAGCCGGCCGAGATTGAAAAGCTTTACCCGACCGACCGTGAAACGGGATATTCGAGGTATAATACGTTGTTTAAGCTGCTTCGGCGAGGAATATAGGACGGGCACGCTTTCTGCAGGATGTCAGAAAGGATCTCGAATGTTAAATTTGTAGACCGTCTCTTATGATTTACCGTTGGATAATCGGATAATTGGATAATTGTTGGATACTCGGAGAAATGAAATGCGGTATGCGAGATAGTTGACCTCGCGGGAGCTGCTTAATGCAGTAGATATCCACCAGGTATAATAAGTTACAATATCACAGAATGTGTTTCAAAGTTAGCTTCCTGAAAATAGGTATCTTCGGATTCTCGATAGAGCACGAAGGAGTAAGTAATTTTAAGCGAATTTTCAAGCACAAATTACGCAAATAGTCGAATTAGAATGCATCGAGTTCGCTATTGTTTCGATCAAACAACGCCAGAAACTTGGAGAATCCAAAATCGAACATCGAGTCGTCGATTCGGATACTCGATGCAAGCCGTCTCGCTGAATCGTCGATATCGACTAGAAGCTTGGAAACGACGGAGAAAAAACGGAGAAAGGAATAGAAAAAAAAGGGAACAGCAGCGAGAACACCGAAGAAATCGAAATAGAAAACGCAGTTTCTGAGAGGCATTGGAAACGGTGCACTGGCGTTCCCCAATTCTATCGAATCAGATTGTTTATGCGGAATATTCATTGGCTAGGGGGTGCAAGGACCCTGAAAGGGGTGTTCACCCTTCCTTGGATCTGATCGATAGCGGAGAAACGACGGATGCTTCTGAGACACGGCTGCCGCCACCTCGTCGTCGGTACCGTTTCCATCCGTTGATTCGCGTTTATCCCTCTCGGCAACCCCTTAATTGCATTGTTCTGCCTTAACGAAGCTGTTTTTTTGGTGCACAATAAAGTTAATTGGGAACAGTTCTCGCGAACGCAAAACGTTCGATTTCCTGCCTTAAGGTTTTCCGCCCTCCCGCTCCTTTCTCTATGCTCTTTGTTTATAAACGACGTTTCTGCATCCCTTCTTCGTCGCGAAGACGTTTCTTCCTTTGGCCTTTCGCTCGCTTTTCATCGTCTTTTTCTACCAAGATTCCACGATGGTTTCTCGATCGTTTCCAGTTTCCTACCATACCGGAACGTTCTTACGATGTAAAACGAACCTCGAAAAGTCGTCCGTCACCGCAAAAAGAACAACGAGGAACACATTGCGTTCAGGATGTTGTTTTTCGAGTCGGGCAATTGCTAGGGAGAATTAAACAGCTGTGGCTCATCGTTATGAAACGGTAAAACAGCGGAATGCTGTTGGTACGTTGTAATAGATACCGGTGAAGTTTCGCGGGAAATTCACGGTACCGAAGTTTCGCGAAAGTAGAGCACGAAGGATTTCGATGTTTTAGTAAGATCTACTTGATGTATACTCTTATGTTTGTGGAGAATTGCGTGTGTGAATTACAAATATTTAACTATGACGTAACATAGAAAACATTTGGTAGGAATTTTCTACGTGCAGAAAGTGATTCGTTTTTTTACCGTTTATTGAAAGACTGACATTATTCTTGTTTTTGCGGAAGAGAATGAAAAATGAAGAGAAGAGAGACATATGAAAATATTGTGGCGCGTTTAACGACCAAAAGGGCGAAGAAACGTGTTTAAAATTAAATTATTATCGGTACCGGCATCGAAAATCTGTGACACATTGCACGATGTTACGTCGACCGTGTTCGTTATTTCTCTGACAGGCGAGGTAATATTACATTAACGTTAGTGCACCGTTGCGCGGAAACGAAAGTAAAAACGTTACAGCCAAGGGCGTAATGGAATCTCTGAAACGACGCGTATTATACGCGGTCTTTCAATATATCTATTTTAAGGTATAACGTCAGGTCAAATGGGCGTGCTAATTTACTGCCAGCCGCTATCGAACCAATTTAACTCTGTTTTCTCGATTTCGAACGATTGAAAAATGAAAAGGAAGACAAAACTCTCAAAATAGTCGATCATTCGCGTTGTAAAGTACAAGTGAACAATTTCGTTAATAATAGATCAACAAAGGAAAAGTGTAAGAGTAAACAGTCCGATGAGGTGACTCACGAGTGTGCCCGTTATCATTCAATCTCGACTATTACGCTCTAGAAACTCTGATGCAGCTGCAGATACGTGTAAGAAATACGTATTCAATTACATTATATTTCGTTATTTTGCAATTCTATTGCTAAATAGTTTACACAATTAGCATCACTGTATTTCCTATGTATTATTGATATTTGGAAAAGAATACACTATAGTTGACCCTAGAATATTATTTCTAAAAGAAGATAGCTCTTTGTTATTTATATATCTATTATTTATATACATTATTTATATATCTAATTCCCTAGCAAAGATATATCAGACTATTCAATAGCGAGTCTACGTTCGTTTAAAGTGATTCTTACGTTAATAAAATTATTTTACTATATATAACATACAATTTTTCCTCCCCATTCGACCCTTCTTGGCAATTACCAAATTGCCAAAACCATCACGTTCGCCTAACGATATCGGCTCCAAATGGACACAAAGAAGTACGCTATTGTATGATCTTAGAAAGGAGACGATAAATATCAAAGGACAGGTGCTCGAGAGCGAAGGTATGTATCGACCATAATAGGCAGTTTATGCTCGAGTAGATTTTCTGGCGTGTCCAACCGAGAGACATTTCTACTTAGAGCTTTACCGGAAACCAAGTTTCAAGCTCGGACTTGATTCTCGAATTCGGAGCCGATCTTATAGTTCGCCGAAGACGAGACATACCTATCCGATCCGTGGAAACTTTTCCACAGGCTTTAAAGTTGCTACTATTCCGCTCGAAACTCTTGACTGGAACATCGACTCAAACATCCAGCCGGAATTCACGCAGATAAGCTGGCGTGCACCTCATACGGTGGTGCGCGCACGCGAACGGAGAATTCGATCTACGAGAAGTCGGTTCGACGCACGATTCCTTGGTATCTTCCACGGATATTTTTTGGAGTCTTCGCCGTTTCCCTTCGGGCCAAGCTCGTATCATTTGAAACGGCGCAGCCTCGTTCGCGATAAGCAGATCCAGCGGTTTCCACCGATCTCGTTTTTCCTTTTATATTTCGTTTGCCCGGAATTTTTCCTCGGGTATCTTTTTTCCTTAAAAAGGAAAGATATTTTTACGTCTATTATGTACATATGTGATGAAACTTGTTATAGAAAATTGTGAGTGGTTTTCCAAATTGGTTTCCTAGGAGTCTGAAGTTTTGGTAGTATAATATATGAAGTTGTGTAAAAAATGGTTTCCAGGAAATTATAATTTTTCTCATTGTATTCGGCGAGGTGAATCGAAATTATAGATGCACCGGAATCGATATCTACGTTGAGTTTCAGGGAGGGGGCGGCTTGTGATAGAGCCCGATTACGATAAAAGAGAGGAGCATTCAGAAACGACTATTCCTTTCGCAACAAGAACAGTTGTGGTACTCAGCGGGTCGATGAATCCAATTTTAACTGTTGCCGATGCCTTCTACATTGTGACGAAGAATTCTTCCTTCGATCGTAACGAAAACTTTGGAATTTAATCAGGCGACACGAGAAACAGAAACGGGTTCGAGAAACGAACACCAAACGAGAGCACTCTTTCGCGAATACCGAAGAAAGTTGTTCTTTGGTAAGAACTCATGCAGCGAATATTGGCTTCGCGATAAAACGAAGGTGTCGCCGAGCAAACCGGATTCAATTAAACCGGAGCAAACTAGGTGGAGGTGCAACATTGTTGGGGCACCGATGATTAATTCCAAGCAAACGAATAACCCGTTCGCTAGAGATTCGATATTACCTACCGTGTTCTGAACAAACTTGGATAATCTTAAAACGACCATCATCTTTTCCACCCTTAACGTTCCATCCAATTCCGTGACTACTCTTCAAAATCTTTCGAACAACGTAACTCGTTTCTTTTGATATTATTAGTTCATCGTTCAATCGCTGTACAACGGCACAAACAAGACAGGCTTTCTTCCTAAATAATTTTCACATTTACTAATGATCCAAATATTTACAGTCTTATATTCGAAGGGCAAATTCTTCGCACCCTCCTGTCTTGCTTGAAAGGGGAAAGTAAGTTCATGGGGGTAAGGCGAAGAAAGACATAAAGTGGCTTTGAAGTGACTCGACAACGTCCCACCCGGACCGTCACGTAATTTTAATTGCCTATATCCATATTTCCGGGAGTGGAGATACCCTTGGGGGATGAAAAGTCATTTTACCCGACCCTCGACCATTCTCCTGCCGCACGTCCCTCCTCTCTCCCGTCTGTTCAAACGTGAGGAAATGTAACGACCGGAATCAACCTACCACCACCCCCGCCTTATTCGTGGCCCCGTTCAAACGAGGGATGCTAAAACGAGCGCCACAGGCTCGATGTTTCCGCCAAGTTTCCTCGCGAATTTCTTTTCCCGCCGGGAAATCCGAGCAACGGGGTGCAGTAGCCTCGTCTACGATCCACCTTTATGACTACTGACGAAGTAATTCACCGACAAATCGTGGAAACGCTCGCTTGTGAAAGAGGTGGACGCGTTATTGGAAACCAGTGACGTTTCGCCGCGAACAGATTTACGCACGATGAAAATGGACCGATTTCGTTTCGTTTTTCTTTCTCTTTCTTTTTTGTTTTTTCGTTTAAACTTTACGCAGAAATAAAATTCTGTTTATGCAGCGGCTTTAAGCTCGTTTGTGAAACAGTGGACGAGGACGAGAGGAATTTTTCAATGTTCTTTTTTCGTTGCTGTTCATTTTTGTACGGAAGTTCGTCGGGGCTAATTCAAAATTAAAACACATGAAAATTGTTATTTTTGGGCTAATTTGAATTCCTTAAGTAGACATCGCAACGGCAGAGGTGAGAGAGAAAAAAATAATTCACGTGACCGATGAAACCGGGCTTAACGACATAAATCTCTTTATTCCAAATTGAGTTTATGACCGGTAATCCGCTTTTTCAACGACCGTAATAAAATAAAGGAAAAATGGTGAAACGAACATTTACCAAGCACCGTTTATAACACGATTCCGCCAAATGACGTTAATAACGATTAGATCGTCGTGATTTGCGATAATATCGTAATCCTTGATATTTCGTATAAGCGAACGCTTTTCCCAATCTCAATTTGCTGACCAAGTCATGGTCGCGGAAAGGTTACGCAAATATTAACAAACAGTTGTAATCTTGCGCTAACAAGAATTGTCTCGCAATTGAAGTCGATGTATCAGTGTTTTTGCCAACAAAGTATGCACATCCGTGAAACAGAATTTACGAGATACCTACACCGATGTATCCAATCTTTTTGTCACACCGAAATCACCAGTTTTCGTGCGTCCACGTGTGAACTGTACGTCCATTCGACGTTCCAGCACGTTGAAACGGGGCATTCGAAGCGTCGCAATGTTGTTCCAGCTATGTGAACGTGACTCTACCGGCAGCCGACTGGAGGAGCAAGGTTTTCGAACGACAGCACCAGTTAAACAGCACAGACGTGTTCGTGGAAATAATTTCAATGGTCGAAGGTATTAATTCCTCCTGTAACATTTTCGCAACACTGACAACTGTGTTATCGGCATTAATCGACAACCACTCGTTTCTTCCATTAGCGCTACGATTCATATATATGTAGGTATATATATATATCGATGCATTGCTGTTACGCGTAATAACTCGAAATGTTCGATTAGCAAATTATACATATTACATGTTATATATAACAATAATTAATGCAGAACGATCGACTCGAAAGTAAATTCTTCTTTTAACGATTCTGACAAGCTTTGTTAAAATTATTCTACGATGATTCGCTAGCATATCGTATTTTAATTAAGGGAACAATCGCGATTCGTATACGCTATCCTACCGTTAATCTCATCGAGATATATTCGGAAATTTTATGCTAGTTGGTGTACGCGTCGAGTGAGAATAACCTCCTACGCGAAATTAATTATACGCGTGTTTCGCCGCGTTGTTATCTTGATTATGTTTGTGTATAATTATATGATAATTTGAGATGAGTTTTATTCCGATAGAAACAATTAGAAGCTCGCTGAAGAACAATGAAAATATTTGTGAGAAACCGCGTCTATGCTCGTGTTTCCCTCGTTGGGATGCCCTTAAACTATCAATATATGTATATCGACAGCTATTCAACGACCTCAACAAAAACGGATCAATACGTGTTATCGATACAATGTTGTCAATGTTTATTGATAATTCGCATTCATGTTGAGAACTTTGAAATACTGACAGTATCATCAATTGTCTGGGGGCATCTTTAGAGCCGAATATTGAATTAACAGCGATAATACAGAAATCTCTCGTGGCAGATATTACAGAAATGATACGAATCTGGCTCATTTTTGTACAACAACTGATAGAGGGCGAAATATAAAGTAAGGTATTTTAACTTCCTAACGATATATTTTGAAAGGTAATTTTAAAAAGGAACTAAGATGATTGTTAACTTCGTTCAATAGACCCAGCATTATTATCGAGCATAAATAAAATATTTCCACTTAAAAAGCGTAAACTCGCGCGGGAGAGCATAAAAGATGTTTACAGAAGTGGTAATAATCGTGCTCATAATCGAAATTAAAAACAAACGGATTCCATTATTGCCGAGTGTGATAATACGAGAAACAATGCAACTTCGTGACAGAACGCTAACGTAACGAAATAACAAATTAATCGTCGAAACGTCCCCTGGCCGGGCGCATTTCCACGGCAACGAGTAATTAAATTATTATAAATTAACAGACTAACGCTCATTCGTTACGTCCTCTCTTTTTTTTTTTTTTATCATTCGCGTGGAGTTTTAATTGAACCCTCACTGGTAACAGGTGTAGCAAGTTGGACCGTAAACCGGTTATTATCGGCTGTGTTTCAGGTACTGTACGTTCATTAAAACGCTATGAACTTGTGCATTCTAATTCCTATTTCATTCCTACCGCCACGAGCAGTCTGAGCATATTTAGTTTTCATGTTTAATTGTTTTCACCTGGGACGCGGCCGATTTCTCGTATTTTCAACGTACGTACGTACGTACGCGCGTTTCCAATGTTTCCATGCTAATTGTTAGGTTCGGTCTCCACGGCGTTCAAACGGATTCGTTTCCTATGATGTAACTTGATCATCGAAATTAGTCGCGAGCGTTTCGTTTCGACGAACAAATTAACAATTAGACGAGCTATTCTGTTTCAGCTCTGGACGAGTTGCAGCAACTCGAGTTACAATTGGCTGGCTACTATTTCCGTAAAATATTCGTGAACACCTTTGTCTCCGGTTTCCATCGTCTCGACAGAAATTTCACGAAAGTTTAAAAAGTTTGATCGACTCAAAGTTTCGAACAAAAGTGCTACGATATTCTTTTGATTTTAAGTGGAAACATTTTATTCATGCTCGATTATCGGCTAATTTTCCCCCTACTATTGTAAGAACTTTAACGTAATAGCTCTGCAAAGATGATAAAGTTGCGGAATAAAACAATTTCGACTCTACAATATTCTACGCTACATAAAATAAGACGATATAGAGCAATCGAGCGTCTACCATTCGATAACTAATTCGCGTACGCAACTTCCATGTTACGTATCCTAACATGCAAACTCTTCCTTCTCAGACACTCGGACACGTTCCCCTAAAATCATGGCTGACCAAACGTTTTCCTTTCCCATTCGAAAGACGATCGGTAATCTCGAAATATCTACATCCCCGTACTATCATCGAAATTCGATTGCTATTAAAGGTATCAAAAAATAATTTAGGAATTTGCATATAGGTAACCCAACTTCTATCTCACCGCATAATCTAAAATAACGAAAGCCAATGGAGTTCGATGTCGATCGAAAATCGATCAATTCTCGGCGATGTTGGTGCCGTTTGCGGACTCGTATGTTGGTCCCATTGTTACGCTAACGCACCGACACGGTTTATTTCCACGATGTACAAGTGTAAGCGGCGAAACGGTGATTTACATAATGTTATGCATTATGCGACAATAAACATGCGCCGCGTAGGTTCGCCACGGCACGACGTAACTGTTCGGCCGTTTCGAAATTTCGGCGTTTCTTCCAGCCGGGGAATCGGATCTGTGTACAGCATCTACATCCTGATCGAACGACACCCGTTCATCCAGCGTCACGAGATTTACGAGCTGCCATGCAACGTGCTGCATATAAATAAACTTCGGTTGAGCACCATTGTTCACGGATGATCGCAACAACGTTACTCGTTCGCGTGTCCAGACCGACGAATGTGCCAATCGCAATTAGCATTCTGCTCCCGCGATTATTGGATCGTGTCGCTTCAAAACTCGTTCGATCGTTTACCCTCGATCGTTCCATTCCACGGTGGTGTAAGGCTATTACTTCGATCGATAATTTCCAAAATTATCACGACACGTTAGGTCCACCAAAACGTTAAGACGTGCAAAAGTAAGATGATAATTCATAGTTGAAGTTTCTTAATTTTTAGCAGCGGACCATTATGATTGATGTTGAATTCTTCGTCTTAATCTTCATGGAATTGATAAATGCTGCTCTTGCACAGAAATTATGCTAAATTATGACAAGCGTCGCTTGTTACTATATATAGAACACGAGTTAAACAAAACTATATTTAGACGTCGCTCCTTAGATCCTTGTTAGCAGAAAGAAGCTGTGCAAAATCTACCGCACAGGTCATTATGGACCGCTTTATATTAGCTCGCTGAAGAGAAGCTACGCTATCAAACGACCTATATATTTTCCAAACAAATTAACTTGATGACTTGCAAACAGCTCCTTAAGTATCTTACATGAAGAAGTATACGCTAAGTAAGCGTTTAGCAATTATAGTAGGCTACGTTGCCGAAGGAAGGTACAGCGAGGAGTTTTCTAGGCCACTATACGTCGCCTGTTTACTCTTCTTCACATCGAACACGTGGAAACACTGGCGACGTATCGAGCTGATATCGATGTCGAGCACTTTTCAAACGTATGATTCATGAAGGATGGCATTTATACCTATACACGTAGACGAATTTCCATTACGTTCGAAGGGACGCGCCACGTTTACCAGACATTCTTTGATAATGAAGTGTCCGCCGACATTAATACGCGCCATGACACTGACTAATTACGCTCAGGAGCTGGCGTCGCTCGTGAAATTAGCCATGAATGCCTTGGGTCTGGCTAAAATCCCTCGCAAACTGGAAAGGTGGCGTTAAATAGTTTGTTTCTAGGCAAGATAAACATAATTTCAAAATGAGCCGGGGCAATAAAATGTATGGGAAGTGGTTAGTAATAAGATAAGGCGTGAACCCTTGTGAAATATAAATTCCGACGCTGCTTTTAAAGATGGATTTGGAAAATGGAAAAAAACAGAGAAAAATGTTTTCCAGAAAGACGGATGTTTCTCACATGCTTACACCATCGGACATTCTTCCTCTTAAAATTTCCTGAGGCTACATTTTAAATAAAGGAGAATGGCGGCTTAAGTTTAACCCCGCGTAAAAAGTTTCTCTCCCAATTTTTTAATTTTACGACTATTACGAAAGGCTCAGACTGGCAGGATTTTTATGGATAATTTCCCTATACCATTGAATTTCTTTTGCCTCTGTTCGAAGTATTTATAACATCTGGTCCCGCCGGCCGTTCCTTTCTTCGTGTCGCGAAAACGTAACCGTGCAGCACGTGTTCCAGAAGAAAAAGCCTGTGTAATATTTCAAGAGCTATTCAGACAAGCGGTGCACCATCTCCTACAGGATGTGCATCCCGTTTCGGGTGTAACCCGCGTGCGTGACTGCCGCTCGTCCGCCTACTGCATTTCTGGACACGTTTTTCAGGAAACAGCGACAACGTAAGAACATTACGCAGTTGCTCGCGACTAGCTTGTTAAGCTGAGAACCAAAAGTTTTTCTTGTAACGTGGTAACCGCTAACGCTCCGACATAATTGTTACGTAAGAGAATAATCATTTTCATCAGGTACATTATATTCATAAATTTTCAAACGAATTTAAAGCGAGATCTAAATTATCGTTCAAAGTATTTATTATACAGTAATTATTATACAGTATCTTTATGATTTAAGCTTTTTATCTGGTTTGATCTGTTCTAAAATTTTATGTACATTTTCTAATTCGATCAAAATTTTTGCAACGACGGTCTTGGTCTGCTAATTTCGCTCGTCACTTGTCAGTACTCTGCTCGTCAATGTTTCGGTAGGTCCGATATCGAAAGGAAAATAACAATGAGTTTACGGTTTCTCTGCTTCTCGTCTTGTAACGGACGTCATTACGCGTCTCACATCCCCGCGAACAGAAAATGTCACAATGTTAGCGAAAAAATGCAAACTACGTGTTTGCTGCCTACCTTGTCTCGTTCTTCGCAATTACGCTCGTCCTTCGACACTGACGACAGAATTCGCAAATACGCAAATTTTCTCAACGCGTCTGAACATTTCTCCGTCATCTGAATTAAAACACACCAGACATACTTGAATAATCTTCGCCATCGATAAAAATCGAACGACATAAAAATATTCACGTAAATTATTCGTACAAAATTTCATACAACGGCGTGTCATACAAAGAACGCAAAGATCGGAAAGAAACGTCGGTGCCACTCCGATAGATAAAATCTCGAAGGGAGATCGATATGGCGGTGTAGAAGAAGAAAGAACTCAAGGCATCCAGGCAATGTGGCGGCGTAAATAATTGAGATCACGAAATGGATGCGTCAGCCCTCGTGATTTTCGTGAAACATTGATGCATCGTCATCCGCGAAAATGGTTCAACGGGTGTCTGAGCGACGCCTAAACGATCGACCTCGCGGCCTCGACGAGAACTCAGCAGCAGGCTGCCGAAGTCGCGTACGCCTCGAGACAGCCCCAACCGAGACCGTCGATAAGAGAGGGGCATGCATTATGCAGGAAACAAGTCATGACGTTGCGCGACGAGGAGAAAGGAAGAAGAAAGGATATAGCCAGAAAGGAAGCGCTGGGGTGGAACGAAGAAAGAAGAGCCGGGGACAGGTTGAATCGAAGAGAGGCCAAGAATGGAAGGATATTGCCAGGATTTGCATATCATTTTGTAAATTCCGAACAGTGTACCGACCTGGTCTCGTGCCTATCGTCCTTCGCACTACTATCGTTGGAATTTGTAAAAGGAGATCCGTATGGGTACCTGATATAGATTTCAAAGATCTGCTGCTGTTCGTCGATATTCATGCGTCACGAGCGACAGCGAATGGCGATTCGAATTAGCTCGATGTACGAGGGGAGCGTCTTCGGGGTGGTGAATTTAAAGATCGACTTGACGTGCCACGATACGATGGTTTCCCTTTCTCGGATGACTTAAAGGAAAATCGTTTCGCGTAGATTGGCCAGATGGTCCCTGGAAGAAAAGGACGAGGATCCCAAAACGACGAGATTTGAGGAGGGGGAGGGGGAAGGGTGTTTGCGAGGAACTCTTTTTTTCCCCCCGAAAGATTGGAGGTTAGGGTGGCTCAACGAGAAACTCAGAAGGGATCAGATCCGATGAAATACACCCTCCGGTTGGGGTTGTAACGCCGACAGAAAATATTTCCATTAAAATTCGAAGTTTCGGGGAAGGACTTCATTACCGACGGATTTTAAGTAAATTGTCAAGAAGTGGATGTTCCAACGACGAAGAGAGATCCTTCTCTTTCGACGGTAAGGCATCCTGTTTCCGCGATGTTATACCTTATAGCGAGTAGTGCGTCGAGTACTTAAGAAAATGAGAAGTCTCGTCCTCGTTGCGAGTACTTCCCTCTACGTTTCATTTGGAAACGGCCGGAGATTCCGGCTGCTGCTTTCCTTCTTCTTTTCTCGCCCCGCGACGCTATTATTCCTTCGTTCTTCCTGTTTTATCTGTCTCTTTCTTTCGAAGCAGTTGCCGCTTCTGTTCCGTGTTAAATTATCGTATAACGGTCGCGTTACAGTATGGTATAGATTATCGATCACGCCATGAGCGAACGAAGTTTATCCTGTAACATCCGATCCGTGAAGCCGAGGACGAGCAAAATCGAACGCAACCGTCGGAGTGAAAAATCGGGACGCTGCAATATCCGCAACCGATTGATTTATCTTGAGTTTCGAGGCTCTCTTAAGGAAAACAGTGGAGGCAATCCAATATCTTTGGCCGGCTAGGTGTGGCTACGCGTTCCAATGGATTTGGTCATCCGTCGTTTCGACAGATTTTCATTCCATCTGGCAGGTGACTGTAAATCAACGAAATAGTCCAACCGTTTCTCCCATTCAAGATTTTTCGTGCTTATTTTCCTCGTTTTCTTTTAACGTAACGTTTCCTTGTACACCATCCGAGAGTATATCTCGCCCCGAGAGTGTATTCTCGCTTCCATCTAACGCGCGAAACAATTCGACGACCCGATCGATTAGAACACGACCTAGTTTGTTTGAGTTTGCGAACGCGAGAAAAGGCGAGAAGGGGTGGCAATACAACTCCGAAACGTTTTTCGAAAATTACAAGACGTAAGCTCCTTAACGTCGAGTATTTAAATAGTGTCAAAAGTTTTCAAGCTGCGATCGACTTGAATGGATGAAAAGGCAGCGTACAGTGAAAGGGGCTCTTTGCAGAGAGAAGATTTAAGAGAACGGAGAAAAGAGAGAGAGAGAGAGAGAGAGAGAGAGAGGAGAGGAAGAACGGCCGTCAATCGTCTTTTTGCATCTTTTCAAAATCTTTCCCCCTGGTTGAAAGACCGGTCGGAACTTATTCGCCCTTACGTTCTCATTCGCGAAAACGTTTTTTTACGCGTCACGCGTTATTCACGCTTTTCCGCTTGCCTGAACGAAGAAATTTCCTCCGAGACTGCAACCCCGAAGTGCCAACATTCTCGGTACGCTACACATCGAACCGTGCGTCATTAGACTGAAAAATTTCACGCGGAAATTCTGCGCGACCCGGTTCCCGTCCAGATATGTTGCCGGCGAATGTTTCGCGCGTGAAACTATTTGGAAAATGAAAATGCAAGGATATACGGGGGATCCAAAAATTGACGACGTCGGCCCGTCTAGCTTTCACGAGGAAATTGATCGTAAAAATATCGACGCGGAAAACTATGACTGTCGAGAAAGGACGACGATGCTTTGACATCTTGCTGTTTACGAGCACCAGCGATACCTCTATTCTCCTTGATGCGTACACGCTCGTTTCCGTTTCATTTCTATCTCGGTAATCGCCATAGTACGTGTTACATGCAGAGACGCCATATAATTAAAGTCGATAAGATCACGGACGTCTGCCGATCCGTCTTTCCTCACGGCGACATTTTTCATTCGTTCTCATTATCGAGCCGACGAAGCTGTTCATTTATTTCCCTATCTAATCACCGGGGAAATTTGTCAGCGAACGATTTCGTACCTTTAAACGAAAAAAGTAGGACTCTCCTTCAATCTGGCCATTTTACCTCTCTTGCTCTTCAAAGATTGCATCCACGAGAAGGGCGAGCAATCCTTTCGCGGCATCCTTTGGGAGTCTCACATTCTTGCCTCTTCCGGGCCATTAGTATCCGTCCTCGGGTACAGAGAAAAGAGAAAAGACGAGCGGTAAGAGTGGAGAAAGCATAGAACGTGTAACCAGGAGAAAGGGAAAAGAAAGCAGGAACGCCGGGAACATCTCGTGCTCGTAATATCCAGCAGTCTCGGGTATACAATGCGAGCACGGATGAGGCGCCGTGTGCTACGGTGAATTTCTTCTCCTGTCCCTTTCCTTCACTGTTCGCGATCCTTCCTTTTTTTCTTTTCTTTTTTTTTTTTTTTTTTTGCCGTGCTATTTGTCTTCGAGTTACTCCGCCGTCTTCTGCTTGTCCCGCGTGGAAGAGGCAAGACCGAAGAAAAAACAGATTCGAGCCGGTTACGTGGCCTAGTAATGCAAGGAGACGAAGGAGATTTACGAAGCTCCAGGAGAAGTTAGAGGAAAGAAAAACGCGAGCGTAGCAAATTGCGGTTTGCGCGGACTCGTGAACAGAGAAAGGAAGATGAAGAGAAAGATACGCATTGAGAATTCTGGAAGCAGAAAGTTCATTCTCCAGCCAGTGTACACGCGTGTCTGATGATTACTCGACGTTACTACTGGATTCTGCGGCTATCCTCCGAATCGTTCCGGTCCTTTATGCACTCACTAAATTTGATTTAAATAGGAGCATAATATTTTGCGGTTAATTGCCTACATCAATTCCTATGGTAATAGGTATCATTATCAAGCAACATAAATTCCAAGTAATTACTCTCAATTATGTGATCTCGCTTCCCTCTAAATCGCTTAATTGCAAGGGACACCGAATGACGCGTTTATCATAACTATTTCTCCAAGACATTGTCTCCGTTCTCTATTCACTGTACCAGGATATTCGAGCGATGGATAAATCGTTGAAACGTTCGCCGACGTTCTTACGGCTTCGTTACCGAGAATCCGAACGATATTTCGCTGTGCATTCTAAACAAATCGCGATAAATAATGGCATGTACCGCGAATGAAAGAAAGGGTCGTTCGTTTGCCCTTTCACCTTTTGTCCATAGCGCTATTTCTATCGCATCGATAAGTCGCTACGATTTCCGCCGTAGCTCCCATCCGCTTAACTTTCCTGTGAAAAGCGTGAAAAATTCCATACGATGTCATTACCGCGGGATTCGTCGGTTCTCTAACGACTTCTCTTCTCTTTTTTTTTTTCCCCTCTCTTCGACCATTCCGATTCAGTTCTTCGTGCGTGCCGAAAAATAAGGACGAAAGCTCGTGAATAGACGAACGAAGAGCTATCCAGAAACAAAGAACACGTTCAGCGCTAAGGAACGAAAGGGAGAACCGAGCAAGACGTGCAGAAACTACGATTAAGAGCCGACTGCTGTTTAAATACACGAAGTAACACCGACAGCGAGATGAGGCAAATGTTTCCAAGGAACATTCACTAAGAAAATCAACAGAACCTCTGCGCCAATTACCGACCGACTCTTTCACTTCTATTTAGAAATTATTCAGTGCTCGTACACGGTTTCCGCGCAAATTAAATTTTTAAACGCCCCTTCTTCCTTCTTAAGTCGTTTTCTTCGGAACACAATCCGCGAATGAAACAATTTTATCATGGAACGTCTGACGCCAGCTTTGAAATATGTTTCGTGTCGTTTTACGTCAGGAAAGATTAGAATCTCTGCATGTTTTATATCTTAATTGAAGTACTTTATTCTTTTAGCGGAAAATAATTTTCTAAACGTTAACGAGAAAGGAAATACACGTCTACGTGATGGGGAGAAACTTTTAACAAGACAATCTATAGTGCCTACTTAGCACCTCGTTCATAAACTCTCAAACCGACACCGCCTATTCATTGTTTCTGGGCGTGACTCGACTTCAGGAAAGTAGAAACTACTCTCTAACTTAATCCCTCCCCCATCATCCTTTTACGTCTCCTACGTCTCGCGATAAATTCACGTCGACGAATTGTGTCTTAAACTCGGCGTTACGTTAAGATCAGTTGTCGTAACTACTTGGCAACGCTATCTTACATCCAGCTTTCCGAATTCCCAAAAAACACACAGACGAAGGATACAGTAAACCAACGTCTATCCCGAACGTTTCATGACGTAAAGCCTCTCGTTTTCCAGGCACAATGTAATTTTTCCTGAAACTACTGCCACGCTATTAACGTTAATTGCCGTCTCAAAATACGTTGAAGTTTGAGCGTGCACGCGACAAAAGACGTTCAGAAAGGAGGCAATCTTACGTCTTAAATCACCGACATCGACTACTGATTTCGACCAGTGTTCTCGAGGTCGCATTGCCTCGATGACTTTGAACGCGACCTAACTTTCCAGTAAATAAGAACCCTTTAGCTCAGTTTCTTTTTCTTTATCGTTTCACCTTCCGGTATTCTCATCGATCGACGAATTGTTTTCTAAAGTGTCGGGCAACTCCTGCTCGACATCGAGTGCGGTGGTCGATGACGGCGCGATCGATCGCAGTAAAGCACGCTTCGATAATTTTATTCGAAAACCAAGAACCGACGATGCGTTTTAAGCCGCGAGAAACGCTGGAAAAACCAGTCGCGATTGCGTTTCCCACGTGCCTTCTTTGTTGCGTACAATTTCACCAGCCGATAGCATCGAGTGTTTCCCTTTAGGCGCTGCTTAAATGTTGCATCGCGTGTAACACGGCTCCCCCCGCGTAACGTTTTGCCGGCATTGTTACAATAGGCCAGCGGGAATTGCGAAAAGTGGCTCGTTCCCCGAGGAACTGGATTTATTCCGCGGGCACTTTATTTCTTCATGCGATATTGTTTCGTCGAGAGAATACGCGATACCATACTTCATTTAAAAAGTTATAAATCCACCTCTATAAACAGAAAGGTAAATTCACGAAGAACGAAAAGCAAATCGAAATTCTCATAGCGGTAAACGCATAACAGAGTATCCAACCGAACTGGATATCCGGGTCGTCTCTCGCGCTCGTCCAATGTCTCCATGTCTCTATACAATGAATATTCGCAAACAAACGAGACTCTTCGACCAGCGACTATGGTATAGCGTTTCGTATAGCAACGCTGCGCGTTATGCTATCGATGATTCGCTTTTAGCTATTGTACAAATAATTAGTCGATCGATCCATAATCAGCCGTCTAACAGACGCACATTTATCGCCCGAGAGTTTGATTAGCATTAACTCGTCAATGGATCTCTATCGGGGAAAATTTCGATGCGTCTAAAGCTTGCGAATTATCATGTAAATGGCAGCCCCTTCGCACCGTTGTGTTTTCACCTGCTAGCAGTTCCTTGCTCGGATGATTTATGTTCACAGTGTACAGCTCGTAGATAATCGGTCGCGTTGCAATCTGCTATTCAACCGGCCTTCGCCAGCGCCGCGCCATTTCACCATTTGCGACCTCCTGTTGCGAATTTCACAAAACGATCGACAAAAGAGGGAAAAAGAACGACCGCGATGAAACTCGCGTGCGTCGTCACGCGTGAGCGATGGCGCGCGCGATAGAGTTAATGATGTTGCTGCTATTAATTATCACGTTTAGGCGCAAGAGCGAAGCTGACGCTCCCTGGCCGGAAGTTTGAAGCTTGCGCATTAAGCAGCGTAAACCATAAAGCATTACGTAATACACACAGAGACACATAGCAGACTATTATATGCTCGAGCACGCTGTACGGAATTGAATTCCGTGTTTGCGTACGTGTGTAGTGCGAGCTAAGAAGCGGTCTTGATAACTTGTAAACTTTTGCCCGGAACACGTAGTTGGAAAATTTCACGTACGAAGTAGCTCCATTGGCTCGCGAAATTATCTCTGCGCCAAGTTGCCGTGACCCTGTCGGCTAAATTGCGCGCGTCACCGTGTATGCGAATAATTGTTCGATCTGCAGCTGGAGCCGGATGCTATTCCTCGAATACGACGTCAGGCGATTAGGAATTACAGTCACTCACGGGTAAAATAATCTCCGCGAGCTGTTCAGACGTCGCAGACACAAAGCTTTCGGTTCTTCGCGAACGAGCCACGAGTTCATATCGTAAGTCGCGGATTGTTAAGAGATTACGCGCGCAAATTGTGTTCTTGAAACGCGCCAGTGGGTGGACGTCGGTAACGATCGCGACTAAGGCCACGGTAATTAATCTAGTGATAAATTGCGTTCAATGAATATTAATGCCCTATCGTAATAGGGTTAATATCGTGATACTTGCATTTTCATCGTGACATGCAGTGGATGTATCTGAAGCCAATTTTTAGAACATAAAAAGAAGTTTGTGTGATTTTCTGTAACGCGATAAGCCAACGTGCTCGCGTTATCCGTAAAAATCGTTATCGGGAAATTTTTCGTTTCCGGCCAACAGGAAAACGAATAAAAGGTCGCGCCATCCAATCAGCCCGACGGAAGATAATCAATTGGCAATAAATCAATGAAAAACGTCATTACGTTATTGCGGAGAAATCTGTTGCGTGGTGAATGGAACGAAACGCTATTCGCCGAGTCCTGTCGATACTGTCAACGAAATTTCACTTTCAATAACTAATCATTCTTTCCACGATCTATAGGATGAGATTGCAAAAGAATTAATATTTAACTCTCGCGATGATCGACTCGACTTTCTTACTAACTTACTTAATTTCTTAACTTAATTTATCGTTTAGAGTGGAGCGATCGAATAAGACAGATAGTTCAGTTTGGAAATTCTTTCGTCGAGAATAAAAGTACGTGAAATTTCTATGCAATCGGGCATTCCACAAAGAACATAACGAATCTTTACATTTATCGTGCCATGTCAAATTGACATAAAGGATCGATGAAAGTTAAATTATCTTTTTGTGGATATTTATTATATAGAAAAATTTCTGCGCTTTTTTTTTTTAAATAAACGAGAACGGTTATGAATATTGGTAAATCTCATGAAAACGAGAAGCAATTAATATCCTTTGACCGTGCGAGTTAATAGAAGATTGTAATTACTTCCTGAGGGAGGTGCTCTTATTTGATCTTCAATGAATAAATTCACATCCAGGTCACGCATGTTCTGTTCTGGTAAAGATACGTTGTAATTAAACTGCTTCTCTACGCAAGGCATATAATAACGGGACATATAAAATAAAGTTTCGCTGCACCGTTATTTGAAACGACATTCGAATTTTTGGTTGCCACCACCGTGTATACATTCAACTCGTTTCAACGACATATTTTCAATTATCGAATATTTTCGATAGGGACAATGCCATACCGAAAAACTTTTTTGTACGCTTATTCACGATCCATGAATGAGTTTCTCTTAAACAGGTGCCACGCAACATTTTTCATCTGTGTTAGAACCTATTTCCGCGAATCAAAATAATAAAAAAAAACACACACACACACACACATTTTTATTAAACGCAATATCGAATCCTTTCGAAAGGCAATCAAATTAATGGAATACGAAAATGATCAATCGTATGAACATATTGAATTTGCAGATCGGCGAAACGTATGATTAAATTCACGAATGCAAACTTCCATAAAACTTTCATACAAAAGGAAAATACTATAGCCACTATCGACTATTGATTCCATCCATCGACTTCCATAGTACTGGAATTTCATTTCAACCAATGAAACGCCATAGATTAGGTGTAATCTTCTCGGTGGAATAGACGATCACGTACAATTCGTCTATTCTGTTCACAGTCGAAACCGAAGCTTTATTAATCTAATTACGCGCCTGTGAGTTCGGCACTTTTGTTCGTGACCAATCAAATTGTTCGATAATATCTGTGAGTGCATGACGTGAGATATTCGTAGTTTGATTTGCAAGAGTGATTGTCTTTTCGAATGTAACAAATGTAACGAACATTTACGATCGGTGCTTTGTACAGTGGAGATCGACGTCAAGTTAATCATTTATGCCTTTCGAGATAGTTGTACATTCGAATTCGTTTTTTAACGCGTCCCATCGCATTGTTATGATAATTCAGCACAGTTGTTTTTGGCGTTCTAGTAATTTGCAGTACTGTGTTCAGCCACACGCTGCACTCAACGAGGTATTGTAGATCTCGAAAATGAAGTGCTCGTATGTGGTACAACCAATTATGGTTTACCAATAAGGGCTCGGCCTAGTTATCTCTTTATATGCTGCACTACACAACGTACAGCAGTTTGTACGGTAGAGGCTGGTAAAATCAACCGGATCCATTATACCGTAAAGTGCATAGGTCCCGAGGATTATAAATTGACGTCGCGACAGCGTACGCGGTGACCTCTAGTCATACCTGAATACATATTATACTTTATGAACCTCCTCTACAAGAGAAGAGTACGACGGCGAAGACAACCAGTTAGTCGCCAACTCGATAAAAACTTTAGAATATTAAGCTTATAATTTGCTACGTTATATATCTTTTTCTTACTTAACAGGCGCGAGGATTAAGAGTCGACTTTACGAATCACGAGAGAATCTCTTTTTGGTCGAAAAAACGAACATAACGTAAAGCGCGTCATAGAGAGAAACTGAATATGAAACATAAACGAATCATATGAGTGAGTGTATCGGTTTAGTGCGGTAAATACAATGTCGAGTACTACGCAGGAACCACTCGTGCACCGAATAGTTTTTAACTCGTTTAGGATACGGCTTTTTGAAAATGACGCTGTGTCTGTCTATTTATTGTCAATCAAAATCTTTCATAGAGAGACACAATGAATGGCGTTGAAATTACTGTACGTTTATACTTCTAAATCTGAACTCGAACTTAAATTCTTGAATCTAAATCTTCGAGTACCGATTTTCAATGTTTTCGAAATCACCGTACGTTCAAGTTTTTAAATGATCAAAAGCAAATTTAAGATCCATTAGCGTTCTTTACACGCGTGAATGTAGCTCTACTATGAAAATTTATGAAAGTAACTTTCAAAGAACGAGGTGATAACTACAACCGCAAACCGCCTTAGGAAAAATCTTCGATCAGCTCTTACAATATCCCGGAAATCCTGAATTTGCATTCAGCGGCAATTTAGCCCTACGTTTAGCCCCGTGGTCACAGGTGTGCATTTGTTTCCTCATGGCGCATAACCGTCTATTCGACATTTCTCGTTACCGCGACAGCAAAACGGAAGCTCGGTAATGTCTTTGTGAGCGAAGCTGCTATCGACGGGCTCAGCCGTGCGAATGCAAGCGCAATGACATTGCGAGCACGGTACGGCGAGAATATTGAAACTGAGGATTGCGTGGCCTGTAATTAATTGCATTACTTGTCACGCGCGTTTGCGTTCATTAATGTGGCAAAGGCATCCGTGTCACTGACACACACGTCACACTCGATCAGCCGTCGATTGATCAAAGGGACAGCTGCGACGTGTCGCCGCTGAGTTTCGCGAATCGTGCGGAATCGATACGCGTGCTTTACTTGTACGTTCGAGAGATACGCGAAGCTCGACGACGAATTCCAGCAAAAGTACGCCATTCGAAAAGATTCGAGCGATCGAACGGAATTCCAGCAAACTTGATAGGCCGGATCATGCGGCAAAGTTCGATTTTTCATCGAAGAAGCGAATTCTATTCGCAGTGCGATCACGTTATCCATACTCTTCGAATTCGCCAATTATAATATTTGTTGAAGTGGTCACCACTTATAAGAAAACTCTACATCTGGTCTTTTTAGTTTCTCAAGCACTGAAGCCATCGACAGCGCGTAGACAAAAGACTGCGACGAAGTCAGACCATAAACAGTAGACAGGCGACGTTGGCTTCGGCGTTTTCAGTTATTGGGTAACACAGCTAGCGTGCGGATCTGGACCAGTTCAAATTGTATTCTTACTTATAATTACACTTATATTTAAATATATTTTCTGCCTTACAATTTATCCACGAGTTTTCTCTGATTACACATCGAATGACCTCAACAATATTCAACGGGACTCGTCGACGTTCGAATTGTTTGTCGAAACAATTAAACGCGAGGAGCTTTGAAAGCTCGACCCTTTAATCCCTGTCGCGTCTCGTCGTGCACAGTAAATCGCAGAATTGCGTCTTTAAATGGCAAGACATTTGTTTAAGAAAAATATAACGTAGACTGTCTCTTGATGCTGTAAGTCAACCAAATGTATACGCGGCTACGTAGCCACAATACGATTCGGACACCGCGTCGCGTAAAAAGGGCTAACACCACGAAACGTCGATTAAATTGCCTCTCGATTTTAGGATCTAGAATCGGTAGGCGACGCGGACATCGAGAGAGCGACGAAGAGCAGGGGCTGTCCTACACGCTAAAGGCGCGACGAGTAGCTCGTACGTGAAATCCAATATCCAATCTGCGTTTCTCCTAACAATGCTGTCGAACGAGCTGTTGGGAGGCGTAAAATAGCGCACAACTGGACGAGCGCCAACTTGGAAATAAAAATCGCCAATTTCGTTCGTTAACGTTATCGACGTTTTTACGTTTCGCCGTGGACTATCCAGATCGATAAAAATCGGGCTGCCAGTTTTTGATCGACGCAAACCCTTTAGAAGAAAGAAAAAACACCGTTTGCGATCGTGAATTTTGCCCGCTCGTTCGCGTTGGTGGTTTGACGTGGATTGCGGTACGTAACGATGCATACTGCGAGACCGGTCAATTGTTTTGGCCAAATATTCCAAAATCTATACGACGCTAGCCATAAAGTTTGATTAAAGCTTAACTGTGAAAGAACGAATCATCAGCGCGTACACGCACAGATCTACAGGCCAGGGCTGTTTCGAGTTCGTATTAAGGTGAATCGGCACCCATAAATCCAGTGTCGTCGGTCCAGGATATGACATCCTCGTGACCGTCGCTATTTGTTGCTACGCCTCGGGGATGTCTGTATTGACTCGGGTGTGCCAAACTTCTGTGGAATTCCAAGCAAATAGCTGTAGGTAAGCGTAAGTTTGGCGACTGGACCTCTTCCGATTTATCTCGATTGGTGTTTCGTAGAGGAAGCAATTTCGAAAACGGTGCATACCGATAGTAGTCGTGCAACGGTAACTTTGTTTGCTACATACGAACCAAAATAAGTCTAAAGGAACTAATTTCTAAATAATAGAAAAATTCCAAAGGAAAATTTTCATTCATCCGTAAGATTCTCCCACGTCTATGGAGCTAGATTTTCCGCGTCTAACTACCCTATTTTTAATCGCACGAACGACTGCTGTAATCGTTCCGTCGAAGGAACAGACGAAATTCGTCGTAGATCAAGGCCGGATTACGGCGAAGTTGAGCGAGCTTGTGGCTCAACTGACGGAGCGGAATCGCGTATCGCGAATTCCATGCTGAACGGGGCAGAGCTCCGAGTGTATCTCGGTGACAAGGATCGACTATTTCCAAGCATTTCGAATCCATTACCGCGGTTCCATCCTTCTGTGCCTGGAGTCGACTACGGAGCAATGCATCATCCGTAAGTGAAGCCACGGACCGGCGATCGCTCCCTAAAACTCCTTGCCTCTACCCATTTTCCTTTCTTTTCTCCTTTTTCTTTTCCAACACCGCCAAAGTCCACCAAAGGTTCTTCTATTCCGCAGCAAACGGACGAGAAAGCAGTGGGGGTTGGGCTCACTCCCATGACGACTCTCGCAGACTTATAAATCAAACCTCGCGAACAAATCGCTACGAAGATCCTAGGTGGTTCCAAACGTTCTTCTTGTTCCTTTTCTTTCTCTACCGTTGTACCAGCGTCAGTTCCTCTCTTAACAGACTATCCACCTACGCGTTGTTTCTTCGTCGTTTTTGAACCATCGGATACGACCTAACCTCCAGACTTCTTTTTCCTCGCGAATCCTTTTTTAACGGTACCACGGTTTTTACTCGGGCTTTCTATCTCGATTCGGCTACCAACCTGGGATTTCTTCACCGCGAAACCTTTGCCAAAAGTTATCGCGCATTACCACGCCCTAACAAGAATTGATACGAACGTTACGCCGTTCTCCAAAAGGACGCGGATTCTCGCCACTGAATTACTCTTAAATGAGTCTCGAAACAAGTTGGATCACGTGCGGCAACAGCGGAGCTGCTAGTTTTTTCTTATACTGAAAAATTCGTCCCGAACGCTTCTCACCGCTAAGTGAGATAGAACGTGTATTCTCGAAGGACGCATTCGTTTAGCGGTAATTTATGATCCTTCCGCGATATTTTTGGCCTTGTTGATGAATTTTCTTCGCACCCTTAATTTCTCGTCCCATGTCCTGTCACGCGGACGTAAACTCGTTCCTCCTCGCTGATACTCGCGTAGAAATCAAAGTTTCTCTCTTAGATATCTCGGCTATCGACTACGACACCGTTTACAATACAAATCGCGTCAACTTTACAAGTTAAGAACCGCGACAAGTTGTGAGAACTATTTTAAAATTACCGCAACTTCGCCTGTGCAAACATCTGTGCGTTTGAGTCTCTGGTCAAAGATTGGCGTTTCCGTCACATAAAGCTACTCAGGACCCATCAAACTGTCATTTTGCTATATTTTCCTATGCCAAGTACGCTCGTTCTTGCCTGTCATGTTCGGTTGCCCGCTTCGCGTGATCAAAATCCAATCACGAGGACTCGAGTGCTCCGATCTTGGAGATCTGTGTCACCAGAATCCAATTATCATGATGAATAGATGATACGCGGGCACGTGTATGCAAGAGGTCTCATTTTCATGCGGTCTTTCGTGGATTTCAATCAGGGAATGCATAAATAGCGGGAAGCGTCGAGCTATGCCAGCCGAATCTGCAATTCTAACTCGACTAATTGGGAGGCACAGATACCTTAGGAGGAGGCTGGTCGACCGATGATACGCTGGTTAGTTAGTTAACACCAGACGGTAACCGTACATCCATCACGCCAAGTTACGTAAACATAAGCAGGAGAATATAATTTCTCAGGCACATCGGTGAAACGTGTAAAGTAACTTTAGAGACAATTTAGGAATCAGTAATCAATTTGCAGCTAGACGTGCATTACCGCATCGCGTCCCTCGAAACGGTTCCTGAAACTTGTGTAAGTGAAGACCTATTATGCGAGTCACCGTGGACTATTACACCAGCTAGTCGTGATCACAAACCCCTTCAAGCGTCGTTCGACCGGATTAATTATATCAGAGTCTATTATTCCATTATGTAGAAAGGCCAAACATATAGTTAGTAACGAACGATGCGAGCAAGTAGCTTTATCCAAACGTGAAACACTAAAGAGACGAGGCGAAAAACTGATAAAAGAGCATCAAACGTGTTTGAAAATAATTTATTTCTTTTTCTGTACTTTCGATCGATACATTTCCATTTAAAAGTAACTAATCAAGCGTCGAAACAAGCCGAAAAATCTATCGATTTATTTTCTCGTTGATCGATTCGCTTGCCAAATGCGAGATGGTTAAAATCCTCGTGGAAACGGAGCATGGTTCGTGGCAATATTTGAATGTATGCGAAATGCCGTTTCAAGATCTCAATCACATTGGCAATGAACCGAGAACTCGGTTCCGATTCACTTCCGCTTGCGGACTTAACACACTTGGCGATCACGGACTCATGAACCTTGACACGTACAAGGCAATCGCACGAGCTCTTTTATCGTATCAGCGATAGCTATTGTCGAACGATGGAAGAGAGATTGTAATTCAAGCAGGCAATACGCCACGTGAACCGAGAAACGAGGGTATAGAAAAGGATTTAAAATGTCACAAAGACAGAAATGGAAAACCAATTACTTCGTTTTACGAGTGTTTAGACAGTCCGATAGCGTTCGAATTCGATTTTAAATAATGAAATTTTTATATTTAAATCGACATAACAGTCGAACAGCGTTAAAATCTAAATATAAGAATATTAATTCCTCGATCACTCGAATTGGTTCACGCAACCAATTAAAATTTTTAATCTTCGTACGTATCAAAAAATTGGTATGATCGTTAAATAACGTGTGAAGCTTTAACTAAGCCAGTAACGCTCGATTGAAACATTCAATTTGCAAATTGAAATTGTTACGGTCGTTGGACGACATACATTTTTACTAAAATTTTTATGGAACTTACTCAATGCGGTACAGGTATTTTTATTCAAGCTTGATGCATTAAAAAGCGACTTGAAAATTAATTTTCATCGAAAGGCAGCCAGCTATTTTATCGAAATAACCTGAATATCCGACGACGTTTAGACAAGCAGGTTGCAACGAAAATACTAGATAGGTAGAAGCACGTAAATCCTTTAAATTGAGAGTGAGTCAGGTGTCCAATATATTCGCTGGTTCAACAAACACTAGAACGTTCGTCACGGGGTGTGAATTCCGAGGGACGTGCTATACGATACATCGATGACTTTGCAATTTCATCTTGGTTTCCTGTGTTCTCTTCGATCAGCTCTTACCTGTCTGCTCTCTGTCTTTTCTGTCACATATTCTCCTCAGCCAATGGACCCTCTAATATAGAAAATATAAACGCGAAACAAATCAGGTCAGTTCATCTCTCGAAATATGCTGGTTAATGATTTAGAGGCTTTATTTACGCTTCCATTAGAAAATGGAAGAAGAGTCGGGTGAGGATCGATAGAAGATTTCGAGCGTTTCAAAAATTCTCGCTTTCTGTCTCCGGTGTCGATATTTTTTCTATTTTTGACTTATATCTATTTTCATACTACACGAACGACATGTTATGGTTTTTATCGCGAAAATAGCACGTAATGAAAACTAAGATGAATTTTTTCGAAAGAAACGTAACAAGCTCGTTAACGCGAATGCTACAGTTTAAATAAAAATTGGCTTTACGATCGATCTCTTTAAGAGGCGAAAGAAATTTTCAATGCAAAGACCAGGTATCTAGGTGATACGTAGAGGCGACTAACGGCCGCCTTTGGCAAGAGGGTCAAGTGCGCTGCCTTCCCGCTCCACGGGATTCACAAACACTTTGGAAGATAGATGCGGTGCCATGAAACACAAATTGCATCGAGCTGTTGGTGATCTACGACCTCGGGGAAAATTACATCTTACCGGTAGTTTTCCACGACTTTGTAATTAGACTGGGAATTAACGATCGACGAGCTAACGCTTCATGTTCTCCCATCGTTGTGCTACATCTTGCCTCGCTTAAACCAGCGTCCAAATATCGAGGAATCGTGAGAAACGTGCAACGAACAAGCTCGCGAAGCTCTGCCTCGTTTTCAGATCGCAAGCCTCCGAATTTTCCGTTCAATTAGAGATGGATTAGAAATTGTAAATTTAATCGCGAATTTCAGCACGCTTCGCCTATCAAAAGCCGAGAGTTTCGATTTGGGGGAACTACACATTCTACTTGATCCTTTAGCGATCCAGGACGGTGCTAGATTTTAACCAACGAACATCGAAACAGATCTCCGTTGCTTCATCCCGAATTCCTGGTGGTCCAAATATTTAAATAAATTTTCCGCGAGTTAAAACGGACACGAGATGGTCGAATGGTGGTCGTAAGTTCCGTAACGAGGACGGTATACTGGAACTAGGATGATCTTGCAATGTCGAACAGTCGTCGCTTTGAACTTTTAACGCGGTAATTTTGAAAGGCATTTCACCGACGCGGGATTGCCGACTCGCAGGAATGAAGGAAACGGAGTACTTTTTACAGACCGCTGTACCTATTCCCGGGAGGCACACTTGGCCAGAAAAGCAAGTGAATGCCGGCGGGATGAAAGGAGGAAAAAGTGGAAGGTTCACTTTCCCCGGTTCCACCGGGGCGCTTACTGTATAAGGTAGCGAGACTATTACTCCTTGTAATTACCCGACGGCGATGCATTAGCAGACGATTTTTTAATTAGCTGTCCTTCGTAGAAAGATTCCCCTCTTTTCCCCGCGTCGGTCGTGTGATTGTGCGCGATTATGCAAACCGGATGGCCTTATTCTTTGGTTGCACGCGCCGCAAATTAGGTTCCCTTGATGGAGTTTTGCGGCTCCTGACGGACGTAAAAGTTATGGGAAAGCGTCAGATTGCGCGGAAACCGAACAATAGGGGCGCAACTCGTTCGGAAAGTGCCGCCAACAGCCAACTTTTTCTTTGACATCGAACTTTTGCTTCTGAAAATGGAATACTTTCCCGAATCGAACCGTTGGATAATTAAAAGCAACCGCGAAAGACGTTTAGAACGAGGCGAAAAGATTTCGACGTAGGCGAAAGGTTAGAAATGAAAAAAATAAAGTTGTATAGACACAAGGGCGGAAGCACCTTCCTTCCAGATGATACTCACGCGGATTAATTAATCAACCTTTCGATCGAAAAACGTCGGAAACATTTACCCGATCGATTAACTCCACGATGTGTGTTATCGAACGCACTGTAACAGCAACGCAGCAGCAGTCCGCACACAGCCATACAGAAATTATATTCGTTGCATCGCAGAATAATCGAGCCGCTTTCGATTACGCACGCGCGCTCTGCCGAAAAGTATACTCAAGCGAGGTATAGTTGCTAAGCGCTACCGACCGCACTTTATTTATCTTCGGTTTCACGCAGTGGCGCACAATTACACCTTAGCGGGATTTTAATATACTCCGGTATAGCACGATCTATGCGGAAATGCAACCTGCTCGTTCGCGTTTCATATTATTAAATCCGTGGCTACGACGTTAGCCGAGGGGTAGGAGGCGGGTATTTCTCAAACGCTCCAGTAATCGCGACTTTGCAGCGGTCGGTACTTTTTCGGGCCCGCGAAACTTGACAACTTTTCCGACAAAATAGCTGACGAGGTTTTCTCGCGTAGCGTAATATGGCCATATTCCGCGTAATAAGGAAAGCAGAAGAAACGAAAAAGAACGAAGTGGCGCGCTATTAATCCACTCGGTGCTTCTTGGAACGTTGGCGTTAATCAAACGGCTCGTTATCGAAAAAAGTCGATTTTGCGGCGAGTTTCCTTCTCCGTTTGGGACACGAAGTTTCGTGGAAAATCGAGCGTTTCAAAGAAGTCAAAGAAGGAAACGGCCTGACTGAAGCCAGGCTGGTCGTACGTCGCGCCGTGGTAATTAATTCGAGTTCAACTATCTTGGAAACTATCTTTGTGCAACTCTCTCCTTCCAGCAGGATGCACGGGTCGCAGTTGCAGCAATCTGTCTACCGTTCCTTCCGTTCTAACGTAAGTATGGCCGGCCGAGTTCCTAGGAGCTTAGGCGTCGCTCGCGTGCTACGAGCCGCGCTATACGCGTCGCTTAACACCGGTTTCACAGTTTAAACCAGTGTTTAGACCTACTGCCGGCTGAATTATCAACGACGAGACAGTGCCGAGTCGTGCCATTCTTTGTGAAACTGGTCTTAATGTATGCGTGGAAAGATAATAGGAACCGAGAAGGCAACTTTGCCGGAGATTTTCAACTATAGTTAAATCGCGATTCAAAAGGCGCAAGACAAACGTTGTCATTGCGATAAAATGAGAAACGACGAGGAGTTGATATCAGTCTGTTATCGCAGACTCTGAAACAATTGTATTATAGCGTATAACCAAATATTGCCGATCCGATGCTTCGACTTTGTTATTAGCCAGTAACGTAGCAAGTGTCTCTTAGACATAGCGTTTCTAGAAAGAATATCTTAAACTCGTCATATCGTCGCTACTAAGTCAATGATACACGATCGGAACATTAAACGAGGCAATCGATACGAACAGTTGCGCTGTCGAAGAAGCCGCTGCGCCGTTAGAAATGCCTATCGACGACGTTCGATAGAAAACACGCTACTCTTGATGGCCGCGATATCTCCTTATTGCCACTGTCTTCCGACACGAATGCGATGCGGCACGAAGAAACGTTTGGTCGACCCCTCAAAAAAGACCAGAGACTCGCTATTCTCGAGGAAATTGTCCGAACAGAAAACTCACGCGATCTTGCAGTTTCGTGGCTATTGGTGAAAGAGACCTCGTCGGCTATCGCACGATTATTATCCTAATTCGCGAGTGGCGTGAGCCAAAGGGTTTAGAGATCGTGGACGAGATAGCGGATCGCGAGCAAAACGTACAGGCGGACGAGCGTTCCGACTTCCGATGGTGGTTTCCATCGTTAATCTTGGGAAGGCGCAGCGTCGATGGCGCGACTAAACGAGCAAACAGAATTCGAAGCTGTGCACGGGACAGCTTACCTGTATTTATCTTCATCACGGAAATACCACAGTCCACGACGAATGTTTTTCGTAATTTCGTTGTATGGCGATCGTTGGCCATTTTTCCTCCGCTGTCTTAATCGATATACACTGCCGTGAGCGATGTAAATTAAAGCGGACAAAACAAATTTCAAGTTTCGAACTTCTTAGTAAAATTCTTCGATTTTATGTCAAATTTGAAAAATAATAGATTACCTCTTTAAACAAAAGAATTCGTACTAGCCTTCGTCGTTCAAATAAGAATAACGTTTCATCGAAACTACCATAAAAGACAGAAATTCTAAAAAAAAATCTAAGTCATAATAGTTATCGCGAATGAATAAATATCTGAAGAGACTGAATTAATTTACGCGCTTAGCATAGTTTGAAGAGATAAGAAACGATCTGTTCCACATAGAAAAGCAGCGTGTGCCAATGTCACTACTAGCGAGCATTCGTCCATTTGAGATTCGAACGCCGAATGAGCAAATGCACTCGAGGAAGCCGATGGAGGAAGGCAGGATTTTTCGACTGGCGGTATGCGACGAATGTAACATTAAAAGGACCGATCCGGCGTGGCATTTTGAATCTATGAAGTGGTTATGAAACCATATGCAGCTGTTCTTGGAGTGGTTTCTCGCGGACATCCGCATTGGGTTTGCACTTTAGAAAAGTAGGGAAGGAAACGTATGGGACACTAGGGAAACGTCTACTTTGATAGTGGATTTCAGCCGTCGCTCGCTTTTCGTGTCAGCGAAACTTTCATTTCTTATCATCGTTCGATTTTACCTGATAATAGGAATCAGCTAACCACGATTATACTTTATCGAACGTTTGAATTCGATCGCGAGATATCGCGTTACAATCACGTCAAAGTGCCTCCCTTCTGAAAATTGTATCTTCGATCAAATATATTCAGTGTAACTATAGTAAAATTAGAATAAAGTAAAATTCCACGAACCTCTGTCGTGCGAATAAGTGAAACGAGAGAGTACAAAGTACAAACGGAAGAGAATCCTACATCGTCTCATGTATAACGTCGACATACGACTTCCCAAAAAGGCAATGCTCTTTGGCGTAATGGTAACGCGGACTAGTAGCAAAGTGAGGCTTCTTGCTCGATGATGTTATTTGGAAAATTTATTCGAGATCACGTCGGCCGAGTATGATTAAATAAAGATATCACGTGCGAGCTGCTCGTTAAAAGCCTTTAGGAGACCATAACTTTATCACACCTTTGAGATAGTTTCCTACGATATAACGCGAATTCCTTGCATTATACACACGTATCTCGAGAAACTGGGCTAGCGGGCCATTCGTTAGCTTAATGTTTTATCGACGCTTGATGCGCCACGGAATGAGAATGTCAGGCGTAAGCGGTTGCGTGAAAATTCACGGAACGGAATTAACGAAAGAAAAAGCAGTTGTAAGAAAGAAGGACGTGTCTCTGTAGAAATACGTTCGGGGTATTCTGATCTTTTCAATTCGAATCTCGCGCGTCGAACGTTCGGCACACCGCATCTATTCGTTCCGTTTTTCAAGAGTTAACGATTGATTCCTCTTTCTTTTTCGTACCGAAGAGACGCGTCGGTGACGTTCCCATTGGTGCGACGTGAATCCGAAAGTTAACTAGAACAATTACCAAACGTATTTGCAGGTCGACAATGCGTGGAGCGCGTAGAATTCCGGAGCTATTCGCCTGCAACTTCTCAATAGCGCAGCCTCGTTTCACCAACAATCGACAGATACGGTTTTACCGTGCAACGCGCGATTCCTGATGTGCGTGTGCAGCCCGATTACAGCATTTCGCATTTCGAAAAAAGAGAAACAAAAAAGATACGTATCCTGTGTATCGAAGTTCTTTGTTGTATCGCTACGACAATGGTTCGATCGGTTTATGAAGAACACGCCATAGAAAAGTAGAGACAAAAGTCACGTCGATTACGCTTCTCTACGGCTCAAGTACGATTTTGCGGAATAACTCGTGCGTGTGGCCGATGCCGTCGATATTTTCGATGCAGGCCAATACAGTAGCGTAATAGAATGTTGGATCTATGTGTACGTAGGCGTATCTGTACGTTTCGGGAATGGTATATCTTAAAAATTGTATTCCTTCTCAGCCTCTTAGCGAGGATCGCATCGGTGGAATATGGATATCGGTGGAAAGGATCTCGGTGCGGTGGCTGAAACTCGAGACCCCGTACGACCCTCACGGGCACCGTAAAAGAGAAAAACGCTTGCTTGTATTACATTTTATAGCGTATGACTTCCTGAATGTTTAACGATTTGCGTATGTCGCGGCGTGACGCGCGGCGCTGTAAAAACCTCGTTCCGGTTTGTAGAAATGGAAATTCGTTGAAACGGAAATAACACACGTCAAGTGGAGCACTGTTCTTTCGTCACATGCAAATACGAAACCGCGACTGGCTGCGCCCGTGACTCTTAATTCCTCGTTTCTAATTTCAATGGAACGTTGCGTCGAGCATTTAAATTGCAGGATAAAAGAAAACGCACGAGAACGGAAATGCAACGTGAATTAATTAAGCAAAATGGTAATTTATTATCCTTCGTGATAATCGTTCGAAATGTAAGAGAAGAGGAAGTACCAAACGCGTGAAAAAGAAGAATTTTTCGAGTGAAAGGAAGCGTCGCGTTCGCGTTTGCTGCCAACTTTTCTTTTTCTACCATTGTCAACAGAATCCATAAATACGTCGTTGTCTGGGTCGCGAATGGAAGAAAGAACCAAGAAAGAGAGATGACGAAGTATCGCGAAAGTATTTTTCGCTCTGCTTCGTTGTAGTATCTCGATGCGAAAGTTCTTCGAATATCCGCCGAGTCGCCTAGTTGCTAATTTTCGGAGGTAAATGCGACGTTAGGATTTCAATTGAACCAGATATTTGTACGTGATGCGTCACTTTGTTCGCGCTCGTTACGTCGCTTTTCGACTTTCGACGGTGTTTATCGTCGAGTGTATGCGCCCGTTGTTTAATCATCTGCTGATTAAGCAACTAGGATACAGTTAGTTACTACGTAGAGACGAATTTATCTTAGTTTTAGAATCATGATGGATGCTTTTAACGAAAACTCTCTTGAGTCATCTGCTTCGAGCTCAACCTCTTTCTTCTTTCCTCGTTTTCATTTTTAATTCGTTAAAACGTTGAAAGCAAGGGTGAAAATTTTGTAGAAATTCGATTTAGGAAACTTCGAAGGTAGAAGAAAATTTCAAAAAATCGAAGCGTGAATATCGGAACTTGGAGTAACTGTTAATACGCGAACATCGGCTCGAATGACGGAAAACAAATGGAGTAGAAAAATCGATGATGAAATTACAAAGTATTATGGTCGCATTCGTAGAGAATGTGCAGAGTTCACTAACAAAGCGTTAAACGTTGTAATTGCCGCCAAGCATACTTGCAATTAACACGAAGCTCGCAGAACGAAATTCACTGGACCCCGATTGTGCTTAAAATCGGAGTGCAATCAACAAACAGGTAGGTACTGACTCGCAAATACGTTTGTACGTCGATCAAGGGACTAGCAGGTGCGAACGATCGGGCTTTCAGTTTCTGGACGCTTTAACAACCGTGACAAAATACAATACAGGTAAACGACGAAATGACTTTGAAGCGCATTGCCTCGGATGTGGTTTCGCACATCGCGCGATACGCGATAAATTTCCATTCGAACGAAAACGAATTTAAAACTGATCGATTATCACGTATCCCTATTATATCCTTCCACTGTTTTTCTTTTTTTATTCCAGTTCGTATCCTGATTTGTCAGAAAAACGATATTCTCCGCGATATTATGTTTGCGACTCGTATTTTATAATTTGACGTCGATTGCTCGTTACCGCATATTATTATTATTAGTACATATTATTTTGAATCTACAAACAGCAAATAACGTAAGCATTGTTTTCCCAGTTTAATACGTTTACTGTTCGGACCTCTAGAGTAGTTTCCACTCGTACGCTCAGTCAAGCAACAGAACACTCACGCTCAGTTTAAACATTCATCTCTTCGTTTGTGTATACAATGTATAGCACCTCTTATACTCTCGTTACCAGAGAGATCCACCCAGAATCCTCGAAAGTCCTCATTTAACCATTCCATTTCTGTAAAGCATTCTCTGACATCCAATGTCCCCATATCGAAAGCAGGAGCCTGCTAGAGCCTTTATCTATCGATTCGCACACCCTTTTTCCTTATTTTTTTCATTTTTTCTTTGTCAATCAAAACGACATGTAAGTGAAACAAAGACAGCAGTTGTCGATTGCTTTTGCAAACGTTATAACGTCACAAACATTATGTTCGATTCGTGACATTTTGTCATACTATTACAACCACCTAAAATAAAGTACGGCTGACAACGAGTTAAATACAAAAGTTAAATTGTCTTTTGTATTCTCTGTGTTGTCGTCGGTTTGGAGTATCAAATATTCAGGCATGGATTTTCCAAACTCTGCGTTAATATTTTGTCTCGTTCTGTCATTTCATTTCGCGTTCGTATGCTGTTCTTTTATTAATCGTTTTCCGATAAAAAATGAAGTTCTTTTATAAGCGTCAACGCGATACACCCTGCGCTAATGGATTAAACATACAATAGGATTAAAACCATACAGAACAGCTTGAATTTCTAGGTATAAAGTTCCAAATCCAATAACGTTGTATAATTTATTTTGTTTTGTTTCATTATTCAACAAATGCAAGTCGCATGTCTTTTCGTTCGTCCAAAGTGTTTGCAACGATACCGCGCGCGTCAAATATAAATATTTTGTTCCGTTCGTTGTTCCTATCCTTATTCAACAATGCATCGCTGAAAGCTGTCGGAAAATATCGAATATTTCACCGGGGATATTAGCTCGTCACCCGTTACGCGGCGAATTTTTGTGGCGTCACACTTACGTTCTGCTCGTTTTTTCTGCCCGTACTTGGTGACGTTATTACGAGCAACGCGTCTCCTCTTTTTTCGCGCATGACGCTGGATAACGTTATTGCAATCAACGTGTTCTTTTATCTGCTGCACACAATGTTCTCAACATTATTGCATCCCACGTGTTCTCCACTCCATTGTATTCACCGTTGTTGCTCCTAGCTTATGTGTTTTCATTCGTCGACGCCCCGCGTGTTTTTCGCCGAAATTACATTATCAAATTGTTTGCGCGTTTCAGTGAAAAATGAATTTCATTAGACGTGCACGAAAGAAATGTGATCTCGTTTCGCGGACATCGTGGCTTGCCGCGCTCTGTCGCCCGCTCTTTCGTTCCATCGAAAATTTGATAATAATCGGTCTTTTGTCCCTGTTGTACTCGGATCTCTCCTAACGTGTGATTTTAACTTTAAATCCGTCCGTATTGTTTGTCAGATATAAACTCTGTCCCTTTGAATGCGTTAATGGATCCATGAAAAAAAAAATGTACGGAAGATAAAAGTTTCTATTGGAGAAGTTGTTCTCTCACGAGATAAGAGTCAGGTTTAATTATTTAGGGTATGCAGGTTTACATTCGCAAAGACACTAGGATACGGACGACAAACGCTCTCGAGCAAAGGTATCGCGTTCGAGATACGCAGTTATCGCACGAGCAATTCATTCTCCAACTTTTAGTGGTAGTTGATTCTGCTGCGTATGCATTACACGACGCTTCGTCTGTTTATTTCCTTGGCGTAACGAATTCGTGAATGAAGCGCGCGTAAATTACAAAACTTTCTTAACTCGAACGAACAGAATCATAGAGAAACCTGTAAAAAGTACTCGGCAACTTTGTCTGTTTCCTTTATCGATATTCGTCTCATTACCTCGTGAAAAATTGTTCCTAGTTTATCGCGTCACATTAGCGATAAAGGCAATTATAGAGCGTTAAACGGGTCGATTGATCGATCAAACCAGCCAAACTAGGGGGCCAATTGATCCCAAGGGTCAATCCGCTTTTCACTATTACATCGGGCATTTCGATTACGCGTTTCATCGTCAGTTGCACAGGCAACAGCGACTCGCGCAGAGTGTAACATCGCGTAATCCGTATTTCAGCGAGCCATTGTGCGAACTGCTACGTGAAAATGGACGAGGGAAACGTTAGGGACGCGGCTGGCGACGTCGTAATTATATTATCGAGATTCCCTGGCTACAGTCGTACGGCCGTGCATTAGCGCAGCAACCCGCGTCCTCTCTAATCATGATCGAGAGCCGATACTGCCTACCAGCCACGTGAGCACGTATCAGTGGCAATACGCGAAAGAGGAAGCTCCGTTACGCGACCGATGCCAGCAATTCCGCACGAACGTGACTCGCGCAGACATTAAATCGCGATCCCCTTGCACCGGTAGCAGCGGTTGCTTTCTGTATCTGATAGAATGTTAGACTAATCGGAATGATTAACTTCGTTAACTCGGGAATGGATAAAGCAACTCGACAACGAAGCCTCTGGCGCACCAACCCTTCCTGTTCCTTGAGAATCTTAGTTTAGCTGAGATTCCAGGCGAACTGGTTTGCACGTTCACCGAAATGCTACGTATCGGTGTTAACTTGATACATACGCGTTTTACCTTTCAATTGAACCTTCCCTTCTCCATATTTTGGAATGAACTGCAGCTACGTGTACGATTATTCGTAATTAATTTGCTAGAATTACAACGTTCCGAGAACACGTTTCTCAGACGACAATATGTCGGATGTTGGTAGAATCGTCGAAAATAACGTTAAATAGAAAATAGCTTTTCTTATCGTACAAACTGACTTCGATGTTCTCTATTTCTCTTTCAAAATCTGATTTCGTGTCCGGGTGCATGACACTAAAGGCTACGCCCCGAATAACGTAATCTCTTCATCGTTTCCTCGTAAAGATCCAATCGTGTTTCGCTAATCGTCGAATCAGTCACTGTGTCGCGTTAGAAGAATTTCATCCGATACCACGAAGGAAAGAATCTCGCAGATGATGAATCTTCTTGGAGAAATCTCCCGGGAGGGTCGAAGCGACGATCCTTCTCGCAGACGGCTGTGATTCGAGTAAGTGATATTTAAACGGATGTTAAATGGCGCTCCGTGTCGGAAGAAACGCGAGTTACGAAGACTAGCGCGACTAACAACCAGGCCTAGCCCGAAAAGCTACTGGGAGAAAAACGCGAAAGAGATGGAAATCGCGAGAAGAGGACGTCAACCGGAGGAAGAAGAAACCATAAATCAAGAATTATAAAGCAATTTCGTGGAAACCGCGACAAAACTTGGGTCCGCTAAGTTCCGTTCGTGTGTGTGTTCTCGCAGCGATAAGAACGCGGAGAAAAGAAACGTGGCTGGGTTTGGTAAACTAAACGGCGATCCGCTTGTCTCAATCGCGCATTACTCTTTCTCCCCCTCATCGATGATACACAAACTGTCGCACTCCTTATTTCCTTCGTCGTAACTTCGAACAACCTCCGAAAGAGGGTGCGCTGCTACGAGCGTCACTATGTGTCGAACGGATGCGCTATACCGAGCGGAACTTGAAGAATCGCTCTCGAAAGGCAACCGCGCGGAAGGTTCGCCGAAATATTTATTTTTGAAGAACTACGATTCCGAGGGATGCAAAGTTCGAATAGAATATTTTGGAGAAGTACGTACCACGGAGAAATACGAAACGCTTCGAGCTTCGATTATGAAAGAAGGTACGACCAAGTTAACTGCTTCTATCGTGAGCTGGCATCGATTTTTGCGCATGATAAAGCGCGCCCCGTAGTAGACTCAACGCGCGGTTACTTAGCATATTAATGTCTTTTGGCCCCGACTGCTCCGTAGTACCGATACGGTACGGATACTCATCTAGTTGGATTTCTTCGTTTGCTTCGCGATATAACAGGAAATCCTCCAAGCGTGACCCGTAGCTTCGAGTTATTTCGCGGAACAAATTATCGATAATCCTGCGACCAGACAGCAGCACCGAAGGGAACTGTTTATTCGATGCTTTGAACAGAACGACAGTAGAATTCGATTCGCTGTGAAGTACAAAAGGAAAATAATGGTTAAAATTTCGCGATCGTGGCGAGATGATTTTTTTACTTCGCGTCAATTCCGAAGATGTATCGTTGCTTTAAACGATTCCATCTTTCTTCGCCAATCATCTCGAATTAATATGTTTGCGCCGTTTCTACCTCGTATCTGTCCGATTCCTTTTTATTCCTTTACGACCGCATATTTTTCGTTCGCACGTATTATTAATAATTCATATGGTCGTAGCGTCGATTTCAAGCGCGGCGTAATCACAGATATAAGTTATATTCACGGGGCGAAAGCACAAAGGTCGTAAGGAGAATTAACGTCTCTCCTCTGCCGTGAAAGTCGCGACATGCCCGGAATTTGCCAAGCAACACTGGACCCCGAAATAACGATAATGGAGGACCTCTTTTCTTCCTTGCTGATCGTTAACATTCTCACGACAAACGTTACGAGCCCTCCTAGTGTCAGCGACAAGATCCTATTAACAACAAACAAATTATCGTAACGAAGACAACGAAAGCTTGGAAGAGAGATTATCGACAAGCTGTTGTTAATTAATTGTCAATAACACGCGCATAATGGGAAACCAATATTAACGAGAATTACTTTCACAAGGATTATTTGAGGATTTCACGTACCATCGTACGAATTCAATTTGATTCGCGATAATTTATACGCTGTGCAAACCATTCCGATATGATCAAGAGAAAGATGCGAGAGGGAATGAATTATTAATTAAATAACCAAAACAATTTGCAAGCTGAATATCCTGTAACACGAAATGATCCATACACCGAGTCCAACTAGGCAGCGAGCATAATACGCTCTCCTTCGGTTTATTCGTAACAGTAATCAACGGCGCGACGTTGATTAGCAAAGTTCCGCATCGTGTACGAAACTGGCAGTCGTCGCCGTGCTGGTAGTCGTCAACGAGTTCCCAGCGTGGACCATAGTTTTCCGGGATTCGCGTTCAATCTAAGTTGGCTGACGCTGTAAAGACACGTACACGTAATCGAGAAAGAAAAGTTGGCACGCGGATAAATTTCGTAACTCGTCTGCCTAAATCCACGCGAAAATGTACATCGCGTAACGCGAACGCTTAATAGCTAGAACACTGTTACGTAACTGCCGGAATTTTTACACGGTTTCATGGCGTATAAACGTGAAAGCTAAACAAATCCGCGTTTCGTTACGTTTCGTTTCGTGTCGCCGAACAGTCGGACTTTCCGCGTTTCCACTGACTCGTCCACGCTCGAGCAAGGAGAACCTCAGACCGCGCGCCAGCGCAGATTTGCGCGTTACGATCGCGTTAATCGCGGGATAAGAGCGTGAAATCCTACCTACCGGCGAAAATGGATTCGAGAACAAACGTTCTCGAGGGGCGGGCGTACAGAGAGGATGGAACGAACCAACCAAAAGGGAATGTCTGTACGTCAGTTCGGGAAAGATGGATGAACCGTCGCTGGTGTAACAGAGTATCGAGTAGCTGGCGGAGCCTAAATGCACGAAGCGGAAAGAGCAGACTAGTCTTAACGGATGCATGTTGGGAATGGCAGAGAAGCCTAGGGGATGGTCTGATACTTTTCGGGTATAACGGTACGCCGCAATATCCCCTGAGAGACGGATAGAAAGAAAGAAGCGGCGTTCGACGCGCATTTGTTGGATTTCTGAAACGAAGCGGAAGGTATATCTGCGAGTTCGTGGTGCGTCTGGAGAAAGAAAAGTGTTCATAATCCTACCTTAATGGGTCGGTTCGGCTCTGTTTTTTCGAAAACACGTTCGGTTGCTCTTAACGACTTTAATCTCGACGAAAAATTAACTCGCCGTAATCTCTCGGTAATGAGTTTTTAAACGAAACGGCAAAAGCAGAAAAGAAGCGAAAAGAAACGAGGAGTACAGGGAATTGGTGCTCGAACGATGGAGAGAATACAAACGGTTTATTTTTCGAGTGATTTTTATACGAAAATCTGTCGTTACGCGTTGGTGTGCGCTCTATCGAATGAAAAATCGTTTTATCTCTACTCTTTACGGACACGCCACGCTTGTACCGTTCACAACGCACGTTTTTCGTTTGCCTGGACGAGCACGGGATTCGCAATGAGTCCTCTCCTCCTTGCCCGTTCGCCCGAAAACTTTCCAGATTATCGGGCAAAATTTACGGCGGACCGAGGGAAACGTAGCGGCGAGCCAAATCTATTTGGCCCGGATACGACTATTACTCCATCCTAAGCCCTCTCTGTATGCCCAAGGTCGACTTTTCACGAGTGGATATAATCAGCGTGTTATCGCTTCGGGGAAATTGTAATCGCGCAGTGACGTCGAGCGCTCCGATTCTAACAGCCTTATTCTTTTTCGTAACAATACATATTATCTCTCGAATAACGTTATTCTTGATTTTATCGTAATTTACGTGGCTTCGTGGAATTCCTGGAGGTCGTTCGTTGCAAAACTATTACGTGAAAAATCGCTGAACGACAATGTACACGTTGCTTTCTATCTGAATCTTGATAAATTGGATAGAACCCGATGTCAAATGCACTGAATAAGTAACGTACCTTTAATGAAATCACATCGAGTTATTTTCGTGTTCGGTGAAATCCACGACGAATCGCAATGCTTCGTATTCACGTTGCGTATTCCTAGACTATACGGTCCGTATCATAGAAGAACTAGAGGAAATGTGCACGCACCGGTCCACCCTATACACGCGAAAGGATTCACATGTCGCGTGAGATTAAAAAGTCGTACGAACTACTTGAGCATAGCGGAGTGCATGCTCGGGTAAGGCGGAATATTGCGTTTGTCCTGGCACGATATCGAAGCCCGGTAACTCCCAAAATTTAGTCGTCGACGAGCGGGACTTCTTGAACGCGAATATAATCCGAACGTGAAAACAAGCGACCAAACGCCTGGCTTACCGTGCATTGTAGTATAGTTAACATTCGCGTGGGAGTATGGTCCTAGCCGCGAATAAGATTTCTCAGGGGACTCAACGGGGATGATTTTAATTAAATGATTCGTGTGTCCCTGCCATTCTCTAGTGACCATGGAAATAGCGTTTAGGAGAAGTAAGAGGAACGATTCGTTTCTATTATATCTGAAACATTCGCGAGTCGTTACCGTGAGAAGTAATTTCTTGAGGACGGTGGTGAGATGACCGAACGCGAAGTTAAAGATGGAAGGAAAGTAGAAGGGAGAATAGAAGGAAACGTCGAGGATATCCACAAAGGGGCAGATTCGACTCACGAAAGAAACGGTATGGACGATACAACGCATGGAAAGGGTATTGCGGAAACGAAAGAAACGGCACTGAAGTGGTGAATGTGTGTTCGAGGTATTCCGCGGTAATACGTTCGCCTGCAGCGGCCTTGCACTCTGTTTACCCCCGACAAATCCCACTAGACACGATATTATCCCTCTTATATACCCTCTCGTGCCATCCAGCGGGATTGTACGAGTGGAAGGCTGTGCAGCTTCCCGAATACCCAGGAAACGATTCGTAAAACGACCCGCATAAAGCTTGACATCGTGGTTTGCGACCTTGTTGAGATCTATGCGATTTGAATCGTACGAAAGCGGAAAGCAAAGCAAAGAGAGTCTAAGAAGAGACCAAAACCCCTCTGTTTTCCAAGGGGGACGTAAGAAAGAAAAATCGGCTCTCCTATACGAACCTAGAATTACCCGATAAGATAGTTTGTTTCTACCATCACCGGCGAAACGAAAACGAAAAAGAATAAAAGTAGAACGTATCTATGATGACGCGTAACCTGCGATATTCGAGATAACCAAAGAAAAAAGTAACACAGCCATTTGTGATAAAAAAAAAACGCGCGCTTATCTCGTAGAAATTGTGAAAATTGCTAGTGTGAAGCGTGTGCCTCTGCTTGCTGGCTGCGCTATCATTGCTCTATCGTTAAAAAAGGGAGCAGAGGAGGAGAAAAGGGGCGGGCGAGAACAGATGGAAAGAGGAGAAACCAACGATAACAACATGCGCAAAACAAACTGATAGCTGGTTACAACGGTCAGAAACTTAAGCACGGTCGAGCAATATCGGCCTGGGGAATACATTAAAACGCGCGGCACGGTACGGAGCGCGATGAAACGGGACTCATTTGCGCGAGAGCGTGTAACGGCCCTTCCGGCAGACGCAGCGAGCGTCCAGTTAAGTTGGCGTGTTGGCCGCGCAGAGGCGAGCACTTTACAGGTGGTTTACATTGCGTTTAAAATGCCGGTGTACCCGGTCAGATTTATCGACGTGAGGTGGCGAGAGAAAAAGAGAGAGAGCGTGGTCCCTGGCAACGTGCCTCGGCCACAGTTTTACCGCCTTTGCCTTGTATATCGTGCGGAGATACGCGCCGGGTAAAACAATATGCAACAACCAGTTAAACTGGACGATTCACGGCTACCCCTAAACATGCGGCTAACGATTATGGCGACACGACTAAGAAAAACTTAGCAATTTCTTCCGCGGTTACGGACTTGGTTAAAATGATAAATCGGGCTATATTTAAAAGTACATAATTGGAAAGACAAAACATTACAGCTGTAGTAAGTGATATCGTACTTTGAATAACAATCGTAAGACATTTGAACAGATACATCTAATTATTCGTAGGAGAATCGTAGATATATTACAGAGAGGTTGTCGAAGACGAAGGCTAGTGGTATGCTTTACCGATGAAACCATCTCAATTAACTGATTGATTAATGACAAGGTACTTGACCTGGAATGCCTTTTCATTAGTAGGTTCCAAGCGTACGTTTAACATGCACACATTAGAAAGACATTATTACGCTCGAATTACGCAATAGTTGCTAGATTAATCTGCTCGTTATCGCGATAACGATCGATGTAATTGATTCACATTCGTTGTAACAACGTGTCCTAAGCATATTGATATTTTATAAAAGTAGTGTTCTAGATAGATACAGATATATGGTAAAATACAATATCAAAATGATGAAGGAACGTTAAACATCAACACCGAAGTTTCTTAATGCACAAACGAGTGCATTCGACAAGTCGGACGCTTCGTTCTGAATTACAACTAACAGAGAAAAACTTGTGAATACACCCTAAAGGGTCGTGTCGCCCGTAATTTCCGAAGGCCGGCCACCACCCTTTCAAAAGTTTTCACGCCCGTGGCGTACAGACGTGCTCGAGTTATCGCTAACGAACCTCCCAGCAGAGAGTTTAAAAAGTTGATTCACGAACTGGTCCCCGAGGAAATTTGTCTTCGGCTCAGATACCGACGTGGTTCAACTTCCGTTGACCAATTGTGACACACACACGCGAGCGCGCGGGCGCGCGCGTTCGTGTTTTCTGTTCTGACAGAAATTGAACACAACAAAGAATCACGTATATAGCGAGACACTAAATTAACATTTATGGTCATTCCACTCTTCGATTTTTATGAAAAATATATGAAAAAGAATAACCACGTTAATTTCGAATGTTATTTGGACAAGTAATTTGTTGATCGCAGTAGTAATTTTACAGCCGTCTGTGTATCTCAGTCGACATTGTCGACCAACTATCGACTTGAATCGGTCGGACCATACTCTCTGGGCTTCTCATATTTGAATTTTATGAGCACAGCTCGTTATCGTGCCAATATTATTTAACAGGCTTTTGTAGAACGAACGACATCTAAAAGTATTAATACGTAATATTACTGGTCCATTTGCGAAGGTTTTACCTTGTCACTTCGTGTTAGGACTTTTAATAAAATAACCGTGGATTGACCATTTCCGGATGCTACGCTATGAATTGCCCCAATGCAAGGGATTGAAAAATTAATTGCGATCGATAAAAGCAAAGGGTATTAGCTTTTAACGGATTTAATAAATCTAACCTTATAAAAATTGTAAGTTTTATATTCACTAGAAATATCGACTAAAAAATTCAAACAGTTTTATAAACAGAAATTTATACTGTATAAAATAATACCTTTCTACTCCTCTCTATACGATCAAATAAACATAGTGAGTAGTTCAATATAAAAAATATCAGAGAAAGCGTTATTGCTTTTATGTATGCATGAGGTGTAACGAAAAAGTATCGATAAAGTCGAGTGCGGTAATACAATATTTTTTTAATTAACTTTCATTAATTTACCAAATTAAACGGGGCCGGTGCTTTAATAAACGTCCTATATGTGAAGTTCTTTTAAAAGGATTCAAACATTCAAATCAGAATTCTACGGAAGCGAAATCAGATCCGTAGAATACTACGCAAGCTCCACTGTGTACACAAAATCTGATATTGGACGCAGTGGTCCAAGATTCAGGGTGTAGAAATTTGGATGTCTATAATATAGGGGTTTTTGCATATTTATTGCGGTGTTTATATGTTCTAATAATATTCGCACGGTCGATATCATATTCTACCGACTCAGAGTTGCATGTATAGATTTCAGATAATTCAATGCTGTCTGTATCAGTTTCTGCAGATCTAATGCTTTGTATCAACTTCTAACTAATCTACTATATAACGTTATCCAAGAGCCTGAAATAGTCTATAGCAGACTGCACCCAATCCAGTAGTTTCTGTATCGAATCCTTCGCATCTGTAGTTGTTTGTACCGCATCACACAAATACCAAACAACCGCAACACAGATACTGTTTTACCTCGATTGAACTTTCGCTAATCCATAAATGCTATGAATTCCAATTAATTTCCATTGTCATTACCTATGCTACACGTGTGTATAATACAAATATTTGTATATTTGACGAGTGACAGAATTATAAAGTATTGCATCTCGTACAATTTTCAATTCCTTGTTCTACGATCAACTGAAAATTCCTGTTGAACTTCTAGCAGTGTTTGCGGAGCAAACCAAATTACTTTTCTCCGTCGACGATGTTCCACACACCATCGACTGCACCAACTTGTCAAATGTGACCGTGTGTGTTATATGTGACTTATAGCTGGAACCTTCCGAGCAAGTGAACAACCAAGAATCAAACTCCGCAGTACGACATTCGTAAAGAATGTTAAGCCGAGGAATTTGTTCGTAAAGGAAGTCTGGTCGAAAGAAAGTCGAGCCACGATCCAATAACTGTACCGTACCTTATAACCTCCTCTTTTGTTCGTTTACGGGTATCACGACAAGATTTCGATGCTTTTAAAGGAACCGTATGGAATCTCAAAGATCGTCGGCAATGATAATACTTTTTTAAATGTTCAGCGGTTACGGGCTTTAATCAGAATTTTTCATTTCTACCGTAAAACTGACACGGTTTCCCGAATATTAATTTCACTGCTCGCAAATATCGTGTTCTTTTCATTTAATATTAGGAAATTATTTATTAAGAAAATATGAAAACGGTTTCTCTGGTCGATTTTGTTTTAAAAAGTGCGATTATGTTACGAGCATTGCGCGCTCTTAATTAACGTATTATTATAGTTGGAGCTTCCGCCTCGCTAAAGACGCATCGTTATCTCGAACGCAATTAACTAATTATAAGTTGGCCACCACCGAATCCACGATTTCCAGCTCGTGTGCACAGTCCTATTTACGCTTTTGTAGATGACATGCTTTTGCCAATAGGATTTTCCGTAATAATCCGACACTTTCGAATCGCGCAGATGGCGAAAATTAGGTTTGCATAATTGAAGCGACCCAATTGTTCCTGGGGTCGAACGATCGATTCACTGTCCCCCAGGCTGCCGCAGAATTCGAAACGTTTCCGATGAGACTTGAAACAAAGAGAAGGTGCCAGTGTACTCAAAACCATACGAAACACTTTCTTAACGATACGAGAGATGTCTGTATAAAATATCATACTTGAAAGGATATATACGCGAACAAAAAGATAAAATAATTTCCAATGCTCTCTCGTCGTTTTTATTAGCGTCTCGAACAGTCCACGCAAAGATTGAACGCTTCGCTGAATCGTACTGTTAGTTAATTAAACCATATGAAAGTAATATTTCGCGCGTATCGACGAAGACGTACGATCGATCGATCTAATGTTAACAAACGAACGAAGAAATAAAATATTCCTAATCGTAACGTAGATTGTTGAAGCAAAAGATCAGATCGAAACGAAATAGTTCTCTTCGATATCGAATTCACGATTTACGTGGCATCTCGATATAAACGCATTTCTATCTATGGTGCGGCTATGGTACCCGTAGGGACTTGGAGGATAGAGGAATGCTCGCATATCTCTCGATATTCACCCATCCTAGCGTTACGATCGAGAGTCTAGGAGCTTCGGGAATTCGTCTAGACAAGGGCATGTGTACCATCGTGATACAGCCAGCTTAGATTCCCTATTGCTATAACGTTTTCCTTCCTGTTATTGTTCGTTCTCCAGGAAAAATATTCAACATATCGTAAATGAAAGATGATTCGGTATATTTTTAACGCGCTAAACTGAAATAATTTAATAGACAGAAAACTGCTATTTCGCAATACGAATCTAATTGGCACAACGAACGGTTGAAGTTAATGAAATCGAATACGCAAGAATCAGATATGAAAAAGAAACGTTACAGCGGAGGAACATTAGCCCGATTTGATTCGGTTCGTGAATAATACAACAAATACTTTCGTTTGCCACAGTGATGAAACAATGGTAAATGTGTTAACAGAAGCAAAGTGATTTAAATTAAACGCAGGAATCAAAGTTCATGGATGGATATTCATCACAAAAGCATACGTGTTTCACTGTTTCATTTGATCAGTAAAAGTTATCAAGCGTATTGAAATCAATTAGACGGAATAAACCGTTATTACAGTGTGACGGTATCTACAATTACGAGTAGAAAAAAATCTATGGCGATACGGCACATAATTATCGTAGAAGCGGGTTTGAACGTTATTGCGGAATTTAGATTTAGGTTAATCGATACGTTTGACGTACAATTACCGACACGTATTCATCGTGTCGGCTCGTGAAATTTAATCTAAAACTAAGAACACGAGTACGAGCGAGATGACTCTGAAAATGAAAAATATATGAGCGATAAAGCGTGGTTAAAAATAAGCAAGCGACGAAGATAACTATCGTTTGATCAAATAGAAACTTTGTTTCAATCAATCACCGGTTAAGGACGTCAACCGCTTGCTACGGATGTTAACTCAGTCTTTGCACATGTATTATTCCACCCCACCTGAAAGCTTTTCGTTGTACAAAAGTGTGCAAAAATCTCGAAAGCTTTCGTACAAATCGTAAGTCACTGGCCCGACCACAAGCTCATCGATCGCTTTACCAAACGCGGGACATTTACTCAGTTTCGCTCTTGCGCAAAATTAAAGAACCAAGAAAATCCCATTATCGGTCTTCCAAAGGATTACAAAACGGTTTGAAACGCACGGTCGTAAGGGGCCATCGGAATTTCCGTGGAAATTCATAATTACACTTGGTCGATTCGTTCCGGTAGAATTTGAACAAAAGTTCCATCGTTTTTCCTTCCTACGAAACGTAAAAGCAGACATTCTTGAAAGAAACGAAGCGACTCACGTGTATCCTTTCACGGTTGTAATTGAATATAAATGGTACCGTTACGGCGAGTACTGATTAATTCCCTTTTATTCTGCGAAGCAACCGAGCCAGGAAAGAAAGAGAGAATTCGTGGCAGGAAATGGAGCACTGAAAGGAAAAAATTAAGAAAATCACAAAGTTTTTCTGAAAATCAGGGGAAAGGCAAGGACTTTAATTGGGAATGAGAAAGAGGGAACGAAAGAATGAACGCAATGAAAATGAGAAGAAGGAACGAAAGAATGAACGCAATGAAAATGAGAAAAAGAAGTGAAAAGGAAGGAGAAGAGGAACAAAAAGAATGGGCGGAACTACCTGTTAAATTGAAAGAAAATTGAATTCTCCAACATACTTTCCATCGTGAATGAATAAAACATTCCATCGTAGAAAAAAAAAAATGTCCTTGTTCACCCGAGAAGAATGGAATTTCACCTAAAAATGTTTCAACCTATTTTTTTTTTTTTTTTTTTTTCATCCTCAGAGATTATTACCTTCTAACAATTACCGACTCACGTCTCAAGTATCGAATGTAGATATCTGCATGCTCCAGACGCAAAGTTCAACGAATCAGATAAAGTCGGTGTAATAGTCGGAAGTAGTAGCTCTAGCGGATAGGGTATGTGGAAGTCTGTAATCACGTGACGTCAACGTAAGTTCAATCTACGGAAGTAATTAATAGAAAGTCGATCCCATTCACCGTGCAGCCGTGCTCCGTAAGAACGTGTATCGATATACAATGCCAGACTTCCATTGATGCTAAGATCGTTCAAGATCCCAGACAAAGCGCTAAAGAAAATTGCTATATCATACAGATCGCGTAGACTACCTTGAAACCTAATAAGAATCTACAGATGACGAAATCTTTAGAGATACGACAATGAAATACGCTATTTTAATTGAATCTCGAGACAAAAGAATAAACATGATATTTACTGTTGGAACGACGAGTATGAAAACGATAAAAAACATTCGATTATAACGGCGCTGCGCGGAATCCTTAAAGACTCTCCCGTTGTTTTATCAAGATTTGCTTCCCTTTTGTGTGAAATATTAACTCACGCCTTTGTCCGCGACTCGCGTTAACTTGGTATAATAAGCGAATCGCATTTGGAAAACTATTTCGCACGCTGGCTCTTAACCGACCGCTGCATTATCACGTAAATCTTTTAATTAGCAACTCGGAATCACACGTGTTATTAACGTTCCTAACGGCGTTAATTCCATTCACGGACAAATTATCTGTGCTCCAAACCTCTCGTTCTACCATTACAAACGCTAAGAGCAAAGTGGTCTCTCACAAATTGTGGGCTTTATTTCGAACTCCTGAAACAATATCGTCGGAATACAAATGTTCTCGTGCCACCGTGGGATCCTGTTAGCCGCTAATATTGCGCCACGTATACGTATACATGGTCCTGTAGTTTGGTTTAAGCGTAACGACTGTGGATACTCTTTGCAAAATTTCCAACTACGCGAAACTTTTTCTATTTTCGGTATTCGAATGGAATATAACGTGGTAACCGTGAAACCTTTCTTCGCCAACATTATTTTACTAAATACGAATCGATCGTACTTATAATTACGTCGATATTTAACGGATACTATTAATATTGAAATTCGTTTCGAAGATCCAAAATTCCCAGCAAATTATCGATCTGCGAGGACATTGTCTCCGGATATCAGCGACCGGCGCAGCAGCTGTACTCGAGCCACCTGAAATCGGGGCGATCGGACATTAGGCGTCCGTTAACACGGACTTCAGTATGAAGCGAGCTTAATATATGATTTACGTTTACACTATACCTGAAGCTCATAGATCCTAGATACACAGAGCCCAAACGGAACACCGTCTAACTACAAGCGACGCAGGAGAACCGGTGATCGCTCGTCGTCGTTACGAAAACCATTTCCGGAGAAATTGCATGGATTCCGGCCTAAACTAATCTTTTATTGCTCCTCGTGTAAAAGTTACGAGTTGGTCAAACGGAGAAAGGATAGAGATCGAAACGTCATTCCCTGAACTCTTAATACGGGACCACTTTAGAACCGCAAGAGAAAGAGGAAGAAGTAAAAGGAGTATCCATTCGGAAGGGCAAAGAAAGAATAGAAAGAAGGGCAACAGAAAGAAGCAAAAAAAGAGGATCAAACAGCATGACGAAGAAATATCGATTTTGCGATAATTGCTCTATTACGTTACATAAACAGACTCGTTTATGGTATCCCGGGCTTAAAGCAAGTTTTCGCCTTACTCACAAGGAAGAAGGAAGAATAGAAAGGGGGAAAAGGCGTGCGATCGAATGCGTGAGTTTCATTCCAAAACGATCGGTTCCCTTAACGTTCCTTTCGCCACTGTTCCTTTGTCTCTTCCACGCTTTTGCTCCTTTTTCCTGCCTTTCTCTTTCGCCGCGATTGCGAAACGAGAAAGGATGGAAATCGCTCGACATTCTTCCTCGAAATTTTGCGGCAAATGGTCGCGTGCCCGGAGAAAAGAGAAGAGGAACGAGTCCACGGTGACTTTCAAACGTACGTAGCCCAGTTGTGTAAACGTCTTCACCGACGAGGCTTTCGCGTTTGAACGAACTTTTGCTAATTCGAGAAGGTTTCTCGTTGAAGAAAGTCCTGACGGACGAGGTCACGGTACTCTGAGAAAGTCCAGATTTTTATGTATCGTTAAGAGAATCCGCGCGAGAAACGGGGACGAATCGAATCTCGCGCGTACGACGTAAGATATTACGTGTATAATATAATCTCTGCGTTACATCTCCGCATAGCTGGTTGAGTTTCTCGCGTGCTATCCGTTTATGCACCGATGATTACCTGACTGTCCGGCGGTCGGGTAATTTTTCAGATTGCGGATAAAAGGGGGCTGTTACCGCGATGAAACACCGTCGTAAAAATAAAATTATTACGACGATAAGCAGCAACGCAACAGCAATTTCGCGGTAGTGTCGCGTAACGTTTCCAACGATCGTTACGATTTATTCGACTGACAATTTCTGCCCACCTATCGTAATTATTCCTGAGTTGGCCAATAAAAAGACGATATTCAAGCTTTCTTACGTCTCGCCGCGGATCACACGGCGAAACGTACATATGTACGTAGTTTCCACAATGTTTGCTGATATGAGAAGAGATACCGATTCCGAGAACGCAATAGCTACGAAATATAGAAAGTCAGAAGAAGTAGATACGGTATGAAACTCGATGGAGTTTTCAAGGATTCCGCCCCTTGATTTACGACTATGTTATATATAAGATACTAAGTGAAACGCGGAATTCGATCGAAAAAATTTCGATACGCGAGCGAACCTGTTACCTGTTAACCTGGTAAAATTAAGATTGAACGAAATAAAGAATGTAATCCAGAGATACGATCTGACATTTCATAAATAAATGATTCGTTGGTGTCGTACAAAGTCACGATTATATAGGCAATTAAACCGCGATACCTATTTCGCATCACCGTGTAGAGTTAATTACCTGGTTCTTCGTTGAGACTTTAAACGAGAAATCAGATCTGTGCTCCTGACCTCCAAAAAGCATTTCAGTGAAATTACACAACGTAAAATAAGACGAGTATCAAAAGCAACCGCAGAACCACTTTAGAGAGCGTTCACGTTACCATCGGATACACTGCATTTCCTTCGCAGAAAAATGTCTTACTTAGACGTTCGTAAAAGAATAAAGTATCACGGACGCCATGCTAAATCTACTCAATCGCTATTCCATTTTTAAATGTAAGTTCACGATCGGCCACGGGATAAGGTAATCTCGTTTCGCGAGAGTCGCATTAAAATGGCTGTTATAACGAAACGTCGTTGCAAGATCAAAAGGATATCGAGTTTTATGGGATTAGACGAAGGACAGAGGACGAGCCAGCGTACTTTGACGCAAAACACATCTCAGTCAGGGATCTCGTACAGCTTTGCCGAAGCGAGATTACAGCATCTGTTTCTTCGTTTATTTGTGCCACGACGCGACGCGGTGGCATGGAAAATTGTCGGGAGGTTGCACAAGCTTCAACGGAACGGTTAGTTTCGCGACAGAAAGAGAGACCTTACGATTTCTCTCCGCTCGAAACGATCGTAATTAGGCGCGAAACATCGATGATCGCCCCCCCCCACCCCACCCCCGTCTCCAGCGCGAACAAATTTCTGTTAAACCATTACGAACGTACGCAAATCCTCGGGACAGGAGGGAAAAAGAAACGACGAAAGCCGATGCTAATGGCGCGTCCGAGTGACTCGATTTGCAGAAACATTTGCACGATGGATCGATTCAAATAAATGGGACTTTCACTTTGCGAAACATTCGACGCGGACAACGCAAATTACAAAACGATAACAATGTTTTTGCACCAATAGCAACCGCATCGGAGTATTTGTATGTTTGAGAAACTGTTTCCACGAATATTGACCGATACATAAAAAAAAAGGTGGAAGAAAGAGAAAGAGGAGAAAGACGTACGAATGTGTGTACACACGACGTAGTTATATAGATTGCTCCGCAAATGTTAGAAATGAAATTACTCGCAAACATCGTTAAGGCGCCATCTAAACAACGGGATGTAGGAACTCGGATGCGGAAGAAAAATTGTCTGACCTTTACCTTGCTTCCGGTGCGCGTGGCTCAGGCTCGTTCATGTCGGACCACAGTTTCTCTGTTCATGTAAGACGGATTCTGGTTAACCGTGTATCGAGAAATCGGTGTTTGGCGCGGCAGAGAGAGCACAGCTTTAACGAACCGTAAGAGCAAATCGCGCCGTTTAAAGTGCCGGATGTTCATGGCGGCGACGATGTCGCTAAAGGGAAGAGACGTCGCGACGTTTATATGCCGTGTTTGCGTGTTTCGTCTACAGCAAAAATGTTTCCCGAACTTTCCCTTTATCTCGTTTTAAAATATGACGCTTTAGATGTTCCGTGAAAAGTAAAAGCAACGTCATCGATGGGACGGAAATATGAGAAGGGCGGAAGAAACTCGAGTTCGACGCGATGGAATATTTCCTACGTGATTTTCTATCCTGTTTGATTCAGTCGACATACATTGTCGGATTTTTCATTGTGCAATTTTAATGGAAATCGTAATATGTTCGTAATTAATAAAACAGTTCTCATGTACTTGCCATAACTAACAGCCGACGTTGTTACAACAACCAGCGCGATGTAAACGCTCGTTCCCTGTAATATAATAGATTTTGTTAATAAATGTTATTTCGTGACGCAACTCGCTTTGTTTAAATGTAAACAACATGAAATTAGTGGAAATGAAATATGTGCGATAACAAAAGCTTCTTAGAAATTATAATAGTACACGTCGAATTAATTAAAAGATCGTTGTATCGTGGAACGGCTGTAACGAGATTTTCTAAAATTGGCAGCTCGCTGAAAAAGCCAAAAATTAATTAAATACTCCACGGTACGAACCTTCAAAAAGCAGTTAGAGAGCTTTCGGAAGGTGTAATATAAGAGCTCGTGCGGAAATAGAGCGGCATTCGAATGAAATTTCAATCATTCTACCTCGTGAAACGACGGAACCAAACAAGTACAAACGACGCAAAGGAGTCAAAAGGGAGATAAGCATAATAATTTAATTCATAATGCGCGTTTCATCTCGATCTTCCACGGAAACGTGCATTAAATTAAGAATAGCAAACAAGAATTGCACGGTGTTCCCACGGTAACATCACAGGGATGTAGTATTTAAACATCTTGATCGAACTATAGTTCTAGAAAGATACATCGGCGTCTAAACGTGAACTTGGAAGATACATAGGTAGAAGCTCGGGAAGATATGACCAAGCTCTCGACGGAGAGCGGAATAAACATAAATATACTTTCCGTTTCATACCTTCGTGGAAGATATCTTCTAACCACGCTCATTTACTCGGCGCCGTTAAACAGCAGAGAAGGAAAGCCTATCGACAAACCTCGAGACATTTTCAATAGTCTAATCGCTTAATGGTTAAGAGATTTCAAGGTAATCGTTGTAACTAACCAACACGATACATACAAACACCGTTTAATAATTTAATATTTATTTTGCATAAAAAAATATAATCATTATATACAAATATATGAGTGTGAATGAAGATCCACGTCGATGAAGTTCATCCTTATCTAATGATGTAAGCCGAGGGACAGTTCGTGTCCTCCAAAACCACCTCCTCCGAATCCACCTCCGTGTCCACCTCCGTATCCACCTCCAAATCCGCCTCCAAAACCGCCGCCGCCACCGCCACCGCCAGCGCTAACCAAAACAGGGTAGGACTCCTTAACGACGACGGGAACCTTGACTGGATAAGGAATCTCCTTTTCGATCGCGACCGGAACCTTTACTGGCACGCTAACCGGGAAAGGCACCTTGACGGGCACTTTGACGGGCACGGAATACGGCACTGGGACCGGTTTCTCCACTGGCACCGGTACTGCTTTCTCTACTGGAACTGGGTAAGGTTTCGGTACGTGCACAGGGATTGGGTTTTCCACGGGAATCTTAACCGGGACCGGGTATGGTACAGCTACGTTCCTTTCGACTGCGTACGGTTGTGGTACACGAACTTGATTCTCTCGGTGAATCGTGATACCAGTTATACGACCTCCGTCACCGCCACCTCCTCCTCCTCCTCCTCCTCCTCCCAATCCTCCACCTAGACCTCCGCCGAGACCTCCACCAAGGCCTCCACCGAGACTCAAACCTCCGTGGCCTCCCAGGCCTCCGCCGAGACTCAAACCTCCATGACCTCCCAGGCCTCCGTAACTTCCTAGGCCGCCGCCTCCTCCAAGACTCAGTTCCAGTCCTCGTTTGCTCTTTTCTTTCGTCTCAACGGCGGGTTTCGTGCTCGACTCCTTAGCATCCCCGGCCAGGGCTGTCGCCACCAAGGCGAGTATTATAAGCTTCTGAAGGTATAAACATGGTTAAGTGAACGAACGGTGTATTTCGACAGACATGATGTATCGTGTGCGGTGTCTATACGTTTCCTTTCGTCGAACGTGATTTACGTTGTTGAAAATAGCTAACTTACATAATATCCTAACGGGAGAAAGTGCGTGGCGAAAGCGATATACGAAGCTCTAGCGATAAATGTAAGTTATCACGAACGTGTTATCATGTTATCGATAAGAACACGGCTCTTCGGACTTGTGGCTACGACTTTAACACTGTAGACGCGGTTAGGTCGAGGAACGGTGTCGAGGGAACGCGCGATAAAGAACAATAGAAAATAGAAGCTTTCTTCGATGTAGCTGCCTGTTTGAAAAATGTTCCGCAACAATGCAACCGCGTATCGCTGGCGAACTTTCTCCGTTTCTCACCTTACATAATCCCTATCCCTTTGTCCGTTTTGTGTACGATAATCTATGATATGTATCGTGTATGAATATAGTGGGGAACCGCGAGCTCACCTGTGGAGTGCTCATGGTATCGTTCGAAGGTGCACACTGAAGTTACATCGCGCCAATCACTGGCATATATACCGGCACTTTCGCCGTGGCTACTGGCCCACTCCCCGGAAAATCCTACTCGTCCGCCAACATTAAAGTGGACCGATTGTGCTACCACACCGTGCAAAGGCGTTCGTTCGGCGTTAAGCCGTTTTCCCACGGGCTACCAACCAGCTGGTTGATTACTACCGGATCCCCGGATCTGCCGCACGCGTAACATACCCCCTGTACATTCGAACTGTTTCGAATCGCTCTCTTGTCCGTTCACTCGCCGAGGAGGAGCCAGCAATTTAGCGTGCAATGATCGCAGCGACCAGTCTTCTTCGGCGTTTCTTTTTCTTTCACTTCGGAAGGAGCGGCGCGATCGTTACTCGCCTCAGATTCCGTCGTTCTCGCTCGTGCCTCGTAAAAACGATTCCGGACGTAATTCCGATCGAACCTCCTCGGTCTCTTACGCAATGCCTCTCCGTTCTCGATACACGATAATATTTTTCAGATCTCTCCGATCGAACAGAAGAACCGTAAGATCGCTAATTCTCCTTAAAGGGAATTTCTTTCCTTTTCCTCTTTTTTGGTCCTTGCATTGTCTGTATTTTAGCTAGGTATTTGATATCGTTATTACGAAAGCGCGTTACGTCACGCGCGTTACTGTCTCCTGTGGCTCGATAAAGCGAATTTAATTGCAATAAATTGCAGCAATGAATTCTTCGATTACGTCGATCGACTAATAGATGTGATTAAACGTCTAACGAAATTTCGTGGCGTGTTAAAGCATTTGCTTATAGCAATTGTACAACGCATAAAGCAACGTTTATATAATCAGATCGAGAGAAAATAAATGTAATGTCAGAACCTGGAATAAGGTTTAATCGATGTGAAGTTGTAAAAGGGGTATAATTAAGGGTTTAATATCGAGGATAAAATCGACCGATAGACATTTGCGAAGCCTTGAGTGCTTCGTTTCTTTCACCGGGGCTGCTGAGTGCGTAAATCTTCGCTCGTACAATGTAGTTCGGAACCTCCAAGCCTCTCATTACGCGATCAAAAATACCTCGCGCAAGAAAGTTTTTGGTAATATACGTAACACCGGTGAAAATCGCTGGATCGTTGTCCTCGCAAAGGTAATGGCACTTGCGTGCCATCGCACACGTTTCCAGATATCGAGCCGAACCGTAATTAATTACGGCACGCCGGTTTTTCCTCCATTTCCATCGGTAATGTAGTTGTAATTAAATAAGGAAAAAAATTGTAAATGCGCCACGACGACGAAACTCGCAAAGGGACGCGACTCGCTGCGAAACTTTCTCCTCTTGTCTCGGACACGCGCATGTTATGTACTTAATTGACTGATTCCCGGCATTATGCTCGATGCTTGGTTAATTAAAAAAGATAGATACACGATATGCGAAGGAAGTTGTTAGGCGTCACGGTGAACGACACCATTGTCGCTAACGTCAATGCTACGCCGGTTCTGATCTTTCGTGTTGCGCGTTTCTAGCGGCAGTCGTTTTCTTTTACCCGACACTTTCCTCGGATTCACGAGACAAAACAGGAAAATAAGTCAGTGTGTCGGATAGGTTTGAGCTTCCTTCGAGCAACAGGTGACTTAATTTTGCGAAAGAAAACAAATTACAATATTCTTGTGCGTTGCGGTAGCCGTGTGAAACGAATCGTTCGTTCGTTCGCCTTCGGCTGATTCATCGGATAGCAAATTGCAACGTTGCGCCGCATTTAAACACGCTAATAATTGGTTTCTATCGTACACATATCGTAGCAATTAACGAGCTGTGAACGTATTATAATCTGATCGATAAACTGGCCGAAGAGGGGAGAAAACATCTTGCGTTGATATTAAATCTAGCGATGGTAATTAATAACACAGCTACCGGGACTGCGTCGATATTTCGTTCAGCTGACAGAAACTTTTCACCAGGACCAGTTTTATGACCATTTTATGGATACTTTGACATTATACGTGACTCTCACTCCTGACATGCTAGCCAATATTTTAACCAGGTTTACGAAATTAATGCAAAGTGATTTGACCAGAGACCACTTTCATTACAAGTATCGCTAGTCTGCTAGAAAGGAGTCTTCCGTCGTGAGCAGAAAAAGTCTCTGCTCGGCTACGACTCTAATGTACCTTTAACATTAACTCGCCTGGCAAAGGGCAGAAATATATCTCGAGATATTCGTCATCATTTTCTAACGGGAAAGCGAGAAATCGTTAAATTAGATTCGATGGTATCTCCACCACGAACGTGCTATGCTGAACGTTTAAATGCTTAAAATCTTGTTCATTAATATTCACACGATATAATACTGTCGATAAATATACCGGATAGAGGCCGTAGACAAGTGGAATAAAGGAAGAAGACAAGACGAAGGTGAAAAGGTAAGAGAACGGGTAAAGGTAGACGACGAAACACCTTTTAGCATCCCTTTAGCGAAGGCACGCTAGAACGCGAATTATGTTTGCTTCTAGAGGAAGAGAGGAAGTCGCGAAAAGGGCGAAAAGGGGAAAGGGCGTAACTGGAAAACGGCTTGATAAACACCTTGAGCGAGAACATCCATCCATATATTCATGAGAGCTACGGTCTGGCCGACTCGAAAGCCTTTCCGATTATTGCATAAGGTTACGTTTGCGGTCGGTGAAGCAGAAATGCAGACTTCGCGAAAATTCCGCTCCTACCGTCTGCTTGTACGCTCGTCGACCACAGGGATTTACTTCGTACTCTTTAGGCTGCATTTCTGTAACCGTGGTGCACGAATGCAAAGTTCGAGGGCTTCGATTCCTTCGAACGTGGTCTAAAATCACGTCTGGCGATGATTCGAAGGTTCGCGATACGATCGAATTAAAACGAGAAAGATCGAGGAAGTGCGTTTTTCCGCAAGCAATACCGATAACATGAGATCGCTCTGGGGAAAATGAGAACCAAAGGCACCGATAAAAAATTCACGACGTATCGATAACAGGAAGTACAATATGCAGACGTTTATGTAATTGGTGTGTTACAAATAGCCGTGAATTACTAGAAAGCAAGAACTCTCGGCAGAAATATCGTAGACAAAAATCATACACGAGTATAATAGAATCCCCACGTAATACGATCTCGAGTACTTAACAAAGTTCCGTGTACGTAATATTACGTACAGTGTTTCACGGAGTAAATTGAACGGTTTCTGGTCAAGCAGATCGTAATTAAAAACGATTTCTTAACATGTGTCTTTTTATATAAATATTCAAATCACCGATAGATAATCCGTGCGAAATGCTTCAAATTGCTTAACAAATAACGATTCAGTAAAAAGGAAAAAAATTGGAGAAACCACGTAATCGCGTACTCATCGACGTAAAACGAACGTACGAGCGCTCGCAAAAACCGAAGAAGTGGAAGGTATCGCAGATCGTATTTTATGCATCTTAACACCTTTCGCGCGTTTTAATTCTTGGGGGGTACATGCGGCGTAATAGCAGCACGAAACATATCAGTGCAGGCATGGTAATTACAATTAATGGCAGTAAAATTGACCAGGTCGTAGCATCGATCCGTGTCATTAGCTTTAAATTCAATGAATGAAACTGCAACGTCGAACAAACACATTGGCGTCACAGTGGCTTGCGCAATTACCAGGTTACCGGCGCGACGTTTCGTCTAATTAAAGTGCGTCGTTATGTCACTTGACGTACGTCTTAACATTTTCTCTTCGACATTCGAGACGATATCAAACCGATATGCCATGGCATAAATTTCCGAACTTCATATTCACGGATCGCTTTCACGTCACGATGACGCACAGACGGCTATCGAACTTCTATCGATAAACTTCGTTCTCATATGGAAATCACTTTCTAGTTCGAGGAGATTGCAACCGCAGCAAATCACTATAAATTCATCGAAAACAATTTAATCCAGGTTGAAGGTGAGACAGAAACTATCGACAAACATCTTCCTCTCACTTTTCATTCAGCCCGATCGGACTAACCCAATCGAACCGACGTCGCGATAGCTCGGCCCGTCGAAACGCGTCATGCTAGCACGGCTACGAGTCAAATCAATATTTTCAGATTCAAATATGGAGATTCAAATTCAGATATATGGAAATTTATTCCCGCCGATAAGCCTGATAAACCATGGATACGCAGGGATATTCTAATGCTGTCGAATAGGCGAGATCGAGGTACAAAGTCATTCTGAAATTAACCGCGCCCGTGGGATCTCCGAGTGATAACCAAAAATCGTTGCAGGCGGTAACTCGGAAGCGTACGCGAATGAACCGCAAATAACGTTCGATCGGGTGGGTAGTCGATATATCCGTTACGACGACGATTCCGTTAGTTTTACTTTCAAGAATATAGATCGTTTTATTATTACGATCCTTTGTCGTTTAAAACTTGATCTCCTACTTCGTTTTCAAATAGTTCTTTCCTCGTATCGTACCAATAGTACCGTTACCTTGTATCGAAGAAATCATTAAAGTACGCTAACTGAATTTAATAGGAGCGCATAACCAAGAAGGAACGTTTTATTCCAAACCAAAAAGTTTCCGACGGAATGTGGATTAAACTTACGCACACAAGTGTATAGAGAGTTTCGTAGTAAGAGAAGCCCCTTCGTTCTCAGAAGCAACGAGAAAAAGGTGCAAAGATACGGGAGGATGTAACTCGAATGCCTGCGAGAACTTCTAATAATTCGCTTCTCGCTTTAATTAAGCTCTTAATATTAATGAAGCTCTCGGGAATGTGAGTGCAGAGATGTAGGAACGTATTGTGAGAAGTAATCGGATTAAAAAGAGACACCGTCAGAGTCGAATCCGTATTAGTTGCACCGGTTCGTTCTGATGGTTCATCCTGTAATTGAAAACTCGCTGGCTCGGCAAACGTACGTAAGTAACGAGAAAGTTTGAAGCGATCGCTCTACAATCCGGACGAGCATAATCTGAATCGAAACTCGATCGATATTTCTCTTTTTATCATCCTCCGAAGATTCGACAAATTTCGACTTGTTCTAGATAGAAGTTGGAGGCGCGTCGTTGCGCACAGGTGAAATTAAGAATCGAACGAGACGAAAATGTGTCGAAGGATTTGCCGAATTGTTAAAGAAGCTTTGAAAGCTTAGGCAGCATTCAGGAAGAAATTGAACGGGACGCGAAGCGACTTGCTAAATGTTGGCTGACAAAAGCTAACGGAGGAAAGCATCGTCCACGGCGTCGTTCTCTTCCTTTCCTTCTCTTAACTTCCTACTCCGCAACAATTTCATCGGCACGCTCGAGTTGCCTGCCGGACTGGCGGTTGCGTCCCCTATAAAAGCGAGGGTAGACCATCGAGGAACCAGTGTGCTCACTGTCGACCAACATGAACAGCACAGAGAAGCTGAAAGTGAGTAGCTCCAGTAAGGCAGCCACTTGAATTCCCGTCTCTCGAGCCACGCGAACGAAACTGACGTTACCGGTGAAAATTTGAGCGTGTTGTCGTTCTTCGTGCAATTGGTTAAATCGATCGAAGCATATTCGTCGAATCGGTGTACTTTTCTCCTAAGAAGATCAAATAATACTTACGTTGCACGATTGTTTTCTCGCTACTTGTCGCTCGTAATAGCGAAAAAAAAAATGTTATTTGCCATCAAAATCCTCTCTAAAACCAATAGAAAATATCATTCAAAACAATGTTAATAATCCACGATTTATTTCCCCCAGATCTTACTTTTCTGCGGCCTGGTACTGTCGGCCGTGGCCGAGGAAGCGAAAAAGACCGCGGAGTCTAGCGCCCAACCAAAAGAAGAGAAGACGAAACGCGGCTTGGAGCTTAGCTTGGGTGATCATGGCTTCGGAGGAGGTTATGGAGGTGGAGGTGGAGGCGGAGGAGGATTTGGCCTTGGAGGCGGTTTCGGAGGCGGCTTTGGTAGCAGCGAACATATATCCGCGGAACACGTCCCGGCAGTCACGGTCACAAAGACCGTCCACGTGCCAGAACCTTACCCAGTAGAGGTCACAAAACATGTCCCCGTACCCGTCAGTGTACCAGTCAAAGTACCAATCGACAAGCCATACCCTGTCCACGTGCCTCAGCCCTACCCTGTTACAGTCGAAAAGCCAGTGCCTTACCCGGTCGAGAAGCCAATACCTTACCCTGTGAAGGTGCCCGTCAAGGTGCCAATAAAGGTGCCTCTGCCGGTCAAGGTACCTGTCAAGGTACCGGTCACTGTACCAAAACCAGTGCCCTACCCTGTTAAGGTGCCCCTGGTCGTGAAGGAGGCTGTACCTATTGTCGTGAAGGAACACGGAGGTGGATTCGGAGGTGGTTTCGGAGGTGGACTCGGTGGAGGATACGGAGGTGGACACGGAGGTGGATTCGGTGGTGGACTGTCTTTGGGAGGTGGACACGATCTTGGCGGAGGTTATGGAGGTTACGAGCATTTGTGAAGCAAAGGCTTGTACTCGGTAGAGTATCAAAGTCTTTGACCTTCTACGTACGTCTTGTCCATCGATCGCAACAAGACGCAATTGCTGATTTCGTGAATCCGGTCATCCGAGATCACGAGACGCTTGCTGGCCGAAACGTGAACACCAATCGACGAACAAGCGTGCCCTTCGTAGTAGACGTCAGTCGAATATACCAATATTGTATTCACCGTGATCCCGAACCTTAAATTTTATTGTATAATATGTTTTTTATAAATGAATAAAGCGATATTTTTTTATACATAACAAAGCGATTACGCAACCTTCGCAGGCATAAGATTGCTCGATAAGGAAAAAAGCTGCGTTAGCGGTTACGCGATCGGGAGGAATCGCGGCAGAACTTTCACCGATTAATGTTACGTTATGAGGTACACTTGCTTTACCGTAAGCGAAATGTCAGCGAGAAAAAGGCTCGTACGAATTGTACGGTCGTTAACGCGAATAGAATCGCCAGGCAAATTAATAGCGTAGAAAGGGAAAACGAAATGAACGTTCAACCGCGTAAAAACTTGTACCGCGGAGTTTGACGACGTTCACGCCCGCCGTTCTCTTCGAGCAATCTCGATGTTTCCACCATTCCAACCCTTGTCTTCTTTCTCTGTGTTTCATGCAAATCTTACACAACGATGCTACTTCTCGAGCTAATAAATTTTCTATGGAATTTTTCCGAATCGAAATGTCGTCTCCGAACTTAACGACATTTCCTTGATAAGCGTGACATTATCCGAACGAATCATAATTCCTAGTAATTAGCAAACGAAGAACCCTTTCTCCTCTTAGCCTGATTTCATTTCCGCGTGCAACGTTCGTTTCCCCTTTACGCTCTCGCTAATCTGATAACAAATAGAAACCGAAAGTGACTCCGGTGTCCGTATGATCGAATTTTAAAATCTGGGAAAAGCGTGTTCGACGGGCGTCGAGAGCGCAACGTTGGAGTATGTTACGTGTACACGCGGTACGAAATTACAGAAGCGTGTCGCGTACGTACGCGACTGTGGTTTGCTTGGCTCAGCGAATTCGCCAGAAACGAGGAGACGTGCTTACGACAATTTCAGCTCATTGACGAATGCCCTCTGCGAATATCCGTTCTATCGACCTTGTCCAACGATCAAGGGAAACTACGTCGAAGCAGCACAATCGTGTTTCGAACATTCGCCTATCGATTGCAAAATTATATTGGAGCATCCTGCTCGCTATTTCGAACCGCGTGCCGAAGAAATTATCGCTGATTTAGAGAAACAAGCAAATTGCTGCTGCCACGAGTTGCATAATTGTACTTAATTGACGAGATGAATTGTAGATTGTACACGGTTCAACTTGCTTCGCATCGAGCGAAATATCAGGAAATGATCGAATCGAATCGTAACAAAAACTAAACGGTATCTGATTCGTTTAATTAATTCGAACGCTTTCGATAGCGAAATTGAATTTTCGACGATACGGAACGTGAAGAGGGGGTGGCTACCGCGGGTAGTGCACCTGTTTTAATAATAAGCAGTTTATAAACCACGGTGAAACGGGGCTTCGTTACCGTATAATATTTACCAGGTCTTTAAGATACAACAACCATTAGCCAGGTTTATCTCCTAGCGACCAGGCGAGTTTTAAAACGTGCTAACCGATGCTTTCGTATATAGCAAGACACGCAGACTGTTGGTTAGCAAATCCCGTTATTTAACGTGCCGCAAGCCAGGTAATCATATTTAATGGTCTAGGAAGTTCGCGTAAGAGAGAAAGAGAAAGAGAGATTTCTTCGATCAGCCGGAGAATGCATATGGATGGCGTCGCGTGCAAAGAGGAACGATGCAGATACGATATTGCCTCAACCATACACATTGGTACCTCTGGTATGTCGATTGCATACGGCGAGTTACGTTTCCGTCAATTGTGATGTAAACGTTTTTCTTTTTTTTCTTTTTTTTTGCTCGAACGCATTATTTTTTCCCGCGTATCATTTTCATCTGTTTCGCGTTTAAATCGAGCAAAACGATTTTTGACGTGTAAGCAACGCAAAATATTATCACGAAGCGTAACGTATGATAGAAGGATACTCGTAATTAGCTTTAAGGAAACACCATTGACTGTGACTAATACTTTCCATATCTATATTATGCAATCTCACGATCATTTCGTACCTTGCACGATCGTAAGATTATATGCAAATACTTGAAACCGCGCTAAATTCAAAGCACACTTAGATCGATCGATGAATCCTCGAATTTTCCATTGTTTCGCTCTCTGTGTTTGTTCAACGGAAGATAAATATAAATCCATCAAAAGTTGCATGCTTTCATTTACCGCGTTTCGAGTTTCGTGCCGAGTCGCTCTCTAATAACTACGTAAGAAAATTCCCAATTATTTATTCGCATGGCACAGGCAAGCAACTTCTGTGCTTCCTCGTTCCCCAGAAATTGGCGCGAAATCGTTGAACACCAGGTGTTTCCGAGAAATCAGAACGTGCTGCAGCTCGACGTAGACGCGTCTACCCATGTTACGCAACCCGCTTTAGAACGATGTGTCTTATTTTTCTTTCGTCTTTTCTTTTTCGTTTTACAACGTACAAAATCGTGACTTGGCGTTTGCATCAATCTCTATTGTGCCTCTTCTATGGAGATACTTGGAAGAGACGAATAAGGAGGTACCTTCACATTCGCACTACTTTTTATTCTGATATACGTGGAAATCCGCGCGTTGCGTCAGGAGCTTCCCACTATACATACGCACCGATTGCGACGTTATGTTATCGTGCAATCTCCGCACGTTATTATTTCCGCTATTTGCCCGATTTTACACGCTAGCCTCGCGTGTTTCGTTTTACACCGTGATCCGATTCATACGATATAAAGTTTCGTTAATGATCTACACTGGGAGAACAATTTTTTGTACGCATATCACAAAAAATCTACGATAAAAACTGTTGCGTTTATAAAGAATACATTAACGTAACCGCTTTTAGTTTTGTACTAACTTCTTTCCCTGCGTAACTTTGATAGTAACCGTTAAAGGTATCTTTTATTTCTTTAGATTTTCTATTTAGCATTCATTTAGATTCGTTAAAGAAATCTTTGTGAACTAAGTAACAAGAATACCATACGAATAGATTCGAAAGTGACGTTTGAAAGCAAACGTATCAACGTTAAAATAATAAAGCTATACTTTCTTGTTTTAATTAGAAAGACGCGGGGGCTATTATTATTGTTTTTATTGCAAAACGTTCATATGGTTGCCTGATATAATAATGTAGCAAGAATGCGAACTAGTTCGCCACGCGTATGATGAAACATTTGAACCTTTGATTTCGTACTGACTTAGTTTCCTTCTTTTTTTTCTTCTTTTTTTTTCCTTTTGCAAATGACGAAACATCTCTTATTTGCTGTACAGCGCATACATTTCCGATATTCCCCTTCACTTTCTACGTAAACGTATAAACTTGCTATACGTGTCAACAAAATCGAGCAAATGGAATATCTTCATGGAAAATGGAAATTTATAATACATCCGTAATGTAGGAAGTAGGAATGCTCTCGAGAAAAGTTTCGTTTCAAGCTCGCGAAACAACCGGAACAGGAATCTTCAAATTTTTTAGCACGACACAAATATGTGGATAGAAACTGTCACATGCCTATCTATCTAATGGCGTATTCCATACTTTCGTTGTCTGTTCCTTTCTTATAGATTTGCAAAATCTCTAGCATTCCATACCAGTATACAACGCGTTGCGACGTGAAGGGAATATGCAATCCTTCATTCTATACGATCAGTCACGTTCGACGATAGACTCTACCTTGTTTGCACTAGAAATGATCGTCAACATTACGTTAATATTGGTTCTGTCAACACGCACGCATCTCGAGTTTGCGTTTTACTTGCTCGCACCCTCTTGCCCTTGTTGCATGGTGAAAAAAATGGAACATAAGTTGATGAAAAAATGAAACGATACTGAGATGAAACGAAATGGAAGATTCGTAAGATCGTAATATCGTGAAATTGACAGCCTTAAAGAAGATATTTAACTAGTTACGTTAACGAAGAACTTTTCCTGCAATTTACAGCACAATTCTAACGAGAAACAGAGTTGTAACTAAAATAAGACCGTAACTTCATCGTAATTACTAGACCGTAATTTCACAGGGGTGCGACAAATTACTTCCACCACCTAAGCCATGTTCCTCCCTGATAAAACTTTATCGAATTCCTGAAGGAAAAGAGGAGCCACGTGGAAAATAACACCCGTTTAATCAACATTATTGAAAATGAGGAAACTGGGACTACGTTTGTTACGAATATTCGACAGATTTTCTTCTATCTTTCGCTATTCGCACGCAGTGTTTGAATTTTCTATTTAAACGTCAAATTGACGGTACTCTATCGCATTTCATTTTTCCATTGTTATTAATGCCAAAGTAGTCAAAGGGTACAAACAGAAACAGATAAACGGACATTCCTCTGTAGAGAAAGATACATATGTATAATTATATAGCCTTGCTATTTCCATAGTCCATATGCATATTCGATCAGAGAAATCACCGTAAAGAGCTGTAGTAACGGTGACATCTGAATTTATCACCATATTAACCGGTAACATCGTGTTGTGGAATTCTAAATGTAACTTTCATCGGAAGTGGACTAGATAGAAATGCCTTATGTTGCGCAACGTGTCACAGGATTATATGTACTCATTTAAATTCCACTCGAATCTTTGTCAACAATCTGTCTCGCATGATGCAGAGTGTCTACTATCGGCTTTTCTGTTACCGTACAAAGTTACCGGTCTCCCTCCCTTTTGTACCTTTTATTTGCATCGTCGCGGAGAAACTTTCCAAGTTCCACGGCACCGGAACCATCCATCGCGATCGAAAGTTCCTTGTACCAAGACCGTCGTCGTTCTGAAAAATCTTTCCGGTGTGTGTGCATGGTGTCGTAATGCCTGCGCTACAGCATTCGTACACGCGGCCACAAAGTCAATGAGATTACGCAGACCAACCCATGCATTTCCTAGGTCGTACGAGATCGTTTGTGCGTTACAAGTGCACAAGCGTCGATCGAACGTTCGATCTTTACTTCCGCACTGTTCCCATCTCTTTGAATCGTAATAGATATTATACAAGTGTAAACGCTATGCATGTTATTCTCTCTTTTTTATTTCTTTTCTTTCCATTTCCTTCTTCGTTTGTCTTTCTTTTTAAGAAAAAGTCGTTCTGCGTTGGGTGTATGATTTCGCGAAATTTAAGAACGATTGAGGAATATATTGTACAGGTTTTATCGAGTGTACGAATTAGCGAAATTGCGAAGAATCGAAAACTCTTCCGCGTGTTAACGAACGACAAAAATCGGAAACGAAAGTAGAGAAGCCAGTGATTTAGAATGTAGAATGCTCGTAAAGTAAAATACATAAGACAGATACGTAAGTACGTATTTGAGTAATATATCATCTCTAAGTAATATATGATTGTCTTACAAAAAACAGATCAGATATAAATGATACGTCAATCGTATGGTTTTATTCTCTGTTGTAATTTATGAAGCTAAATCATACACGATTTGTATTAAATAGTAGAAGTATTAAATCTAAATAGTGAAAATAATATACATGGAAAATATAGGATAGTACCATATCTACAATTTTATTTTAAGATCATTATTTACAAAGCAACATAGTGGATTAAAGCTATTTGACGTAACAGACAGTATTCATGTGTAAAAATTGCTTTTAACATCGTCGCTATCAATAATTTACTACATATCTTAGTTTCCAACTTAGTTCCTGATAACTTAGTTTCCAACAGGACTGTACAGAATATAATTTTTCATCCGTATAATGAAATTCCATTTACAGGCACTTATTAGATAAAGACTTTTAAAATAGTATAAATACTTTCATAGAAACTGATGTTCATATACTTCCATATTTCTATCTAATCCAATATCAATCTATTCAATAGATTCTATGTAATTGTAATAGCAGATGAGAATCGGTAACCAATTTCCTTCGAGTCTATAATTACATATTTTTCGTTTCTTTACATTCTATAATTACAGAGAAAAATACGACTTATTTCAACTCTATAGTATAGGAATGTTGTACAAAAAGTATTTTATGTCCAACTGTTGGAAGACAGTGCTCGTGAAATATATTTACAATTACCTAATTATAAATATAATTATTATAATTATGTATATTACTTAAAAATGATATTAACCAGGATTCATAACGTTAATCATGTTAACTATAGTCTCATTTTTCGTAGCAGGTATATCATTATCATTTGTGTTATCATTTAAGTTAGGTTCTTTGTCAATTATTTGATTTTTAGAATATACAGAATTAGATACATTAGACACGTGATCGTTTTCAATTAATCTATTTGCACCTACATGTGTATTCATAGATACTATGCTATCTTTTAATATGTTAGAACTATTGTTGCTATTAACAGTATTAAGGCTTGTAGCGGCAGTGTGTTTTAAAGCCAAATACTCATCGACGGAACCCATCGGATGTTTTTCGATAACTTTATTATTAGTTGCCTGTACTACAGGCAGTGACGAAGGACAATTTTTATTCGGAGACGTGCTAAGCTTAGAAAGTCTCTGACGCTCCCTTAATCGTTTACGAATTTCCGACTGGATCTTCGACTCTTTTATTACATTTTGTACATCGTCCGTTTGATAATAACGACTTGCCCAAGTTTCAGTTCCATTCGATTTCTGTGGGGAATTTGTTTCCATTTGCGATTTGCATTCCTTCTTTTCCACAACTTTACTATTTTTATCGTTCTCACTATTTTCTATATCATCCATATCATCGCAATAGTTATCTAAATCAATTATTTCATCCAAGTCAATGGATTTTTCTTCATCTAAACCTACTTTGCTTGAAATACTTGTTTCGGTAGAATCGTGTTTATCCGAAGGATTATTATGCGTTATTTTTGATTTAATATTATTTTCGTGTACTTTATCATCTAAGTTCACATCTTGTGACGAACAATCGTCACCTTCTGTGGTTTTTATATTTTGACTAGCATTACTTGATTTTATATTATCTGTATCAATTTTGGAAGTTATATTTTTTGATTGCTCTTTTATATGAGACTTTTTCTTTGTTTTTCGTCTCTTACTACTAGATTTTGATTGACTATCTTTACGAAGTATATTATTGCTATAATTACATTTAAAAGTTTCAGTTTTATGTGTATTATCTATTTCTTTATCTGTTTCTGTTGAACTTTTAGTTACTTTATTTTCCTTCGAGTTTTCTATGCTATTAATATTACAAATATTATTTAAATCTCCATTCTCAGTATGATTAATATTGTCTTTGGTCTCTATAACTCGTTCGTTTTGTAATTTTTTATTTACACGCACACCGCTATGAGGTTCTGCTTCACTATCACTAGACAATAATTCAATAGTCGGAGTTGGTTGAACAACTAATACAACGTCTTCATCTTCAGCAATTGTATTCTGCTGAGCACTAATAATTCTCTCCAATTGCCTTCTACAATTTTCTTTTTCTTTTATCTCATCTTGCTCGGTCTTAGCCGCAGCATTTTCATTTGACGTATCGTTACTTGCCACAGATTTAGAAGTATCTGGTATTACATCTTCCTCTTTCCTTATTAAAGCTCTTATTGCCCTTGCGCGCATTTCTAACTCTAACAAATCCAATAAGCTATCGCCATCCTTTTCTTTACTTTTATCTATAACATTCTCCTTCTTTACTTGTATATCTTTATGAGTGCAATCAGGAATTTTCTTACAAGTAGACTTACTATCACTTTTTTTATTAAGTTGAGATTTTCCTTTTTGTTTGATTCTCTCTTTCTTTATTTTTCCCTTAAGTAATTTCGAACCATCTTCCTTTTTACATATTTCATCATCGGTAAACCATTCCTCTGTATCTGAGATAATTTCCAACGAGGGTCCTATAATTATTTGTATACCATATATAAATTACCACTAGTAAGTTCTAAAACGCATAACAGTAAACATACCTGAATCATCTGATTCATTTGTATCTGATGATTCTAACATAGGTTTTCCATTTAAGATACACAATATACGGGTTTTTGACATGCCACTTAATTCATTAGCACACCATTTTTCTAACTGTCCAAAATCCATTTTCTGAAAGGAATAATTCTGTGAACTACATTGTATAAAATTACTTGGTTCTAATAAATAGAAGAGAAACGACAGCCTACTTAACACATGATATCAAGAGTTGGCATACCTTTAATGTTTGAGGTAACATCATTTGTATTTTTTCAGCTTTAACTGATTTAAAAAGTTGACGAGCTAATTCCCTGTGATCTGACAAATATTCTTTAATTGGTTTTAAATCTCTAGCATCTACTTCTTCGTCAGATGATAGCGAAGAAGAAGTGCCAGATGAACTACTAGCTTCCTAAAATTTAATATTATGTTTCTATTAATTAAACTGTATGAATATTTATTCAGAAGAAGTATTCACAAGAGGTATACAAATGTTGGTAAACCACACTGAAATAATACGAAAGAAAGTGATTACCTCACTACTGTATGCATTCTTCTTCCCTTTTGACATATTTGATTTACGAAATATTCAATATGTATTAAATTCCTACAAACAATTCGTATAAATAACACTCAAATTTTACGACTTCTTATGATATCGTACAAACGTTGTCTGCTTTCTGCATATGTGTATTTTTAAGCCCTAAATACAAACGTGAACTAAAAAAAACATAGACGTATCATCTTATAGAGCTTTGCGACTCATGTTCTGAAATACCGATCATGCAAAAAGTCAAATTTCTACCAAGCAAACCTTGTCTCATTCTGTCTTAATCCATACCACGTCGGTAACATCATCTGGTAACGCTAAAATCTCAAATAAGGATCTCAGAATCCTTAAGAACGTGGAATATGAAAATATATCCGATGTAAAATCTATGTTGCGAGTTGTTTACGGTAAAACAGCTACCTGCTACTGCTACTCGTGTCAGGGAATAACCTATCTTATTGTTGACAATCATTTGTCAACAAGATGATACCAATTAAAGGAAACACAGACTTATGAATAGTTCGAAGCATAACCATACAGAAATATTTTATTTTTAAAGATAGTATTACTGGCATTATAAAAATATTATTTCTTGTGCGGAACTAGTTTTGTGATTAATAATTGACAGATGACAGATAACCAAGTTAGCAATTAAAATTTGTACTTCCTGCTTTCTAATGTTGTACATAGACGCGAATTCGTGTCTTTTGATAAAAAGTGAAACAGACTCAGTTGTTATCACTAGAAGTGATATCTCCCTTTCAAGATATGTTTCATGATAAAGTCTATTAAATTCATTGTATATGTGCTATATTTCTGATTTCTGTATTCACAAATAATAATAAAAAATAATAATCAAAAATGCTGAACAGAGTTAAATCAGTATTGATGAATGTTGTGGGTGGAAGTGAACTCGGTCTGCAATATCCTACTGACTCAGATAACGAAGCAGTAACAGATTATCTTAATTTAAACATTGTTGCAGAAGTAGAAAATAAACCATATAGTAGACCCAGTTTTCTAGGATTAACAACAGAAGAAACTCAAGTAAGTATTTAAGAGCATCATTATTGTCAGGATATGTAATAATAAGTAATAAAAACACCTTTAATATTTATATAATCAATAGGTAAGTGCTGATCATAGGGTAAGACCAATTATAGTTCCAAGAGATTTGAGTCGGTTACCATGGTGTGCTGGCTATGCAGAATGCATAAATGCTGGAAAAAGCACATGGAATGAAGATCAAACTTCTGCAACCAGAGGAGACCTCAAATTATCAGATGTTAATGTTACGTTACCTTATGTCATATTCTCTATGTTTGATGGGCATGCTGGCTATCAAGTGGCTTTAACGGCAAGACTACACTTACATAGGATAATCCTTGTAAGAACAGATAAAAATTGTGCTGATATATTTCAATGTCAAATTTTTAAACCTAAATTGTTTTTCCAGGGAAGATTAATGGCAATACCTGGCAATATGCTGCTAAACGAAGATGAAGATGAACTGATCAAAGGAAGAGATTTAGTAATTGGTGCTATTGAATTAGCATATAGACAAATGGATCAAATGGTAGAAGCACAAGCTCAAGGAGGAGGTGGAGGTTGCACAGCAATTACCATTCTATTTCTCAATGGTAGATTATATGCTGCAGGTGCTGGTGATTCAAGGTAATAATGCCAACAGTTAAATTTCTAATATGGATGATAAAAATTAGAATATTACCAAATGTACACTTGACAGAGCTGTATTAGTTTTGGGAGACAGTCAGCGTGCGTTAACAAGAGATCATACCCCTGATTCAGAATCAAATCGTGTCAGAGCATTAGGTTTTCTAAGAAGTACCGAATTATTGAAAGGTCATTTCACACCACTAGAATTTAGAAAACGACCTTTGCAAAAAGAATTAGGATCTATGGTTTTATATAGAGAACCTTTTATGACTGGTTGGGCGTATAAAGTCTTAACGCTCTCTGATTTGAAGCTACCTCTTATATCTGGACATGGCAAAAGGGTAAATATTCTCAATATCAGAAAATATTGTGAGTTAGTTAAAAAAGATTTAATATATTTTTACTATATAGAGTCGTGTAATGGGTACTATAGGAGTAACGCGTGGTTTTGGAGATCATGGCTTAAAAGCAGCAAGTACAGGAGTTAATATAAAACCATTCCTATCATCACAACCCGAAGTGCAGTCTATAAATTTAGATAGCTGTAATCTCACAGAACGTGATTGCATTATTGTAGCTACAGATGGACTTTGGGATGTTGTATCAGATAAAACGGCAGCAAATATACTTAGAAAGACACTTACTCCAGATAATCCATCATTAGAATACAGGTATACTTTCTTTTCTTTCTTTTGTTCTTAGAAATTAGAGAATTCGTATGAATTAAAGTTCGTAGTAATTAAAAATAAAGATTATAAAATTATCCGTTTTACAGACTCACAATGGGTGCTCAAGAATTGGTACAAGCAGCACGTGGTAGATTAGTGGGACGAGCTTGGGTTGGTAAATCAGAAAATCTTGAAGAAACCGATGAGAAGTTTTCACCTATGGCATCGGTTGATGATATCAGTGTCTTAGTGGTACCGTTATATCCTTACTTGTGCGAACACAAACAATGGTTGAAAACAACGCAACAAGAAAGAAGATATTCTATGGATTCATTACACATATCAGTTAATAATTCTGTATAATAGATGATCAAAACTGTAGATATTGATTACATTATGTTTAAGTAGGAATGTTACAGTTGAGATCAAGTGTATATTCACAAATTAACACCATGATTAATCACCAAAATATTGTTGCTTTTACATTGCTTTTAACAAATAATATTTATATATACCGAATTTTTAAGCTATTTAGCAGTTATTTTAAGAGTGATAATTTATTATATACTGCCACTTTATAAAAGTGTAATTAAGAAATGCCATGATTATTTAACAAAACATTCCAATTGTAGAGTGTTGAATATAATGTAATTTAAATTTTAAATAGAACGCAGCACCCAAAGTAGAGATAAAGCCAGTATAATTTTTAAATTGTACACATTTCTCATGAGAATTGTAAGGAAAGTGTCGTAAACAAAATTTGTATGAAGATAATCTTACTATAAACATACTTTGTTCTGAGTGATTTTACCTGTCTGTCTTATATTTATTTTCACTTTAAAATGATCAAACTGAGATAAATACAAATTGTGATTAAGCAGTTGATTCATGTAAGATATTAAAGGAAGTAAGAAAAAGATTTAAATATATTTTATCTCACCTTCGTATAATCTATTTTGATTTTGATGTAATCAGTGTAATTAAAACATTAAATAAACGTTATACTGCATTTATTTAAATGAGTTTAAAATTATTCTAAACTCTTAGTTCTCTTTAACTTAATAAACATACTTTATTTCTACTTTAAACTATACATATTTGAAATGTATGTAATTGATATATTCAACAATACGATTTGTTATTCAATAAAACGAAGAAAATTGCAACTAAAATTTATCTATGACTTACATTGCGATTTCTATTCCAGGGTAAATGATCCATCGATGCTCATTTCAACGTTCTACACTTATTTCACTTCACATTTAGAGTATTATACATTTCAATTTTTGTACATTACGCTGTCTGTAAGACCATTCGATCGCGTAAGTTAAACAACTTTTTAATATAAATTTATATCATTAAAATCATCTTTCCACACCGACGCGACGCGTTTAAATTGAGTCACGTGACGTGAACTTTTCAAATTTTTCAACGAATATTTTAGTGCGCATGCGTTGCGTCAAATTTAAATTTGAAATACAATGTAGTATATTCTTTACATTCGTTTATATAAATAGGTTGACAGTTTACATACTTTACAATATATCATTTATGAAATATTTTTATATTTAAAGATATATATATATATATATATATATATATATATATATATATATATATATATATATATATATATGTATATATATATATATGTAGATTACATGTAAAGAAGAACACAGAAATGAAGTAAAATAAAAATATACATCAAATATACGTACTTCAAAAAACATTCCACAATTATGAATACTTTACTTCACTTTAATACATTCGAAAAGTTTAACAAATAATTTTTGAATTTTCAAATATTTAAAACTACAATTTATAATTTAAAACATTCGAAAATATGTTTCAAATTTAAAAGTTCGAATTTTTCGAAATTTCCGTAAGTGCTCATACATGCTTCGTATTTTAATATATACATATAGGTATATTTCTATTAATGATTAAGGCCAGTTCCGAATGCAGAACGATTATGTTCTTAGTTCTGAAGTAAACATTAAATTTCTTCCACAGAGTTGCAATAACAGTTAAAAATATGGACTTCAGTGTACGAGGAAAAGCACGCACGTAAACCCTTTAGGCATTTAAAGGGGCAAGTGCATTTCCGCGTCGTTGGGATGGCACGATGTTCCAAACTGTCAACTTTCATAAATTTAATTATGACGCATAATCAAAATAGAAAGCAGCATTCTGGTTTCGTCGACCAAAATTATGAGTTTGTTAAGGCTACTACGAACGCTATCTCCAAAGAACTTCTTCTATAATTTATATGAAAGATTATTAATCCTATTTTCTGGTATTCCAGCCACGATTTCAAACATTATTAAGTACCTTTTTATCGAATCTAATCGCGTAAATTGCTTCTTCGAAACGTGGCTGATGCCACGAAAAGATAACGTCCGGAAAATTTTTATGAAACGACCGGCAATAAAGGTGCGGATGAATTTTAATGTATCATCAATGTCGTTCCAGAGTAAGAGCGACAGCGTAAAAGAGCAGAAAGATAAAAAGTGTCGCGAATCACCGTAAAAGAGTGGTCTCCACCATGCAGAAATACGCGGCGCAGTTTCGGAAAACTAAAGCTACTCTGACAGTTCCTCGTTGACCCCTCTAGCTCTGTTTCTATTTTAAAAAGTCATCGCAGCTTGATTTGACAGTTTTCCAAACTCTTCTTTGCCATAAGCTATTAAAATCTGCATTCCTTCGTTCCTTTGGAAATACCATTTCGACGCGGCTTAGCCAATGATCTATATAACTGAGAACTGTGTTATATTTCACACAGAGAGTATACGTTAAACACATTCGAAGTATTTTAAAATATATTGAAAACAAGAAAATGAAAAAGCCTCAGGTTAACTAGAGATATATTTTAATACTTTTACATATTATATTACACGATGTATAACGTAAACTCAACTCTTAGTTTATTAAGGAAAAATTGATGACGCTGCATGATTTGACCGACATAATTCTTGCCCATTTCTGCATCAAAAAACCGGCATGCGTTACTTTTTTAGCAAACGTCAGACCACAGATATGTTTTTCGTATTGGCGAGTTATGACAGGCTATCTGTCACGGTCATCATCGATGGTAACTTTAAGGATACCAAGGGACGTAATGCTTCTCTCGGTAAGGGTGGCGAAGGAAAGGATAGAAGAAAGAAAGAACGAAAGAAACGGTAACTTACGGTGTATCGGAATGGTCGCAAGTTAGGGGTCTCGTACAGCCTCGATACATCATCGTTAGAGAACTTTGGACGGCTTCCTGGTTACGCTATTGATGGCTTCCTTCGATAGGACATGATGTATCAGCCTTTCATTGCTGCAACGTGGAACGTTACAGCCGGTTGTAATTTAAAAGTAAAAGCACGAATTAAACGATGGCATAAAACATTTGTCAACGATCGTATTCGTATATCAATCATATGAGTCATATCGTTCTATGACAACCTATTTCTAAACGTAGCTGGTGCATAAATTTTTATTTGATGCGGCATGTGATAAAGATAATACACTTCGATAAAAAAAGTGATAATGCTCCCCTTGATCGAGAAATTAATTGAATTCACATACTGGTCTCGTGCATACGGAGTTTCGTTTAAGCATCTGTATAGGTGGAAAAGTACCGTAGCGACGATAGGGCTTGTCCAGTAATTTGTCTCGCATATTTCTCAGAACTCAAAGTCAACTTCGCCTCGTTAGTTTCACAAGAGACTCGTGCCTGTTGTCAACTCTCTTAGCATCTCCGAACCTAATGTCCCTTGGCTGGAAACTAACGCCTAGTTGCCGAACGTGATGCAACGGGTAATGCGACAAGTTTGCCGTCAAGGGATTATGTGACCAGTTCTCTGTTTGAGTCTGTTAGTACCTTCACGGTATCCATATTTCAGCGACGTTGCACGCTATCCGTCTTTTACGTTTAGTTCAGGTTTATACTGCGACTAAGTATATAGTCTGTTTAAAAAAATACGAACATTACATGTAACGATATAAGAGTAATAAATTTTGTAAAAATAAGCTCCGACGTTATTTTGTAATCAAGTTAAGCGCATCTTACACGTTCTTGATTATCTGTAAACGATTAGTCAGAAAAATATGATAATAATCTTTCGATTACGCGAAACGATCGAGATTTTAAGATAATGACGATAGCAAAACAAGAACCGCATAGAGTTCGATCGACTAGTGTAAAGCAGTGTAAAAGACGAACGGGAAAGAAGGAAAGTAAAAAGCAAGTATCCCTTTTCCCATCATTCCTTTCTTCCTTCCTGTCTCGTTTGGTTCATGAATTTTTTGCAACCATTAACTATTTTTTTTCTTTAGAGATAATGGTGGTCCGTTATAACGTCTGTAGATTACAGAACGAGTCGACGGGCGACCAGCGAGGATTTTCTAAAAAATTTGTATCCGCAGGGATTGGAAACGTAGAACGATTACCCGCATGTCGGCCCACGTACATACACCTACATCTATCGGAAACGGACAGATTGAACTAAATTAGTGTTTTTTCGCGACGCATTCGCCTTCTACACAACGCCACGGAAATAAGCTTCCTAGGTCTTCCTAAGATCTCTTTGAAGACTATTCTCATTTTCTGTCATAGATACGAGCGGAGAGGAATGTCCGCAACAAGTAGCTAAACTAGTGCAACGACAGATATGAAATTCTTATGAAATATTAAAAGAATTTGATACGATTTCATTATATGCGAAAGACCTGTTAGTTCATACGACTTGAAGGGTCATTTTTTAAGGAGAAAATAATCGAAACGTTTGAAATTTTGTTTCTAAATCTAGTCTCCTTGCCCGTTTGCTTTTATTATGTCTTGCTATTGCGTTATAAGTTATCTAAAGAATCGCGAAGGTGGTGGAAATATTACGTTACTTTGCAATTATCAAACGGTTAGAAAATTATGATTTATTCTCTGTTAAAATTCGTTATCAACAATATACGTTAAAAAATTTGCATGAACGACATTTGCCATTTTCTATACGGTAATGCATTTTTCGCGAAAGAGGAAATATCCATTATGTAGCGCCTTCGGAATCGCGTTGCGCGTCGGTTCGCGCCGACGACGGAAACGGTTATCCAATATCAAATTAATGTACGTCAGGGCAAGTTCTTCCATGGCATATGCTCCGTGCTTGGTGCGCCAATAACTCCATTTTCGCTGACATAACTCGTAATCGTATAATCTGCCGGGCAGTCTGCCTGAAACCAGCGATTCCGTTCTTTACCGATTACAAAGAATGGAAAATATCCGTTTTATACCGATGCTGATCGTTTAGCTGCAAGTGATCCAAATCGAATTTCTGCTAACGTTGAAGAACTCAAGTTCGTTAATTCGTTGAATTGCACGTTTCTCGCGAGAGCTTTATTTGATTAATTCCACTTCTCGTTAACACTCATAGGTAGATAAAAGTTTCTTAGATTATGGAACGATTCTAGATAAGGATAAGCGATTGACCCATGGCCAAGCTTTTCGCGGTAAAAAGAAATTTCGTCGAAGACGGCAGACAACAGACTGCATTGTATAACGTGCTCGAAGATGGATAACATCGAGAGCGAAAGTACCCGTTCGAGTCATAATCGATTTTCTGACGAATCCGTCGTTTCACAACACGCAATAACATTTCTGTAGATTGTCCGCATGACCAAACCGAAGCTTCGTTGCCGAGTAGCAAATGGATAGGTGTTACCTTAGCTAGTTACGGATCCTTCGATAAACACAGACGGACAAACGTTTCCTAATTGTGCTGGCAATTGTTTACGCTACCTCGCAGCACCTTCCGGTCTTCCTGCGTTCATGGCTATTCCGTGTTTGTCTCTCCGCTTCTTGCTCGTCTCTGTCACGTCTTCCGGAAGAACGGACGACGAAAATTTCGTAGGAGGATCAACGACGAGAGGTCTTAATTAAGTTGCTGACGTCTAGCTTCCTCGCAGGAGGAATCTTTTCCTTTATTACATAATTTTCTTCAAACGAACGAAAAGTTCTGTTTGCCGTATTAATTTCTGTCATCGTGACGACGTTCGAACGGATCTTTCACTACACGTGAAACGCGTCAGCAAAGATACATCTTTCCAATTCCTCGAACAATTTTCAGAAGATTCGATATATTCCTGTCGTATCGTTCATTTATTTCGAGGCAGTTTAGCACTCGAATAGCAGAGGTTCGGTCTGTTTCTCGTTTTTCTCATTTTTCTGCTTCCCATTCAACCCTTGCCGCGTTTAAGCATCGTCGTCACAACGATACATCGATTTACCGCGGTTTTACTACTGGCGCGGTGCGACTGCCTGTTTTAACGATGCATAAAGGTGGCGGCGTATAAAGAGAATGTTCGGCACGACTGGCACGATGAACGCAGGATAGGATAGGATGCACGACAGGTAAGGCATGTAACAAATCGAGGCCGGCGCTTCTCGAGGAAAAAATATCGGTCGTTGAACACCCCTGCCGGTCGTGCCCCCATGAGGCCGATATCAGACGAATTATTGCACCGCGCCAATCTACGAGGATTACCCGCACAGGGAAAGGACCGTCGGGACGTCGTTCGATGACTTTACGGCCGCACACGTCGTTTTCCTGAAAGCGCATCGACGTCGTTGCAGCCTGAGCTTCCCGAGGATTAGCCAGGAACTTGCGGCCATCCACGTTACGGATCTATCGAGAATTTCGATTCGACGAGCTTCTCACAGTGCACCATAATTCCCGTTTTTATCGTAATCGTCATGCCATACTGGATAGGATATCTTGATCGAAAATGAAGAGATAATTGTAGGCTAACGAAACCTTGTTGCGCCGTGAACTCGATCAATTTGACCTCCTGTCAGATTTTTAGATTTACATAGTGTTTGTTTATCGATCTCGTAATTAGATATTAGTATATTTATTATGCAGCGAGAAGGATCGCAACGACGATAACGATGGACAAGAACACGATAGATTGTTACGGTCTATCGTAATAATACAAGCGAATCGATCGAATGTTTAGAACGTTGGGATTGTGGTTGTCGGGAGTAACTATTTAACCTTATCGTATTGCGACGAATGCAAATTACGTGTACAAATGCACGCCGCTGCCGCATGCAACTCTATAGGGATGATCGGAACACCATAAACCAAAACTATCACGGCTCAATGCAGCTGAGTTTCTCTTCATAATGTATGATCAACGAATAACGGATTCACGATACACCATTTCGATTCGAAACAAACATACAGCCGATCGATTACGTTTGTGTAATTACCGATGTAACAATGACTTTCGAGAAACGTCAAATTCTATATTTGAAGCGAACTATGTCGACGAAATATCGCGAAATCCTCGTCCATCGATCGATCAACATCACGGTGTTTTAAAGGAAAGAATTACGTTGAGAATTAAGAAAGATTTACCGTCGATCATCTTGCTGATCGAACACTTTACGTATCAACGTATTAACAGATGTTAGTGTTTGAATAATCGATAAGGATAAACGTTTCGTTAGTTACTCGTGCAGACACATCCGTCTGATGCGCTGTGTGAGTCCAATATAGTATGTTAATTCCTGGAAAGATGCAAACGGCTTTGAGTAATGGAGAAAACTAGTAGCTGCCATTCTGACTCTTATAGGAGCGGTCAGGAGGCTACAAAACTGCGATGGAACTTTTCTGTTCGCCTAATTGTCCCAACGGGTAACCTCAACGCTTATTATCCCTTTATCCCTGCCCTTTAGCCTCATACTCCCACGATTCTTCCATTCTCCTCTTCGCAAAGCGATTTATAATTAACGTTGCTCCAACGAAAATCCCCGCTGTTTCGCATTATCGATCCGATGAACCGTGTTCCAATTCATCCTTCTTATCATAATCCAATTAAATTTCATCGTAACGTATTAATTATTATTCGACAATACGCGATCCGTTATGCCGTAGATGTTCGAACGCGGCGGTAGATGCGAACGTCTAACGTTCGCCAATGACCGATAGAAAATTTGTCGTGACTCAACCGGTTTGCGTTCACAGGCAGACGTTTCGAGTGACGAGGAAAGCGGATTCACCCCTTGGATCAGCATTACCGGAGAGCTCGTTAAGACGGTTGAAATCGACCCTCGTCTCGGATTTTCGAACACAAGCAGATAATTAATGGTAAAAGCATATTGTCGTCGATATATCGTCTTCCGCCCAGCGTGTTAGATTCAAGCAGCTCCGGAATCGACCGAATGTTCCTTCATCGAATGAAGAATGCAAGTGCACTCGTATCGTGCATCGTCGTTTCTGAGTATGAAAGTAGAGACCAAGGCTCTTACCTGTGTATTTATGGTTTGTAAGCGTATGAAAGCAAGGTATCTATGTTGGTTATCTTGTGAAATATGCACGTCTATACTATACGCTTACTACGCTTACTATACATATATGTACTTTGAGTTTAGTTAGACATGCGAGAAAGATCCAATTGTAAGCATAAACATACGTAATCTGACGGAAATGAAAGTGACGAAACTTGCTTATTATTGGGTTGTTTCTCGCCGTCACTTTATTAAACAGGAAACGCGTTTAGGAAACGCATGCTGTAACAGGTTAATAATAGAAATTATTGTAGCGATCTGTCACTCGAATTTTATTTCTACACCAAAAGTTTAGCCAACATCCTGTTAGCGATATAATTTCCATCTGCGAATGCATGTCGTAGCTGTTACCACCGATATTCTGTCATCGTGTATCCAGCAATTGACTTAATGATCCGAGTGAATCTACTCTCGATGCAGAACCTAAGTGCATACACGAGGTAACATATTGGATGCTCACACGGTTAACAAGCATCTGAGCAAACAACCTACAACGGCCTTGACAAAGCGGCACCAGCTCTCGCAGTCAGCAGAGCTGTTAATGTAAGGCGCTAACTGCGAAATTCCGCGATCTGCCGTGGCGTATAACGAAAGCTCGAAAAACCATGCGGTAAAATGATAAAAATCCTATCAGCTGAGCATACAAGGTATCAATGGCGATGTTAAATATTTATTCGTGGACAGATCTGATTCTCCATATTATACGTGCAAAATACATGGAAATAATAACATCGTAAACGAACTTTGAATCGTAGAGTATATTCTCCGTATTCAAAATTACGTTGCGTCGGTATAATTAGTTATTTGGACTATTTTTGCTATAACTTAGACAAGCATGAGTTAAATCATTCCATAATACGTTATATGGATGCTTTCAAAGGCCTCATGCCGTGAGTTTGTGAACGCAACCTATCGAAGGTGCATAGAATCCGAGGGCGTATGCGTGCATGCGAACAGAGTACACACAGCAGGATACAGCATTAGATAGAGTTGGATGCTCATGAATTATAGAGATCGCCGTCTATTACGAGATTGAGGTCAAACATCTTACGCATGGTGGTCTATCGTAGATAATGATGATTATCGCTTGTATTTGAAAATATATCGCTATATGAATCTTTCTCATAAGTTATTATTCTACATCGAGTTTCCAAGAAAGAAACAATCGTAATAGAGACGTGTTTCACGCTTCATAAATGGCGGAGAGATAAAAATGTTTGCGTATGATACGCAGAACAATTTCAAGTTGTGTTTTCGAGGATGAGTCAGAAATGACGACAACATTCGCAGATGAACTGATAGTTGAAATATAAAATTAATTAGACAAATTTATCTTTTTATACTCGTGGAATAAATAAGATTCAGTGTTTATGTTTTGTAATCGAGAACATTTAAACCAGACGATATATTTATTTTTAACAAGTGACATTTAATTCTGGGAAAGTAGCTTATTTATCGCAAGCGATAATTGATCGATGTTATCATACATGACACGAAAACAATATCATCGTCTACAAGTGCCCTTTCCTAGAACAAATTTTTCCGGAATGAACAAGTACACTCTTGCAAACGTATCGCGATAAGTCAGGTAACTGATAAGCCGATCGGTGCAAGATATTTAAGCAGCCAACAGATATTAAAACTCAGTCTGTACAAAGTAACATAATCGAGACCACAGAACTTGTACGAATCTTTCGCAAACGCGTCGAACATGGGAGCGCAAAAAGCGATCATTTACTTGGCAATAGTTGCCGTAGCTGTAATCTTTGCGCAAGTAAACACGGCTCCACAAGTCGGTCACTATGCCGCCAACAACACAAACAAGTCACACAACTTGATCGTTGGGTACAGAATGCCTGGTGACAGGCTTGTACTCAGACAGAGTGTCGTTAAGAATTCTTCCTGGGGAAGGATCGTCGTCGAAGAAAAAACATTCAACGTCTCAAGGTGGGAAAGGATCACCATGATCCAGGCACTTGATCAGAAAACCAATGGTAACGGTGCCTACGCCAGCATTACCAACGGTGGCCCAGGAAACCAGAACGTTACCATCCGACTAAAGAGCCAAAGGGGTCATGGAATCAACTTCGTCATCGAGATATACTCACGATACTAAGCTGGTATGGCTGACACGAACACAGTTGTTTGGATATATTTATGGAATGCAACGTGCAAATCAAAGTTTACTTGTTTCTTTCTTGTAAAACCTTTTACATCTTGAAGAATTTGTCTAATTTTGAAGTAAATATGTCAATTATTTAATATAATAAAATTAATCGATCAAAAAGTAATCGTTATAGAAATATATAAATACTAGTTTTTAAGTGAACGCAAGTCAAGAATGCGGGGCATGCAAGAAAGATCGAGAACGTAAGAAAAAGAAAAGTTATTTAGTCCTGGTGTCGATAATAATGCAATTAACGCTGAGGCGGAACGACTGGACGTTCGTCGAAAAACAGATTGCGAGGAATTCACTGATGGAATGTCTTTCTTGTATGCCTTAATCAAGCAGACCCCGTTGCCAACGGTGGCTCCCGATAATTCTTCCTTTCGTTCCTTTCCGCTTCTTCGGCGTAGCATTCGCAATCCCGGCGTAGCTCGCAGACGTTTCTAAGAGGCAGTGATCTTCCGTTTCCGAGGCTTACGTGCAAAGTACATTTTGTGCATGCATGCGTGGTGGCACGAAGGAGGAACAACCGACTGGAAAATTGTTGTCGCTTCGTGGCGCGTTCTACCATGGGGATCGTACCGGCTAGAAGAAACTTCGAATCGAGTTGAGGGCCACTGAAATTGGTGGCGGTATCTCAAGCTTGCGAACGACCATTTCGTTAACCTACTTATTCTATCTCTGTTTCACCCACGCAACGAGTTAGAAAGTGCCTAGTTTGTCTGCAGTTCCAACCTTCTCAAAAGGTGCCCTCGCTCCAGGGGGAAATACGGTTTTCTTTCTTACGGATTGTTCTTTAATGACGACAGACACTGAGAAGTCGGTAGATATCTGTTTCGTAAATAGAAACGAGCTCGTGAATCACTTTAAATATCAGCGAAATGGAATTCCATTTTAAAGTTGTCCGAGTAATAGGGTGGAACGTGCACCGTTGCCAAGCATGAGACGCGAGTATAGACTGACTGTTGTTTGCATAACCCGCTGTAAGTAATTCGTTAGTTCTTCTCAGGGTCATTGTTCGTATTTTCGATGTAGCAGTAGAACGTCCTCTTTATAATTCTATTTCGGATACGCGGTATGAATGTTCTGACAAACAAGTCGAGATATAGCTATCTTGTAATATTTATCCCGTTACTGTGGCTAAACACATAGGAAATAAGTGGATAATTTGCGAACTGTCGCGCCATATTTTCTTAAAATATAGACAGAGTGGTCAATAATTTAGTATATATTTACCTATAGCAATCAGAAATCACTGGCCTAGGTGCTACAGGGAAACGCTATACCGGGGATATAGAAAAGAATCACAGCATATGTTCCGGAGGATAAAAACGTCGTTCATTACTTTCATGATGATTTACTAAAAATAACTCTGTATATAAAGAAATCTAGAGTTCCTTTCTTCGACACCTGGTTGTTCGTTCGTATATATATATATATATATATATATATATACATGTACGTATGTGCACCATGGTCTATAGAATTCTATTCTAGATTTTCTGGATGTTTTTTCTTTTTATACGAATATCGATCTTCGCTTAATTGATAGGCCGGGAAACTCGTTGTTCCACACAAGTACGGTATCGCATATCTCATATTGGATACAGGTCATTATATTTTCTTTCCTATCTTGATGGATTTAAACCATAATTTGATGATGGAAACTCTGATAAAACCGAAGGTCGGTTCTTTGAATATAAAGTAGTTTTCCTCCTATGCAATCAGCTCTGATAAGAAGACCTATGGTTCGTAAAGCGTGCACGCATCACGAACATCCGACCGCAGCTGTCAGTCGAGCGTAATGCGAAAGCGTAAGGACCACCGCGCCTAGTCATAAACCTGTCCCGCACGCTTTTGGTTATTGCTTGTAAAGTTGCGAAACTGACGAACAAACGTGCATGCGAAGCGACGTCGGACAGACAATTCGATGACAGGATTGGGCGAAAACGAACGAACGAATGAAAGCGTGTTTGCACGACCGTACACCCTGGTGCACCTACAAAAGAACCGACCATCGATCCGAAACCGCAACGGCCATTATCGAGCAATTTTAAACGGAAAGCCGTAGTTACAGTTTCAGCATTTCAGACTCTAAGCTAAATAACAGGACGCGTTTCTTCTGTTTCTCAAAATTTAGATCCGAAGCGCAGAAGAGTTAACGTAAAATAGTAACATAAATTTCCCCTGCATTCGGGCAAGCTAAGACAAAAAGATGGAGATGATTCGCTTTAAGATATATTACCTTTTTTATTTTTCATATGTAGATACTAAAATAACGTGAAAGAGAAGCAGGTTACGAGCGTTCGGCATATGCTACCTGAAATATCACCGACGTAATGCAAGTCAGTCGAGTTATAGACATTACGCAGCAAGTCTCCAATGAAATGGTTTTAATGGATTGGCCAACTGACTTGCATTTTCCGTTTGATGCTCGAGACGCGACTCAAGCAAACCTACTGTAAAAGCTGATGAAGTTAAAGATTCATCCGTGCCAGAGTTGAGTACATGCTTCTGACGAGTTGTATACATCGATTTCAAAGTATCGCACGATAAAAGTGATTAAATAGATACACGGTGTTCTATAAATTCGTTCCGGCACTAACCAACATGTGAAAATGATTAATGAAAACGGACAACTTTCTACATCACGTAGATGAAATTACACCTTAATATAATACTTATACATTACGGTATTAAATTAATATTTCTATTGGTTTATATAATTTCTTAATTATGATTTACAGGAAAGACGATTAAGAGGATTTGAACGGAAAAGCTTGGAATATTATTTCCATACTACTAAGATGTACCTACGTGTAACTGTCTGTATCGTTGGTGTATCAACTATAGGAACATTTAGGAGTATGTATTCGATACCAGCTGTAAGTCCTTTGAAACCAATTTCAGTTGCTGATTAGCCGCAAATGCAAGATCACAGTACGGTCACGACGTAAGTCAACTGTATTGTCCCATGCGGTCAGCTCGTTAACTGGTATGAACTCTAGATATTCTGACCAACTAATTTACGTTTATGTACATAAGTAACAAATTTGACTAATACCCTTTGATCGGTTTCTTCGTAAAGAAAATCACATTACGATAAGATCTATCGTGATTAAAAGGGATGCCTTAAGAACATATCAAATGTTGTGTTAACTGTGAACGCATATCCAACTTAAATTACGATAGATAGGCGATTATAAAGTATGGTAGGGCCTTCTTGAAAATAATTTGAATATACGTCACTTCAAATGATTCTATATCGTCATTCTACAATCTATGACATTAAGGACAAAGTATATATGTATATCATAATCACATATTTCTAAACTTCCTGGTTATAAAAGCTTAACTACGTTTGAATTCAACTTGTTACCACTATTGGGGATTTATTTAAACCACCTTAATCGTGTTAAGCTAATTACCCTTTAACTTCTATTTTAGGTGGGCGGTCAATGTACCAGCGTCAGTTAATTCATTCAACAGAGAGAGAAAATAACTGCAATAAAAATATGAACGGTTAGAAAAAGTAAGTAGTGGAATATTTTAGAATTAAAATTCCGAAAGAACTGGGACAACCGGTTTAAAAGCTTTATGTACCGCAGAACAAAAGTACTTCTAAATACTTGTCCATATGAAACAAATGTAATACACGTTCGAAACGAAAAAATTAAGGACACGTTCGTAAAAAAATGTCACTTTTTAATACATTGCCTGATACTTTTTATTTCAATTACATCGTGGCTCATTCATATTTCTGTAAAGTTCGTATTTTTAAGCTTTCTAAAACGTTTCACGTAATAAATCACGGTTATAAACATCCCTTTCTTACATTTCCAGCGCGACGTTACTGCCGAAGATAAATTATAACACGCCCCAAGAAAATGGCATGACATATCGTGCGAGAGTTAGAAAAGGTAAAAGGACGTAAAGTGGTGGGTGTTAGGACAGGTAGGTGAACTACAGCAAAGGCAATCATTGTCAAGGGATACAGGGGTTCACGTCAATAAATATTGACATTTACGCGCCTTTCGTATATCGATCTGAGGGAGAACTGTCTAGAAAGGGAGAAATATCGTTTATATATTTATATGATAAATTTTAAAATATTTGTACAATGTAATTTATACGATTACTGTAATTTATGGATCTTACTAATAATACGTTACACTTATTAAGCTATTATCTAAAGATGAATACAAATAATTTTTAGGAACGGATTAATATCGAAACTCAATTAGGAAAATGACAAAGTTGCTAAATGGAGGCTACTACAATACAATGGTTACAGGCGTAGCTTTGTTACGAAACACTTACATCTTTTTGCGGTAATAAATAATTACGGTAGATTTTGTAAGTATTAAAATTTTTTCTTTACTTATTCCCCTGTCTTTAAGGTGCAGGTAACGTAGGTAATTTCGTTCGTGAAACTTTATAAAGAATGCTATAAATCACTTTATGAACGATCTACATATTTATGTTTGGGTTATGATAAGTGAATTTTTGAGAGGACCTCTTTCAAGGGTGTCTCGGATATTTTTGCAAGGGCGCCGCCACTTCGACTGTCTCATACAAGAAAATGTTTTTAGTCGCTTGAAAAGGGAGGATGAAGTAGATTGAGAGTGACGTACACGAATGTGTTTGCGTACGAGGAAAGCAAAGGGTCGGTTAGTAATTTCTCCGACTGGTCAGTAGAAGAGTTTCGTATAGAACAGCCAGATAGCTCGTGTCGCAGACCGCGGATGTACGGAACTGTATCGATCGAGGCGTTAAATATTTAATCGCAGGAAGAAAGTTCAATACACGGACGAGGACGGTTGTCTTTCGAAGACAGGCCGAAACGAACAAAAATGAACACGACAGGAACAAGGCAACACGCAACAATTCCTCGTCTGGCTGGTATTTGCCAAGACTGGGTTGACTTTCATTATTTAGAGCGGCGGAGAAAAATGAGGATCGTCGACACGTCGTTTCTACCACATATCGATCGTAATTTACCAGACAACTTACTCATATGCATGTATACTAAAACTGCAATCTTTTTGTACAGTTTAGTTTAACTTTATTTAAGCGACTTACTGTTTTCCCAAAATCGTTTCCGCAGCGATTTTTATTTACATGCGAGATAATTTCGTAATAATTATAAAAAGAGTGCGTTACATAAATGTAATACATCGTAATGGAATATGGCGTCTGAATAATTTCAGAAAATTATAATGATTACGATGTTGCAGAAAGAAATTGTTGGAATATGAATACCAATGAATTTGGGTTAACTATTCATGCATAAAATATACTCCATTCATAAATAGAAACGAGGTAATGGAACATTTCTACACGGTCTGATCCCAAACTTCACTCGAATGACTTCCGGTAGTTGAATCTTTGAATGAGGGAAACATTGGCGAAACATGATTACGTTTCAATGATTCGTTCTCTCAAGAAATTAATAATTATGGGTGCCATTATCAGAAATTATTCTTTTAAAACATTTTTAGTGCTAAATCAATGTATAATAGGAGAAGAAGGGAGCTTCATTAATGTTTGAAACTTTATATGTATTTGCTTGAAAATTTCACTATGCTAATCATTGCATTCAAACATATTGTGCTACGAGAAATTAATTGAAAATTTTATTAATACTCAAATTTCGGTGTATAAAATATTAATATGACGTATTAATTGGAAAGTTTTCATTAGGACATGAACATTCTAAATGAGTTGTAAATGTATTATATCGAATAAATTTCGTAAGCAAAGTTCCATGTATATTAAGCAACTCTGATAGTAACGGAGTATCGATTGCTTCGAAAGATTTTATACCTAGCAATAAAAATGTCGCAATTTACCTTTCAAAAAATAAAACAGACCAATTTTCTACCCTATATTGACAGGTTGCTTGTTACTGAAAAATTGCATTGAAAGCACGCGTAACTACCGAGTGAAGTCGATAAACAGTAGAGAGATACGATCTTTCCCAAGTCACCAAGGCAAGCTAGCTTCTTGTGGACTGTGGTGCCGTCTTTTTTGGTAGTACACTTTTAAAGGAGTTTTTAGATAAGAGGACTTTAATAGCTAACACCGAACAAGTTAGCCGTTGCAAGTTTTAGTACATCTTAGACTCTCACGTTAGTTTCAAAGTTTAAATCACGCGTTATTAAAATTTCTACTTATCTATCAGGTTTTACATTCCTTTCTACGAACTTTATCACGATATAGATAAAAACCTTTATTATTTTCAATCTTCATTTACGAATTAATTTGAACCTCAATGGATATCGTAATTAATTTTAAATAATCAACAATAAAAGTTGATCAAAAACAGAAGCTATGAGTTGCTGTAAATACTAACAATAGTTGGCACAAAGGAAGAGTTGACAAAGAAATGATAATTAAATCAGTGACGTTCCACGTGTAAATTCCACATTGTGCGAATAAACATCCATTCACACACACATAATAATTCAGGTTTTATTATTATAAATATTTCTAGAATTGATTGAAACATTGTTTCCATAAGTCACAGTAGATATTACTTTTTATAAATTTTAAGTAATGATTTTTATACAATACAAAATAAAAAATAATGTTTTGCCTATATATTCACTGAAAAGTAGAATGAAGATAAAAAATGAAAAATGGTTTGTTTAATCCAATATATCACAAAACTACCATATTTGATTAATATTAGAGAAGAGATTTTGTTTACACGAAGTTAAACGAAAATATCGAAAATCAACGTTTAACCAATATGGAGAATTTGCATGTTTTCATTTATTCAATTAAGGAACAGGCAACGCGTGCATGCAATAATAAATTGCTACAGAGGTTAAACATAAACAAACTAAATGAACAAAAAAAAAAAGAAAGGGAATAAATTGGTAGAAAATGTATTTAAAAAATGAATCACGAAATGTTACAGTTATTCCCACAAACTGTTTAAAATTCTTCAAAATACGAGTAAAACTTTCGAGATACGCTGTAAGTTCCGTCAAAGGCGAGGAGATATTTTAAACAGTTTACTTAAAGCTTCGCGTCTCATGCGTTTTTCGTACTTCGTACAACAACTTTAAATGACGACGAAAGTGCGACTTTTAATTGCGTGCTTGGCGAAACGCATCGTGCGAGTGCAACATGCCCCTTGCACCGTGGCACACCCTTAATGAGATGGCCGGCTGAGCCGCCTCATCGGTGTTAAAAATGTTTCTCTCGCGCGCAACCGAGGAGATAGGTTCGTATAGCGGTGGATCTTTCTTGTGTGCACGTATTCGGTGCGCTAGGTAGTCGCGCACCCCCTGTATCTTACAGCAGGGTGCTGCGGGGACTCCCGCTTCTTCCTCCTCTGAACGGAAGTTGCGCTCGCGGGGGTGCTTTTACCGCCTAGCAGATAGCACCAGTAAGTATGTACGTTCTTGGCGCTTGCGCACGTTGCTCTTCGTCTTTGTCGTACACACGCTACTAGGCATACGCTCGAACGTGTCCTTTCCTCGTTGCTCTCCTTTGGCTGCATCGTCAGGAGAGAAAGAGAAAGAGGAAGAGAGTGTGCGCCAGCCAGCGAAAGCCTCGCGTGCGGAAGGGAGAAAGATAGTAAGCGATAGAGCGAGACAGAACGTTTACGAACGTGACAGAGAGAGTATGCGCAAGGTACGAGTGAGAACGAGTGAGAGAGCCGGAGCGTTGCGTGGGGAGCGATCGCAGCTCGTCATTCGAAGCCCGCCAACGGACGAGCGAGCAGCCACGGAACCGGACTGCGATTGAAAGAATCCACGCGATCTTCGTGAAAATAAAGAGTACAGATACACGCTTGCATCTAAGATCAAAGCAGACGAAGGGATTGCATCGTGACAGAACATCCATTTAAACAGTATTCACCGACTGTTTTGCGGTAGCAAATCAGTTGCCGGTGTAACACACTGGTTCGTTCGGTCCACTCGAACCGAGCGCTCGTATCTCGTTCGGTTCGCTTCGGTCACGATCGTGTCGGCCGCAGTGCTTACCGGTGTCTGTCTCGCGTGTTTTCAATTCGTATAACGGAGAGGGAGAGTGACAGCGAAAAGAGTAGTGGAAAGGAAACAAAACTGTTGACAGTGATTAAACGTGACTCGTGTAAAGCACCCTTACGGGATATCTGTGCCGTGTGACATTTTATTCGTTTAGATCAGAGAGGTTAACAGGACGAGAATATCGAATCGCTCGCAAGGACAAATTGCAGGGAAGGAGCAAGCTTGGTTTATACACCAGAAGTATTAGATCGCGTGTATCTTATTTATGGTGGAAATCACTACCGGTACGAAAGCATTACGCAAGATTTACCAATAATCGAATTTGTGCTTCGATCAGTGTCCGTTGTAGCGGCTAAATAATTCGTCGCGACTACTTTTACCCGCGGTCGGTTTGTGTTATAGTGTCGTTGCGTGCGCTGATTTAACACCGTTACGTTTACTCTGAGTGCATCGACGAACCATCGAAGTTTCTAACTGAAGGTGGCTATCGGTGAATCGAAGTTTGTTCGATCTACGAGCTCGAATCGAAAAAAAAGTATCTCATAGGATGACAACGGTCGAGTATCTGTTCCAGAGGAAGTCATAAAGACAAAATCTCTGCAGATGTATAAGAGGGGATAAAAAGTCGAAGCAACGGAGTGCCATTGATCTGAAATATAGAGTACGTTGTAACCATAATCTTGTGATATATGACGCATTCGAAAAATTGAGATCTTGTTTCGCGCGCAAACGGAGTATCGTATTGGTTGCGACGTTCGAGGACGGTTGGATTCGTTCGATAGTTTTTCGGTCGACTACGAGGAAGATATCAGAGTTGGAATATTTGTCTCGATATCGGAAGAAGGAATAATATAAAATTTCTGGCATACGAGAGAGGAGGTACGTTTCGAAGCTTGTATTCGATCGAGCGTATCACGACTTGTACGTGACCGACCCTTCAGGAAAACAATCCGAGAGAGGCGACTAACGACCGGTTTGTGATTGAACTAACCTTCCCTTCACGGTTTTTACGAAAGACCATAGAGAGGACTATCGTCTTAAGGTATTCAAGACGCCGTGTTTTGCCATAACGTTATAATCTAAACGTTGAATCCTGTACATTGGCGCAGAAAACCCGCATTTAACAACCGAAATTCAACTGCAACGTTCTGCGTGTACCGGTTACTAATTCGGCGTGGTTGTTCGTGACATTTCGGTACGCGTGTGTGCTACGAAGATTGGTGCTCGTGGACGAATCGTATCATCACGTGAAAAAAGGTACCCGTGTGTGTAAAGAAAGCTCCTTTTCCAGTTGGATTACAAGGAAGTCATCGACATCTCGTGTTTACTCCGTACGAGTGGAAGGATTGCCGCGACCTCGTGAATTCCAAATTCGACGTGTCGATCGAGACAACAGACAGCGCGTGGCCAATTACTCGCGCATCGTTACAGCATTAATTAATTGATTAATTAACATCTTAATTAATTCGTTCGATCGCTTTTAACTATCCGACATATCGTGCTACTCCCGTATCTGCACCTTGCTGATCGTATGTTTTCGTGAATTTCTCAAGGTTGCACTACTGATCGCTAGTATCCGGAAATTCCCTCGTTCTATACGCTAACGCCGGAAATTCGATTACGCGCGAATCGACATCGTTGCGGTTAATTCCGGTTTCAATTATCACCGGGAGTAACGATTTCTCGAGCTCGATTTTCGTGGTGCACGCACCCCAGCCTCTTCGTAGATCCTTTGTCCGATTTAGCCGGGATTACGCGTTGCTCCGTGGAGGCAATCGGTCTGTAATTGTGCCACGCGCACGGTTAAACGCTTGTCTACGCGAAGAACAATAAACGGTGGTGTTTACGTGACGAAAGTGCAGACGCAGCCCACTCGGTCACTTGTAAAAAGTAAGTACCCTGTCACGCTTTACCATTACCTATCCACAGTTCATGTGTATGAATGCGATGCGTGAATGTGTATCGGCCGATTCACTTACGCTGTTCCTTTGTGCATGTGTCTGCGTGCACCTGCATATAGATATGCGTGCGCGTGCACGCGCGATGCCTCCGGTATTCATTCAAAACAAAACAACCGTGCTCATCCATTACGGATATGCTGGTATACACGTACGCGTACACGCACACGCATGAATCTATATGCATACATTTTGCAAGTTAACCGGCTCTGTGACAATATTGTTTTTGTCGGTTTTAATTAACATTTCGAGGCGCTGGTTACGGAAGGGACACTAATGAGGATCTAAATTTTGCTACATGGTTTGGTTTTATTTTCTTTTTTCTTTTTTTTTTTTTCGTTGAAGTGTCGTGTACATGACTGTGTTCCACGTTAGCGAATCTATTTTTGCCACGATTTATTTTACCGCGAGAGTTTCGGAGTAACGTAGATCGATGTTTGTTATGCGTTATTTTTTCTAGAACGTTGCTGGGAATTGTTTTTGTTAACTGGACTTAATTATCAAGCTGTATGCGTACGTAGATAATTAGACATAATTGAGAATTTGATTTGTGTTGTTTACCGTTGTGTACACATAATTAATTATGAAAGATGTCTTTATGTTGTAATGAGAAGTCCCCAACGTACTTCTCTCTCTTATCATTATTAGTACATAAATTCTAGAGATGAAGTTTATGACTGACGTCTCGCAATGAAACTTAATTAATAGCTAGAACGATTACCTCTAGAAAGAGTTTTATAGCATAAGAAACGTTCAACATAAAGGATTCACAGCTAAAAGCAATCAGAAAATAATTAAGCAAGAAATTACGGTTGCTTTATGGAATGCGTTGTTTTCTAAGTGTATTGATTGAGATTCGATCAATTCACGTTACTTCCTTGAATAACAGGGGAAATCTAAACGGTGTATCGCATATCGTGATATTAAAACTTCTCGAGAAAATCAGATGTTGACATGGTAAATCAGTGGAGAAAAAGGTCGCAGTGAAAGCAAGATGAGCGCGAGGAATGACAAAACAAAGAGTAAAAGACGGAAACGGAGAACGGAAGAAAAATCCCGTAGCTAAGACCGAGCCTGCCCCGCGAACAGAACAGCGAGCTATCCGACAGCTCGGTAGATCTTTAATGGTCTTCTTTCCTACTGGATGTACAGTGTTTCATGCTTTATTCCAGCCTCTCTGTCTTCTTCTCTCTCTCCTTGATCGGACCATGCCACACGTTTTACTCTCGTTCTCTTCCGACTCACGTCGTAAACGTGTCTTTCGTGCAAGAACGCAATAAAGTTCCGCCTTCCCTTCGAGATCATCCGGAGCTACGGCTCTGAAAGCAGGTGACTCTGTTCCAAACAAGATTCACTCGATGGGGGGTCTTTTGCAATGAAGAACGAACGTTGAACTGGTATCTCGCTGAGGAGATCATGCCTGACAGTAGACGCGAGCGTGCAAATTAAATTCGGAAATTTATGCGGATGTATTGCTATTTGTCGTTTGACATGTAACAAAATTGCAAATAAATACTTTATGCGGATTCTTCGAATATTAAATTAAAAGGTATTACATTCAAAATGCATATTTTTGCGGTATTCAAATGTATACATTTGTACTGAATTGGAAGTTGAAGGACAGGTAGATGGGGGATAAATTGAGCGAAGTTAACGTGAAAAAGAAACAGGAGGCAGTTGGTTGCTTTACCCGCAAGCTTTCGTGGTTGAACTAGACGTGACTGCAATAGCTGCGTCCGGACACTTGGCAGCCTCTGTCTGCTTGCTTTTTATCGTTTCTTATTGTACAGTTTTCTTGTTTTATTTTTATCCGACACTATATGATACTTTGCTTGCAGCATCGAGCAGCATTGAAAAATGCATTATCATCAGCAGCACTTTTGATTTGTTGTTCCTCTTGTATCTTTCGGCTGCTCTTAGGTGGTTGATCTCGCTTCTCCATCGTTCTACCATTCAGTCGGTAAAACTTTTAATTTGTCTTGCGATCCACCCATTTCCGTCATTGCACCTTGTTCTTATGTTCTTTGCACATAAACGTGTAATCTTTAACGCGGTATCGAAGAATCGAAATAAGTTTATTCAGCGGATGTATCGTAATATTAATAAAAATTTTACGATATTTGTACGGCCCTAATAGAATCGTCACACGATAAAAACGATCGAGGAGTGAAACCGAAGTTTTTGTTCACGCATAGGCTGCAAAATACGTTGTTACGATTTTACGGGAATACAAGACCGTACCGTGGTACAAATTAAATCCAGGTTTCTTCGTTACGATTGTACGAGTCGGCGGGCTTTTAGTTTCCTTTTATTGTCTACAGTAGAATCTTCTACGCTCTCGCGGATATCTAAGGTATAGGAGTCTCCCTTGAATCGTTAATTAGCTTGAATTCTTGGATTCTAATTACACAGTGCAGTTTACGGCTTTATTTAAGCACAGTAGTTCTCTCGGTCTCGGTAATACCGAGGGACGCTAAATACTTGTACCAAGCAACGCTTTGAGTCATCGTCCGTGTTTCGTGTATAAGCTGATTATCCAGCCAAACTCGACTACATTATTAATTATGCACTCCGATGACGTAGGTGACCGATACGACACAAAGCTTTTTCCTGGAAGTGGTATACAAACGGCCTCAAGATTCAGCTGGACATCATGCCCTGGTTCATCCTATTTCTTCTTCTGTTAGCTGTGATGGAGGCCTTCCCTCGGGAGGCCACCTGTTCCCGCCTGCCGGACATCTACTGGAACTCCACCAATCCAATGTAAGTTACAACAGAATCTTCTTATCTTGTACACTGTATCTTTTCGATGTAATTACCTTCTAGAGGCGCGCGTTGTATCGCCTTGATTTATGCATTCTATACGGATAAATCCGAGATACCGCGAAACTAGCTATGTAGTTCGTTCCGTTAGACATTTGTTCGGCGACGATCGCGTGTACTTCGTACTACTCTCCGTTTGACGATTTACACAAAGAAATAAGTATTTTTAGATACGTATACAAGTACTTTAGATTAACATTATTTGCGGTGTAAAACAAAGGTAGGTTTTAAGTGAAATTCGCAAAATTCGTGCTGCGAGATAATCAATGCAGAAATTCCAAGCACTTAACGCTTCTAGAAACGGTGTGTTATAGTTTAAAAAAACATTTAATTTTTATACACAAAATGTAACAACGTAGCACAATGCTAGATGTTTTACACAGATTTTGAATGTGAAAGTAGTTTTTCTAGTTTCTATATACGCACAATTGTGTTTCTCGTATCTCTGGTGTAGTCACCGAAAACATCGTATTTATCGAGAACATTACCCTACGCCCTATACGAAGAATGCAAGCTCCGTTTAATCTCATCCAAGATATTACCGTGAATGTCCTTGTTCCGGATAGGAGACGACCGCATTTCCACGTTGAAGCATTCCACGAATGGTAACGCCTTCTCGTGTGGGAAAAGCGAGCTTTCCTGTGTAGTGGGGCCGTTTCGATATAGAGAACGTGAGATCTTTATCGCCATTTATGCGACCATTCTACCATTTCTTGTCGGGAAATCATATTTTTCAACTTAATATTTTTGCATCTTTATCCGTACACTTTATTTTTCCTCTACATTTCGTTACTTTTATACACTCCTATTTAGGTTTCTCTAGATTTCTACCCAATGATATCTTTCGCTATGGCAATCTTTTGTTATACGTTTTTTCACATTCCATTTGTAGAAGATCGTTCCGTATCTGCCCCAAAAAGTGCAATGGTGTTTGGATTAAAAGAAGAGGAAATAAAGCAAGGAATATCTATAAACTACATATACCGCCACGAGGCAAATCCTTTAAACGTAACCACAGATAGAGCAAGAGTTTCAGAGACCGATTTCTTGACCTTCCTCTCGCTTTTTACTTCTCGAAACTCGAAACCGTTTCGCCGGGTACACGAGCGCGGCGCGCTTCTCGATTGGAGTCGTGACGTATCACCGCGATATTTCTTCCCGTGAAACCACCGATACACGCGTGACGAGGGCGGTGTACATGTGGATGGTTCCGTTCGATCGGTTTCCTTTTCCCTCTTGGCGCGCCGTAGCACGCCGAGGGAAAAAAGGGCGGAATTGAAAGCCGAACGAAAAAGGTCCGGCGTGTTCACGCCCCTACCGGCTTCAGGATGTACGTGCGTTGCCGTGAGCGGCTCTCGGAGGTCCGGCATTATAAATGTACCGGGTGAGTCGAGTCGAAGCGTCGAAATCGATTTACTGGACCGCGTTTCGCGCGAGGGTCAAGTGCACTGCAAGCCGAACCGTTACGTGCACGAGGCGTACACGTGTGCAACGATGCGCATACGTGTGCAGCATCCACGCGAGCGTTAAAGAACCACCAGCCAGGATAGAGAATTTTACAAGTATCGAAGTTGAGTGGAGCCGAGAGTCGAGAAGCGAAGATCGATCTGTCCTCGAGTTTCGTCGGGTGGTTGACTAATGCGGTAGAAAGGGATGGGAGTGAGCAGAGTGGTGGGCGAGCTCGGTTAACGGGCAAAAACCAATTCGTTGTCGAAGCGGGATTGAATGTCGAGCGTTGTCGTCCGCGTTTTATCGTCTAAATCGATGGGTCTTGCTGGTCGGATGTGCGTATCTGCGTACACGTCTACAATGAAAGACATTAACGTCACTTTTTTTCGGAGTTCAATTTCCTGTTCATTAATGGAAGGAAAAAAGATAGGGGTTGTACGTCGTTGGTGGGTCGAGGATAAAACAAATAAGGTTGAAAGCAGGCTACAAGGCGTAGAGTTAATTGAAGTATATCGAATGACATGTATTTCGTGTAGATCGGTATCGAAGCATCGTACGATTCTATTTGAGACAATCTACACCTATTTTAAAGTTTTCCAAAGCTTATTTGGACCAGCTTTAATACAGTATGTACTTTCCAAGTCCCATTTCCATGTACGTTCCGCCATTGGTAAGAATGCTCGTGCACAATCTCGATACCGATACTAAACGTAACCGTAGATTCCAGAATGGATCGTGGCACCGTGTATTCATTTTCTCTCGACAAATTCAAATCCCACCGTAGTTGGTACCGTAGTTGGTAAGATATGTCTGAAAAAGGAAAAAAGAGAAGAAAGTTAAGAGGATTACGTTAAAAGTGGAAGAGTAGGTACAGCACGCGCCTTGATAATTCAGCTAGCGAGGATTTTTCATAAAAATTTCTCGTAACAACTTTTGCCCCCGTTACTATCGCGATCTCGAAGATAATTGAAGAACATAAGATAAGAGATGCTTCGCTAAAAACCTGATCTCCCTTTGTAATGGTTTCGTTCGAGAAAATTGACTCTCGACAAGTGAATGTTGCACTATCTTCACAATGTATCGAGTATGGTAGCAAACTATAAAGGAGCCAGTACTCGCAAACTGTCTCTCATGCATACGATATACACTGGTGTCTGTATATACATGGTGTGTGTATATATCTTTATCGAAACGCATTGAGCAGAGTTTTATTCGTCGTAAAATGGGAGAAAATTGAGTTCCCGTTCTTCGTGGAGCGATCTAAATCGACCTTTGCGTTATTTCAAATTCGTATCCTTATTGCGTTTGCATACTAGAATCTTCCCCTCAAATTATTTCAAATTACAAATTTTCACTACGTTCGATTTAAAAATAACAATTACATTTTCATGCATGCGATCGAGATGCATCGCGGAAAGCATTTACAATGCAGCGGTGTTTGTCGTATGCTTCCAACACCGGTTATCGAGGTATTGCGCACCACTATTCGATTACCAAACTAATATATCATTTAGGTCTGTAATTATGTTGGAAAGGGAAAAAACGCCCACCCCTAGATCCTTATGATTTACTTTCCCACTCGCGCCGTAGCTCCACCGACACGCGAGTCAATTCGGCAGCCATTTATATTCTTCTCGGTACCACTCGAACCGCTTATAGCGATTTAACAAACGTCGAATGCCCGGCGTACCGCAAATAAAAGCCGAGCTTGCCCGGTATAAAACGAGGCACCGGTTCATACGTCGGCCGTTGAAAAAAGGAAAATTGGATATTTGCTTAATCGCCCTCGACGCTTCGTCTCACTTTCAACTTCTGTTGGTCCCCTCGCTTCTGGCTTCCCCGTTTCGTGCCTCCTTCTCCCGCTGCTGGTTCTCTGGCTTCTCCCGGGGCCGGGCCGGTGGCTTTCAACACGATTGATAATTTATTTAAGTACCACCACGTTAAAGTATAACTACCGACCGAATCTGCGAAATCAGAACGACCACGCGATGGTGGTCATTGCGGTTGCCAAGCATTAGTCCATTGTTCGATTTTTAATTTGCCCACCCCTTTCTTTTTTTCTTTCTTTCTATTTCAATTTTACTCTCTTTCTCTCTCTCTCTCTCTTCCTCTCCCTCTCTCTGCCTCTCGGTCTCTCTGACCGATTTTCTTCTCTCACTGTGTGTTTGTCGTGTGCCAGCGTTGTGTACCATTAACGGTGATTCAACGCTAGTAATTCTCAAATAGCTTTCTATCAAATGATTCTCGTACTGAACTGATCGATCCGCACACTCGAATGAAGGGAAATTACGTGAATATTTTTGTGTCTGTACATAGACTGTGCGTTACGTTAAAGCTGTCGATGTGGTAAAGTGTCTCTTTGATTCTCTGTTTACAAGAACCTCGAGTGTAATGTTTTGTATTAATTATCGTTAGTCCATCGGTTCATTAAACAAGTGTTCTATACGTATGCTAACATTTAAATTTATAAATCAAGCGTTTTTCCTGGAGCATGTACACAGATTCATCGTGATTGGTCGATAAAAACGCTCGTGTCTTTCGGATGCAGATCCTAAATTTGGTTAACGAGTAAATTACACATCGGGCGAATTTGTATCGGAAGTTCTTTTTATAGGCTTCGATCTTCCATTTTCCCTATTGATTGCATGTTACCTAGCAACCGGCCCTATATCGAATCACATTATCTCGATTCGAGAATGGCATAGTAGCACCTGATCACGGAGCAAAGCCTGCTGAAAACATGGTGCCTTTACTTTGCCATAACAGCCCGTGTTATTCCAGTTTTCTTCTTGTAGGCTGCTTGTCGCTTATTTACATGCACTAGACCTGTCTCCTTTACCTTTTTTTTTTTTTTACCTTGTTTCTTTCTGCAAATCCCTCCGTAAAGCTCTTCGTTCCATCCCAGGTCGATGCAACTTCCTTATTGTAATGCGAGGCAATTCTACCAGGTGATTGCATTGAAAAATACTAAAATTGACGGTATTAGCGCAAGCGTATTCGAGAGTAACTAGCTATGATTTTTACTCGAACGTGCATCGATCAATTCCATCGCAGATTCAATCGCGTACATACAAGATGAAGTGCAAAGTCTCATTTTCCGTACGATCTTCGAACATATTGCAAGACGAACAATTACCGAAGCATTGCTCACGAATTATTCTACTCGTTCCAAGTCGTTTTACGTTGTTGCGTTATTCGAGTACGTTATTGTGCGTTAGGCATGGCTCGAATTTCTACCAGGCGCCACGGAATTAGTATCCAAATTCTACTCTGTTCCAGATCTAACACGCTAGTTCGAATGGCTGTCACGCTTCACGTTGTCCAGTCGAATATTCGCTTTGTCGAAAATTTCACGTTAATCTTTGTCGCTTTTTCTGGTACGTTGTCATATACGCGCGTGTATATGTATAACGTCGATTATACAATAAATTTCGATCGATACTTAAAGTTCCAACAATATGTAGGTACTCCGAAAGAACCAACATAGTTGTATAGTTGCATTACGATGCTCTGTTGTGTCTATGCAATTAAAGGCCGATGAAAATGATTCGTTGAACATGATTTTCACTCGCATCAATGCAATCTACCATGCGATCTTTGTCGATATATCGCGTCACAGCATTACACATAATATTGTACAGTAGGTAGGTACACGCGTACACGTCTATCGTTCGACAAATCTTCGATGCATTTATATTATGGAGGTTACATAATAATTCCCATTGGATTGCCAGGGATTGGTGTGTAGTCAGAATAACATGTCCTGCCGTTGGACTACGGAGATGATACATTCCGCTGATAGTTATGTACGTGGACCATGCATACATTGGTCGCCTTTATAAGCACCGCGTTTGCACGTACAAGCTACAGTACGTTTCACACTGCATCTTCGTCCTTTGCAGCGGTTCGGTCAGAATACGATGAGATTAAGGTACAAGCTTCCTGCCGGCAATGAATTATGTGCCAGCACGGCACGCGGAGATGTTTCTTCGTCGGTATCGCGCCAGGTCGGTCCGTACGTGGAGCCCTTACGTATGTTACTCGGCCGTAATGGTAGCCGGCGTGGTACCATCCCTTTCTGGACACTAATTCACGCTCTCCGCGCTCTCAGGAATAAAATTAACGCTGCGCCGTGAAGAATCGCGCGACGATTTTCAGGCAACCCCTCAACCGGACGACTAAATTATTAGGGGCCTGGAACCGAGACTCGGTTAAATTGTTTCTCCTTTTTCCCTGTCTCCTTTATTTTACTTTCGGTACCGCGAAGATTAATGGAATTTTTATTAATACAAAACATACCGAGGATGGTGATTTATTGCGCCGTTTGATTACGTCGTTGGATGGTATGAAAATGAGCGCGATACGTTGCGTAATCCGCGCGAAAATTTGTCGTTGTCCTTTTATCCTTCTTTTCTTTTCAATTCCTTTCTTTGCCCTGTCTCGTTTTCGTCGATCGATTATACAGCCAGTGAGAATGGAATCGCGCTGTTAAATTATATCGGAAAAAAATTAGCGATAGAACGGTGTTGTAATGGGATTTATGTTCGTACATTATAAAAAATTTCTGATAAAATTGATCGCCGTGTATTCGATTAACAGCTACATAGCGAAATGATGTTCTCGTGTAATGTATCATGGATAGATATTTTTCATATGCACCGTATACATCACTTGTCAATAGTATCGGAAAGCGATGCAAGTACTTCAGCAGTTTCTGCAATTGAACACGCTCTTGTACCACGATATCGCCAAATACGTCCTGCATATTGAACATTATATTTGTTATAAAAGCGTTGTAGCTTATCTATTATTCAGACAATTTAATAACGATTTGTACAAATTACGTGTCCTCTTGATGAAGACGATTTCATGTTTTCAAACACTCGATATGTAACGCGAGGTTAATTTTTAATTTAATTTACGATAAATAAACGTCGGGAAATATGAATTGGGGATTAGCGTTGATCGGTATAAGCAGTTAAATTTAGTTTTCCGTAAGGTGAAAGGCGTTCCCGACAAATAGATCGTTCTCCGAAGGCGAAGCTTAACAGTTCAGCATGAATGAAGAAGAAGAAGATAAATGTAACGTGATTCACAGCGGCTTCTAGGTTTATACACGGGATTCTCTTGTCTCTCGCTGTTTCATCGTGAAATCACTCTGCCTCATTACAGCTGTAACACGTCCCACTGACGACGTGCAGAGGTGCAGGTTCCCCGTGTAATTTTGCGAGCGCATTGTTACACGATATAGACTGACGTAATTTAATTCACAGTAGTGTGTGCGGACCGTGTGCACAGTAGAGAGGATATATAATCGTACACACGTGCCCTAATACGCGGCATGCTGCCGAGACTACAGCCTGCTTTACAAGCACATGCTTTACCGATCTATGAAATGGTCTTGAGTCGTATAATGGCACGTTCTTGGTGGTTGCATTTTGAAACAATGAGCGCGACTAATGTCTCGAGAATATGTCTTGTTCGATTAGTAATAAACGTCTGATAACGTAATACCTGCAAACTGCGAAGTGTAAGAATGATCCCGTTTTTCCAAAAATTATAAGGAATTTTTTTTAATAAACTCTATAGACACTTAGGATCGTGATAAGGTTGCTTTAATTAGAAAATTTACCAACAACGGAGCTGGTACGTCAACATGTCTGACTGTACGCTAGCTCGAGACAGAGTATGTACTCATCAGCGTCCGTAATTACGAACGAGATTTTAGCCGTGTACGGTGGGTGTCTGGTGAGTTATCAACTTTCTACGGTGCGACGAGATCTAAACTTCCATTAGGGAGTTACTTAAATGTTCATAAGGGCTTAGCTTTCTTCGATGCAACGGCTCCTGTTTGATGCTTTACGCTTCAAATCTCCTCGCCTTTCGTCTATAGATGTATCTCGCCTTTGGGAATGCGGCAGCAAAACGCTATACAATATGAATGACTTCGTCTTAAGAACACTTTTCCGACTGTCTAGCGATTACGACCGACAAATATACGACATCTGCAGGGAAAGGAGAATCGAGGCTGCGTGAGCGTGAAACTCGAGGCAGGAAATAAGACGATAACCCGCGTTTCCAACTGTGAGATGAGTTTTATTCGTCGATAAACCAAAAGTAGAAAAAATGGTGCTTGGAAATCGCCAGGTTTCTCAACTCATAAAACGTCGAACGAAACGAATTAAATGTTCATAAAGAACCAGTTCTTGCTGTCATAACGCATTCCATTTGGTCTTTTTAAATTGCGGTCGAGACGGTGATCGTTTTTGCCAGTTCCATGACTGGCTAAAAGTATTGACACCTTGCTCACGTACGCACGGATAACTTCATCTCTTCTGGAGATGGTCGGTGTAGCTGTGTAGCTGCACGACTGTGTAATGATCAGAGGCGCAAAAACCACTGCTCTTGCGGTATAGCGGAGCAGGAGAGAAAGGGAAGAACGAGGGGAAGATAGTCGAAGGCGAACGGAGAAGGGAAGGAATGGCACCTCGAGGAAAAAAGGAGCGGAGCTGATCGCATGAGAGAACAGGGGTTGGCAGATGCACTGTGTATCGCGATATAAACCCACACCGTGACGCTAGCCTGATGCTTGGGTTATAAAGCACAGCTGACGCTAGGTATAATATATTCTTCTCTACCTCTGTGCTCCACACGCTCGCATCACTTTCGGTCTCTTACGCTCTTAGCGTCTCTCGAACACGCACGAGCTCTTGCACCCTCGCCACAGTCCGCGACCGCTCGAACAACCCTACTTCTCTGACTTCGTTCGTTCAGTCTAACTGTCCGTTTCACTCGGTCAGAGTGGCCGTAACCGATACGTTCGAACGAAGGTGGTGTCGTCACGGTTGGTCGAAGACGAATGAGATTGCGAAGTTCGATACCGCAATTAACGGAGCTTTCGTACTAAAGGAGGGTTTCAGAGTTCATTCGCCCCAACACGTGTAGACGTTAAATGGAATAATAAATCAGAGATCGTAGATCTTCCACGAAATGCCGCCACTAAGAAGCGGCGAGAAAGTTTTTAACGATAAGATTCGTAATTCACGATATACGTATCTTCGCAGAAAATAGCATTGATAGCATTGTTCTTGGTAATTTTTTAAATTGATCCGCAGTAAGAATTGACTACCGGAGAAACGCGAATACGCCTTGGAAACTTTCTCGAGAACGTGCACGATTTTTCCCTTCATTTTCGTTTTAGCTGGCCTTGCGAGAAGATCGAGGTACGCGTCGACCAATCCAAACGATTTTCTAGTAGGAGATAATATCCGGTAGGCGGTGCGGTAAATAATACATCTTCGGGCGCGAAATCGCGCTACGAAGCATCTGATCAAAAATATAGCTTTTATCGGGAAAGGGATAACAACTATTGGTTACTTTATCGGTACGGTTCTAAAACTTTCACGCTCGTACACAGAACTTATAGAACGAAACAAGGGGATGTACGAAAGTATCGAGGTGGAAATACGATAAGAGGAGTGCTTAGTGTCAAAATATTTTTCTACGTGGATATATCAGGGGATCATTTATAAGACAATTCATCTTCATTGAATGTTTCAAATACAGCGCTTGCCTAAGAGAATCTTGGGTCGACCAACCAACCCCAGTGTCCATTGTTAGCGGATTACACGAGGATTTCCCGGGGAAATTGATACTCTGTTTGTCCGCATGGCCGCTATGAGGTTCACGGAATTCTCAAACTCCCGCTAACTTGAATAACCATCCCGCAACGGTGGCTTACTTTTCCCATCCATTTGTACACTCCACTTTTTCTTATTACTCGTTATAATAATATTACACAAGTGAGAACTATCATACCGATTCTGCGTCCTAGTATTATTCTACATTCCACGAAATATAGTTCCTGATAAGAAAAGAGATTCAACGAAATGTTACAAAGTGGATACGTTAGATTAAGTGAGCGTCGAACAATGATATTTCTGTTTGCAAGTAAGATTTCTTTTGCCCATTAATTTCTTCAGCGAAACAGAAATACTCGGTGGTCCATCGGTGAGCGTTTATGCGCTGGACATACACGTTTTCCGTAGCCGTAAAGCTGTTCCTATTTATCGCGATTCACAAAAACCGTGTTCTCATTTCGAGCACCATTACGATGTCTGGACGATACAAGCTCCAGTGGGTTAAACGACGGTGTTATTTCGTAAAATGAAATAAAGGAGACATTCATACCGGTCTTGGCCCTTCCTCTCTACCGAATCCTGGGGTTGAGTAATGAGTCTAAAGTTCCTATCCTCTTCTTCCCACCCTTTCTCTGCTTTCGCCTTTGCACGCTCCTTTCTTTTCCTCTCGTTTTTGTCTCTTCTTTCGGTGTTCGCTTCATCTTGAGGAAATTTTCCCGACAGATGTCAATGTCGGCGAATCGCGTTTAATGAATGCAACGGGTACTCTCACAGAGAAACTTGCGTTTCAAGCGACGCAAGGTGGTCCGCGATTAAATCGAAATACTCTTTTTTCACAAATTAATTGCGCGATGCATTACTTTCCTTTAGGCGGTATATCAATTCCTGATATTAAATCGTACATCGTCTTCTGTTTCGAGCCATTAGTTATGAGCGAAATTGAAAGGGCGCGGACTGTCGGACTGGTGTATGCTTCCAAGTACATTATCGACATTTGGCGCACCTCTTCGATCGTTTCGACAGTTTAGAAGTGGCTATTAGACTTATTCGAGAGATTAACTATCGCCGTTCTAACGACCGTCTGGACCGACCTGGTGACTTTCTTCGGTTTTTATATCATTATTTATAACATATTACTTCGAAAGTAAGATTTATAGATTTTGCTTTTGGTCATATTTCCTTATGATATATTCAATTTAGTCGAAAAGGATCCGATTAATTTACCAAAATATGACATAATTTACCTGCATAAATTCCAACGAGAAAATATTTATCCTTAAAGATCTTATATCGCAGATACGATCGGTCCTCGGCGATCATCAAGGCATATATCATAACCAAATCTAAACAGATGGAAGCTACATTTAATCGAGTCATCCCTAACGTCTCAATGTGTTCTAACCTAATTTCGACTCCCTTGATGTTTTCACACACGTGCACATACAAGGACCTGCACCGTATACACACGAAAGCAGAAACGCCGGTTGGCTTGGGCCAGTGCCGCTCGAAAGGTATGCATCGGTGCAAAAAGCAGCCACGTTTCGCGTAGCGTTAATTAAGCTCTTAAGTGTCGCCGGGATATCCCTTCATAAGTGTGTACTTCCTGCTAACCCTCCATCTAAAATTAGAATTTCATTACTCGTAGTCATAGAGAAACTTCGTGTTTCGTTTTTTCCTTCGAATACGCACGGTCTACGATAATTTAAAAGGTAAAAGGAAATAGAAAATGGGAAATGGGAAACAGAACAAAAAATGGAATTTAATTTCGTTCATTTTTAGATCTGTGCTGCGCGCGACATAGTTTTTAATTAGCCATCCAATCAGTTCCGTTTTCTCCAATGTACAAATACTTTTTCCGCGCGAAATGAAATAAAATGAAAGTCGCCCCTAGCTCTAAGCGTTATTACTAATTTTTTTTTTCAGCGCAGGACTGCGCGTAATGTACCCCCCTATTTAAATATTCGGAATTAAGACAGAGAACGAAGGGGTGATATTTCACGAAGGGATACGAACAATTTCACGTTTCTAACTCACCCCGGTCTCGTCACGATCCCCTTTATGTTCGACATTCTCGGCATAGCCCAAGTTTCGCGGCGTTTAATTATGAAATATGTATTTAGTACGATGAAAGGTATGCTGTCCGATAATTCATCACGGAATAAATACATGGAGCAATATCTACGGAAATATCGTGTCCTGAGCACGTACTCGTTTCCCTGTGCACGAATCACTTTATCGATTTTAATTCGAGCGATGCGCTGATAAAACACAGCCTCGCGATTGAATCGTTCGAATATTTTCTCGGATAAAAAGCTGTACGATCTTAATTTTCCAGCTGCCGTTAACTTTTATTGCGAGCAACGATCGCTCGAGAATCGCTCGACAAAGCGTTCGAAAATTCGTTTTCCATTTTAAGTTGGCTATACACGGCCGGTGTCGCATCGAGAAGCTTTGGTTGATTTGGACAGGTTGAAGTACGCGCGTTTCGTGCAAAATCCATCCTGTCAACTGGGTCAAGCTGCGCATTCCACGCGTATCTTTTTCCAGCGACCGTTTTTATTTCATCGTTTTTTACATCCACCTTTTTCGCCTGCATTTGACAGAAAATTGCGTTATTAAAAGTGAATTTTTATGCGTTGTGTGTTATCGCGATATGACGTGGCGTTCTGTATTTTTGTTTCACCGATTGAAATTTCAAGTTTGCTGGACAGGAAAATTTTAAAATCATTTTGTCGTCACGATGCTATGAATGATATTTAAAACTACCAAAAGAGTAAACGTTTTATAGTGTTTTATTTTTTACACGCAACTCCGAATCATATTCATAACATTTTATTCGTGTTAATCAATTACGTGAAATAAAGGTAAAAGATCGATAAACGTGTCCGTTTAGTTCGAATAAAATGTGTAGCCGGTATAAGGTGAAATAGCAAAGGAAACTTTTCGATGTCACTTTTCTTAAAGAATGCAAATCCGAAGCAAGGGGTCTCGCCGGGCACTGGAGGTAAACGCGAGCTGGTCGCAAAGTTGGTAATCTTGTAAATCCACAAAGACCGAAACTGTGAATAGACGTCTTCTCTGGATAAGCTCTTTGGCAAGTTCCATCGAGAAATTTTCTCAGCCTCCCCGACTTCTCCTCTACACTCTCTGATTCTATAGCTATACACGCTCGTTCGCACTTCTTCGGTAGTAGACTTTCTTAATTGTGTAAACATACCGAGCTATGGCCGTGGTAATTATACGATGAAGCGTGTCCAGAAGGTAAAATAGCGGAGCTTGACTGAGACGAGCGAGCATTAAAACGAAATTAGTCACGGATCCACGGATGGGAGAAAACGGGGAAAAAAGAGCGGAAGAACCACGTTATTCTTTGAAACAAAGAGTCGAATGGATTCGTCCCGCAATCAACGCCGTTCATTTCGATTTCAACAATTTAAAGGTAGCGAGATGAACCAGTGTAGGACGAAGCGTAGCTTAAGTGGCCCTTGAGCCGCGACGACAATCGCGTGAACGCGCCTTAATTACGCATTAATTCCAGTTTGAGTGCCGTCAAGCTCGAACACGGTAGAACTACGTCGCCTGCCCGCTTTCTCGCGCTTCTTCCCGCCAAATTGTACCTCCGGGGGTTTTAACTTCGACGTTTCTCCGTCTCTTCTTCTTCCTTCTACCTCGGCACTCTCTTTTCGATTCAATCCGCCGGTCTTGCTTCTCCGCGAACGTCGACGAGAACGAGAACGAAGGACGAGTTGGCTGGACTGCTCGTAAATGTGCTCGTAATCCAAGCTGGATGATCGTTTCTTTGTCACGAGTCACGCGAAAGAACGAAAAGAGAGAAAAACAGGAAAGCGTTTAACGGCGAAGCAGACGGGACGAAATAAACGAGATCACTCGGCAGAGGACACCTTAGATTCGAATTTTCTTAGAGGAAAGTTGATGCGGCAGCGAGTTAGGTTCTTAAACTGTGCTTAAACGAAGTTAACCATCTCCGATTGATCGTAGTTATACAATTTTTAAGAAACGCCACTCTTGTCACTCGTTGGAACTCGCAAATTGCCTATTTATCTCGTTACGCGTTAATGTTTGCAAACCGCCTTGAATTATTCCATTCGTGGCTTGGGTCGCGTTCCGTAATCCCTTTTTCGAGCAACCGACAAAGTCACACCTCCGATAATCCTCTTGATTGCTGTCTCATTACGTTACATGGACGAAAGTTGACGCGGCAGCTCGCCTCAAAAGACAACTTCATTTATATTCACCCGCCGTTTCGATCCTCGCGAATCGTTTAAGCGGCGCGTAAACGACGCTTGTTACCGTACGAGTCAGCTTTCCCGGCGTGCGATGCTTTTCTAGTAACCGACGCATCGTGCATCGTCCAGTAAAAGTTAATAAGGCCACGAGCGTTTCTTTTAGGGCTACTAGATCCAGTTCCTTTAAAGGATTAATCACAGCGGCGCTGATCAACAAGGTATCAGTATGTTCCTCTTCTTATCGCGTTTCTCTTTGATGCGCTCTCCTCGCGACTGACTCGTTCCCTTAGAAGGTAGCAAGAGGGAATCGAAGCGGAAACGTCTTGTTAGTAAATTTGCTACGATCCTTCCTTCGTTCGTCGTAAATACGAAATACACGGAGACAAGCTGTGCGTCGGTTACGGAATAGTTTCGCGGAAGTTTAGCCGCGACGAATCAGATTTTAAAATTAGAAACTATAACGCAAACTTCTATGCTGACTCGAAACTAGGAAAGTGTAAAACTTTCGCTATATAAGGCATAGCAGTGGCGTTTGGGGAATTTGTAATAAAATTCTTAAACCAGTCTTCACGTAACCCAGTTTCGTGCCTATAAATGTGCCCGTAAGTCATGCAAGAACGATCGTACTTTACTGCGACATCGACTACGTACTATTTTCCTCCTTTTTCCACCTTCCTGGATCTTTATGGCTCCGTGTTTCGCACGAAACTTACAAAGTACTTTTCTCGCCGCATTATGGATATCGATAGCTGACACGATAGCAACGATATCAACCATGTAACGATAACAACTGCCAAATGTTTCTTCGTCCCTTTTAATATCACACAGTAGCGCAGTAAAGTAGGAGGGAAATTTCGATTTTCAAGAAATTCGATCGTTTAACCGAATGGCACGGATCGTGCAAGGCCAAGGTAGTAGCAACCGTTCCAACTGAATACACGTATTTAAATGTTGCGTTCGATCCATCTCATGCATTATTTAGTTTAAGCGGTGGGGCGTCCGTTTTGTGCCGCGATCGGGCTGTCGCATCGTGTCGACGCCGGAACTACGTACAGAGCGCCATTCGGAAATAAACGTAGCTTCGTATCTGTAGGAACGCCGGTGTATGAGAGCATCCGTGTGCCAGCTACGGTGGTCGCACGAGAATGCATTATAGATACGGGTTCTCCATGGATCAGTTCGATTTCGCACTTGTGCGGTGCTCCAGCGAATATGCCTCGATATATCTATCGATATACGCGTGTTCTATCATGGACGTGGTGACCTGCTGGGCTTTTAATTGAATGTAATTATGACGAACGGCAAACGCAACATGCCGAGAAATTGGATTGCCACTTTGTCATTTAATTCCTTTTGATCGTAACGCTTTATCGACGTTGATATTCACCGTAAGACACGTAAGCGTCAAAGCGAATTCTCGTCGCGAAAGGCAAACGAAAGTAGCACGTGTCCCCAAGCACGAATAACGACGTATCCAGATAAAAATGTCGATCGTGAACAAAAAGGAACGAGCACGAACGACTTTTGATGTCCCTTCGTTTCGCGAGATCTTCCCAACGAGTTCAAAAATTCCGTCTCATCCACCGAAAATTGGATACGTCTCTAACGTATACCGATGACGAAGGAACGTACACGTACATAGGAGAAAAAGAAATAAGGAAATCCACGAGAGTCCATAACCGAAGAAAGTCCAGTTCGGATTTCTTTTTCGGAACTCTAGCGTTGAATTCAATCTAAAGTTCGGCATAGTCCACCGCAACTCATTTCCCGCTCTTCGCATACCCGCATCGACAGCGAACCAGACAATGTCAAAATTGTTGCGTAAAGCTGACCCGGAGAAGGATTCCATCGACTGCTTTGTAAGGTGTCGTACAAGAACAACCAGCACGCTATCGGAACATCCGTATTCTTTGAACTTTTTATCGAGTTTAGCCGTGGCATATCGAATGGGTTGAAAGAAGAAGAAGAGATAAGAAGTACAGAGAGGAAGGAAATAAAAACTGGGAAGGAAAGTATCAGGAAAAAAAGGATCGGGTGTGGAGTTTTATCGACTTTCTACGACCGGCGCCGATGTAATTAGATTAATTTTGAAATCGGCCTTTCCGGTACTTTTATTATTTCGTTCTACAAACGAGAAGAAATACGAGAATATGAGCCGGTATTTTACTTTCGAGTGTTTATAAAAAAATATCAGGCGAAATTCAAGGAGTTTGCTAAACACAGAACAGAATCGTGTCAAAGCGAATTTCGCGTATATAAGCCAGCGTCGATTCGTCATACAGTCTGTAAAACGGAGGAACACCTTCATTGTGAAGTGTTGTGCACAGAGCGAACTAACGTGGACTAGTTCACGCCGTGCTTTTTTCGGGTACACTTTCGAGGGAGGCACGGGGGTGAGAGTTGAAAACCCTCGCCTCCTCTTTCTCTCGACGGCGTGGCACGACGGTATATTCGAAACCCGGGTCTCTCTGGAGTGGCTATTAATTCGGCACACTCTCACCTCCTGTCGCACAATAAGCGTGAAACGCCAATTCATATTCCGTGCCTTATATACTCGTTGTCGAGGACAAAAGTGCTTCTGGCCCTGTAAAGGGAAACGTAGAGGGTATATCCTAACCCTTTGACCGTGCGAGCGACCAAAGTTCGTACATACATACATATAGAGGCACTGTACGTGTTCGTGCCCGTGTGTGCAGTATATAGATGTACGCACGTGTATGTATATGGATGCACATATTGGACTTTAAAGAGTATAGTATGGCGGTGTGAAAGGTCCGTTATTTTCACCTTGGTGTTCTCCGATCGTTCCTGCCGAGTCTGCTCCCTACGCCTATTCATTCTAACCTTCTAACGAGAAAAAAGAATCTGCAAGAGAAGGAAATAAAAATTCCATCGCATAGCCGCACATACTTTTCTCGCATCTCTCAACCAACGCGGCCGAGCATCCACGCTTCTTTCCTAAATTCCAGCGCCTGTACCTCTATGCATCGTTGCCTTTCGTTACCCCAAGTTCGTCGACCATAGGTTCGTCCGGTTAGGATTGCTTTCCAAGATAATACTCGCCAAATGGCTATTATCACTGGTCGATGGGAAGCTTTTCTTCGGTTCGTATTCCTCCCTCTGGATCCGATACGGTGGTTGGCCACGATAAGAAGATCTTCTCCCTCGAGAGGGTATCCACAAACGCGAAAAGGAGCAGCATCGTGGATGATGAAAAGAACAAGAAAGAGAAAGAGGACAGAGAGGGTAGTTGCGAAAGAGAAAGAGAGAGGAGAGAGCGGTTGGTTAGACGGCGTGGCCCGGTCGAATCTCGTTAGCTTCGCGTTCTCTCTAATTGGTGCATCGATTATACCAATTATCGTTTCTACTCGAGAGATTAGCTAATTGCAACCATCTCTCTCTCTCTCTCTCTCTCTCTCTCTCTCTCTCTCTGTGTGTGTGTATTTCGTCCTCTCTACCCTTTCCGTATCTGTGTTTCTCTGTTCGTGTCTTGTGCGGTGAGTTTCGCGTTGCATCAAACCGTGATGCACGTGCGTGTGCAACTGCGCGATCGTTAAACGTGACACGTAGCTACGGGAAAGGTGTTGGTACACCGTGCCGGAGAACAGAGCGAGAACGGCCAGGTTTTTTGTGGGACGAGCAGAAGGAGAGGAGCGAGCGAGCGCATTGTGGATAAGGAGTATTCATTCATTGGTATCAGGTAACCCGGTTCAGGCCCCCAGACCGCTCCTGCAAGTGGCCGAGACTCATCCGATAAAAATGCTTCTGCCTATGCCCCTCTTTCGCTCTGGAACGGCGTCGAAGGCGCCGTGGAAAGGACAGACTGCGCGAAAAAAGCAAACGAGAAAATAAAGAATCGACCGGTTTACCTGTTCGCAGGCACTGGATGCGGCTATACCTACTGGACTTATGCGTACACCGCTCCTCTTCTTTCTGTCGAACCTGTTGTCTCTCGATATCGAAACCAATTGCTGTTCGAATAGACTTTACAAGAACTGGTCGGCGTTAGATGGCGTGTCAATGAGAAATCGTGTTTTATACGATTACGTCCACTCGTATGTTTTCTAGGTGTTAATGTCACGGTCCGAGTAGAGCGTATTTTCCCGCAAGTATTCGGGGCATCTATATTTTTGCGTCGTTATAATGGCCGCTGCTGGACCGGTTTACCTGTTCACAGTGGACCGGAACTTGCAGGTAGTTAACCGCGTGTAGGGTTCGCGCGTTTTTTCGTCGTACTCCTTTTCCATCGTAACTCTTCGATGCCGCCAACGTAAGACTCTGTAGGAGGATTATACATACACGAGATACGCGATATTTCTTGGCGATCGCACATAGTCATGTTAGTTGTCATAGTAACTTAACGATTTCTTTCATCATCCTGAACATTCTAGGACTATTTTCAAAACGAGCGCTACTTGTATGATTTAAATTTCGCTAGCGTACTTTAGAATGTAATTGGTCGTTCGTTAGTTGTACTCGAGCGATTCCAAGGATGAGCCAACTGTAAGCGTTCGCGGTTAGTTATAAAGTATCTTTCTGCGATGTTTCGTTCGTGTTACGTTGTCAGATCGTAAATTCTCGATTCTGCGATCTCCTCGAACGTAACGATCTTGTCCAAAGCGTGGGATCCGGTTACCGGTCTTCCAAATCTCTACCGTTCCGCGTTATCCTTTGTCTTCGACAGGATAAAGTTACGCAATATTATCCCGGAATATCGAACGCGATTGCGACCAAAAGACGTTGGTCTTATGATTTATATTTTTCATATCGTATTTGGAACATTCACAGTGCCGTCTAAGACTCTTAGAATATTGGCGCATAGTTTGGTTAAAAGGTACAGCGAGCTTACGTTAACCAAGAAATTCCATTTATCCGTAGGGTTACTCAATGCTTTTTATCCAATCAATATCTAATGCTGTTCGTAGCACAGTAACCGGCTGTGGAAAGGTCACGCAAGATCGAAGGGAAGGAAGAGGTTGAGAGAGGGTACAGGATTGTAGGGATTGAAGGATTGGCGGTTGGATTCTGTAGAACGGTGGTTACATGCAATTTTACGAATCGACGGAAAAAGGTTTTATTCTATTTCCTGCGAGCCCTTTTCTACGAACGACTCGAATTGCCTAAGGCTACTCAAATTCGTTTCGTAAAAGTCACTGGAATTTAACAGAAACTATAGAAGCTACAGAACCTGTGAATCGTGTAATTTCCAACCGGAGCACGTATTTATCGGCTGAATAACGCTGTGAAAACTGAACATGGAGAAACAGAAGCCGAATCACCGCTTTGAATCTATAAGATACGTAATACAATCGCTTTATTTCGATGCGATTAGACGTCTGTGACTGCAGAACAGTTGAATCGCGAGTACGTGCGAATATCAAAAGAACCATGAATTATTGAAACGATCGCTTCGATTGTTTTTGCATGATCGCAACTGTACGTAATTGTATTTGTCGACTCTTGCCTCTGCTTCGACGAGTCGTCGTATTGGGATATTCAAGTTCCAATTGAATAGTTTCTTTAACCGAAAACGACCGAACTTTCTCATTATGCAGAGTTGTTAGTCCGCGCAGTTTGAGTTGAGCCTGGCTTAGCCAATGAGGTTGCTTCGAGCGTAAGTCCCCCTTCATCTGCACCGACTCCTTTTCCAGTATCTACTCCGCTAGTGGAAGCTGCTTACAACTTTTCTCTCGGATACTTTAAAATTGAGCCGCACTGTACGCTCCTATAGGTATACATGTGTGTACGAATTCGTATGTACGTACGTGTGCACAAGGTACGTACACGTTCGCTGTTCTATAACGAAATCTTTACGCCACGAACAGAGAAAACAGGGCAAAGAGATTGCAAGAAGAGACGGAACCACCGACGCGACGGTCGATCGTGGTATCGAAGATGCTCGATGAATTATCAGAAAAGTTCGGTCAGTCGGTCGGTTTAAACGAATCGTCGATGTCTTAAGTTGGAAGCTCTCGGAGCACTAAAGTTTCTGCAGCTTAAAGCGGTACGCTCGTTAAGCAGGCCGCGTTTATTCATAACATAACTGTCGCTCTCCGAAGTACTACCGCAATGTGCCTTCGCGCGGAATTCAGGTATGCTAATTAGATGGTGGCGATGTATTTATAATGACGAAGGATTATCAATGAGGGCATCGTCGGTAATTTACATGACAAATTCATTATCACTAGATTATACGATAAGGGGATTAATAAATATGAATTCGATCAGTGAGCAGGAAACAAAAGGAAGGTGCACGACTAAGAAAAATGAGAAATGAGAAATGAGAAATTATGATAATTAGTTAGCACGTTGAAGATCAAAGGCTCCGTTTTCGTTTATTCCTGCGCGCGTGACTCGAGTCGAGCGGGTCTCTTTGGATTAGTTCCACTAGATTCGGCTACTCGCTAGTATAACAATATTTAAGCATCTTTGAGCGCTTCAAGCTCTAGAACGTTGAATATCGAGCCTTCGTAAATCTTTATCAATGATCCATAAAAGCTCTTTCTAGATTTAACCAAGAATATCGCTGGTAGACGCGAAAGACCAAATATAAAGCTGCCTTCCGCGCGTTTGATCACATTTGGTGTTACGTTCTCCGGTTTCGTTATGTTTAAACTTGAAATCTTACGAAGATCTTACGTAACGACGTTAACCTTAATTCGCGTTACAGCGATACACGTACCTATGTATTTGTAGTGACAGCTGATGTTACTTACGCGCGAGTTATTAAAGGATGTTTAGGATCAAAGGAAATTATGCGCTCGCGGTAGCGCATTAACTATTTGCGTATCATCAATGTTCCTTCTACTAACCGGTCTCGGTTTTAAACACTCGAAGATGATATTAAAATTTCTGTAACGCCAAAGAAACATCGATCTCTTTTAACTTTCCCCCGTGCACGAATATTAACACGTTGCCCTTTCCCGTTGCGTTCGATGAGATATAAAGTGGCCACGTTAGATCGACACGGTGTATCAGACCCTTCTTAATGCCAGGTTGTCATGCGGGAACATAACCGTAATAAACGAGGGATGATCGCTTTTGAAGGTTTCGATACGAAAAATGTCTATCACGGCCAGCGTAATATCGTCTCGATGCCAATGACTAGTTAGATTATAGGCCGGTGCTCAACCCTCCATCATCTCCCTGCCGTCGTTTCTTTCCTTTTTATAATTACATTGCTCTCTCGCGCGCACCGGTCCCATCTACGTTAAACGGGACATCGAATTCAGACAAGAGGGAGATTAAAACTAGCGACAAATACGGAAACACGCCGACGATTGCTTTAACCTCTTCGTCCTACCACTTCGTATCTCCTTTCAGTCCTCACCTTTTCTTTTCTCTTCGTCTCGTTTCTAACTTCTCGTTACTCATCCGACCAACTTCTCCGTTTCACGCACTAACCGGCCGAGTAAGATAGATAAGAAGCTAAAGTTTCGTTCGATTCTTACGGTAGGGCGCAAGAAGGGGCCGAGTGAGGGGGAAGCGAGATCCAGCGCAGTGAGGGAGAATTTGCTTACGACATAGAACGCGCGAAAGAAAAAGGAGAAAGCTTATGGTAGGGTTTGGGTTGGCAATCCGCATTGCGTCTGCTCTGTGTTCAATTTGTCTTCCTCTCGACGTTCTGGCTGTGTGTTTGTTCTTGGCTGCTCTAATCTCTGATGAGATCGAGGAAATTATGTCGTCGCGGTGATTTCGACGGAATGACTTTTCATGGACGTGGGTGTACAACCACCAGCCAGAGAATCTCGTTATATACGGATGCTGTTGCGGGAACGGATGGATGTTCATTCCCTGTAATAACCCTCGATGCTTCCTCTCGGCTGGTTCGGCTCTGTGGATGATGGGTGAAATCACTGACCCGTTTCATGATGTTCTTAAGCGTGCCATATTGCTGTCTTTACAATCTCGTTAACGATGTTGATTCCGTATTCTGGATTCTTATCGAGACAATTACGAGCAGAGGCGCAGAGACAGGTTTCGCGTAAACCAAACGTCGGAAGATTTTCCTGATAATTTCGATTCGCACAAACGTATCGATCCTGTGTTAATCGTTTTCAATGTTCCACGTTGCGGCATACACGGTGCGAAGCAAACGCCTTGATATTTCTTAATTGGAACGTGGCTGTCGTTTCTAATATTTCAACGTTCGTTACAACGAATCAAAGCGCAGTTTCCTCTGCGGAATGAACGATAAAACGCACTCGAAACTTATCGCGTGCCAGAGCAAACGAACGTATTTATCCAGATCTTGCGTCCGCGATAATGTGAGTGACGAAAGCGGTAAATGCGTGAAACAAGCCGGTTTATTCTTATTTAATTTTATACCTCACCTATACGTACATTTCGTCCACTTTTCCTGAATGAGTCGTATTGTTTTACTTATACATTGACACATCACGACTTCCATTTCGCGTTGCGAAAATCTTCATTTTACTCCGGTTTATCGGCGAAGTAAATTACAATAGGTATCGTAACGTATCATGGTAAAATAAAATAAGACATTTCACGTATTTGGTGGGTACACAAAACCACGTGAAATCTTATCATTGGGCGTAAGTTATTTGCTCATCATCGTTATTCCAGAATACAGATATCTCCATTTTTATCGTCCATCTCTTTCGGAACTGTTTCCTTTTGCGCGTGGTTTCGTTTACGTCTATCCTTTCCTTTGTCGATTCGATTTCCCCACCAAAAGCTTCACCGGTCTTTGTTTCTCTTTTCAGAAAACTATTTCGTTTCGCACGATTTACTTTATACTTGGCGAACGTTGTCATCAGGCCGAATGTCGAAACACTGCGTTTTATGGATATTCGCTCGAGTGAGCCGCGATTACGTGCCTTTGACGTTTGAACGACGTTGGGGACGTACTTAACGCCTGTCTCAGGAGACCAGACGGGATTTTCAGATCGGTTCCAAAAAGAACGAGGGTAGAATCACGACTAATCTTTGCAGTGTCAAGGTAGCGGACTAGATCAGATAGCTCGTCTCCCTCGGTCGACCCCATTTAGATAGACGTCAGGTTATCATTCGTGGGACTCGTCGAGGCCATTGTTACTGAATTGAGAATACCACGTCGCGATAAAAAGGGATTTCCAAGATTTTTCATTTCGCCAGAGAATTTTTACGGTCTTCATTTTGCGAACGTTTACGATCATGTATTCCTTCAAATATTTTGATTCTCTTCGAGCCTTCTCTCCTTTAGTTTCGTTCTTCTTCTTGTTGATATTACGTTTCACCGTTTCACGATATTTGCATTCTCTCCAGGGTGGCGTTTGAATATTCCAAGAGCATATTTTGGCAATATTCAACGAGATATATATACAGAGCGCGCGTAAAAGTCTCGAAAATAAATGCGTACGTGAAATCTCGGCCGGATGGGGTTGAAGCAACTCGACAGAATATTCACAGTATTCCCGCTGAAAGTGACGGTAGCTATTGTTCTCGAGAAGCTATCCGGTACATCGGCCGGATCGTGCAAAGCGCATAAAAGCCGCGATAGTTTGTCACCGCGGATAGGGGGAGCGTGGAGGAGGGACGTTTTCGCGAAAAAGCTGGAGCGCAACCAGTCGGTACGTTATCCTCGCACGCGATACTCGCGCGTAAAGGATAACGTAGGACGTCGTAAGAAAGTCGATTTGGCGATGTGTTATACGGGAATCGCGGCACCCTCTCCTATGCTGCTCTGAATTCCGTGCCAGCAAGTTTCCAGAAACGTACGAGGCAATGTAATGCGTAATGTACAGCGTAACGTAAACCCTCGAGTTCTGGCGCTGTACGTTCGCTCTACGAACGACGAAGAGAGGTTTCGGATAGAGGAACCAACCGAGTGGGTTTACCTCGATCTGGCTGAAGGCCCAGCTGGCCGTGACGCTGTTGCCTTATAAATTCGGAATATCGTTCGCTCCCTTTAAAGAGAAAATATCATACAACCCCTTTAAGGTCCTGCGAGTATCTTTCCTTTTGTCTTTCCGTCTAATCCGCTTTCAGATTCACGAAAACTCGGTTAAACTGGATCGATCGACGATCGATGGAAAAGATAAAAAATCACGTTCTATACTCGTTCGTTTCTTCGATGCTGTTCCTTCAATGCGTCCGATTAACCAATACGTCCGCAGGAATTTCAATTTCCGGGTCAAGCGTGGACCAACATCTCCATTCGTTGCTTCGTTCCATCTTAAACAAGTTTATACCCAGATTTTATACTCCTTTTTATTTCGTTTTCCTCGTTCGTGTTCACTTAGCTTGATTTGATTCGTAGGGTTCTCGCGAAATCGAAGCGGCACGTCCCAAAATCCGGAATGATTTCCCCGTGATTTCTTTCGATTTACTCTTCTCGAGTCTGAAATTTCTCCAACCAATTTCAAAGTTTCGGATGTCCGCTAGCAATGGCAACTGCACGAGAAACGCTCGCCATTTTGGCATGGAGATTCCAGCCATAAATTTCGTTCTTCTATTCCGGAGTAAAATTTTCCCTCTCGGAGTCTCGAACGATCGGCTGTTAAAAAGACGTAAATTTTTCTCATGCGGTGTAATTGCATACGCTATATATTGGAATTTTACCATGTCGCTGGATGAACGTAAAAAGCTGCAGGAGAAAGCGCAAGATTCTTGCTGGCCTTCTTCGAAGCGAATGGCAAATTTCGTAGGTTGTTCTCTTGCTGTTCCTATCGTCTTCTTGTTCGGTTTCGACTTGGCTTGAAATTGGGCGACACACGCAACGACGGTTCTGTTGGTGGTGGTTGTCGCGGAATTCACGTTCTTGTATGTATGAAACGCGCATCGGCGTCCTCCGTATCGCGTTTGCCTAACGATGTCCAGTGGATCGGCAAGGCCGATCGTTTAAAGTCGATTATGCTCGGGGACTATCGAGAGGATACAGCCTTGGCCACTGTTCGACTGGATCTGAGTACGGAACGTCCTCGTTATCCGTGGACTCGTCGTCGTGTGTCGATTCAGAGTGGTTGGAAGAGGTACTTAAATATGTGCAACGAATGAAGCAGGACCATCGGCTCGATGAGGGCCCGTGATCGCCGATATCAGGCTTTTTATCGTCTTGATAAATCTGCATGGAAACGCTGGCCGTGTGCGCGCGCGGCTACTGGCCCGATGATATGCAATTTATTGCCTCGATTGAACTTGTAATTTCTTCGTTGCATTATGCATTCCTCGGCCCTCGTCTTTTCGCAAGCTTCGTTATTCCGTATTATCCGACGTATTCGTGCGTACGCGTTCGGACGTGAATACGATTTTCAGCATCGGAATAGAATACGAGATACGTTGGAACGAGTCTATAAATACACCGTAGGAATATTTCGTTTCCCGGCACAAGAGGGAAATACGTTGCTGTTTGTAATATGCCGAGGGACTTAGCGTTTGACGCGTGAAGAGGACGAGCTCGAAGCTCGTTCGGTTCGAAAAGATTTTTGCTCGTGCGAAGGTTCTGTGAAATCGTAGACTAAGGCACCCCGAGAAAAACTGGTAGGGACGCGTTCCCCTCTATTTACAGGAGAGATGCCCGCTACATTGGGGACCAGATATTAAATTTCAATCGATACAGCATCCGCTGCTTGCCTTTTCTTTACTCGCGCACCCTCGCGCTTGCGGGAAAGATACATGTTTGATGGGAAATTAAGGGTGGCAGTACAAACACCCACCCGAAGCCCGGTATAGAGATCGGTAGAACCGATGAGTGTGAAGTAAGAGGGTTGTAGTATTATTTTTCTCGTGAAGGAGGATTTGCTGTCGCGAACCGCCGTCACATCGGGAGAATTATCTTGTCACGATTTATAACAATCTTTTTCTTTCTCTAGCACGACATGCGCACGATATTAAGCATTTGAAATCTCATACGAGATTTACTTCTGCTTGATTGTGCGCAATCAATTTATCAGCAACTGATTTAAAGTAGAAAGACTCCCATGAAACGTGGCGTCTGTTAATAAACTAGCGATCGATACCTACGAATGGAAAACTAGTTCCTCGTGCAGCCGGGTGTTACGTATTTTGTACAAGGAAGACGAAAGCACTGACGATATAGAAGCAATATGCTTGGACGTATTTTCATGAAAATGCTGCAGAAAACTAGCACCATCCAATTCGCGGTACTGACAAGCCGAAGTAAATATACGTCTGTATAAAAATTTATACATTCCGTATTCCTGGCGAAATATCTAACCGGTTACCATTGCCTCTTATATGTCGCATCTGGATAAGAAGCGACAGATACAGGTCGCTTTTTGCCTCTCTGCCATTCCAATTAAATTCGATATTACCCCGCGTATCTACGTACTATCTCTGTCGTTACCACTTTAAAAGACCGCTGCTTTTACGCGTGTATCTTTTTACTTTTGCCACTTTTTATTTCAAAATTACAAAGCAGGCGATAGCTTTCACGGATGAAACGTTAACGTAGCGACGATCCGCTCGGGGCGAAATTGAAAATTTCAGCATTGTCGGAAAGGATAAACGTTGGAAGCACAGATTACAGAGGTATGCCTGAAAGTTGAGAAATTGATGCTCGCTACGTGCCTCCCTACGACGATACTTGATGAAGTAGTGTAGGTTTTCATGCGCATCGCCCCGGAATCGTGCTACTTCCGAATTTCAAAGATGCATCGTGCGTCGAAGTTTCGTTCTTGTTCCGCGGGGCCGCGTTCGATACCGACCCCGTTATTTTGTCCCTGTTCCCAGTCAAGATATTCCACCAGCATTCGATTGAATTTATTACTTACACATCTAAGTAGTTTTTCAAAGTCATCCTCGTAATACGTTGGTTGTCGTATTTTAAAACGCTGCTCCGGAATCGTGCTCGGCCATGGTACTAGGAATTGAGTTCCGACCAACTTTGTCAACTTTAAACGCGTAATAAATTCGAAAGAACGCGTTTTGCGTCTCGAAGTTTCGACTTTTCAATTTGCTCGAAGGATATTATTCGCCTAAAAGTCGGCGCGGGTGAAGAGCGTTAACGCAGCCCGGGGAGACTGTAAAGTGCGGAAAGCACTTGGCTCGTCCGTTACGTTTATAGACGATGGAAGTTGTTGTCGAACGAATCGTGATCCGTAAAAAATATATCGTCCTTTTGTCGGGACCGATGTACGCTGGATTCGTGGCAATTCCTCCCTCTGGTCTGGATTCTCACCCTCGCGCCATCAAGACTACATTTCACCCTTACATTGCTTATATCCTGAACGTCCTGCGGACACGGTGATGCATGAAACCCATGAACGCGATAACTTACGTCAGTTTAGGAGAGAGGCCGATGTATCGAGATCGGAATGAAAATCGTTCCGTATGGTTAGGGGGTTGCTTCGTTTTATCTATAGGTCGCGTCGAAGGAAACAAATCATAGTTCTTTGGAATTGCAGAGAAATTGCAAGTGTCTCGGACGTAATCGTTGGAAATATTTAACCGATTTATCGTAACGATTCGTTGTCACGTATAAAAAGTTGTTTCACGGGGCTGTAAAAAGATTATACGTGTAATTTATTTGCTTGGAAGTTGCACCGTTTTCGTGGAATGTGCATTTTAATGTTCCGCACGAAATCCACCCTTTTCAGTCTGTCTCATGTCAGCGACATTGTTAGCGGGTAGAGGGGATCATGCTAACACTTATGTGTCTTTCGTTGGCTGGGTACACGATATGCTCTCAGACTTGTGGAGAGAACGACGTACGGACGGATAGACACCCTCGGGAACCACTCGAGCTCCCTTCGCGAGGGCACCCTTACTTTACGTTGAGTCCCCGAGGCTTAATCAATAACGGATGCATCCCGTGTAAATTTTTCATGCTTGTTATTCAATTGAACGTGCTGCGCCGATACAAATGATCGGACAGGTTGTCGTCTCGGCTCAATCACAGTCATTCAAAGACTAGCCTCGCGATCGAATCTTTTACGACGTTTGACTGAAGATTTGGAGAATATCGTACTATATAGCATAGGAAACAGGGAAGTCTGTCGTTCGAGAAAACGAACAATTAATTTATTTATTTGTTATCTTAAACGGGAGGAACTGTCGTTAGTTTACAAAAAATAAAATAGGGATCTGTATAGGAGCAAAAAATACATAATAGATAATAGAGGTGTTACACATTTTTACACTGATTAGTCATTTTTTAAAACGAAAAGTGTCGCTCTCAAAGAAGTTTAAATAGACACAGAACACGTTCGCTTTGATACAGGTACGTACGATTTAGAACACGCAAATCTTAGCGATCTTGAGGCAGCATAAAAATGTATCCTCGATAGACTCATTAAGAGAAAGATCCGACAAAAGGTTCCTGAACGGATGGCTTATCAAGTCGACGTCAGCTCGATAGTTAATCAAATCGCCAGAGATTTTCCAAGAACTCAAGAGAAACCGTAACGTGGCCAGAAAAAGTTTGATGGCGATGTAAGCGATTTCGGCTTTCGTTCAATGCGATCTAATTTCGATAGAGCGAAGCTTGATAATTAATTACGTTAATCACATGGCATAGCTCTCCCTTGCGAAACGATGAAGTGACTTTGCAACAATCTTTTCCTTCTTAGATTCAATGGCTATGCTTATGGCTTATCTTCTATTTCCGGCAGTTCGACTTTATTCCTAGACGAAAAAAAGCATTGTAACAAAAAGACTAGAAAGTTAGTTGTACGATTGCATTCAGGCGTACCACTTGAGCTCATTTGCTCGAAAACGAACTGACAATTCCACCAATCATTGTAGTACGATGCTCGGGGCAACGTAGCTGTCTTTTATTTTCTTTTCGTTGGTTAACAAATTACCTGTGTCCGTAAGTGACGACGATGGAGTGTGGTGCGAGGATTTTTAGGTCTCCCTCGCGTATCACCATTTTATTGTGGTAATTCCAACGATGGATGGACACGTCTTATCCGGAAACAACCATTATCCGTCCAGTCTCTTTATTTGATCGATAAGGTCATCAGCTTGGTTCGATACGTACGTATTATGGAATTTGAGATTGAAGAGCCGGCGATATAGGTTACGATATGATTAATCCAACGAGTGCAAAATTATAATTGAAGCAACTCTATCCAGATAGAGCAGGACAATTCGTAAAGATTGTGCCCAACGAGAGCATTAAAATTAGATTACCGCTTGTGCTTTCATATTCGCCTAATAGATATCCTTGTAATAAGGACGGCTCTATCTGTTCATGCAAATCGATCCGGCACGCGCAGCCAGATATAATCTTAAGTCCTCAGAATCATGCAGATAGATTTTGAGACGCGAACGAGAACCGTCTTGCAGAGTGAATAGAGGTTCCAGGAAAGGTTCCATTTACATGGGCAAATATTCCAACCGGCTATATATCGGCGTGTTCTCCTCTGCATCCAGCCTGCATTCCAAAGTTGCCCTTTAATTAGTACGTCGCGTCTGGTCGAGGACTAACTTGCAGATCGGTCCAATCGGCACGTGTACGCCTCTGAATTCGTTCCCGACCCCGGAATCGACTTATAGCTTGTTGATTAGTTTGCCTTCGTTACACTAACTGGATAAGACGTTGACCATCCGACGTTTCTGGATGCGGCTGGCGGTTTTCCTAACACAAAACGGAAATTCCAAGCTGATCATAGAGGAAGAAACTTGGAATCAAACGATTTAAGGGGAAAATATCGATTTTTCATCGGCTAGGCGAGAATTTGTAACGGAGATACGAAGATGTACAAGAACTTCATGGTTGATAACGAGTTAATAAAGTTTCCCTTTATAAAGTTGTGCCCGGAACAGACAAATCGATAACGATGTCGTTAGGAGACGCTGCGGTGACCGTTATTCGCACGGACGAGCGACGCTTTCAATCGACCCGTTGGTCGTCGAAGTGAAAACGCGAATTAACTTTCACCGTGGTAACCCATCTATCTCGCACGCTACATTAGGCGCCACCCCTTCGCGTCACATGCTTTTTCATCCTTTGAATATTGTGTAACGATGTTTGACGTTACGTCGAAGATGTCCTTTCCCTAGTTATCCCCTATGTATATATATATATATATATATATATATTTGCGAAAAAGTAGAACGGATCGGATCTTCTTTCGCAGAACAGTGTATGCACGCGAATTTTTTCTGCCCGAAACAAATCATTACGAAAACACTTCCTGTTCTCTCCATGCCTTTTCATCCGCTATCGAGGAATCTCTGTACGCGACTGGGTGAAACTAATTTTTACAATACTGATAAAAATCGATGGAAGGAGCGTTCGTTTCGCGTCGTACGAAAAGAAAGAAGAGAAAAAAGAAGAGAAACGCTCGACGGATCATGGAACAACCGGTGATTTTTATTCTCTATGCGGCGCTGGTTCCACCGTCGTCCGAATTTCTCGCTGCGTCGAATGAAATAGACTTCCGTTCTGAACGTTCTGCGATTTAGATGCCGTTACCTTTTACATATGGAACGCGACTTGCAAATACGCGTGCAGCAATCACCAGTCGCCGTAACTTCATCCCCTTCCTCCAGCTTTCTAACTCTCTGTTCCCTTTCTCGTCGAGCGAATCGTCTATCGTACGATTTTCTTGTCATCGAAAAAGAAAGGTTCGTCGTTACGCAACGTTTTCCTTCGTTTAATTCGATCGCTCACTTGCTTCGATTTCCTCGTTGAAAAATGGCCAACGACGTCTCGTGGAAAACAAATTTCTCCCCAGAAGACGCCAGGAAGACAGGTTGCGCGGGTTCGGTAGTAAAGACGCGGTAGTTTATGGTATAATTATGTTAATGTATTAATAAAGAGATACGACAAGTTGCGTCTCCATTGATGCAGGCTATTTCGCTTCCTCGCTTACTTTCCTGCCGGATAAGAAGACTCGTTGGCTCGCCTGAACTGGAAATAAATCGGTCGCGTACGCTTGCACGTGGTAACCAAGGAGGTAAAACTGCCTTGTGAATCGTGGACACGGATACAAGCGGGTCGAGTATCTTGGCAACCGACTGGTCGGTGATTGAAAGTAGAGATGGATTAAGGACGATAGGATAAGTTCCATTTCCTCTATCACAGTCATGTTAAGAACTAGTCGGTTAGCTCATCCAACGATCAATTGACCCGGAAACAGCTGGATTCTTGGCCACGCCGTATACGTTTGCGAAATAATCGTGGCGACCGATTGTCGAGCGAGATCTCGCGAATGGCTTCTCGCTGAAACGTGTAGCTTTGTGACTGTGTGTGAAACGATGCCGATGGAAATAGGGAGGTAGTGATTCGAGATACCGTGGAAATCCACGTTCGTCCGTGTCCCTTTGTCCACGTAGTCGCGTGCCCGAGCCAACGATACGGAGATAATGTGATTTGTGTCGTACTGCATCGAAGCAGTACACGTCGACGAAGATGTAGAAAAAAGGGTGGAGCGAGAGGACGGCGACGTGGCCGGAGAGGAGAGAAGATGGAAAAAAATGGTGGATGAAAAAGAAGGAAATAGGAGGAGGATGACACGGAATTCCACCCAAGGCTCGCTGGCGTGCTATTAATGTTTCATCAGACCTAGGAAAACAGAATCGATAATGTTTCTTCTCGAATGCGGTACGTGTTTGGCGTGTGCCGAGAATTGAGACACGAAATTCGCATTCGTCGCTCTCGTACGGCTCTCGAAGCAGTATAAAATCTCGACAAAAGTAAAGGATAGAAATTGGCGCTAGGGTTTATCGGTTCCGCGATAACCGAGGTCGAGAAGTGGGTAGTCAAGAAAGGCGAAGAAGCGATAAGGTCGAGTTTATGGTTATTCCATCAATTAAGTCGATACAACGAGGCGCTTACGTCGGCCTGTGATTTTCACCTCTCTACTCGGCTACGGCAGTGGCTAAGTCACTTTACCGTCACCACCCCGCACCTCGTCACTTTCATTTCCAATTAAAACGATGTTCCGACCTGTTTTTTCTTTACCAAGGCCTTGCTTTACCGTAGTATTGTGTTAACGTTCCTTTATAGAAGGTCCGCTGGGAGACCAACGAGAGTCGATTACACTTCGCTTGTTTCGCGTTTAAAGGCTCTCTAATAAATCATCCGCTGTTTTATCCTTCTCGCGAAAGAAACGGTAAACGCGAAGAAAATCCTCCTGCAATATCGTCGTGTTTGTAACGAAGGAATAGAAATACCGTTTACCATTCCTCCGAAGATGAAACTCGTTGCATTTCCAATCGGAAGAAAGGAATTGATTGGTACCGCCTTTCGCTAGAGATCGAAGGACAAGAAGGTACAAGAAATTCATTCCATTTACCTTTGCGCTCGAAAACCAAGAAAAAACAATCTGTACTTTCAACGCGAAGCGAATTCCTTCGAGAAGAATTGTCCGATCATCTGTGCCAGCTGTATCCTCGGAAGTAAGACCTTAAACGTATACAAGCACGTACAAGCCATATGTGCATCGATATTACTCGTCGGACGTTCCCCTTCTTTCTTTCACTAGAAACATGTTTTTCTCTTTTTTCCGTTGATATACATCCGAATTCAGCGGCGTACTTCGGCTCGCTTCCATTCCGCTGGATGAATCGAGGCTCGGTCAGATATTGGACGCAGCCGTGAATGGGGGATACGTTGTATGAAGTTGCTGAGGACGACGGTCTAGCCGGCCGTAGGGTCTAAGGAGAAAGAAAAGTGGGAGGAAATGGGCTTCACAGTAGAGGAGACCAACGATACAACGAAAACGTTATTCGGGGCAGGAGTATCGTGAACGCGGCTAGCTTTTGGCGCGCAATGCCATGGTGGATTCCATTTTATTTCCGGACCACCTTTCGGTTAGCCTTTTGTGGAACGCCGTTCAGCGGCGGGTTGGGAGTTTTCGCCCTTGCCACTGCTCGTCTTTGTCGTCGAATGTGTACCGTACACAAGAGATACCGGATGGAACAGAGCGAGGGAGGATTTCTGCGAGGCAAAGACGCGACTTAAGACACTTTTTCCGATCCCTTCACCCTTCATCCACCTTACTTCAACCATCTTCCTTTGCATCGTTATCCGGTGCTGTCCACCGGAGTGCTTCGATCGGACAACCATAAACGAAAATGTTTCTATTTGCCGATCGAAAGGACTATGGCGTTATATTACCCCAACGAAGGCAACTGACTCTTTTATTACGCGAGATCCTTCTTCATCCCCTCTCCAATTCTCTCCATGTATGGAAATTTTATCTCTATTCGTTTTGTCGATCACCCAATTTTCTCTTTTTGGGGTTTTCGCATGCCCAAAGACCATTCGTATTCTTTCGCGTACTTTCGTCGGTTGATTCGAGCGAATAACAAGCGAGCGGACTAATTAAACAAAGTTCGTAACAGTGACTGTCGAGAATCTTTGAATTAAATAAATCTTAAAGTGTCTGCTCGGAAGCACGATTACACGGAACGAAGGTGCAAGTAGACCTTATTAGGCGTCTCGTTAAAAGAATAATAAAAATACGCGGGAGATACTAAACTGTCGAGGAGTTTAACGACTACTGTACCCAGCTTGCCGCTGAGATGCCCGCGCCTCGTTGGGAAACGCATAAAATCTTCGAACGCGTGAGGCCTTGAACCCGTGGACGCGTGTTCTCGCTTCCGATGCAAATGCGTGTGTTTCATAATTTGGAAAAAAGGTCCGCGAATCCTTTCTCCGTTGTCCAGGCCGATGGTGAAACGCGAAACCCAATTTGAGCAACCAAGGACTGTGCTAACGTAAAATTAAGAAGAAAACCAGAATCGAGGGTGTCGGTCGATTTTTATAAGAACGATGATATTAATATGGCAATATGTATTCGTGTAAAATTCACGCGACCTACATATCAAGTAGCTTCACTAACTCATTGTAATAACTTTCTACTAGCGTGTATGTACGTAAGTTTTCCCTCCCCGCTTCACCTCTTTTTTTTTCGTTTCTGTGACATGTCTGCTAACCAATGTAATTACGTGGACTGACATTATCGCGACGGTAACTGATAATGACGTTCGGAGGTCGTGGCTTCTTTGCCGAGTATATTATGCTTTTCGCATGATATGACGTTCCCCGTTATGGATATTCGTTCGCGTATGCGGAAGATATAACATTCTTAATAGCAAGTGCTAGTTACCGGCCTAATATTTTGTAATTGATTTCTATACAGGTTTATCGTGGAAATTCGTTTGTCTCTTGTATACATTAAAGCGCGTCCGTGTTTGCATAAATTTCATGGGAACGATGCGTGTAACTGTCGGCTAACGTGCGTTTAGTAGATCGTCATTTTGTGTAACGTAACAGAGTTATAGGGTTGAATTTCCGTGATGCTTTTCAGCGGTCACCTCGTCGATGAATTTAATGGGAGGCACGTCGAAAGCAGCAAAGAGCGATCGCTATCGGTATCGTTTTAATGGGCGCGGCCGTCCTTCGCGATGAAAACGTCGATCGCCGGGCATTTGATCGTTGTGTATCACGAACGGCATCTAGGAACCGTAAAAAGCGTTAGTTGCGGTGTATTTGCATAGGTAATTGCACTTTACTCACACGCCGGCTCTCATTGTTGGTACAATCGAATTGGGTCGACTGTGATTTTATTTTCGCCTGCTTTGATCGAGATGCGGCAGGGGAAAATCGTGCTTTCCATTGTACGATCGTCCGTGTAACCTTCGTCGTTCAGAAATTAAACGCATTGTTATTTTAAGAAATTCAAGCTATCTATGAACATGGATAAAATTGCACATTTTCGAATTATGAAACTGTCTGAAAGACAGCAAACGAAAAAGGGGAGGGGGTGTAATGGAAAGGACGAGGAAGGAAGAAAAGAGGAGAAAGGACGAGAATCGTATCTATTACAAATGTAAAAGTTTTAGTGTTTCGTAATTCCCAAATTTACCGGAGTAAATTACTCGGAATATGATGAAACAATTCGAAATCGTAAAAATCCCAATGAACGTAAATTCTTGCTATTCTGACCGACAACGATGAAAACGTTCGACGCCGTATACGACGAAAGCTTCGTAGTCGAGCAATTTTCAGCCCGTAACTGCCTCTGATTACACGATAGCCGGTCCCTTTGCCGTGTGTAAATCTCGATCGGTCCAGCAATGAGCGTCGAACACGATCGATCCGCGATCCTTTGCAACGATTAAACATCGCTGTTTTGCTCTTCGCGTCTCTCTGTCTGGACCTCTCGGTCGTGCTCTAAAAACTGATACCCGCGGTGACGGGCTATCGCGGCACGTCCTCGCCGCGAATTATCGAAGATATCCAGCGGGCGTTATTACGATAACACGGTCTGCGTCCGATGACAGCGTGGCCGGACAGCCCCGAGCCTGTGCCATTGTCGGCGCTCAGCGAAGCAGATCGCCCTCTCACCGGCTCCGAGTGGAAACTAACACGTCTTTTGTCGCATGACTAATTGAGCCCGATATATAACGCAGCGAACAAAAAACGTGGTCGGTCGCGCGGCCATTCCGGAGAGTAGAGCCGGAGGCGGTGGTCTCTGTGTACAGGGTCAAAGGGCGAGGACGAAGGACGAACACGAACCACACGGAGGGAAAAAGGAACGGAGACCGTGGAGGATGCATTCAGATGCGCGACTCGCGGGATAAAGGATGAGAGAGACTTTGGTAATGCCGGGCTTTACGCGGCGAATAATCAATGCATCCTGGTGTGCAGCCTCGGTCTGCACGGGCGGTTACACCGAGATAAATGTAATGCGGCGAACCTACTTACGTCCTTTACGTACCGGGTGTCCGAGAAATTGATAGAGGTCGCGCGAGCCGACCGATCTCCGCTAGTGGTGGAAATCGATGACGCTCGGTGATAAACGAACGGACGTCTCTAAATCTCTTTCTTTTACGAGGTTACGGTTTTTTCGACGAGACTCGACGAACTGCAGATACTTCGCCGAGATTTAGATCGCGGTATCGAGCACGTTGATAACGCGCTAAGGTCTTGCGGTATAATTCTAGTTTACGAGCTCCTTTTACTAGGTGCAGTCTCTAAATTTTTTACAAGAACGTTTCTTTGCTTCGTGCAACAGAATGCCAACTCTCATCTTATTTTCCTTTAAACGACTTCCTTTCTAAAAACTTTTATCGTTTCTCCGAATTTTTCTACAAAGAAAAGTACGACGTTTCGCGTATCCGACCTGATTCCTCGAGAGAGGAAAGTGTGAAAGGAATCAGAATCTCGCTGTAGGAAACGCCCGATTCGGAGATGTCCGTTTTTCCTCCGGTGTGGAGACGAAATTCACCCGGTCTGGGCATAACTGAGAAAGAGAAAGGAAAAGGAAGAAAGGGCGATTGTTCGGAACGGAGTTCGGGATATACGAGCCACGGCACAGGTTGCCGGTTACTTCGGTGCTAAGAGAGATTTAAGCTCTTGCTCCGGGGGAAGGAAGGATGCCCGGCATGGTGGTAGGAATTTAGCGCATTATGGCGCGAGTTAATATTGGGCGGACAGCGGGTGGAGTCCACTGCCACTAAATATACTCACTCCTCCTCCGGCACTCTTTTGCGGTCTACGTTCAAAAACTACCCAAGTCGCGGCACAATAAAAACTTCTTTTTATTATTTCCATGCCCTTTTCTTCTTCTACCTGCTCGTATCCTATCGCTCGTAGTCCTTTATACGCAATGAAAACTTCAGAGTAATCGTTTCGCTATACAGATATTCGCAAACTGTTTCACCTTCGAAATATTCGTATAATTTTTGTATCTTGTTAGCAGCCTTCGTAAATTCTCCTTCGTTCGAGAATAAACGCGTTAACGAAACAATGTGACAACAATACGTTAGCACGGACAGAATTCTCGATAATCCGTCGAATAAAGGTTAAAACTGTGAAATATTTATATATTTGATCGCGTTTGTCCCGGCAGAGTGGTAGCAAAACTGTTTGAAATCTGTAGATTCCTAGGTATCGCAGTTCCATTTGACACAAGAACCGTTGCGTGCGTTTCACCTATGTAAATGAAACGCCCTTTGTAGGCGTGAGATCCACGCGTAACGAGTATGTTCCGTGCGACAGAATGAACAATTTAATCGGTCCTCGACAATTCGGGTGGTCTGGCAACTTTGAGAACTTGATGAAAGCACGTGCCGGCTGCGCACGAGCCATGAAATTATCGATACCTGTGAAACGTACTTCACCTATTGCCGGACCGAAATGTCCTTTCAAATCGCGTATCTATGAACCTATCCTCTCTCTATTTCATAGACCTCAAACACGCCGACACGTCCTGAATTGCCCTCGTAACGAGCTAAGTGATTCAACCGATGTTCGTTCCAGGTGACACCGCCAGTGTCCAACTTTAAGACACTCGACCCACTCTTTCGTATCGAATCGATCGCTCCTTTTTATACTCCCGCTTCTTGCCGAGTCTCGTCGTATTTCTTTTTAACTTATCGAGAATTTGTCTTTTTCGTTTTTACGGAGAAAGCATGGGAATTGTAACATGTTTTTGGGATCCGAATGTTTCCGAATTTTATCCCGTAAAAACGTCGAACAAGAACTATACTTCCGCTTTCCGGAAGGAATAATTTAAAAGCGGTCGGGAAATCGATGCAGAAATTCATTCGCATACATTCAGTGTTATCCTTGTATTTTCTACCCGGAGAATTTATCGAATAACCACTTAACAATGCGCGGATGTACTTTGCATTCCTGCGAAGTTCATCGATCGACGTACCCGTGCCTCTTGCCATGCAAGGATGCACATCGTACCTTAAAGCTTCCCGTAAAAAACTGAAGGCCTCGGTGGCCTTTAGATCCTGCCGTACCGCCGGAGGGTCATCCACGAACGACCCGAACAATATTGCCGGAGTCGCGCCGTTTGCGAGCGAGAAACTTTTCAATGGATTTACTGGTTCTACTTTCTTTCCTTCCATCTCTATTCGCTAAATTCACTTAGTCAAGTTTTATTTGTTCATCAACTTACGACATCGTGCTGCCGTTCGGTCGATTATGTAACTCATCCTCCCTTACTCTTCGTCCTATTTCGTAGACTCTATTCACGTCTTCTTTCTCTTTATCGTCAAATCGTCGTCCATTTGAAATTCGTTAAATCCGATATTAAATTGTTTCTTCTACCGTATTAATCGAATTCTCTTTGTAGACGATATATGTATGTTACAATTACGTCGTAACGACGACACATGGTAGACCGATCGAAATTTAGAAAGGGAGCGAGTCGAAGGAAACGAAATTGATCGTTAACTGGCAGAGTCCTTAAATCCGGCAGGACGATGATGAGCAGGGCTATGAATGCAAAATGTAATCAAAGGAAAGCGGGCGTGGAACTTTTTCTTCGTTGCGGATGTCACAGGTGAAATTCGAGCAGCCTTATGATAAACCAAAATTCCGAGCGCCTTATCACGTGTGACCGTCCGGTCACCATCCGTTCTCAGCCGCCTGGGTGGCATTCGGTCACTCTAGCCGTTCTCCGAAATATATGACAAGTACAAGCAAAGCCTTCTCCCACTCCGTCGAATAAAACAATATAAATGCACCCTTCATCATCATCCAGTCAGTCTGTAACAATTCTCAACTAGCCCAAGTATTAAAAGTGTATTATCGCGAATCAAAAATCTTACTGTACAAATTGAGTGAAAAAAATAAAAGAAATCGATCTCCTATTCGGAAATTGACAAGTTTTTTGTTTTAACTTAATTTTTACGCTACATTTTTGGCGATCCTGCCAGGATCCATTCGCTTCAGTGTAAACGAAATCACGATTTCGGCGTACGCGCATCATTGAAGATCGAAGGATCAGCGAACCACCGCGAATCTTTGCTACTACGAAGCCCTGCAGCAACTTTCAACGTTCCACTACGGTGAAACTAGACGAGAGGACTACGGTCAGCGCAGAGCAAGCCTACGAATAAGATTCGGAATCTAAGAAAAAAAAAAAAAACCAGAGAGAAACATCCCAGAGACTCCTCAACGGTCATAACTACCACGGTAAGCTAGAAATCTGGATTCATTTTTTCATTACCGTGTGAGAAAACCAAGTTTCTCAAGCGTTTCGAGTTCAAATAGCTACGATAGTTCAATAAGCCCAATTAGAATCATGTCTACATCACGAAAGGACAAAGTCGAAACTATTGAAACCGTTTCTACAAAAGGAGCTACGGATAATTCGATTCTTGCCAGACTCGACATGATACAAAAACAAATCGAACTTCTCACGCGACGTATGGAAGAGACACAACGGACAGCCGACAGTGAGAATAGGAAGCGTACAGCGGAGATAGAACTATTAGCCAAAAATATCTCCAAAATAAAAATAGGACGCGACGCTACTACAGAACTAGGCTCCCTTATCACCATGGACGAATCTGTTGCCGCGAGAGATAGAACTTCCCCACCGTGCGTTCCAATTCCAACAGAGGCAGACAACCATCCCTCTTACGAAGATCGTCTACCACAATTCACCCCTCCGAGCTTACGGGCCAAAGACGCGATAGCATGCATTCCACAATTAAACGGCGAAGACGATATCGGAGTAGAAGAGTTCATACGCGAAGTACGTGAATTACGAGCCATGTGTAGCGAACCCACGCTATTACTAAAAATGATCAAAATCGGAAAAGTCACGGGTAGAGCCGCAATGGCCATCCGCAATATACCAATCAACGAATACGGACACCTGTACGATGCTCTACGACGAAACGTAGCCACCCAAGACTCCGTTAGAGAACAACAAGACCAGCTACGCGAAACGAGACAGCGTCACGACGAAAGTGTGCAAAATTATATCATCAGATTCCGCAGAGCGCTCAATAAGCTACAATATAGTATAACGAACGAATACTGTGACGAAATTACTAGACGAGCTATGAACGACAGGATTTTAAGAGACTCCGTAACCGATTTTATTCGAGGTCTGAAAACCGAAATAGGACAATTACTACTCGCCAATCCACCATACAATATCCTTGAAGCCGAGAAAAAAGCCACCGACATAGAGCGATTCTTCAGGGAAGATCGAAACCGACGACCAAAACCGACGGAACGATTACGACTCCCTGAACAGCGACGACTAACAACTAATAATCCCAACCTAATCATTAAAAAACCAACTCCAACACCTAATCCAATGCCAAGAAGCTTTCGGCAAATTGAACAAATGCCACTTGCCCAAAGGACTCAATTAAAATGCTTCAAATGCAATCAGATCGGACATGTCTCTAGTCAATGCAGAAATTTTCAAACGCCCAGCCAATTTCCGAGACCACCAGCAATCCACAATCTCGAGACACACAAGGAAGAAACAGAGGAAACAATAGACCAGACTTACGAATTAACGCCACAACAGGAAGTCTCCCCACAGTACTTTTACGATCCGACGGACGGCGACATAAATTCCTCGTTGACAGCGGAGCAGGAATTAACATACTTAAACGAAGATGCGTATTACGACCTGAAATAACAAAAGAACGAAAATTCTCGATGGGACACTCTAAATTTAAAACTAACGAACACGCCTTGGTAAAACTATTCGGCAAAACCCTAGAATTCTTTATAGTAGAAGACAACTTTCCAATTATAGAAGACGGCATACTCGGTTTACCAGCTCTATCTAAATTCAAATTTGAACTTTCAAATCAACAATTGAAACTTGACAATAATATTCTTTTATTGCAACAGGAAAACGACGTACCTCCAAAACAAGCAGTGTCAAAAACAGTCTACCTGGAAGGAAAACCGACAACGATATGCTTTATCAATGGTGGTGAGTGCCCAGCCAAAATGACCAATTTTATCGAAAATTCAAACACGTACGATCAAGTCTCCACATTTAAAGATTTAGTTAGACTTTCGCATATAGAAAAAACTCTCCGCGAACCAATCGAAAAGATATTGCTGTTTTACCTTGACGTATTCAATCTAGAGACCGACTTGTTACCATGCACTAACCTTGCTAAGCACACAATAACGTTAAAAGAAAATAAAATCATTAACACGAAATCTTACCGACCGCCTGAATGCCACAAAGAAGAAATCAAACGACAAATGGACGAAATGCTACAAAAGAACATCATAGAACCATCTGATTCTCCTTACAATTCACCAGTCTGGGTAGTACCAAAAAAGGCAGACGCCTCAGGGAAACAGAAATGGCGAATTGTAATAGACTTCAGAAAAATAAACGAGCTAACTGACCAAGACGCATATCCATTACCTGACATAGACGACATACTATCCCAATTAGGCAACGCAAAATTCTTCTCAGCCCTCGATTTATCCTCCGGATTCCACCAAATCCCAATGGATACAGACTCTAAGAAATACACAGCATTCTCCACACCACAAGGACACTATCATTACAATAGAATGCCATTCGGTTTAAAGAATGCACCAGCAACATTTCAACGCATGATGGATACCGCGCTAAGAGGACTCATAAATAAACATTGCTTCGTATATTTAGACGACATTATAATATTCGGACAATCGATTGAAGAGCACAATAGCAACCTCGCGATAGTATTGCAACGCTTACGCGAACTCGGACTCAAAATACAGCCGGACAAATGCGAATTTCTCAAACCAGAGTTAGAATATCTCGGACATATAGTAACCGCCGAAGGCGTAAAACCAAATCCCAAAAAATTAGAAGCCGTTAGCAATTTCAAACAGCCACGTAATCCCACAGACATCAAATCTTTCCTAGGACTAGCAGGTTATTACCGTAAGTTCATCAGAAATTTTTCCAAAATCGCGAAACCATTGACCGAACTTACAAAAAAGGAGACACCATTTCATTGGACAGATAAAACCCAGGAAGCATTCCAGACATTAAAAGACAAACTCTGTTCATCACCCGTACTAAAATTCCCAGACTTTGCAAAACAATTCACGTTAACGACTGACGCCAGTAACGAAGGTATAGGTGCGATCTTATCACAGGACGGACATCCATGTTGTTATATCTCGCGAACTCTAAACCCACCGGAACGAAATTATTCCACTACAGAAAAAGAACTTTTAGCAATAGTATGGGCCGTAAAACGCCTCCGACAATATCTGTTAGGGCGGAAATTCCTCATCCGAACCGATCACCAAGCGCTAAAATGGCTACAGAACTGCAAAGACCCCTCATCACGCTTGATGAGATGGCGATTAAAATTAGAAGAATATGAATACGACATAGAATATACGAAAGGAAAAGATAATACTGCAGCCGACGCATTATCTAGAATACATGTTCTGACCAGACAACGCGAAAATTTGAACATAGAACTCGATAAAAAGTATCACGATTGGGAAAAATCTACCGACGCGTTACCCAAAGTTCTCAAAATGACTCCGAACCATAAATCTTTCTATCAATTATCCAAAACAGAGTTAGGAAATTACGACAGAATTTTATATCTAGTTTGATGCAACAGTACGAAGACGCGTTCAAAATCAAACATATCAAAACGACATCCTTCCACCCACAAAGTAACGGATCCTTAGAACGAACACACGCAGTAGTAACGGACATGTTAAAATCGATACAGCGAAATTCGGATGAAGAATGGGACGATCAACTTAACTTTGTATGCCTTGCATATAACACGATGATACACGACTCCACTGGTTACACGCCATTCGAACTTACATTCGGACACCAAGCCAATCTTCCCTCCACAATATCCAAGAATCCTCAACGCACATACGCAGACGAAGTCACGTTCCGCAAAAAAGAATGGGACTCTAGACTCCGACACGCCCGCGAAACATTGATCAAAAGCAAACAGCGATATCAGCGCGATCAAAAACGTAAAATTATAAAACCCCAATCAGTTTTCAAAGAAGGAGACTCCGTTTTAATACATAACGATCATAAAAGGCATAAACTTGATGTGGAATGGTTAGGACCATACACGATTGATAAAGTATGTACACCATACTATCTGATTCAAGACAAAAAGATACACGGTAATCGCTTAAAACCTTATTTTCCAGGTCGACGCTCCTCTTTGCCGGAATAGTATCCGCGCAAATAAATATTACACCATTAGAAGGAAACTCTGTATTCGTAGAAAACATAGGAAAAGGATATTTGTACAGCGATACTGCCAATATTATAGTAGGATTAGACACTAGCGACATATACGAGCAGATAAACACAATAGAATCATATACGTTTACAATAGACTCGCGTACAATCAGCAAAAAATACGCTGAAGGGTTAGACGGATTACAAAATCGTATCAATAACCTAAAACAACTCGCAAAACACTTGAAAGCGTTAACACATACCCGAAACACACGAGGTTTACTCAACATCATAGGTTCCGTATCGAAAAGTCTGTTCGGAACTCTCGACGATGACGATCTTACGCTCATAAACGAGAATATGGACAAACTATTCGATGACAATAATAAAATCAAGACCATAATAGCTAATCAAACAGCACTTATTAGAAAAATTCTAAACTCAGAAAACCTAAACCACTTAGAAAAATCACATAACGATATATTAAAACAACAACGGCAGGCAAATATCGATAGACTTATGCTTAAGATGATCATGAAACTCGACACCGCGATGCAAACTTTACACTTCCAATTGGATGAAATACTTAACGTCATGATATTAGGGAAACAGGGAATAATCAGTCCACAAATACTCGACTCCGATGAATTTATAAAAAATTACGCCAAGGCAATAGGTAGCCAGATGTACAACACCGCGATCTCTGCCAAAACCGAACATTTTCAATTCATACTCGACATCAGTGATCTTAAACTCTTCACAATAGATAACAAAATATTTTTCAAAATCATAGTACCCTTAGTCTCTAACACAGAATGGAACATGTTACAAGTATATCCTATCCCGAGTAAGAGAAATGGAGTATTTTTGGCTCCAGCAGTCGAACATCAGATGTATTTGACCTCAGGTCTTTCATTTATAAACGCTGATATCGAGTACTTCAACAAATTTTGTAAAAATCGAGCCGGAACCACTATATGTAAACAAACACTACCAATCCATGACAGAAACTCGAGAACCGATTGTCGCAGCGAAATAATAAACTTCAAACCTCGCATTGAACATTGCCAAATAACTGTACTTAAGATTGAAGACATTAGCTTTATACCGCTCAAAACTAGCAACTGCTACATTGCGATACCGGCAAATCCAATAGAAATAGACACAATTTGCCAAACGAAACATACCTTGCAAAAACTCGACAAGCCTTCCATTATAAGAGCCAACACTTCTTGCGATATATTGTACAAAGATGAACACATGCGTATAGGCGAAACAAAAAACGAAGTCGAATACGAAATCAAAACAAAAACCCTAGCGCTCAAAACAAACGATAGTTTCACTCATCTCCTAGATAAACTCGAGCGAGCACCAAAGATAATAGATAATTTACAAGGCTATAAAACCACGATCGACAAAATAGGCGACGAGATAGAAACCCTTAATTTCGAACATAGAATCAAAAATATACAGTATTGGGGACTAACCACGCTCCAGATATTAGGGTACATAGCATTAGGCGTACTAGGTATATATGGATTAAACAAAATAGGGGTATTCAAATGCATCAGGAAATGTATACCGAACAAATTATGTATCAATTTATTTTGCTGCCGAAATGAAACCATAATCAATAGCCACAATGCGACAACACCACCGGTACCAAGCACCCTGGCCACGACACCCAACATCTATATTCCAACCAACACATACGACCTAGAGGATGAGGAGGAACCAGCCGTAATTTTCAAGCCACGTCAAGTCCGATTCCACAAAAGTCTTCTGAAGAAAACTTGAGGGACCAAGTTCGATCTAAGAAGGGGGGAATGTCACAGGTGAAATTCGAGCAGCCTTATGATAAACCAAAATTCCGAGCGCCTTATCACGTGTGACCGTCCGGTCACCATCCGTTCTCAGCCGCCTGGGTGGCATTCGGTCACTCTAGCCGTTCTCCGAAATATATGACAAGTACAAGCAAAGCCTTCTCCCACTCCGTCGAATAAAACAATATAAATGCACCCTTCATCATCATCCAGTCAGTCTGTAACAATTCTCAACTAGCCCAAGTATTAAAAGTGTATTATCGCGAATCAAAAATCTTACTGTACAAATTGAGTGAAAAAAATAAAAGAAATCGATCTCCTATTCGGAAATTGACAAGTTTTTTGTTTTAACTTAATTTTTACGCTACACGGACGTCGATCATCCACGATCGCCAGGAGAAATCGACCGACGCCAAACTCCATTTAAAACTCACCCGGGCCCATATTCCAATTTGCAATGCAAAGAAATATTATTCTTTAAACGGTCGACGCTAATCGAATATCGAACTTTTATCGAGAATTGGCCGGGGTGTGCCACGAGAAGGACGATATCGCGAAAACGGGACGGTATCGCTCGACGATGCGCCTTCTTTCGATTCTTCGTGAAAGATATCGAATCTTCCTTTTAAATTGGGCTTTATGCTTCTCTTAAAAGGAACCGATCGTAACGCGACGATGTTACGTGTAAAATTCTGACAAGCAAATGGTTACCGGCACGAAATTCCGCGCAGGTCGAGTACGCGCGTGCAATCGCGAATATACACATGGTGTCGGCTATTATTTCGCGTACGCCTTTTCGACCGACAGCCTGCAGCATCTCTGGTCACGTAACGACGCGGTTTCCAGTAATATCGTCGGCGCATATTTTCCATGCACCGCCTAATTAAGTCGTTTGGAAGAGCTGGATCGAGAATTCAGTCGTTTAACGGGCCTGAAATAACAGGAAAGAGGACAGGGTATGATTAAATTTTTCGAGGTGCAATTCCCCAGAAACTCGGTGATCAAATTTGTGCGTTAAACGAGTCTCGTTATCACTCTCAGCTACATTCAGCCGAGAAGCTTTATGGTACAATAAATGCATTACATTAAGAAGCCGTTGTAAAAAGTTTGTCCCAGTTGGCTGGCTAGTACGGTGACACGAGGGAGCGAAGAGGGAACCGGTCCGGAGACGCTACCGTGGAGAAAAATGAGATTTACGAGTTACTTTAAGCTGTAAGCGGGCAGAAGTTTCTAAGACGACTGTTCCTCTCGGCGACGGTGTATTATCATGGTCCGGCTTTTTGTTAAGCCGGCCGTTTTAAACGCGAATCAGCATTGCATGCCGGGAATGGCAACGGAACACGCGTAATTAACCCACGAACGAATGCTAGTTAAAATCGACTCAGTTCCACGATTTTCTTTCGTGCCATTGCTGATCTTTATATCGGTGGTACGCCGCGGTATTTTTATCGGTCGCGACAGACAGGAGAAGAACGTACCGCGGAATAAAGCGTAGCGAATCACGCGGGAAACGATTCTAGAAATTTCACGTTGATTCTTTTCGTAATAAATAACTCCGTGTATTCCAACTTGGCCAGCTGTTCGCGATTCAGCGTGTAATTTAATCGGATCCAATTATTAAAACGGAACGTTTCTCATACGTTGACTCATTCTTTCCGAAGTTTCATTCAAAGTTCCGCGGATCTCTCGCACACACGGGTCGTCGACCTCGCTGCATCGCGTGCACGGTACGCTGTTCGGCATTCTTTCGGTCGTTATGTCAGAAAGTTACACGAAGAAACGCACGAAGGGAAAGAGGCAGAGGAAGAGGAGTACATGTTTCCGCCCGCTGCTACATGTCAAATCGACCTCCCGTGTTTTTAAGCACTCGCGCTAGCTACAATAGCGTCCGATGCTACCGATTCCTTTTACAGTGGTACCTATACGCGAGCAAAGTGCACGGAAAGAGGGGCAAATTTTTCACGCGTTTCTAAGGCTCCGTGTTTTTCGCGGACACGAGGTTGTTACACGCGAACCACGGCGTGCGCGAGTACAAAGCGTTCGAAGCAAGTGCACACACGCGACATCGTGGCGGTGACTTACCTACAGTCAGGAATAATGGATGAAAGTAAGGCGAAGAGCTTTCGAGGAACGGGGAGTCGGGCAAACGCTCGTTTCGCTCCTTAATGTACCTCGCAGGTATAAGGTTTTAACCATCGCGCGCGTTCTCGCGATAGTTATCCTTCGCGCGATCGTGATAAATGAAACCTCACGGCTGTTTAATTGTCCGTACGGTGATGATCGTAATGAACGTCGTCAACAGCCATGTGTTTACGTGTAGAGAACGTGGCTACGGAATTCAAACTTATCTCACGCGAACCAGTTACCTTTAGTTTAACGATTCGTCATCTTTCTCGCAGTCGCACCCGACGCGAATAGAAAGATGGGATAGAAAGGGTACGCCAGCGAGCGTTTTCCTTACGTCTATATATAAAATATACGCAACACGTAAGATACGATGCTACATCCTTCGATAAATTTCGCAACATTACGGGCCACGTACGGTATGAAATATAGGCAAGGCTTAATGTCTCATTGAATATGGGGGTTGATAGCACATGTATCATTGACGTATTAATTTGTTCGGTCGCATGCACAGGTGCGACTTTTCGTTGGTCTTTAGCAGATCGTAACAAATTGCCCTCACGAAAGCATAAATTATGCTTGTTAAAGGTGCACGTGGTGCAAAGTGGATTTATTTAAATCGAACAGACAGCTCTGACAATCGCGTGTTTTTCATCCGAACCTGTCAAGCTGTAACTGGTAAAACAGCAAAGAATCACGAGGCAAAAATGATACATATTTAAATCGACGATGATACGTACATAGTTGATCCCGCTCTAACTTTGACCATTTACTTTATCGTACGTCCTCTTTCCCTTTGAATCGGAAAAATCGTCCTCGCCGTCGCTGTAACGTCACACGATCCGTTCGACTACGTTAAAAATTACGATAACTCAAAGTTGCGAGCTATATCATTCTTCCGAGTGATACCCCCCTCCCACCTCCCACCACGTTGATTCGCCAACTGCTTTCAGAGTGCTATTATCCCGTTCGCCATCAAGCTTGTCCTTATCCAAGGCTTCTTCGACAATTATATTCGTACACGAATTTTAACTCGTCGACTATCTGGCCCTTCCATAAGGCGAGCATTGTGACACGATGACAAATTACCTAGCGTAAGAGATAAATAAAAAATACGGACCCTCCTCGGGACGTAGCCGCGTGTCAGGGCTAGTTGATGTAATGTCCTGCCCGCTAGCGCAACGACGAACGATCAATCATTGGACAATATTTATTTATACGAAAGCCAGCGACTGACGGGGGTTGCCGAGCTGATAGGGACCTGTTCGCCCTCTTTTCGCCTCCTTTCGTTCCTCCATCACCGCGATGACGCAGAGGGGTGGAGGTCGAGGATCGACGCGCATTGTCGCGTCGGTGAATGCGGTTTGATCGGCCCGTGAGATAGATTCAGCCCGGGCGAAGGATAAAGTCTTGATGCTTTTGGACCTGGAACGAATGGTCGTCCGGGTCACGTGTTCCCTTCCCAGGGATAAAAATCGCCACTGCTTCGAATATATTCGCTAAAATGATTCTCTATTCCCGTCGTGTTTCAACGTACGTTAACGCGGGATCTTTGACTTCTCGCGTGCATTTCATTTTGCATCTGTTTCATCACCATCACGCGCGACCCTTTTCAACGAATCTTATCGACGCGCGAGCGTTTCAGTTACTCGACGGCTGACGTTTCTCCGGGAATACGACAAAACGAACTGGCACATTTGCAACTCGACGGAGAAACTCGGCTGCCGTGAAAATGGAATTTTTTCGCTGGCATTGCCAGGCCGGAGTTAACGAATTAACGAGAGGTGTACCCGACGCGAATACTACGATCCGTCGTCTCCTCCCTCCTGGCGCGCGCGTGATTTTCGGTACATAAAGAGAAACGCCGAGCAGCAGCCACTCGAGACAGGTGTCATTAAGATTTCGTTTCAACCGCGACTGCCAGACGGCCGAGCTGAAGAGCGTGTTACTCGCGAGATGTTCGTGAGAAAGCATACGAACGTACGTGGTAATACGAGCGGATAAAGAGAGAAAAGGCGAGAAATAAAAAGACAGACTCGTAACGAGCCGACACGGCTTCTTGGTCGATCATCTTCTCCTAAATACCGTCTTCATCCCGCTATCTTTAGCTGTGACCCCGTGAGCTTTCTTCGATCGCGTGTGCATCGTATCAGTATGCATAGCTGCACGCACGGTTTCGTACCGGTTTCTCGCCTCGATATCTGGGCCAGGATAATATCCAGGTTTACGCGCGATACGGTCTGTAATCGTTTCAACTATACGGGTTCTTTTCGCTTCGTCTGGCGCCTGCAGCAAACTGACCTTGCGAGAATAATGACGCCGGAGAAAGTGTACTTGCTTCGGAGTGGTAAGCGAATATGAAACGATTTGTCGTTGCATCGTAAAACATCTATCACTCGAGAGAATTTATCATGTAACGCGAGTATTACGCTACGATTCCCGCTATCTTCGAAATTTCTCTTATGTTCGTACGAGAATCCAGTCGCCACGAATAGGATCGTAACCTTCGATCTCGACGAGGTCTTTCGTTCGTATGCGAAATAGGATCGTCTGGTCCTCGATTTGGGACGAAACTCGGAGTTTCGCTTCGCGGAAATCGTAACGATTATTCTCACAGTTCCGCTGACTGCTACGATATCGGAAAAACGTGCTAGAGTCAGACCAGCACGACTACACAACGTGCTGTTCGCAGATGTAGCAGCGAAATTCGAGAAAACGCGGAGGGTCCCCAAAGATTATAACGTTATTTACCTTCTAGAGATAATGCGGGGCGAGAAGTTTACGGGATTTCGGTGTATCGCCATCGTGCCAGTTTCACCGACAGACTTCCCATCTCTATTTTTCCCTTTTATAACTTTCTACCGGTCAGTCATCGATTTCAATTCGTTCTTCCATCAAAGGCACCGGTCGCTCCGCCAAATCGATTTCGAGTTATTGGCGTCGTTATAAAACAAGGCGTACGTGCGCGCAAAAACTATGAAAAATCGTGTACACAAATAGCAGGTAACAGGGAACGATCCCCTGTAGACCATTAGTCATCGCGCTTGCTAGACAACAAAAACGAACTTACGATCAAACGAACGCGATCGCAGCGAACCAACTTCCATGCATCGAACCGGACCATTTAAAAAGATCGTGGATCGTTCGACGTTCGTTTCTGCCGGTTTCCGCCGCCATTCCAAATCTCCAACAGTTTCGTACTTGAACAACCGTACAGATTCGATAACTTGGAAAATCGTGTATTGGGTTACGCGCATACTTTCAGGGCATGACTTTTTTACGCGGCAGTTCGATCTCCCAAGCTTTCTCCAGTTTCGCAAAGTTTTTCGATTTTCGACCCCGATCGTAGTTCGCGGTTCGAGTGACACGAATTGCGACTGACCAATCTCGAGTCTCGACGCGAGGCCAAGAATATAGCAGACGTTCAAACTCTGCCTCCATCGCGGTAGTTTGCCAACTGGTTGACAAGTTTTGAGCGGAAGTAGGTGACCAAGTTCACGAAACCACCTCGAGATTACGGAGCGTGCGATTGACACACATATCGTGTAGGTTTCGCTTCTGTATAGGTGACACGTAGGTCGCCCGAGCTGTCGACAAAGATAGCCCGTTGTTCGTTCGCCGAACGTACGAAGGTTCGCGGAAACAATTTTAAGCTTGACTCAAATTCGACGGGACGATCTGGTCGTTGCGTTTGTCGGATCGTTGTTGTGTTCAGGTGCGATCGAGACGACGAGCGGCAGGATGACGCGGGCAATAAAATTTCAATAACGAGAGTATTTGGTTTGGCGGTTGTCTGCAAATACTCCAGTGGATTTCCACGGAATCGCGAATCATCGTTGCACGAGCCAACAAGGGAAGAGATGAAAATATAAAACGCGCGAAGAAAATTGAAGGGAGAAAAATTGCCGCGGAAGAAAGAGTAAAGGACCAGCCATATTTCTGATTACGGATAATAAATGGTATGACGTTGGCTCTGGTTCTGGCAAGCGTAGCTCTGATGGATATAATCGCTCTAAAATTCGAGCAAATTCCCATTCCGTGGAATCTGCCGGCGCGGTGCGAAGTACGATAGAGTGTAGAGAGTGGAGGCGAAGGGAGAGAGAGAGAGTGAGAGAGAGAGAGAGAGAGAGGGAGGGAGAGAGAGAGAGAGAGTAGGTGAACGGGTGCTGGCAGAGGCAACGACGGGATACGGTTCGTTCTCAGGCCTCGGAGCATGCCCGTTTTACGCGCAGGAACGGTTTACACTAAGCCGCGAGGATCATACCCGTTTAATAACGCGATAACATATCAATTTCACGCAAATGCTGTCCCGGAGAACCCCTGAGGTAGGCACGCTTTGAGGCCCGACAGAACCCGGGAAATCGCGCTGCCTGCGCCACACGACCCAGGAAAATGGCCCCGGATAATTAATGTCGGGCTACGATCGTCCGGGATGATTAATGGCGTACCTGCTCCTCCGCGTATAATAACGCTTTCCTCGCAAATTAGTGCTCACGCGTATTCAGTGTTCGCTCCTCTTTTCGTTATCGAACGGTTCTTTCATCGAGCCACACCAAGACGCTGAATACGGGGGATTAAAGCGCCGGCTTATGAAACGTTTATTCTTGGCTAATACTCTTTTATCGAATGAATGTACGTGTACGGTGGCTCGCTTTGAAAATTCCTATCTGGCTGCCTGAATATTCAGAAGGGTCGAACTTTAAGCAATCTTCGTTAGAAAAATAATTTACGGTCTTGCCCTTTGAGAAGAAAACATTTTTCCTGGTAAAAATTCTGCCGGCTATTAAAATCAGCCGTATAAGAGATAGCGATCCAGTCCGGACGTTATCCAACTAGAATATCCATCCTTTAACGTTCGAGCGACGTATCAGGGTTGCGAAGAGAGTTCTCTTCGCTTCGATCGCCGTAGGGGTTAAGACTGGCCGATCCCATTCCGCTAGCGTGATCCCTTCGCCAGGCTCGGTTTCAGGTCACCTTGTTCCCCTCACGCGAGCCGAGCGCGGTAATTGATGGAGTAATTTATCGAATACACGCGGCCGCAGCGTTTCTTTGTTCGTCAGATATTACCGCGCAATTACGCGGAAGAAAAGGAAATTACGACTTTTCGCTCTGCTCGCGGGTATCTGGTATTTCGTACGTACTTCGATATACGCGAATTTACGCATCAACGACGGGTTACCAAGGGACTGGATGCATAAATAAAGAGAAAATTTTGGTAGGCGTATCTGCAACGGATGCGTGCATTCAGGAGATCCGATTTCCTGACACGGTTTAACATGCGTATACCGTGAAAGCGAGTCAGCCACGTGCGCGATGCTTCGCGAAATTTTGGATAGCTAGGATGAATTTGCACGTGATGCCTGGTACGTAGCTTGACAGCGACTTGATCCCCCTCGCCGAGTTACCCGCATGACGGCTGACTGCTATTCCTATCCTATCCTGGCAATATTAATAATGTCTGGAATTTCATTACGAGTTTCTACCCACCTAAGCTTCCACGTTGATCCGACTGCCATTTCGTACCTACAGGTGATTCGCCCAGTTGGTACTGGTATAAGCAACTCGTACACACGAATATACCATCTATTCGACGCGCACACGCTTGTGTGCGCGTTGCTCATCCCTCATTACATCCAAAGATACGTCCCCGCGGGTCGAACGAGTTTGCCGAATCTGGAATTGCGCGATAGCACGAGGCGAAAATCCTTTGGGATTGCGACGCGTTGCCTATCTGAGCGATCGTGTTTGCGCACCACCCGCGACCCATCGATGCACCCCCGCGTTACTTCTCTCTTACAGTCTCGTCACTGTTTTATGGAAATACCGTTGACGTAGATCGAGTGTGAAGAGGAGTTTTCGATTTGTTTGCACGGCGATATTTTTAACCGATTACGCTGAATCGGTCGATGGATGAAAAGTTAAGGAAGATACGGACGATTCCCGAATCGAATGAATTTCTCTTTCACACGAATTTCCCTTTTACGCGTACGTCGGTTTGCCTAAATTCGATCCGCAAGTCTCGATATTAAACGTCTATATATCATAATTGACGAACGTCGAACAACGCGGATCGGTTTATACGATTTTATTCTCGTAGTCGAGCACACGCTGCTTTCCCGGCAATGTGGCATCTTTACGACACTTTCAAAGCTTCGCGATTTTACAACTCGTTGAGCTCATTTCCTTACCGCTCGAGAGTCGGCCAACTTTGATACTCGATTTCCACCACTTGCCGAAACTTTTCGCCGGCACGCGCATAAAATTATTTTTACCGTGAATATCGTGTTTCCTCGTTTGTCCGCGTTTCGCGCGTTTATCCCACCCGGTAACGTTGTTAGAGAATTTCACGGTGACGCGTTGTCCCGTGAAAATTCCCTGTCCCTGCAAAAATTTCCATTTCCGTACCACTGTTGCTCGTCTTCGTTGCCTCCTTTTTCGACGCTTCTCTGTTGCTCGGTTCCTCGGACGAAACCACAGCAGGGAAGATCGAATCTGCGTACGAGACCAGAATCAGGCCGATCTAACGGTGATTAATCGAAGCGTAATCAACGTTAGATTGCCTCTTGGAATACTCGTAAGCGGGCCGGCTAATTCACGGTAACCAATTGCGACGTGTATGCGTACTTGAAATTCGGAAGTGGCGCGGTTACGTGATGATCGATGGCGAGAGGCCTTGTTTCGCCAAGGGTAGACACGTACCGGATAAGTGGCTCTCGGAAACAATCTTCCTGACACGCGATTGATCGCGAAATGATCGATGGAAGGATTGCGGGGATCGTAGTCGCGTCACTTCGATGAAATAAAAGTATAAGACCAGCGTGTCGTTCACCGTTAGGGCCTGCATGAGAAAGATAAGCTCTCGTTATTCGAGCGAGGATGCCTCAGCCACCAAAGATTACTTCGTATCATCGATCATTTCGGTAAATAGATGAATTCCTCTGTTTGTCTAGCCGAAATTAGTTTTTCGTTCGCGTCTCTCATCCTTCGCGACACCCTATCGATTTGACGTCTTTAATTTTCGATGCATGACTCTCGGCGATAGAGCCGAGAGTTTGGGTCGTAAACACGGATCTCGTAAACAAGGTTTCTCGAGTAATTCGAACTACAATTCCAATCCTCGAACGAAGTTTTCGCCCTGTAAGATCCGTTAAAACGGTGTAGGAAATAATAGCGAGTGAAATAGCCGGGTGCCATGATAAACAGAGTTGGAAGTTGAGCGTCTGGTTGCATACTTAAAGTGCATATTAGAGCGTTGGTACAGGCAGTAGGTGTAACTGTAGTATCTACTATGCCGCTATAATAACGCTAAGTTTACGTAGGTTTGCCGGCAGACAGCTACGATCGTGGTTTCAACGTCGTTGAACAAAAGTTTCCACGCCTGCGATACTTTGGAAAACGTTACATCACGTTGTGCAATGTTCGCGCGGACGTAAAGTTTTAGCTGGCCATATTTAACATGGAATCGAAGAAATTCACGGTATATCGATAAAATTCAGCGTCGTTTTGTGTTTCGAAGAATACACGAATAAATCCTGAAATTCATACGAATTCCAAGTAGAACAAGGATGGATGGCCGAACATCGACATTCGTTATCTCGTGATAACACAAAAGGCACGTAAACTGGCACGTAATTAGATGACTCACTTAGTTTACTGCGACACAATATGGGTAATCAAAGTTTCCCTGGACCAGTTTCGCGTTCGAACATTCGCCGTAGTAGATCGAAATTTCGGTGCGGTACGATACAGGCGCGGTCTTCTGACGGGAACGTAAATCGAAGGTACTCGACGGCCCCGAAATGTCGGAAAGTCAATTACATCGCGAAAATTGCATTTAAGATCGCCTTGCTGGCACAACGGATGCAATTGCAGCCGCGGTTACAAAGGCTTGGACCACCTCGATCCTTTCGTTTGTGCAGCCTAATTATGGTAACGCAAAGGAAACCCCGTACTATCTGTAATACACCTATAGAGCTTATAGTTGGCTTCCTATGTACTTGCTTGTAGGTTCGCTTTAAAACCCCTTAGCGGTTGGTCTAACGATACATAGGATATACCATATCCGATAAATCGGTGTTCTTAAAAAATGCTGCGAAATACCGATTCGGGAAAAGCACTGTTATCGTTCGAGCGTCTAATGGCTCTCGACTCATAGAGAAAGGAATTCTCGTTGCGCGAGGATATCGTCCCTGAGCAATTAATCGGCCAGTTACATAAGTAACGAAGCGACTGCACGCAGAGTTCTATTCCGTTGTCGGGAGGACTTCGTGATCGTAAATAGCGACAGGTATGCGAGTATATATTCCTCGGAAGAGGGTACGTTTCGCGTAAAAGGGCAGTTTCGTTCGATGTGGAACAGTCACGACGATCGTCAAGATTCCAAGATGCCGGCGTTACGCGCACGCGATGTTATTGTACTTATTTCGCGGTGTACAGGCAAAAGGAATGGTAAATGTGTCTGGCTCGGCTACCGGCACGGGCAAAAGGAAACAAAGCGCGGTATCAGGAGAAGGCTATGTAGGAAACGAACATAGCAGCGGAGGTTGTACTCGACACGGGTAGAAATGTGCGAGAAAAAGTGAAAGACAGCGGGCAACGGTGAAAAGACAAACGGACGAGGCAAGGAGTACGAGAAGAGGACGAGAATGTTGATTGGCCTCAAATTGAATCCCATCCATTTATCACTCTCGGCCGGTTCGCTCGGCTTCCTTCTATTCGTTCCTTCCTTCTTCGGCGTTCGCCCTTTTCCCAGGATCGCTGGCATTGCGGACAAAAATCGGAACGAGCCTTTTAGCTCTCCTCTACCTTTCCACCGCTGGAAGATTCGCTGGTCAAATCAGAGTTACCCGTGCAGCCACGAATCGGATTCGTGGAGCGACGAGCTGAGTTTCTTGTATCGCAGAAAGGACCATTCACATCACACGTAGGTAGGCGTGCACATTGTGCACATGGATCAAAATCATCGTGGTGGTGGAACACGCCCTGGTAAATGGACGAACTTTTTAGCACCGCGAACTAGCTTCTACCGTTTTACGGAGATGTAAAATTAATTAACGTTTTGAGGGGAAGCGACGTGGAGCGGGTGGGATCGCCGAGCCAGGAAGGAAGGAAGGAAGGAAGGAAGAAAGAAGGAAGGAAGAGAAAGACGAAACGTCGCGACATTATACGATCGGTCGACTAACTGTCGACTCGACTAAAATCTATTGGCTGCTTTTTCTTGTTCGCACGGAAGGAGCAGTGGAATTGGTCGGGGGACATAAGACGGGACAATTACCGGTTGGCAGCCGAAAGGAGAACGAGCCGCTCGACATTCCTAGCGTCCCGTTCGATTATAATTTCGGTAATGCTGCGTTCGACTCTCGGCCCTTATTAAAATTTTAATTGTACGTCACACAGAACGAATAAAACCGATCGCAACCTGTCTCCGCTAATTAACATTCACGACGACGCCAGGAAATTCTTGAAATTTACTGCCGTTACGGCACAAGACGAAACGAAGGGAAAGCTATTTCGTATTCGTGAAAACATACTCGCGAATCAAACGTGTAGTTGGCCTTTGTTATACAAACGTTGGTAGGAGCTTGGTAATTAGCCGGAGTTAGGTAAAAATTATCCCATCTCTGTTTTTCGTACGCTCTTTTTCCGCAAAACGTTGCATCGAATTATGTTAATTGAATGATTTTGAGCGAGTAACGATGTTCGTCCAGATGTACATAACGATCTCATTACCGTTTAAAGGACGAGACATTTTTGCATGCAGCATTTCTAACGTCTTCTTGGGTCACTTGGGAGTGTCTGAGTCACGTCTACGCGCGAACACACCTTACCAAGCGAAACATTATGCAAATCGAGTTTAATCGCGTTCTTTGAAGCGAGAGCTTTAGATTTGTCAGATACGCGCGTAAGAGAGAAAAGATAATTCCCATTCGGCGAAGAACGGACCGGGGCGGTGTATAGTCGATTCTCGATTCGCGAATAAAGCAATTACACGCGATAGTTTTATATCGCGCGATATTATGCCAATGGCGGTAGACTTTGTAAATCTAGTAGTAAGCTCTAAAATATCGCGAGCACTTTCTATTTTCTGCCATTTCTGTTTCATCTCACACCGTACGCGTTTCCCTTCTATTCGAGATGGATTACGATATGCATATTCAGATGAAAGGGTACTCTTGTCCTGGGATGATAATCCGTTTACGTAGCAGGGTGTGACCAAATGGTCGTGTTCGTTTTACCTTTTTTGCTTGGAGCAAGTGCATTTCACGCTCAATTACTGTATGCCGCTTTGCCAACGTCCTGTTCCTGTAAGAAACTTTAGACATCTGTATACATTAGAAAATGCGTGTTTTAGATAGCTATTAAAAACTATCTCGTGAAGAATGACACGAAAGAAGTACCGCTAATGAACGCGTGATCAATTCTGTGGATTAGACTTGATATTAAAAAGTAATCAACATTTTTTGTCGCGCAAGAAACAAGGTAGACGTTACACGCAGATCTTGAGCCGATCTCTCGTATCGTAGGGAGCAGCATCGATCAAATTAACGAGCCACCTCCATATCCGGTAACGTTGCAACCATTAGCGAAAAAAATTCATTTTCGCCAAATTGTTGCTCGTTAAGTGACTCGTTCAGCGTTCGATGTACGAAGAAGACAAGATACCGAGAATGATTAGGAAATGGCTCGTGTAATTCGCCTGTACAACGTGTTCAACGATACAATGATTTTTATGTCTAGTTACGTGCTCCATCGACCGTTTAATAGGCGATACTTAACCGACACCACTGAGCGCGGAACCTTTCCCGACCAATTAACGGTGTAATCAACAGTCCTAAAAATATTATATCTAATGATAGGCTCCTTAGAAGACCGCGTTTGAAATTACAGATTGCATTGAGACAAGATAATTGGTCGGTATAAGCCACTGGATGCAGCTGCACGATTATAATTGTAGGCTCTCCGTGACCAGTGAAAAAAAAGAAAGCTGGTAATATAATCCGATCATTGACGTATTCTCTTCCTTATGCCAGTGGCTGCGTTTAGCAAATGGCCTCTGGCGCCGTACATTTCATGCAACTTTCCTCTCTAGAACTTATGAATTATTCTTCCTTCCTGTCACGTAATGAAACGAGGTAGCTTCGTGTAGCTGAAAAAGTAGTGAATCATTCAGCGTCGTTGGAATTAACGTAAGCGCCGTTCATACGGACAGGTACAAGTTGTTATAGATCTTAGTATCGTATATTCAGGATATTTCGTAAAATTATTTTTCAATCGATAGAATTGAAACTACATGAAATGGCAGAAACTCGTCTGCAGTGTAAGGTTCTACAAATCCTGTAGCTGGTTTATCGTGTAGTTTCATGCCTCCGGAGAGTTGTCCGTACCAAAGATCTGAGCCAAATTCTACCGATTCTATAGTGGTTTGCACGTGGTTCTATGTTAGCCTGATCAAGTTCTCTTGACCGTCCGTATGCACTTCTATGCTGTCGAGGATGTTTGTGTGCGGCTCTATCGACATGCCACGAGTCCTACGGATGCGTATTGCCATGTGTAAAGTCCTATAAGTCTGTACAAATGTGTAGGGCATTTCATGGATCCTTCATGGTGTACGAAGAGTTTTTCCTGTTTGTAGTAGTCTGTGCGAACCTCAAGCTGGCCGAATCCTGTTGTACGAGCTTGTAAAGGTCTACGTGGAGTTCTACGAGTTACGCAATATGTGTCAAGCTTTTCCGTATGAAATTGCTCAACTATAACATCAAGATGACTATTTTAGATATTAAATTTCTCTCGCGGTTTGTCCAGATTTCTAACTAATTTCGTTTATTATCGCACCTTCCGCTTAACTGATTATACGATCGTCGACAAACGTCATGCATGTACTACATACCTTTTCCCGTATAATTTACTTTTTACTTCACCGACGCGCCTTTGTTATTCAGTCACGCATCTGCAATTAGTTCAAGAGTTAACGGGGACAAGGAGAACAAGACTGCCTCTGGAGAAGCAGACGGACCTCAATTATTAGCTAGCGTAGGATTTCTCCTATATTTTATTATTTCTTCCAGCGCTTTCTTTCAAACTATAACTTGGAAGCGGTCATTTTACGGCCGTCCCACTGGAACACGGCGGGTTCGGTTCTCCGATTGCGTGTTTGCATGTAGAGCAACGTGTCCCGAAGAACGGGTTACCGTTTTCAGAATAACAATAGCCGAGTAGCCTTCGATGAAACTTCAGTGATATATAAGACCTGCCATCTAACTCATCCTTCTCTAATTGGGCTGTTCGAAGCAATAACTTTTTCCATCTCGCTCACTTGCTCACTACGCCTCTACGAACGGTAGAGGTGAACTCGTAAACGTTCCTTTACGCCGCCTCCATAGTTTATCGAAGGAATTTCTAGGTAGTCGAGTTATCTTTTTCTTTTTGCGTTAATGCCCGTGCCTGCTTTAAAGCTAACCGCTCCGTACTCGCGTCTCGTGTAACCATGAATCGTATTAAGGTGCCCCTTATAAAATTGCCTTTCAGCCGAACGAGCATGTACTTTATTTAAATAGCTTCATAACGTTTTTGTAATGTTTCAATCAAATGCTTTCTAATCGAATTTATACGGTATAAAGCGTGTAAACCTGATCCTTTTTTTTTTTAGGACGTTCGCGTGTTATAAGAGGGCAATAAGGAAGATCGTGTTTAATTTTGAATGCATCTGAAACACGATTCGAATAGGTTCGATCCTATAAGACAGGAACGAAGTTTCGTTTAATAATTTTTCGTTACGACGAACGGTGATTTTGTAACGGAGGAGTAATCCGGTGCTCGACTCTTTGATCCTTCGTTCAAGGTTTCATTAAGCAGAGAAAAGTATTTACACCTCGGTAGTCGATTCAAGAAACGTTCAACTTGCGGGAACAGTTGGACAGACTAAGTAACTCGTTTGTTCGACATTTAAACCGTGCATGCACATCCTAATCCTAGACGTTCGTTCATGATCTTACGTTGCGAAACGTTTAAAAATACCACTGGACAGTTTAACGCGATTTAATCTACTTAGTTTCGTAGCTTGTAGCCAGAGAGTTCCTTCCTCGTTCTTCGGTTAAGTGGTTTAGTTTTACGAATGGACGAGATCCGTAAGAGCCAACACTTAATTGGAACGTGCTCGTCCTTTCGAGGAAGAAAACCATTAAGGGACAGAGCCCATGAATTTAGGAGAGCGTGCTTAAGTCGATGGACATCTTCTCGTATTCTTCATACGGGTGCTCGAATCTAACGACGGATTTCGATTGTCGGATAACGACTGCGAAAGTACTTACTTTGAAAGTACCGAATATTTCAAGCGCCGCGTCGTTTCGAACGCAAATAAAAACAGATATTTATTCAAACCCGGATGGATGTCACGTGACGCGACGCGTAACCCAGCAGCGTATATTCGATTTAATTTAATACGTTAGAATTTATTGGACGTTTCGGTAAGTGGTACACGAGCCACCAGGCTGAAATTTATCACAACGACAACGAGCGGAGGAAATATCCACAGGAATGAAATATAAGGCTAAATATGATCGAGTCTGCGAGGGAGCCCACTCTGGTCGATAAACTATCAAACATAAGTAAAATACTCTTGCTTTTACACGCGGCGGAATTTTACGGCTTATAAAATGAAAAAGTGTTTTATGCGCGAAATCGGCTTCGCCGTCGATGCCCGGCGCCACTGGATCGGCGAAATTTTTCGCCGCGATTGTACCGCCAGGTCGGGTAGACGACGCGTCGATGACCACGTAAAATTTCCGCGGTAATTTCTCCCATTTATCGCGTAATCGATTACCGGATTGAAATCGCGTGAAATATGATTTTGTGCCAGGTGTGGTTAAACGGTAAATGCGATTATCGTCCTGTTTTTGTTTTCTGCTATTGTACGAACCTGTCGTGATAAGGTAATACGCTCGGTCGACCGATAATGTTAACACTGGATTTTCCGCGAGAACTTCCACGGACTATCGCGAGAAGACTTTCGTTCGAAATGATTTAACGACGATCGCAAACTTCTCCTTTTCACAGCTTTCGTGCAACCTCTATTAACATGATTTAACTCTGGTTAAACAGAAAGACTTTTATTCTTCGGAAAGTCGTTGGCAATCCGCATTGACTACTCTGAAAAACGTCGACGCGATACATTTCGTGCTCTTCCACAAGAAGCACACCCCGACGGATCGAGGCCAGCTATCACAAGTGCAATAAATTATCATGATGTATTTTACCTGAGGGACCAGAGAAGGACATCGAGAAACGCTTTCGTGGCATGACATTTGCATATACTTTCGAACAAACCGCCTAGCTTCGGTATCAATTTATCCATTGAAGACGTCCCGGACTAGCCACGCCGTGCGGTGTTTTGCTGTAAAAGCAGATTACAGTGTAAAAGGGGCAGAACCGGAAAGATAAATGGTAGGAAGGTAAGAAGGTAACGTGTCATCTTCTTGTCTGACTGAAAATGGACCAAGTACGAAGTAACGACCACTTAGTGTTGCCCAGCGTAGCTCTTACAGATTGAATGGAAGAAGAGCAAGAAGAGGTCGGAGAAAGTGTTGCACGGAAGTGTCCGACGGTGCATACGCAGCGCATATTCTCTGATACTAATTCTTAACGATGCTTTATTCCTCGACTTTGTCTCTTCGCGAAAATACGAAAACGTAGAGATCAACGTTTCCTATCGAAAATCTCATCGGTAGATATCTATTACGTGCACGTATATTCGTGTCCAACGGAATGGATTTATTCTCGAGACTAGAGCACCGCGTAAATCTATTCACACCCGACAATACGAACACGTACGTTTTCCATTCCTTCGTTAGCGGTTTACAGGTGCATCGAGTAACGAGCAACCATAAAACGCGGTTATATGGAACGGATGAAAAAACTGCTGACGGCCAAGCGTACTCGCAGGACGAACCCTTTACTCTGGGATACTTACGCCGTTACAGGGAAGATCTATAAAGGGTAGCAACGGCCATACGAGGGCGCGGCTTTATTCGAATTTGCGTGTAAACGAGGTTAAGCACCGGGCCCTATAGTAGTCGGTGATCTCGAAGGAGCGCTCGGCTCTTTTTCCACGTTAGGCGGAGGTCGGTCGGGGTCGAACGGTCAGGCCGCACTTACTTGCGCCGTAAACTCTGCTGGTTACATAAACGAGGAGAAGACGATGCACACCCACGATACACCGTTCAGCCGGACGATGCAGCGCGAAGCCATCCACGAAGGCACGCTCGGCTGCGAGAGCTCGTCCGCTTTCTTCTCCATCGGGGCCATTCCTTTCCGGGACATTTTTATGACCAACATTTTCGCCGCCGCCGCCGTCGCTGCTGGCGACCCCGTCGCCACCCTCTGCCGCGTTCTTGTAACGTTCCACGTTGTGAAACGTCCAAACGAAACGGGCCGGAATCTCCAACCGGACGAGGATGCATCGCGAACGTAGCCAGCTATGGGCGTAAACAGGAGCCGGCAGGAAATGATTATTTACAGCGGCCGAACCTTTAACTCTCACGCGCTACGTGCACACGTATGGCTATATAAAGTGAATTCTCCGTTATAGCATTTGAATAGCGATAACGTCGTCAACGCGTGGGCATAGCAGTCGAAAGGATCTCTCTTTGATGGAGTGTCACGGCTGCGAAAAATCCACGTCGTTATTTTGGCTCCGTTGTTCGGTCGTGGGTCACTCGATCCGCGCGAGTTCGATCCACTCGATAAGAGAGGCGTAGGTTTTTTCGGCTTACTTGAAAGCGAATTCACGCGGTCCCCGGATGCTTCTATTGCGACGACCCGGCTAATAAATACCGGTTGGAATCTTTTTGCTGGATTATCGTCGAGCGATAGATATAGCTTGTTGGCCACGAAGACGCACAGGAGGAATCCAATAAATTATACGCGAGTCGTTTTCGGCGAACGAACAGGTAGGTAGTTGCTGCGCGATTTGTAAGTCCGATTCGTGACCAAGAAATCGATCCCGATTCATTATACGCCGGTCTTCTCATTAACGCGCACGCGTTCCTTCTCTCGCGAGAAATGAGACGACGAAGTCTCTTTAGTTTCGAAGTGACACGTGACCGCCTACGGAGACTTAAACCAACGAGTCACGCGACGTAGCGTTCAACTAGCTTTCAGTTCGTCTCGTGTCTACCCTTTTGGTGCGCCTCTTTTAAGGAAACTGTCCTCACCTACGATTAAACCCGTTTCGATCGTCCGAGCTGCCGATAAATTGGCGATACCTATAAAAACTACCGTCGGACGTTGTGAAACAAAATCGAGATCGGTTTCAACTTCTATTCTACGAAATGATTCATCGTATCCGATATCGAAAAACCTAACGAAAAAAATGCAAATTATCGAAGCAGCTAGAAATATCGTCTAATGCCGAATAACGTGGCACACGGTGCTCGTAGCACGCGAATGAAAAACTCGGCGTCGCGTCGCGCGGAACGCTCGTTGAATGAAACGCGACGCAGGGAGAAAGAGTGCTAATACCTAAATAATTGCCGGCTGAGCCTGATATGATTTAATAGCGCGTGAGGTTGGGAAGGGTGGATGGGAAGTAGAGGAGAGGAAGAGAGTCGCGACTGGCTGACGGCTGGCAAAAGAGAAAAACGACCGCCGGTGGCCGGCCGTGGACGATAAACGTGGTCACAGAGGCGACCAACGACCCTCTAGCTTTTCGTGCGACCGTCTCTTCCACGTCCGATCGTTTCTATGACGAGACGGTGAACGCACGTTCGCTGGAAATCGCCGGCTTGTGTTATTGGCCCCTGTCCGACAGTGTGGCCGATCGATCTGAAATTTGGTGACGTTGCCGGCAATAACGTTCGTTTTACGGTTTCTCACGGGGCCATGAGAGCGGATCCAGTTATCGCCGATCACGTCGCCGCCAAGAGAGACCTTTAGTTTCACATCAGAACACTCTATTTTCCGATGATTTGAGGGAAGTGGAGTTTATAGAAACCGCTATCACAGCCCTATCTATTATACAGCGCGGACCTCCTTGGATTTTATCTACTTCGTTTTCGTTATCTTGACGAAAGCGTGGCGAGGTTAACGAACTTAGCATTCGAATATTCTTTCCTCGTATTTCTAAGAAGAACGTACCTTTCATCGAAAAGTATTCCTTATTTTGTCAGACTTCTCACGCCAAATAAGGAGAAGAAAGTGAAAAGACTCGAAGGTTCTGGCTCGTGCTAGACAAAACTTCCCGATAGTTTTGTCACACTCTGCCTTTACGTATTCAACATATTCAGCTTCTTACACATCCAATAAATAGAGAGATTGACTGTTGGCGACTTTGTCCGTGATTATTCGAAATTTTTTCTCTCTAATAATCGGCGTGGGTGAAGTGAAACCGCGGATACCTTATGGCGGGGGTTAAAGATACAACACGCTGATGCCCGACAAGCACAACGCACTAACCATGATGCATACACGCGTGAATATGATATACCATGCACGACGGGGCTAACAGAGATAGAGCCGGAAGATATATGTCCGGCAGGCAGTCAGGGTTTATTTGAAATATTTACCATTTTCGTGAATAACGCGCTCCTACGTGCGGTGGTAACGTAAGATGCACTCTACCGTATCTTGTAAGTAGTCGCGTATTATAAGATCCGGCGATTAGATGAGACATCGGGAAGCCTGGCATCGGAGAAAAAAGCCGGTCTTCTCGCTTTCAGTACACCTGCAAGCTGAGAATAACCGCATCCCTGTATAATTCATTTGGTATTCTAAGCGCGTCCGTTAATACCAGTAATATAATCCATTCGATATTTTTCAACCGCGCCTCCATCCTCAATTGCGCGCTGCCAATGACATTCTGTTCTTCGTTCTTACACCTCGGATTCTTCGACACAGAAAGTTACTCGGTAATTATCCTCGATCATTAATAATCGTCCATTACTCAAGAATATTACGTGGAACAACATGGTTTATTTAAAATTAGTATTCGAAATTAGAAATCGATTCTTGAGAACGTACGTTAGAATAGGGAGTTTACCCGAATTCTCCGCGAACATTTCGCAACAATGGCAACGTTTACGCGATTTTAAGCTGCGCATAGTTCGATTCGATCGGAGTTGAAACACCGGGGCTGCATGCGATCCACGTCGAACAGGGATTTCAGTCGTGAGAAAGATTGAGGCGAAGATAAATGGTAGCGGACCCGGCGTACGGAAGTGAAGAAGACAGGGTGGGGTCAGGCTAGATCCGATTTGCCGGATCTAAAGTTACTAAGTACCCTCTACGCGACGGTAGTCGAACCTCGGGTATTAGTAGGTAATAATATCAGATAACGAGTACCTGGACGGTAGCAATGGACGAGAAGTCGAGGAATTCGAAGCACACGTTGCACAACAGGTTTTTAAATGATTCCTGTAAAATATATCTCGCGTTTCGTCTCGTCTTGAAATTTTCCATATCTGAATCGTTCCATACTAATTCTATACCGATAATAATTAATTCCGTACTACTATGCTTTTTTGTCGTAACTCCTCGTTACTTTATATTGTACTATTCCCTTGAAATCGTAAATGTCTATGAAATAATACAGTTCATCGAATGTTTATAATCGAACGAATATTTACCATTGATATACGTTTAATATCGTGCTCGCGAACAACGGACGATAGACGAATAAAAGCTGCGAAGGAGAAAGGGCTGAAAAACGACGGTCGATCTTTCGTTGCCGGCCCGATGATTTTGTCCGCGACCAATGCAAATTCAATGTCTAACATGCAAAATTCACTGAACTCTCGAGTATCATCGCGTCGAGTGTACAGACTGCGAATACGTGTAAGCGGCGCCAACGATACGCAAATGATCCGCTCCCGACTCCATTTCAAGGAGACGTAGTGTAAACCGTGCGTGCATTGCGTTAGACGTTATTTCGATCGAACGCGTCTACGTGACGTTGTGAAATTAAATCTCGGCCATCATCGTGCGGAATGGTGTTATTTTCTCATTTTTCGTCTTTGTATATTTTAACCTACTTTCTCGTTTCTACCGAAGCATACGCACGTTCGTGGATGTTTCGGAGGATTGTCGCGTTCGATTTGCGACAGGCTTGCTCGGAGCTGTTTCATTTACATATATTGACAGATGCGTGTGCACGTCGACCAGTTTCTTGGAGCATAAATCTTGTTGCATCAGGAAGCAAATGACAGGGAAAATGCCGACATCCATCATTCGTCCGATGGAAAGGTTAAGACGGATCGATGTTTTACCATTCCACGGTTTTTGCCAAGCTACCGTATTATATGTTTAAATTGCGTTTAAAATTCGGCATTACCCGTAAAACTGGTTGATTAAAGTCGATTAAATAGAATCACGTTTTAGTCTGTGTAGTATATATATTTGGAAGATACGAAACGATCGATGGATAATATTAAAACGTTTGAGAGTGCAAGTTACGTACAACAGCCAGGGAAGAAGCGTGATAGCTGAAAGCGTATGCTCGAAGAAATCAGCATCAGCGGATAAGTGTCGTCTATCTGTCCACGTCCGAGCAATGAAATAGCACCCGACCGGTAAGGGAGATTCGAACAGACTTGCCAAACTTTTATTTCCTTTAATCCTCTTCTCTTCCCTCTCGTCTTTCCTCGGTATATTTTATTAACGTACACTTAGCCTCGTCGTAAAGTTTATCGTCGGGAAGAAGCTCCGCATACATCGGACGAAATGAAAGGATACTTTCAAACAGATTGTTCCGAGCGTTTACGTTTAAACCGCGTCTCGAAGAAACGCGATCCCCTTTTATTCTGCTATGCCTTTCTCTTTTTCTCTCGATGATTTTTCGAAAGCGTCGGGTACTTAGCCGGCTATTCATGGTCGTGGAACGTAAAGGCTGATCTTTAGTAGCAGTTACGTTATTAGCGAACGATCTCGTTCGATCGTGGTCGAGTTTCTGCCGCCGAAAAGATCGAAGAGACCGCGAGGCTAATCCGAAATTGCTAATTCCGGCCGGCTAATTCAATTAAGAGAATGGCCGTACGAAGCGGATGAGAGGGACTGGCAGCCAGTTAGAAAGGATGGAAGGAGTTTGGCGGCCAGGGTACACGGTATTAGGTGCTTCCTTGGTGGTACGGCTAGTTGAAATAGCGGACTGGGTTGACTGGCTCGCTGGATTGGCTAGGTCGACCCTACTAGAATAGAACTGACTTTGCGGTAACTGCTGACCAGCGGCCCTGGCGCGGTCCGCTGCCTACAAGCTCGAATCATCGATGCTTGCTGGAAACTAACGGCGGAACGAACGTACGACGATCCATAGGGCCTGGCAGAATGTGCGCATGCAAAGTAGAATGGACACGAGGAACAGGGTAGTGCGCTGCAGCGTACCGAGCCGAGGGCCAGGCATAGAGACGGTCCGGCCGTGCTCTCGGTCTACCCAACCCGCCAAAGGAAACCAGCCAAATCCGTCGTTTGTTTGCCCATCGATTCGTCCACGTCAGAACCCCTGGGCTGTGCGAACCCGACCGTTTCTATCGCGCTCCGTCGCCTGAGGCTGATCGAGGAAATGGACGCGTTCCATGAACGTTTCCCCTCTCTCCTATCCGCTAGACGGCCAGTCTCTTTTATTAGTCTCGAACGATGTTTGGAGATTTACTTACCGGCGATGGGGAAACGAACGATTCAACAAACGATCCGACGAATAACTGGAAATGGTACGCCGAGATAATTTCTGTATTTAGGCGTTTGTCGATCGACTAAAGAATTTAATGTTCCGGTAGTTTTCGCGAGTGAAAAGGAAGAGAGGAAAAGAGAGTGGGGAAAAAACACGAGGGATGCGGCGTTTAAAGTAGATTTCCCTTTCATCGGTTCCCTCGATTTCTACGCAACGATTCCGCTTTGTCCCATTGAAAACAGGAAGTTGGCGTATTAACGATCAAAGGGATAGAGAATCGGAAACGTAGAAACGGTTACGCGTTTTATTTTTCATTCGCAACACAGCTAAACGTTTGAGAGCCTGTTGCCGTCGACGCGACGATGGGGAATTAGTGTTAACGACGTTAAAATATCGGACAAACGATCCTCGTTAAAAAGTTTGAATTAAAATAAATCCTTTTAGCTCGACTGGACAGGTCTGATCGGGATGAAGTGTATCTCTTCCCTTGCAGCGAGGTTTCAGGCTTGCCTTCTTACGCCAGAGGCAATGGGCTTTGCCCTTACGTTTAACTTGACAAAAAATCTAATTAGAAGTGGATTAAAATTTAATCACTGGCTGAAGGAAGTTATCCCAGGCGCTATCGGTGGGTGGTGTCCGCTCTGTTTAATTGCACCCTACCTGTACCCTTCTCCGTCTTTATCCGAGCTTCGCAATGCCTATCTCTTTTTCCAGTTCCATTCCTTTTCTTTTCTTTCTTTCTTCTGCGAACAGTTCGTCCACTCTTCGATCGTTGGCTCGAGCGACAGCTTACTTTGCGTAGACGTTAAACTTTGTCATTTAATCTATCCTCCTTTGCTGTCGGGGTTGCTGCACCTCGAACATAGTCGATGACAAGTTTTTCTTCTTTGCCGAACAAATCCGTTCCCGTCCTTACTTCTCTCTCTCTCTCTCTCTCTCTTTGTTCGACGTTTTCATGAACGATGTATTCGCTTGAAACCATTTTCATCGTTGATCGGTCGATTGAAAAGAATCGTTGACGATATAGCTTTCAAAAATTCATGGAAAAGTTCATCGGCGACGTGTAATCACGATCGCGCGACACTTCGTTAGCGTTCAGCAGGCTCGCGACCGATTCGTTGTAATTTCACTCGGTTCGAGTGCGGCGTCGGTTGGTGGGAATCGTATTTCGGTATCAATGATACACGATGATTCGTTAATCTGTGCACAAATTACCATTTCCTACACACGCCTGAGCCATCCTCTCCTCGGATTTTTGTAACGAGCTTGTTTGTACGTTTAACGCGTATATTGACTCGCGTAGAACGGAATCAACAGTTATCGCGCGATTGCTTTCTCCCCGGGGCTTTTCCCCGGAGCTTTTTACGGTTAGTAACGTTTATGCACAGAGCATTGACAAACGAAAAACACATGCACGGTGCATAACCACGTTAAAGTCGTCGATCGAACGCGCTACTTCGAAACAGCGAACTCTATGACGCGCGAGCGTTATAAAATCCCCAAGTTGTACGTGCCATCGAACGATCGTTCCGATTCTACGTGGCTCGAGCTTTTCGTTTCAAATTCTACAAGAGCGCCTTAAGTAGAACGATAGAAGCCCTCGACGACACGATGCCACGTATTTCCAGCCGAATTTCCTCGAGTTCGTTTCATGGATCCTGGTGGCGGCGTCTCATTCAGCCCCAAATTCTTCCTGCGTTTCGAGGTCGCTGCGACACGAGGGAAAAATCGCAAGACCATATAACCGGAGGCGAAGCCGGGCTCGGATCCTCGTTACCCGACTTTGTAGACTCGTTTGTCGTAGCTCGAAAGCCGGTTGCGATACGTTGCATGCACGCTGCGTAGGATTGTATCTTAGGAAGCGAGTCCGCGCCATCCGGTCGTCGGGAACGTGGATAGATTGCGGGTGGGAATAGGCGAAGAAAGGACGGAGAAGAAAGTACAAAAGGAAAAATAAAGAAAAGGAAACAGTCGCGCTCGCTAGCTTTGTCTGTCGGATAAGAGATTTAACCTCCTTCGTAGGCTCGGTCCGTTTCTTACTTCCGTCTGACCTCGATGAGCACGAAACGACTTGCCGGGGGCGAGATGGCCTCGTTACGTTGCGATGATGCAACGAATGCATTGCCCGTTTTGACCTGGCGGAGAGTCTTTTTCTTCCTTTGCCGGCTCGTATACCGAGGCCGCGGAAAAAGAAAAAAGAAAATGAAAGAACGGAAGAGAAAAAAGGAGGGAAAGAAGAAACAGAAAATACACCGCTGCCCACGCGTCGCACCTACGCTTCTCGAGAGGAAGCGGCGGCGATTCGATCACAGGTTGGGCCTCGAAAGCGCCAGCGTAAGTGGCGGCGACACATTTACGTGGAAAGAGTGGACTTTAACCTCGTATCGAACTCGGCTTCTTCCATTCTTCTTTACCTCGGGAAGTTGCGCGACATTGTAGAACAAAGTCGTACGCACGGCTGGAATATACGTTAAAAGGAGGGCGAAAGCTCCATAGCGACGTTCTCGCGACGACACCTTCGTAAGAAAAGTTCGATTTAAATGGTCTGCTTTAATTTTCTGCTCTCGTTTCATAGAATAATACGAGTATCTGTCTCGTGTTATGGTATCGTGCCTTGTAACTTCTGTATGTCTTATCCTGCAAAACGCAGTTTCCAGTTTCCTTCAGTTTGGGATCAACGTGTACTTCAAACTATATATAACCAACTTTCTTAGCCAAGCTGTGAAAGTGTCGGCTTGAGAACAGATTTTCCGAGTAAGTAGATGAAGAGCGTATCCATACAGACATCGCCAGACTCGAGGAGAATCTCATCTCGGCACGTGGGCCAGCCCGTATCAGATAACGCGAGAATAATTGAAGAGAAGATTAGATTCTGCTCAGGACCCCGCGGCTACATTTGACTGGGAGACTTACACGTGGTCCGTGCTCGGCCTCTAGGAAAAAGACGACCTCGTTAGAGCGTTTGGTCTGGCTAACGGCACGAGAACCACGATGCGCCGAGCTTTCCGATGCGGCCAGTCGCTAACCGTTCCTAGCCATCGTTGGATTCCTCGTGGGGAAACCTCGTTGGGTAATGGAGGGTTGGCCGCCTCGACCTGCACCATCAAAGATTCACTGGCTCTCGCACGCGCCTCTGTGGCGCGGCCACAACCTCGCGCCGACCCTAAATCCGGCGGACCCCCTTGCCTCGTATTTCGCAACCAAACCTAATGTAACCAGCCTCCGTTATTATATACTTGTCACCGAACCAACTTCCATATTGCCTCGCCCTTCTTAACGCGAGCCCTTCGAAGTTTCCAAGTTCCACGCGCTATTACGCTGCCATGAACCTTTATAAACTAAGTTATCCATTAAATCAGCGACACATAATCGATACGAGTGATTATTTAGAGACATCGAATATATTCGATGGTCGGTGTCGTATGGTCGCGTTAGGAAAGTTAATCAGATGCAAACGAAATATCTACGGGCAAACGAATCAGAGTCGGAAGTCGATCTATTATCGCTTGTAATATTAGCCTTGAAATGGAACTGATACTACCGTAATCAGACCTTGTCGTGTCGCATAATAATTCTAATGAAACGAGAGAGGGATCGAGGACCCCCAAGACGAATGTACAAGGAAGGGCAATTAATCGATCAGCCTGAACCCTGCGTGCTGACCAAGTGTCCCTCGAGCTAGCCGATTTTTGATGTTTGGCGATGTCGTTTTTAGTAGACGCCGATAATCCGCTTTGAGATCTTCTTTTCTTGTTTCCATGAAATAGATGACAAGGGTCTTCTCGAAACGATAGGCTCTCGGTCTCGATCGACTCGATCGAGACGGCGGTAGTCTAAGAAAAGTATTTTATGGAAACGATGATTTATGACGCGAACGTTTCTATATTGGATACCAAGTATCGAATCGCGCATCGAGATTGATAAATTTGCCCCCAGTGTTCTCGTTCTTTTTTATTTCGGCAGTATCAGCTGGTTCGTTGCGTGGCTGATCGTTGAGAAAGCCGCAAAATCGACCGCGAGTACCATTTCTTGCGAATGTAAATAGCTCGGAGCTGGGAACATGCACGAGCCTCGAAATTTACATCCTCGAGGAAGCATATCTGTATGCGGTATAGATTTTTCTTCCGGTGTACTCGAACGAGAAACTAGACTGTATCTCTCGCAGACATATTAAATCTATATTCTTTGTTCCGACGCAACGTCCGCAATTTCTCTTTTACATTTTCACCATGGTTACTTTCCTGTTATTCTTGCTCTTGTAGTATCGACGATATTTTTTTCCTATAGGAATATTCAACGTTCCGTACCATCCAAAAATACAAATTTCAATGTACACCGTAGCTATCTGTTTTGAAATCGCGTATAGCATCGCGGTACTATACCCTTACAAATCAAACCGTCGCGGTGTCGACCATTTGCTCTTCGCAAATATCTGCTTACAGTATCGTTGTAATCTTCGAAATCTCGCGAGAACACGCGCAAACAAAAGAATGAATAAATCCAGAGAATTCGTCAAGGCTTAGATTTATTTGCTAGGGAAAAAAAACGCTTGTTTTATTTGACCAGATTCGGGATTGGTTGTTTCGCGATCAGAAATTTTACAAAGAGAAATTCCCGCGAATCGCGTGACGTGATTTCGTATCGATCCGATCAGTTTCGGGGCACTGTTCCTCTGATCCAAAATCGAAAATTCTAGCGTCGTTTTCCAGCCGCTTTCGCGAAAACCTCTGTACGATTGGTCTGACCAGACGCAGCCACGTTCTACTTGGGCGTTAATTCGATGCAAGAATGAAGACGGAAACGATTCGACTTGAATCGAGGGGGAAGAGACGGGAGAGGAGGGATCAGAACGATCCTTCGAAGTGTCTTTCCTAACTACCTGCGACGAATTAAGGGAGGCCGAGTGAAATTAAAAGAGTAGCGAGAAAGTCGAGGGGTTCAGCACGTTCCAATTATTTGCACGAGCCGTGCGCGAGGGCCAACCGTGGTGTCGACTTCTTTTTTTTCTTCTTCTCTTCTTTATTTCCCTGGCTCGACTCTGCTGCCTTCGGCCGGGCTCGTTTTCTTTCTCGAACTTGCGACACGATAAGGGACCCATCCCACTGCGGATTATTTTGGATTACTTTTTGCATGGACTTTCGCAACCGGGAGGCGGGGGGTAGAACGCGCGGAACTCAATACGTCGCATAAACTGTGCGGGGATCCTGTGGACGAAGGGGGAAGAGAAGCAAAGGGAAGCTGGCTGGTTGGAATTTAATTTCATTAGCCAACGAATTTCTTAGGAAATCGCGTGTGTGGTGGCTGATGTAAATTCTCCGGCACGACAGAGAAATGTAACGTTGTCTGTGACAAAAAACGAGATGACGAATGGAGGAAAGTAAACGAAGGATGAAGGTTGAGCCGCTGTATGAAAGTAGAGAGCCGATGCAAAACAAATAATCAAGGAGAAAATAAATTTAACGTCCTTTAAGAGAACATCGTAACGATGTCGATCTAGAAGGGAAGGTTTCAGGATATTGGTTCGTCGAAACGTCTCTATAATGTCGAACGATGAAAATAATAATTATCTGGTTGCTCAGCGACTTTACCACTGGTTCTGTTTATTTTGTGTTTTCAGTCGATTCCACTGAAACGGTGGTTGGAAATAATTCGGTAAATCGGGCCAACATGTCGGAAACAGTGTTCGAAAAAGGAAAACGGAATTACAGAGGAATCGGAGTGTAACCACTTTTGCTCGCTGAACCGTTTCCCTCCTTTTGGCCGTTAAAAGTCATTGTTTCGAGAAGGCAAGGTTCACGACTGTTGGAGAATAGTCGCGCAAGTACTTGGGATGATCGCGTAGATCCCGTGTCATGAGCGAAAGCGAGAGAACTCGACCAATCATTGAGGCAGTTCTTCTCTAGACGCTGGTAAACGAGAGTTTGATATCGACGAGATTCGAAAACGAGCGTGATAAAACTTGCGAAAAATGTTGGCCGCGTAATGCCGCGTTAAACGTGGGAAACTCGGCAAATCCTTGCATACAATTTTTGGATGCTTAGTCGGTCTTAGACGAACCAAATTTGTCAAATTATTTCTTAAGAACGAAAATAATAGAAGGACGAGAGATACGAGCGAGCTTGTGACACGGGCTCGGATTGAACGATAGCAACGTTTCCACAAAGTTATCCGTACTAACCAGACATCGGCTCGTGGCGGATAAATGACAGCCTGTTAGCCGGCAAAAGACTCGAGACGAGGGTGGCTCCCGGGGGTAAATGAGTGCTAGCCGGTTCGAGAGTGCGAGGGTCAGAGGGGGTTACAAACGATCGGGCGAATCGCTCGCATTAGTCTTAGTCAGAATCAGAGATAAAGCAAATGAGGGATAACGGTACGAAAAACATTGACCCATCAGTGGCCGGCTGGATTATTCAACAGCTGCAACTCGGCTGAATAATCAGCATGCCTCCGCGGAGCCGTCTATTACGGGTCAAAAAGCGTAATAATCGATAATTAAAGGGACGTTAAAATTGGGGGTGAGCGACGTGCGTGTCACTCCCGAATGAAAGCGGCGGTGTCCGCGTGAAAACGCTTCGCGTTTCGCTCGCGGTGAATAGCGTGCAAGCGTCGAGGTGTACGCGATGACGACAGCAAAACCGGCACACTCCAGAGGAATATCAATCATCGTCATCAACGAAATCGCTGTCTCGTGAGTAATAGTATTAAGTACGCCGCGATCTCCTCTCTCGCGACGCTAAGATATAACGCGATGGGACTTAATAAATTGAACTCGCGCTCCGTCGTTTTTCACTTCGACGACGCGATTTTTCTCTTCGACTCCGGCCAACTATATTTACGATTCAGATGGTAAATGGAATCGAAGATTCTACGAGCGTTCCCCACTGCCAACTTGTGTTTTCCGAAACGACTACAACTTTGGACCGTGTTTATCATGTTTCTACCGGAGGAGGAACGAGCAACGATCTTCGATGTTTGCGATTGCAGAGAAAGGGCTGCGGTCGTAATTCGTTCGAGACAAAGTACCTCGGCCTACCCCTGCAGGAGCAAGGAGGTGTGCGGGTAAACGGATCGTCGGCGGACGGCCCATCAATTCGAACCACTCCGCAAATAACGTCATAAGATAGACCATCGGGGACGTTCTTCGGCGCGTTATATACCGGGTGTATAAAATATGAAGGGGAGCCTGAAAACGACCGGCATTCTCGTACAATAACATTCGCGGATCTTTCGGAGCATGCCTCCCTCGACGATCCAGTGGCAAGCAGGCTCGTCCGAGGGAACAACCACGGGGAAAGGGGAAGAGAAAATAGCGGAGGTGAGCTATCGGCGATTCCCGGACATAAATCGACGTGTACTTACCGAATTGCTTCCGAATCGTTCCTTTATATCCCGTTCTCCCCGCAAACGTATCCTCCAGCTCTTCTCTCCTCTATCTATGCTACTCCTCGAGATCCTGCGATCCGTTGTAGACACGAACGACTACACGTACGGTTACATGGTCGCTCCTTGTCGCGGATTAGCCCGATCGATCTGTCAAATCGCTCTCACGTCGTTTTCACCCATACTCTTTCAAACGAGGTTCGCTCGCTTGTTTGGACAGATATTTTCAAGATGATAGCACGAGGATACGGGATTCTTGGAAACTGGTTTCGCTGTACGATCTCGAATAGCCGACCAACGAAATTGGATTCCGAAAAATATATCTTTTCTATTTGCCGGATCTTTATTATTCTTTTACTTATCCAGAAATCTCCGACGTCAAAAGCGATTCGAAAGAATTCATTACGGCCGAACGATGCACAGGTATCGAACCAAATCGAATCGAATCGGCATTCGCGCTATACGGCCAAGTTAGTACGGTGGTTCAAAGGAATTTTTTTCCGGCCGCGGTTCGACTATCCGCTGGTCGTGAAGCATCGAATAGCAACATTGCGATCGCTTTGCAGGGGAACAGTGATTGATTCGTCCCTGGTAACTCGAAACGCAACCGGTGAACGTGTATATACGCATACCATCGCGAGGCAGACGCGGTCGCACGCTCAGAATTCCAGCCCCGTTGAAATGAAACTTCGCCGTGGCGTCGACATTCCCCCGGCGCCTTTATTAAATTGGAATTTAATTGCTCGGCCTCGGTGCTCCATTACATCGTGTGTATTCTCTGCGCCGATGCAAATCATACGATGCACGCGCGTGTCGCTTCATGCCACGCCACGCTACGCCATACCGTGCTACCGCCTCTCTCGCAACGATAACTCTACACCGTGCACCGCGACTCGCATACCTCCTCGTTTACGCACTGATTTTTCTCGATTAACTACGTGTTTGCAGAGCATGGCTGAAACAAGGGTGGCCACGTGGCCCGATGAAAGCGGACATTTTTAATAAAATCTCCCGTCGTTCGCGATGCATTTCATTCTGCGACGGCAAATACGCGAAACAATGGAGTACAATTGAACAAAGCGTCGACTAAATTACGAAAAAGTCTGCAGCCGCTGCCCGCGCCCCCTTCACCCCTTTTTTTACTTCTTCTATTTCATCTTTCCGTTATTTTCCTTTTTTTTTTACCGTTTCGCCGCTAGAATATTTTTAATCTAGTCGGGGCGTGTTCATTAACTTTACAATTTCAACTATGCGTGTCTGTTCGCCCGACCTCCGAATGGTAGTAATCCATCCGATCTCGAAACAGAGGAAGCAGGAAATATCATACACTCGACGGCGTTGATTTACCGCGTTAATTAAGGAGCACGATAAACTTCACGTACAATTAACGGTCGACTGGAGTCTATCCACAATAGCTGTGACCGTCCTGGAAATTCTCCACCAGGAGCTTCCTCATTGTCCGGGCTTTCTGCGTCTAATAAGTGTAATAAGGACAAGCAATGGGTTTCCAGTGTTTTGCTCGTTCCGGATCATTTGCGCAGTTACCTACCTTGTCCAAGACAGAAGGAAACTAGAAGACTCGACCGGCAGGAGAACTTACTCGAGTCATTGCGAAAAGAAGCCAGCCAATCTCGAGCTACGTGACGGCAGACTCTCGAACCTATCGTACGTCCCGCCTCGCTCTTCTGTGTCGTCGATGAAAAACTGGTGGATCCCGTTTACGTCCACCCTAGCAGATCCTTTTCAGCGAGGTTACCGGTGAAAAACACCGAGGAACTAGCCGAGAGGAACCGCTCGCTCCGGTCAGAAGGGAATTTCATTAACGACCTTATCCACCTACTTAAAAAAACATAGAACGTCTGAACGACGAGTCTGTGGACGAACCTAACGACCGAGGAAGAATAAGACAGAAGGAGACGCAGAAGAGTAGAAAGACGAGGAGGAAGAACCGAGACGAACCAGAGGGAGAACGGGCCGACGTTGCGGAGATTTTAAGGGAGGAACTCGACGAAAGAAAAGAAATTACAGGCGAACGTTCCGTAACGAGAACGGGGACCGAGGATTAGGCAGCGATGAGCAATAGATAACATATAGATAGTGGAACGCCGAGGGTAAGAAGAGAGAGACGAGGGTGGAATCTTTGGAGGAATAAGAGAAGGCGTAAGGGGTTTCGGATAGAGCGATATCACTTGCCGAGTCTTGGAACGCAATCAACGCAGTTAGACGAACAGTTCATGGCGCGGAAACTCGGCAGTGCTACCGGTAACGGTTGTTAGAATCGCGAGTAGAACCTGCGAACTAGACGACTCTGATATACGGTTAGGATTCGTTGGATCATCCAATACCTCGTAATCGATGCTTGAATCGTGTGTTCGTGTGTCGCGACGTCTTCGAGTCAAAGTGATTGCCGAGACCTATCTCCGATTCCCGAATTCCAGCCTGTCACAGGTAGATCAAACTTTTGATTGGAGCAAAGGTGCATATATGTACTAGTCGCGTGTAGGATGTCGACGCTGTACACCGATCCCGGGAGTCTCTGGTATCTATCGACACGAGGCAAGATGCACTTGTTACGCACCTAGGTCAGATTACAATCGCGACGCTATTGACTTTGGAATACCTTATTCGCAATCGAGATCCAAGGGGTTTGTCTTTGGCTTCCTATTTCCAGTCACTCTTCAACATGGTAGATACACGAGAGATTGCTTGAATTGGCTGGATCGTGAGAATGTTGCGCGCGAATAGAAATTAAACAGAAATTGATATACGAGGTTCTTTCGTTCGAGGGGATCTTGTAAATGGGCGAGTTCGTCTTCGTGGAATGGAAGCAAATACGTCATTGTCCTATAACCGGTGCTCTTAAACGACTGCCAGGGGTGACGTAAAACGGCAGCTATTGCTGGCACGGTGACCCGAGGAAAAAGATGATTCATCCTGGAAAAATTCAAGCTTGCACATTTTCGAGCGCGTTCATGGCCGGGCCAGGATTGATGAGCTCGCGTCCACTGGTGGATCGCGCCACCGCGTGTGATCGACGGTCAGCTGCGGCTGAAGAGGAAAGCGCGATTTGATAAAGAGCGTCATTTTTATTTGCTCATCCAGCGATACGCTATTCCTCGCGCAAACACGCTCCTATCCCTACGTTCCGGATAAGCCTGGCGCGGTGTGATCCGTCGAGGTTACGAAAGATGGTAAATGCGTTGTCATCAATTCTCATTATCATTCGTTTTAAGTCATCTTTCCAAGGCGTGAGATCGGAGAATATCTTACAAGGAATGGCTTCGAATGGAAGAAATTAAACGAATGAATTTTATTCCAATAAATATTTTATTTCAAACTTCGTTACGAGAAAATTACATATTCGGCGGCGAAATAATATTTTAACGAAATAAAATCGTAATCAACGCACATACGAACATACATATGTATACGCGTGCAAGTACAAAGCGCGATCGAAGCAATTTAAAATGTGATTACACGTTTTTGTTTACCCGCGGATCTCGGGTACGCGATAGACGTAATTTATACGAATAAAAGTTGAAGCTTCGTCGCAGTGACGAACTTGCTGTGACAAGGTTCGGGCGTTTCATTTAGTAGATGAATTGCGCACCGGCGACTGCCCGCCATCATTATAAATCACGACATAATTACACGACCACCATGCCAGGGTGCAAGTGGTATCTCTTCTCTCTCTCTCCCTCTCTCTCTCTCTCTCTCTCTATCTCTCTGTTGTTGCTACCCCTACTTACTCCAACCCTGTCTCGCTCCCATAGTCTCGGCACACTTGCGTACACGAGGGCTGGTGTATGTGCACCCCCCTTCTCCCCCTGTATATAAATGTTTGCGGCATGTTGCGTTCAATGTATCTAACCTCAGTCGGTCGGAATTCTGTGGAGCAGCTTTAGCGTCTACTTCGCAACCCTGCGTCCCTTTTTCCCCCTTCGTCGCGGTGATTAATATTTGGTGGTATGTTGTTGTGTTCCGTACGCGTCCACGGACGAGCACATTTTTCAACCGAACGAAAGATACACGAGGATTCCCGCAATCTTCCTAGAAATTTTTCTTTCTTAAACAATGGAAGACTTTCCTTTTCGGGCAGGACGGCGGCAAAAATTCCTGCAAACCAAATTATTACGTTTATTCTGTAAGGTCGTACACGCTATTAAATATTTACGTTCATCCCCTGAAATAGCATTATGATATAAAATTGCAGGTACCTGGTGTTCCATGTTTCACCGTCCACGCGAATTCAACATTGTCGTTGTCGTCGTCGTCGTTGTCGCGAAGTCAAACATTTCCTCGACCGCGTGTAATAACATTTACATACTTCTGCGTTGAAATTATCCCGTTCTCAGGTGCTCCGCCGTGTTCCGTCGCTTATGAATCATCGTTCTCACCGACGCTGCGTACAGCCGAAAATCGCCGGTATCCTATCGATCAGCGAGTCCGCGGATTAACTTAAATAAAGAATCCATAACGAACAACGAATCCACCCACGTCGAGACATCTTACGCTCTCCCGATAAAACAAAATTCGCGCAACGAACACGCGAGTACCGCTATTTGTATGCGTATCTCGGCGATACTTGTCCCCGATAACGATCGTTCATCGTTCATCGAGTATCTCGCGTTCAACAAGCATGTTGGAATACGAACCAGAGTCGCGTTCTTCCCGGTCAGAAGTATTTTCTCGATATACAAACCGGCTGCGTATCGAGCGATGGCGTTGGTCGTCGAAGTATCGTTAAGAATGACACCTTGTACCGGCGAGAAAGCTCGTTTTACTTTCTTTCGGTTGGTGGCGATGAGTTGGTCGCTGTACAGCTACCTCGAGGGAGTGAACTACCTAACGCAGGTCCCGATGTACCTTGTTCCTGTGTATATCTTTCCGACGCGACGTGCCATGAAGATATTATTGGCACTTGGTCGGCTACCTCGTCGCGTACGTCCCTCTCACTTCGTTTTGTCTCCGCGGAGTGTCCCAGTCGGCTCGGAGGTCGTACGTGTTCTGTAGCGATTCGACCCGCAGGGTATTCGAGCATACCGTGACATAACCGGTACCTGTACTGCCTATCGCGAAGCTACTGATCCGTAGAGGAATTCTAGCAGGTATATACTCGATGCTGAGATGACTGCGACCGCATCGTGGCCGCATCGCAATGAAACCGATCGCTCGTGGTTGTTTTCTTTGCTCGCGGACCTTGTCGAATATTCCGCCCTCTTTCTCTGCCGGATCACGATCTACGTACTCGAACGATTTATTGTATTATCCCGGGCTTCGGATGCTAATGCGGCCCGTAGGAAATTTTTATGTAAAGACCCCTTTCTCGTCGCTACGTTCTTCTCTCGTTGTACTCTCCGCTCTGCTCTTGCTCGTACGTTTCCAGGACGCGAGTACGCGATGGGAGGTATCCTTATGGTTCGGTTCTCTGTAAAATCTTCTAGGCGGCGTAAAATCGTATCTTACATACCGTTTAATATCCACCGAGATTGTATACTCAATTTTCCGTGCAACTTCTGCGAAAGCGGAGATTATCTGTCTCTATGGTTCAGCCGAGATTTATGGATCCCGAGCTCAAGCGTGCTCGAATGACGTTTCAACATAATAGATACGTTTTGCCGTGGTTCATCGCTAACAAAAAAGGTTATTCCGCCCTGGCTTTCGTCTCGAATAGAGCCATTACCGATTTGATTTCCGCTTTAAAAGAAGGATAGAAGTGCCTCTAAAAGCTTGGTCAGCCATAGCGCTTTCTCAGCCTTCTCCGCTGTTCTAGAATTCCGGTTAGACAAACGTCATAGCCAGCGGAGGGCCACTTAACTGCACGCGAATCATTTTTAACGTCATCGATGATCCTGCCATTGCTATTCTTCGTTGCCAACCACTCTGCGCACGACCCTCCACGGTCAATAATCGGTCTATTCGGCGAGTAGAGTTTGATTCCGAACGTAGATACGTCGGATCACCAGTATGTAGGTCAGCGGTGCTTAAAATTACTCCAACGATCGTCAAGACGAAATCGAATATATCTATAGCCAGTGTATATTTCCGAATTACCTTCTTCCGATTTTCCGTAGAGATTTCTACGGTGTCGAGTGAAAGAGGAAAGAGATATGTGTGTACTTACTCGTCGTTTAAGGATATCGAGAACAACGATATACACTTTATCGCGTTATCCGAGATACCTAAATAAATTTGTAGGAATTGCATCGCGTGTACGATTCGAGATTACGGTAGCATCCCGCGTAACGACGTATGACGAACATACCGAGAGTTAACGTACCTCGTGATAGGTACGTTACTCTGTCGAAGAAAGAGCATTCCTCTTCTATCGATCCAGCTTCCAAGGCGCGTAGCTCGCCCTCGACAAAAGATTTCTCTGAGCTTTCCCGTACGAGTGACGTACACAAAATAAATATTGGTGGAAAAGCTGTGTTCGTTAATGGGCTACGGTTCCGTGGTGCTCGAGTTTGCCAGGAGGAAGCAAAGAATGCCATTTAAACGCGACAGTTAAGAGGAGTTAGATGGTCGTAGAAAGGAAGCGTCGCGAACGATGTTTGTACGGTTTACGAGCGATTCGCGGCGTGGGACTGTACGCTTTGTGGTCGGTTAATGTACCGGATTCCTAGTTCCGTTGATCCACAGCCTGACCCGCTGGAATTTCGAGAAGGTTCTGCTTCTCAGACGCCAGCTACTCGGAAGCACTCCAGTGTCAGCCCACTAGAAACGATTCTGTTAGATGCGACGAGAGTCGTTTCGGCCAACGCCAATGTCATGCCGCAATTTACGCGTGCCCGATGCGAAACTTTGTGTTATTGCTGCTGCGTAGGACGTCGTCAAATATTTGCCTTCCTCGAGTGTACTTCGTCTTTGGCAAATCTATATTCGTTTATAACGTATCTCTTAATTCATAAAAATAACCAATCCTCTCGCATCGTAAATATTGATGCAGGCTGCTTCGAAAACTACCAAACGACCACTGCACGATTCAGAAGAGAGCAAGGCGGCCAACAGCCGAATTCGAACAGGACCGTCCAAAATGACACGATATAACGTAAAATAACACACTGCGCTCTTCCCCATGGCGTTGCCGGTAACCCTTTCGTTGATACGATCTCTGATCTTAAATAAGAAAACAGAAAATAACCGAACAATTTCTGCGCAAGAGTATTTGATAAGCGCTGTGTTCTGTGATTAAAATGATTGATTTCAAGTAGCAAGCCGTGTTATCGTTCCGCAACGTTGCTCAACGTAGTACGGTGGTTGGAAGTAGCTAGATGAGCCGCTGGCTTCCGCGGTAATTTGCAGTCTTTGGTGTCTCTGTCGCCGAGGACTGGCCCGGAATGACCGGTAGCCTTAGTTCCCACCTATAGCCAACGCCACAAGAACATTAAGTTTGTGGGTTTCTGCGGGAAACCTTGAATACGCTCGGCTATAACTGACGAGCCGTGTACACTGGGTAATTGCCGAGATGCGGATATTACGATGGCTCTCGCTAATTACTTTCGCATTCCCGCTTCTGTAACGCGCATATCGCTTTCGCAACCGGCGAATAACGAGCCGAACTGAGAAAGAACTTGTCCCAGTAGCATGTTCCTGCAATTCGCCCACACGTCTCGCAAGAACGATTATGTGATTTCATCGGGCCAACGATATTGTCTACAGCGAGTGGTTTCCTTCCTTCTGAACATCGAATCGCGTAATTACGCCTAGATATCTGTAGTCGACACTTTTACGTGCAGCAGTATAATTATCACAAGTTTCTGTTTGTACACGCTTGATTAAAAAGCATCGATTCCGGTAATTCGAGGAACGAAGGTATCGTTTCTAATTAACCGAACAAGTTGGTCGATTTGCGGTAATAGTACGTAGACTTTATAAATTAATGGCGATCTAACGACTAGAAGCGTCATTTCTTAGGAAAGCAGCAGCCTATGAGGTGGAATTATCCGTTAGAAAGTTTACCACACACGTAGCATATCGTCATTTTCTTAGGAATTCAAAGACGAAGAATCTCTTGAATGACGAAACTGTTTCGTAAGATCAAACGATTAAATATATATTCCGTCGAAAAGTAAGTAACTATATCCTAATCGAACATTCCTCTTCTCTGTTTCAGGTAAGTTCCAAAGCATTTGTTCCGAACTGTGTTCCTACGAGAAGGCTATAATCTTCTTATCGTAATCGCTTGGCAAAGGTACGTTTTTCGTCTGATCGTAAGAAGTTTCGCAGTAACCAGCCGTGTACTCCATTTGTCTCTATCGATCATCGTGATTAGGCGGGAACTTGTTCCCCGGTTGGAACAGACGGAAACGCTCGGGGCGTCGCGAAACGGAGCTAGAACGAGCGGAAAGCTCCTCTTTCCTCGCCATACTTCATAAATTCGCGTCGGTGGAGCGCTATCCGGCGAGATCGTGCGTCGGATTGCGTGTAAATAAATAAAGTATGAAATAGTATCGGTGCCATCTCCGGTTCCTACGCCGGGTGGTGACCGCTCGACGATGCTGCCATTAATAACTGTAAGGAGCGGGGTGGACGGCCATTCACAGCTAAAACCAAAGACTGAGAATGAGAGAAAAGGAGAAGTAGCCCCGGACAGCCGGCCTGGTGATCCTGCTATTAAACATATCATACCGCGTTCCGAAGGCAGGTCTCGTATGACGTAGCACGCACACCGTTCCCTTTCGAGGAATTCGGACGCACACCATCCTCGTGTGCTTTATGCTCATGCGAGAATGGACGACACTGAAGGTAAACTCAGGTAGAGTACGCAACCCCTCTCCCTTTCTCTCGTTCCCTGTCTCAACCCCGAGAAAAATAATATTTTCGACGAGGCTCGTGAATTAAGGAAATACGACGAGGGCAGAAATCGGTCTCCGCGTGGCAAGCGTAATTAATCGTCGCCTGCGTTCAATCTTATATATTAGACGCGGCTACCCTATATACCAAAATCTCGTGTTACCTACGGTTTATTGGGCGAGTCGCGATTCTTTACGAGGGCCCATCCGCGGATTTATCGTTATTACAGGAACGAGACAACGGGTTAACGAATCGAGGGTAACGATAATTGCGTATCGATTCGCGATCTGCCGGCGTATCGCGTCGTCGTGGTCGTGGACGCGTGACATTGTTACGATAGCGCGGTCGCTCTAAGCGGTGCGGCGGACGCGCGCCGCGCAACAAGTGCGGTCGGTGCGATACTTTGTGCAATTCACGAAGACGCATCGCTTCCCTCTGGGGGGTCCCTTATTCCGCTGCTGTTCGATCAATAATTAACGATCGCCGGCGATCGAACCGCTTCGAGCGGAATCTTTGATCCCTCTCGGCAATCCGATCGAATGCACGCTTTCGTATCTATGGTGGAGCGCGAAGTTCACCAAGCTGTTAGACAGACCGCCTCGCTATCCCGGAGGCAACGTCGTATAGTGCGTTAAGGGCCGATAATATCGTCGATGCGGCCGGTAAACCGCGTACGTCGGCTTCTCGGTATTTTAATTTTCCTAGTCGTTAACTTTCCAGCACGTAGAAATTCATGGCGCCGTGGAACGCGTTCATCGTGCCTACTAATTACATCCTATCAACCGGACTCGGCGAGATATATTGGGCTGTTGAACGGGTTAGGGGAAAATTGTATAGAAGCATCGATTCACGTGTTCTCGAAGCTACTACCGTTAACGTGTCTCGCTAGGGTTAGCGGGGTGTTTGAGGTGCGTGTCGTAATCGAGTATAATAGGGTGGCGGCGTGTCTCGTTGCGATGGAAATTAGACGTACAAGACCTCGGCACCTGCGACATTAGTTTATTACAGGGCAACGTCGTATAACGGCAGTCTTAGACAGATGTGTGACTCATTAACTCGACGAGGCTGATTCCTCGATCTGCTAGTCACCGTTGATCGAATCTCAACGATTTTTAAATGCTTCTTGGAAACAAGGATATTAATTACACACATTCGCGCTTCGTAATTGATCTTCTTCGAGGCGACTATTAGCGAGAAGCGCGGCAAAACAATTATCTCCGTTCCTCTGGAATAGAAACCCCTAAGCATTCGATAGATTCTCGGGCTATCGGGGCTTATGCTCGAGCAACCCTCGACGCCGCATCGTTTGCTTAAACTCGCGAGCGTGGAACCCGGATACGATGACGGAGAAAAGGGAGTTGCTGGGTGGTTCGAGAGAAACGAGCGTGCAGGCGGTCGAGCGTGGGGCAAGTTATTCGCGCTACGTACGCGGTATTCGAGCTCCCTGTGGCACGTAACGCGTATCGAACATGAGTAGTAGGTTGTTATCGCCCCACGTGGTGCACGGCGTATTTAACAACTCGTATTTGCCTTGGCACCGATCCGATCCCGAAGGTCTCCGGGTTTACACGAGGATCGCGCTTAAGGGATTAACACGCGAAGCCACGCGAGACGGCCAGCCCAACCGAATGACCCACACGGGAACGTGCAGAGGAGAAAAAAAAGAAAAAAAGAAAAAAAGCAAGCGGCCAGGCACACGGGCTCTTGGTCGATCGAGCTTGGCTTCTTATCTGTCGTTTGATCTTTCGTTCCGTGAACAAAGTCTTTACCGTTTGGATACAGTGGAGATTAGCCGCTTAAACTGTTTGCAACATCGTTCTTGATGTTTTCTTTTCACGCGAACTTAAGGTGGACGGTCATACGTTTTACGGCTATGTACAGATACGCAAGATATCCGCTACACGTACGAACAGCATCGAAGACTAGATTGTTATTTTCACCGAGAAATACCTGAATCCGAGAAGCGCGATCCCATCTCTTAGTAGAGCGATAAATACGTTCAATGGACGAACGCGTACAGGATGCGATAATTACGAAACTGACTAGCCATGGTCGGCGTGACTCGATATATGAATACAATATCCGGTCTGGAGAGTTCGCGAGCTCGCAACGGGACTGCCGTATAAAAATGATTTCTGCTCGCGCCGACTCCACGTATCTTCAGATACAATACGCGCGTCACGATTAGACGTATGACTCTGCAACTACTTATCCGTGGCGATAATATTATATCCATCCTGTGTGAGCAAGGTAGGACTCTCGCTGCGCAACCTAGCCGCCACATAACGCGTACGTACGGCGGGGCACACGAGCGCGTTCGCCTCCTCTCTCCTCGGCCTTCTCCGAGGCCTTCTCTGCTCTCTTTGCAGAACAGAGCGGAACGGAACATATAGATGTATAAATCAACCGGAGCACGTTGATAGAAGCAATAAAGAGTCGGGGAACAGGAATGGCAACGTGCTGGTCGGAGGGGGGAGGGAAGGGCTGGGGTAGGAAAAAGCAGAGGAAGGGGGTCGAAGGTGGAAGAAAACAAGGAAACCAAGGAACAGAGAACGGAGAGAAGACGAAGAGAGGAGAGTAACAGGATGAACGAAGTTGGAACGATACGAGGAGGGAAAGAGACTTATATTACGGCATGTGCAGTTCGAACGTTAGCCGAGGAATTCGGACGTAGGCTAAGATCTCCGTAGAGGGAGAGACGAGAGGTCCAGTGGGCGAGTCGAACAACGGCTGCCAAATTAATGGCACCCCTCGTCCCACATTTCTCGATTTCTCTGGCTACGAACCTCCGCGCCCTCTCTCTTCCACCTCTTCCCCCTTTTCACCAACGTCTTTTGCCCCTTGGACCCCTGTTGTTACTTCCTTCGTCGCGACCCCTCAGTCACTTACCTGCTGATACCGAAACAACCGTCGAATTACCGATAAATAACTGCTTATTGAAGTATGGTCCAACAAACCCAGCCGATGCATGTTGTGCGACATAGGTATTGATACGCCACGTTGTTTCTCTTAATTCGATCCGTGCGTTTCTACGCCCTGCAGCGTTTCGTTCGCGTTTCTCCGGAAAATTAAACGAAATACGAGGATAGATATCGAATTTTCCGAATCTCCTCGGCTTATTCTTATCCCATATATCATCGCAATTCTTAGAAATATACAATGTTGTTGCTGAAATTCGTGGATATTCTGACTGGAATTTATATCTTATGTCTTATTCTATATTCTCTCCAAGTTTTCATCAACTCGGTAGCGAATGAATCGATCGTAGCAAGCATAAACCTCGACTGGCGCGACGACTTGCTGTCGCGGCAGTAGTCTTTGTACCGAGGTAATGTCGTTCCCCGAAAGTATTTGCCAATGATGCATGGACAGCGAGTGCGCGTGGTATATATAGAGCCAACATGCTGCGTAGACATTATCTTATATATTGCCGTATCTCTGCTACGTATTCCGTCCTTTTTTCTACAGATATATGTATTTATACGTGTGCACGCGTATTAGGATGTTGGCCTACACCCACACTCAAATCCCCTGCCCACGAATGTGTGGGCTTTGCTTTACACATATCGAGCTTGAGAAGTTTGGCGATCATAAAGAAAGATTCATGAGAACGATCGGTCTATTATCAGGCCGGCGAAGCAGGTTAAAGTTTTCGGCGCTTTGTAACATGACTTTTCTTTAATAGCCTGATAGCGGTTGGAATGCTTGTTGTTCGGAAGAAAACGATTTTTATATCAACGCTGCTCTGACTGGTCGCCAAACGGTTTTGGAAGCAAACTGTTCTCGAGATTCCATCTCTATTATGAAAGAAGATTCATCGTGCTCGGATCTAGAAACGAGAATTCAAGAGCTAGAGTAGTTTCAAACGAGATTTCTTGAATATTCCCTTTAAATTTTGCGCTGCGAATAATCCCCGTTTTAACCTCGATCGTCGCTTTATCCAAAGTACCCTCCGTTATTCAAGATAGGATTCATCCAACTACGAGGCACGATAGGTCGAGCGTCGTAACGCGCGCAAGAAGGGCAGGAAAGATGAGTCGATGTTTCACACTCCATCTCCTGCCACTGCTGGATCGTCTGTTCCTGGCTGTGGCGGTGGCCAACCGGTGTTGGATTCTCGGTACTCGCTCGCTTCTTTTTATTTCCACCTTGCCTTATCCTTTCGCGCGAGATCGCAGTGAAAGGCAGCCACCGCGAACGGATCATTTCCCGACAAAATAATTTATACTTGCGCGCCGAATGTGCCGCTAAACCATCCTATCGGACGACTTTCAACAATTCAGTACGACGATTCAGTACGATTTCCATTCGACGAACGTTTCGATCGAAATCTTTCCAAGTAATTACTACTTAAGTTTGTCGACCGTGAAATCTAGCTCGTCCGTTTTTCTTTAATTGCAAAATCCCATCGCTTTTATCGCGATAAGCGCAAACACTCTATCCCCTGTTTGTTAAAACGACGCAGGATACGTGGTTACGGGTATCGATCGATATATCGAATTACGGAGACAAGCTGAACGAGTGACGCATCCTGAACGTATTATCGAGTTTCGTATCTAGCTTATTATCGCGCGTCGATACAGCTCTCGATCGCGGATTCGTTGATTCGAACCTCGATTCGATTCATTCGCGGTTCGCTCGTCGAATTTGACGCGTAATCCTCGTCGAGGTTGACACGTTGAATACGAGAGACTCGATCGAGAAAAATTGTAATCAACGGGAGAGCCGGCTCGAATATCGCAGCAATCTTCGACACGAATAATTCGCAAGAGTCGAATACGATCTGCTCGTTCTTTCACCGTAGCGTTCTTTTTCGTGGTCGTTTCAATGATCGAGCGAATCGATCGTCGATGCCGAGGTTTATGGCGATACACGAGCGAGTTTCCCTTCAGGGTCGCGACTTGGAACGTGAACAGAGAACTTTTAAATCGCGCAAACGTGATCGCACGGCAGGATTGCGAGCAAATAAGACGCGCGCTGCGTTCTACGTGAGCAGCAGTTCGAACATAGCTGCGAGGATCCCGGGAGAATCGGGCTCGAGGTTCGCGAGAGCATCCGTGGCGATGTCCATGCTTTGCAAATCAAGCAAATCCGAAGAAAATGAATTTCGATTCTAAACGATTCTTTTTCGAGTCGAACGTATCGAATCGACGAGCAAATTCCATCGGGTTACTATCCGGAGTCGATTGGAACTTTCAGACGATCTAACTTTTCGACTCGAGCGCTGGCGAGAATTATTTTTCGCCGAGAAATTCGTCGTTTAAATAAACCTGTAATCTCGGGGAGACGAGGAAAAGCGGCAGGTCGCGGCGTCTATCGATTTTGAATTTCAGATGAAATATTAAAATGCCGCCGAATGGTTCGATGTAAAATCCTAAGGGAATACGTTTCGAATTTATACGGATATTCCGGTAGAAAGAGAGAGCGCGATTTTTACTGTGAATTTTAATCGGGGACCACGGTGTCCTGATTGATATAAATCTGCAATCGCGCGTTATCATTCGCCACGGAATAATATCCCACTGATACGTTTTAGGGCAAATGAGATTTACGAGGGCGGCATTTAATATTTACAGCGACAGCCAACGCGTCGATCGAACTAAATCTGTCCGACATAGTAAAGCACATCCTCCGGTGTAATAAGCGCAGTTCATCACGCGACTAGTCAGATTCGATTCAAAAGCCATCATCGGGGGAAAAGCTGTTTTCCAGATCGACTTTAAAGGTTCATCCATAGAATTTCGGAGAGGAAGAACGACCGCTCGTAGGAATCAAAATTATATATTAAATATCTCAATTATCGGTCGTAACGTTCTATGATTCTTTGCCAATCGGTCGACTAGCTCTTAGAAACGATTCAGATAATTCAACTAAGGTGACGAACTGGCAATCTCCTCCGTTTATTTTCCTCCTTAGCTGTTTTCCTCGAGACTCGCTGGCAGATAAGTACAATTAAAATTAAAAAGTAATACCGGTTGCCCTGTTCTTCCCTTCTCCGTTTCTCTTTCCCATCCAGTTTCGTTCTGCTCCGTCTCATTAACGGTCTGAACAATGAAGGAGGCTACGGACTGCAATAAACACTTCTGAAATTGGTTATTTTCCTAGACGCCTTGACGAAGGTAATTATACGTCAACCGCAGAGATTACCATCGTTATGATTGCTCTTTGTTTTCATACTTTCGCCTTTGCTCTTTTTCCTTCCATCTTGGCCTTTCTCCGCTCCCTTTGCAATTTCGTTTTGTCGTTTGCCTTTCCTACGTTTCTGATTTATTCGATATAGACATGTCGTACAAGTTGTATCGATATTTTCGTCTTGATAATGAAATAAATAATCGAATTAATTTCCCCGCGGGAATATCGATAGCGTAATCATTTACGGGGTTTACGAACACCATAGATATCTTTTGATCGATACGTTTCATTCGTGTCGTCGTTCAGTCTTCTCGAGAGCCGCTGATGTATTTACATTAATTATATCGGTGATTCGGACGCTCGACTTAAAACGAGCTGCGTATTTCGGCGATGGACGCGACAGGTGAATAAATCAAGATGACGTTGAGCGATCGGGACATAATATCGCATCGACTCTTCTAAGACAATGATCTTCGTAATCGTTTCTTTTTACATTATGCTTCGAAATTGGAATGTATTACATTCATGGGATAGTACTTTAACGCGTGCGATATATTTCGTGTGAATTTATAAATATTTATATATATATATATATGATCATTTATAAACATATAATAAATATATCTAATTAATAATTATTATTAGATACGAGAATTATTGAAGGAATACATTCATTTACATGTATGCGAAAATTTATATATTATCATCTTTTTACATGTATACATTTTTCAGATGAAATCATTCTATATTTATACTTTGGCTTATTGATTTCTCATGACGTATTGACTTAACAATCTATCGTAACGGATATATATTTGAATATACGTAAATGTAAATATATTTAAACACACGAATGAATTATTTAAATATTTATTTAATTATTATCTGTTTCATTTATTTTCTTATTTGTTATTTCCAAGCTTGAACCTCTCTATAGCAAATATTTCGAATATTTCGAATTCTCATTACCGTGACAGATAAACTAGGATTGTTTCTCCTCTAAAGAGATATTTTTCTGCATAAATATTTAAACCGCAAATAACACTGCATATTACGTTTCTACGATTTATTGGCTTGTAAAGGCGCGACTAGCCGAGAACTTTGAAAGAATCGTGTAAAAGACAAGCTGGTTCTCATTTGTGACGAAACGACGTACCGTGTCAGTCGATGATCGTTCGTCGTACTCCCGTAAAAGAGTAGAAACCTACGTAACGTGGCTATTTGCGATAGAATTTGTTGCGCAAATCGCGATCGTTGACGGTGAGCCGCTTATTAAACTATTACCGTGACGTTATAATGCAGTAATTAGAATACGGAAAGAGGATGCCTGTGGCAACGGGCCACTTCCCCTCCCTTTTTCCCCAACTGCACGCCGTTTTCCCCCGATATTATTGTGTCGTTGCGACTGTACGCTACGTCACGGTAACAAGGTTCTTTATATTCAGTCCGTTTCGAAAAGTAGGTCCGCCCGGCGGAGGCGTATAAAGGTAAAGCGGAGCGGCGAATAAATGCGTTTATTATGGCGACGGTACGCTTGAAGGCGATGACAATTTAAAATTAGAACCGCCCTCCTCTATGAAAGCGTAACTTCGCGAAAAGTAATTACACCGAGAAACCGGCTGGGGGCTATAAACGCGTGCTTCCATCGTGTCTTCGTGGTGGAGAGTCGGCTGCTCAAAGGAGATCGCGGCGTGTACTGGCGAAAAACGGACGAAAATAAGCTTGAACGCGAGTCGCAACAAACACAAGCATCTATCGAGTATTTAAAGCGCACAGTGTACGTACGTACGTCATTACGCATTTTTTGAAAATCTCCACGGTATATCGAACTACACGCTTTGATATGCGATTCCCTTATCAGTTTACTAGCGAGTCACCGAGCTTATCCTAACGAAGATAACGACAAGCAGGAAAATATTTAGAAAGGGTAGCGTCCGTATGGTACGTCTGAGACTGGCCGAAGGACGCGAAGGCGATTCATTAGTAGCTCCGTAAAAATTAGGGAGCTGCCCCTGGCTCATTTGCAAAGCATCGTAGCTTCTCCTTGCCCGTACACCTTGCCCCTCCATCGTGGATCATTTGCGGCACGCAACAGCGTCAGGCTCCTTTGACTCGGTCTCGCGAAGACCCTCTCTAGCGTACGGTCTCGCGCGAGAATGAGGAACGGGCAACGAAGAAAAAGCGTCGCAAATACACACCAGCTAGGAACGAGCCTGCGCTCCGCCATGGAGGGACGAAGGTAACGCGCGCGCCGAGAGCCGATGGGAAACGGAGAAAGAGAGACGAGATGGAGGGCTCATCAGTTAATGGAGGCCGCAATTAATAACGCCGCAGTCGTTTATCACTCCGATCCGCGACTTATCCTCGTGGTGCTTCGTTGCCAACAGTCGGGGGTCTCTTCCACCCTCTCGTTTCTCCGAGGCGCGATCAACCGACTCCTTGATCCTACGACACTTCGCTCCCTAAAGCGGACAAACGGCTTCGTGAAACACCGGTTGGTTCCATGGAGTTGCCACCGGGCTGTGCCTTGGAACGCGTTTCCGTAATGCACTGCCGGGACTCCGATCGGGGAGGAAACTTAGTAGAGCGGAAGGCGAAATACAGGGCCGCGGAACGAGATAGGTCAATGGTAAGCCCGAAACAACGGCAGAGAACGTGGATATTAAACCAGCCAAATGTCGACTCGATGTGACATTATGTCGCCCATCGTAGTACATATACTCGCATCTGTCCGGAGAATTTTACGACGTGACACCGACACTTTGACGACAGAAGGGTACACGACGTTCGCCAGTTTTACGGACTTGGCGCTGGTTTACGACGTGCGACGGTGAAACAAGCCCTCGATGCTGCGTTAGAATAGCGGAAGAAGAATACGTGCGCGCTATTAGACACGCAGAGACGTTCGACTGGTTCCATGCGTTGTACCCGCAGCAGCGAGGACGCGGGTACCATCGCAGGATCGAATTATTCAAATCCGATCGTGCTCGACTGCGAATTCGGGCAATTGAGTTTAACGTTCCACCAGCCGAGATGAGTCGAAGAGTAATATTGCTGCTGGATGCGAAATGTAGCGAATGAAACGGTGCGTGCGCGGATCTCGAGAAACATTGCCCGGGGCGGGATCTTTTGAGACGTCGGAGGCCGTAATATCCGGATTGCTGGCGAAATGGACGTTTAAAAGGTTCGAAATTGTTTGACCCCCCCCGAACAGAGAACCGAATGTTCGGATTCCTATCGGAAGAGAAGGAAGGAGGAAGATGGAAAACGTGAGACGAAAGGGGCCCTCGAGCGGGTTAAGAGCCGCGTGGAACGAAGGGCGAATGCGAAGAGGAATCGGGCTCTTCGCTAATTAAGCGATCGCATTGATTCGTAACGGAACGAGGCTTCGCATTTGCATGGCTGGCTACCGGCGCGTTGCCTCGATCGACTTTACCTTCGTGTTCCACTCTTAAGTGGTTACTACGGAGAGTTTAACGAACGATTTCACGAGAATCTCGGACTACGCCACTCGAGATACCGGGCGAGTGCGCATCAACCCGCCGTAGACACGAACATCGTTGGAAAATCGTCTCCGGGGGTCGTCGTAGTCGTCGTCGTAGACGTCGATCGAACCAAGAACCGCACGAAACGAAGTAAGGACAAGGTGTAGCCAGTGGCTGGAGAACGGATCGTACGAATTATCGGTCGTTTAGCGGACGATACTCGGAGGATCCCATGCTGAAATCGAAGATTCGTGTTCGCTCGAGGTCACGAAACGAGTCAGGAGTCGCAGCCCTGGGCGCAGCCTACGTGGGTCGAACGACGAACGCCGTAATGCGAAACAATGATATTGATTAACGGGCAACGAGTTCGGGAACGTGGGGTTACCGCGTAGGCTCTACAGCTCCATGTTACGAATTCATTTCTGCCGTGTAAATCGTGTATCGAGAATGCATTGTTGTCGGCCAGGGATTCTTCATCTTGTTTGAGAGTTTCGTGTATCGCCATACATCGATACGTGGACAGGAACATCGGTATTACTTTCCATGGGTGTGTCGTTCACGATGTTTGAATACGATTTTTCTCGTCTCGATGTTGCAAAGGTAAACGTCAAGGATCAATGGGAGGACGAAAATGAAATTGTAGCCGGGTTCGTCGTAACAAGTCGCTGAAAGCGAAGGATACTTGACGTAAAGCGCGCGAATCAATTACGAGGTTCGAGACGGATGCAGCGAGCGCTCGTCTCTGAAAGGAGACACAAGTTTTCTGTTCGTAAACAGGTGCAGCCTGGCAAGAACCGAAAAGGATTTAACGGAGGCGGTGGAAAGTAGCGCGGCAGGAACTTGCAATTCAAGGGATCTACGGTTCGGAACGGTCACGATAAGGATCGAGAGAGGCTACGTCGAGTTGGCCCGAATCAAAGTTTGCACATGCGGTGTTCCGGAAGTAGCACGGGCCAATCGCAAAGAGTTTCGATGCCCCGTTTTCACGGATCGAGCGAAACTGCGAATGAAATCGACGTCTCTTCCAACATCGTTCTCCCCTGTTGCAACTTCGATTCTGTTCGACGTGCTGGGAATCGGAGACGTTTAAGTAGCGGAAGGAAGATCAAATTAAGAGCAAGCGGCAGGCAGACACGATGAAACATTGAAATTCTCCGTTCGTTGGCTAGTTCGATCAGTGTCAAAAGGTACGCGAACACCACGAAGCCGACGGGCGATCCGTGGCAATGCGGTTGCCGCTCAATTATCAATTAGTCACGTTCCACGGTGCTTATCAGTGTAAGAAGCTTTAATAGTGTTCCCCAGTGTTCGATCGTAGCTCGTTCGAGCGACGTCTCGGTCTTAGTCTTGGTCGCAGACTCATCCACTTTTTATCTAACCACGGCTTCTTTCGTCTCGATCGTGCTGTTTTCACGCGGCTTCATCGATCTCTTTTTGCAGCTCGTCAAAGAAGAGACACAGCGGATCGTGATTTCGCAGCGTGTTGCGCGCTCCTCTCGCATATTGAGACATAAAATCGATAAGTTTTTGCGCGGCTTGCTTAACCTGTCCGTTTGAGCCCGTTTTCGAGCCAGGCAACGTGAAAGAAGGAGAAGACTCGTCGCGTCGCATCGCGGGACGATCGTATACCAGAAGCTGCGGGTATTTATGTGTCTGCGACGTCGATGCGAAAAGAAACTGCCCCGGGCACCGCGGGACTCGGTGTACACGTCAGGGATCGACGTTGGTAGAGAACAGAGCGGAGATCGAGCCGAGCGAGAGCAAGCTTTCGCGTGGTGAAACTGGTTCCACGGAGCACCGAACAGGCATTATCTACGTCGGCGCTCGCACGATTTACGATTCGCGGATCAACTCTGGCATTATTGGCAAGAAAATACGAAGGACGCTTTCCATCGCTTGATTATCCACGGTTTTCAGGCAACGCGTGTGGGATTGACGAGTAGCGGCGTCGCGTGATTGATATCTGGAAACCGGCCCCGCGATTGTTTCCCAGGTATTGCGTTTAATAGCTGCCGGAATTCGGCGGTTATCAGTACAGATTGTATCATTGAATAACGACATTCGCGGAATAGAGGCAAAACTACCTATTTTCCAATATTGCGACACACGGATAAGCAACTGAATTTATATTCAAAGATATTTGCAAGTTTCAAAGCAGACGTGAAAAGACGATGAATTTACAACACTTCGCACATAACTACTGTTCACCACTTGATAAAAAGGAAGGGAAAACAACGAACCTGAATTTTCGCACGCGTGGCACACGTACTTTTCGAGGGACGAAGATGAAGGCGGGCCCTTCGTCGGGGCGTCGTTTATCTCGTCGGATGTTTATATCCCGTTTTCCCCCTGACGTGCACAAGTGGCACTCAACGGTGTTTAATAACCCGTCGGTACCGATTGGAAATTGATCTTCTCCCTTTCGCTCTTTTATATCTCCTCGTACCTTTCCCATTCTCCTCCTTTTTTCTTCTTCCAACGCGGTGCTCCCTTGTTATCGACGCTCGCGCGTACGGATCATGAAATCGGGTGCTTGACTCCGATTCCAGAGATCGATCGCTGGAACGCCTCGTTTGTCCTTACAATCCCGAAAACAGGGGTGAAAAAAAAAAAAACAAATTGCCGTGAGAGGGAGGGAATCTGCTTAGTTTGCCACTTAGTTAGTTTAGTTTATCAATGAAAGAAGGAGAGAGAAAGTAAAGACCAAAGGAAGATATAGAATCGTGTTGGTTGTTCCCTTGTACTTCGTGTTAATTCTAGGCTTCGCGTTCTCCGCTCGATACGCGCGAACAGAGAGATTAAAAGGAGAAAACGAGGAAAAGAGAAGATAGGTGAGGGTGCAAGGGTCGGGAGATGGGGTACGGGTGCAGGGAGAGAAAAAAAAGAGGAGGAACGGCGAGGCACGAAGGAAGACGATCAGAGGAGGAGAGAGATCGGCTTTCATGCCAAGCGGCAGTAAATTTGCACCGTCGCGACGTGGAAGCGGGCGATTTCTTTTGCACCTCGCCCTTAATCTGCGCATCTGACTACCTAAATTGGCTTGAGCAAAGTTAATCTCGACAGCGTTATCAATTAGCCGTGCTGCAGATAACACACACGGGCTTCGAGACTCAAGTTCGATCGTTCGACGTGTTTTTATGTATTATACTACGTATATCAAATTTTACGCATGCGTTCGTTCGATCTTCCATCGTCGATATCACGGGGGACACGTATCACGTGCTTACAATTTTAGTCATGCTAGACTCTATGCCTTTTGGCTCAATTTTTATCTCACGATACTATCTACGTAATATTATGAAATTATTTAAAAACACGATGCTTATCTGTTCTACTAAACGTATTATATTCGTCCTATCTGATACCTCGGCAAAGGTAAAGCACGCGTAGCTACTTTTTATTCAGCGTAGTTTGATCTCAACAACGGCTCGTATCCATCGCTGACCGCTTTTCGACGGTATCTCCGGCGAAGCAGCGGGGCCCGGCGTACAGGATAAGATACTGGCAAGACCGAAGTCGAAGAGAGGTGGTTCGGCTGGCTTCCTTAGTTCGCGACGCGACTCGGAGTACGGGTCGGAGAACGCAGTAAATATATTCTTATCTATCCGCCAAAAAGTTCAGCCGAGCCGCTAATTAAAGGTATAACCCTCGGACCGTCGCCCATCCCTCTGGCAGGCCACCACGGAATCTTCGGGTCGTTACGATCCGCCAGTAACCTGCGGGAAGTTCAAGGAAGCAGGGGAAAAAGGAGGGAGGAACTGGTCTCGTTGTTTCGACTTCGTCTCGACTCTCAGAGGGTTAGAGAAATATATCGGTTAACACCTCGTGGCACGCGAAACGATTATCGAAATCAGCGAAACTCTGGTCGAATGGTCGCGACGTTTCACGACGGTTGCCGCGCATTCCAACGCAATCTCGGCCGGCGATCTCGCCGGAATAAATCTAGTTAGTTTCTTAGATTCGGCGCGGTACGTGGAAGTCCGAGGGGTATTAATTTCAAGGTGCGTCGCTGTTAGTCAGCTCGCGTTACGCTCGCAACGAATGGTAACCGCCGGTATTAATCGTTGTATCGCACGCGAAAAGGGGTTACCGAGCTGAACGCGAAATTAACGCGAGTCAATGCCGATTCTGCTTACCGATAAACTTGGACGATGGTTTTTTGCCTTGCGCTATCCACACGGGATCCGTGACTCGTGCACGTTTACGAGATAATGTTGGTCTCGCCGCAGTCGCGTTTCCACCCCGCGATAACATCTCGCATCACGTGTTAAATATCCGATTTATTGCCCCGTCCCTGCCTCTCGTTCGGACCCGTTGTGGAACCGCACGCGCTGCTACGAGAAACCAACCGGGGTAAGAAGAACGCGGGTGCTTTTGAAAGCGAAAATTCTTGCCGAGGAACGTGTCTTTTGTATAGTACGTATAAGGGAACGTTTAGTGGATGGGGCTGAAGTTATAGTTCTTGCCGGCCACGATTTTCGCGTGTTGGCTTCGCAATTCCGCTCACTGGTTAGGAAACAAGGGAAAACTCACGGTGTCGAATGAGCGCTACTTAACAACCGAACAACAGGCATAA